>NC_041403.2:38354012-39084637 GCF_900747795.2 Erpetoichthys calabaricus
CAGTATATTGTGAAAAAAGAGGTTCCAGTTATGACCATTACGCGTTGAATTTCGAAATGAAACCTGCCTAACTTTTGTAAGTAAGCTGTTAGGAATCAGCCTGCCAAATTTCAGCCTTCCACCTACACGGGAAGTTGCAGAATTAGTGATGAGTCAGTCAGTCAGTCAGTCAGTCAGTCAGTGAGGGCTCTGCCTTTTATTAATTAGTATAGATTAAAGCATGGGTGTCGAACTCCAGGGGCTTCATGTATAACATCGTCCATAGAATTCACACTATAACATGGCGTACGGACAAAAGCGTAAATGTTTGTACGCACAAAAAAATCCAGATGCATAAATCTGTGCGTACGTCAACTTCCACGTTATTCCTCTACATAAATCCCAGTCAGCGTGAAAAGTAACGCACGTGCACGCACCTTCTGCCCCGCCCCAACTCCTCACAGAATTACGCCTCTTTGAATATGTAAATCAATATAAATAGCTCTTAAGCTTAGCCTTCTGTGAAAAGACAATGGCAAAAGCACAGGGGAAAATAGAAGAATTTCAGCTAATATCAAGTGGAGGCAAGGAAAAACGTACTATTTGTTGGTTTAAACAGTGGTATAAACAACAAAAGGAAGTTGATCGAGTGACATAGAGTGTCGGAGAAACTCGAAAGCTCAAGTTCACAAAGTTGCACAGTGCCCGAAATAAAAAAGAAGTTGTCACATATTAAAGTCGCCGCGAAAAGGCGAGTCGTTGCCCACAGTCTGAGTGTCATGTGAAAGCTTATTAGGGAACAGAGAAAAAATAGGCACAAAGTGGGAAAAAAAGCATGAAATGTTAACTTTAATCTCGAAATTTCCACTTTAATCACATAGTTTATTTTGTCATTAAAGTAGAACATCATAAACTTCATCTTAAAATCGTTTAATTTACTAATTTCTCAAATCCCATCGTAACTAAAGTAGCACATTAAATGCTCTGTTTTGTATATGTTCTTCTATGTGCTGTATGTGTGTGAATCACTACGTGCTTCCAGGTTTTATCTTCCTCCGACAAGACACAGAATCCATTACATTTGTAATATTTCAGCTCTTTGAATAATTAAAATACTGAGATGTATACATGATGTCATTTTCACGATGGTAGGAGTTAAAGTATGTTATTAAACATGGGAACACGGTAGTGTTTGATAGTTCATGTCTCACGCAAGATGCTTGCTGCGCCGTGCGCGACCTTCAATGAAATACTTTATTGTAGCAGTACTGTCTCTTTCAAACGTATTAATCCCCCATTCCTGTCCTTACTTTTCTTTCTCCAAATACCCAATCGCCCCACCCAATCAGCTCTGAGAGAGAGAGGGCAGAGCCAAGGATCAAATGGTGTAAGTTGAAAAAGGAAGACTTCAAGGTTGAGTTTAGGGAGAAGGTGAGACAGGCACTGGGTGGTAGTGAAGAATTACCAGACAATTGGGAAACTACAGCAGATGTAGAAAGGGTGACAGCAAGAAGGGTGCTTGGCGTGACATCTGGATAGAAGAAAGAGGAAAAGGAAACCTGATGGTGGAATGGGGAAGTACAGCAGAGTATACAGAGGAAGAGGATGGCAAAGAAGAAGTGGGATAGTCCATGGGATTATTAATTATACTAGGTTGCTGAGAGCCACAACCCCAGAAAAAATTGCTACTATAAGTACATAATTTCATAAAGCAAAGAAATTCTTACTAAATGTACCTTGGTAGAAAAAAGAGCAAGGTATTAACCAAACCTGGATGGGATGTAGTCTATGGTGTTTAATGATCATGGGCAACTCAACAAGAAGATGTCTTGTGTTGTCATTAATACAGTTCATGTTAGGAGCAGACAGAGTCTGTGGCCTGATTACTGTGAATATTATGACCAGAAGCTTTAAAAGGTGAAACAGAGGAGCAAACAAGCTTCAGTTCAAAGAAAGGCAAAAGTCAAAACCAATAAAGATAACTAAGCAGATTTTTGGGGGGAAAAATAATCAAACTCAAAACCTCTTGCAGAACTCAAAAACCAAACTAACCAAGAAAGAAACCCAACCATAGTAAACTGAGGCACACACACCAAAAGTTAGTTTTAATAATCCTAAAACAAGGATAACCAGAGGCTATGCAGCCACCTTTATATATGCTACACATTACAAGGTTGAGGTCACATGACCAAAAATGGTTGATTAAGCTGTCACAGGAGGCTGGGGGTGGTACCCAGCCGGGATGCCCAGGAGGACTCCACCCCCAGACCACGTGGGGGCGACCGCCCTGGTGGCTTTTGGGACCAAGGGAACACAGCTTTGAAGCTTAACCCTATAGGGGCCCATGGTCACCGCTAGGGGGTGCCCCAATGCCTTTGGAGCCCTGATCCTCAGCACTTCCGCCACACCCGGAAGTGCTGGGGGGAAGACCAGGGAGTGCTTCTGGGTGCGCAGTCGGTACTTCCGTCACACTGGGGAGTGCCGGTGGAAGCTAATCGGGATGCACCTGGAGCACATGCGGGTGTGTATAAAAGGAGGCTGCTTCCCTCCATTCGATGGCTGGAGTCGAGAGGACAAGAGACGAAGTCTTGGAGGAGAGGAGTGAAGGCAGACCAGAGAAAGAGAGGCATTGTGAGGCCTGGACTTTGGGGGAGTTTTGGGGGTTGTGTGCACTTGTGTAAATATTAGTAATGTATAATAAACGTATGGTGGGTGATTATACGATGTCTGCCTGTCTGAGTCCAGGCCATGCTCCACAAAGCCAAGATGGTCACCAAAATAAAACATGACCTCACCAAAAGTGCTGCCACAAAAACAAGAATAATTAAACCGAAAAAAAAAAGTCAAAATGACACATGAAATTGATAAAAAAAGAAAGAAACATTCGCAACAATGTCATGTTTTTCGACCATTGAAAAAATCTCTTGTAGTGTGGTGAAAAGATACACCTCAACTTTCTTGCTTACTTTTGGGAGGCCTTTTCTTAGTTTTCAACTTTCTGAAATGAATTGTTCATCATTTTCCATACTAGCTGATTGTCAGATTTTTATTTTAACATTTATTACCACATGGTCTGACTGATTGTTGAAATGGAATCTGAAGAATGGATGAGGCCATTGTCCACCTATTCAGTTGTAGAGTGACAATCCATTTACTGGACTGCTAGTTGTCAGAGCATAAAGGAGCAAGATTGAGTGCAAAACAGAAATCAACCCTGGATGGAGTGCCAGACCATCACAGAGCACAGTCACATACACATCTGCACCCACCTTCTTTCAACTGAACAGGCACATTTCTTTTGGATGTGGAAGGAAAACCATCAATCGCACTTTAGATATTGCAAAGATTCCTCTATTACTCATACACTGGTATGTAACAAGACCTTAACAAATGCTTCCTTTGGTCCTAATAACACATGCAAAGCATCTTTAAAGTGGTTTTTCATCTATGGAACATGGCCTACTAAAATAATTTCACATTGTAATGTTGAAAATTCGGACATACTCCAGTATAAAGTCTGTGAATCTTTCATATTCACAAGAAATTTTACCAATGTATTAAAGGCTCTTTTCCCACAAATGCACATAGGATGCAGCTAAAAGGTCTAAATGAGAGTAATTCCACCCCAGACCAGGAGGTGTCGAAGTGTGCTGACCTTTTTTTCTCACTTTCTTACAGACTGTTCATGGGAAATTCCACCTGGCCCCAATGACGTCACTTCTGGTTCCACACATAATGATGTCACTTCCAGTTCCAGACTCTTCAATGATGTCACATCTGGCGTAGAACCCATGGACGAAGAGACTTCCAGTTCTGGCCCTTTTAATGACGTCACGTCTGGGTCCAAGCCCATGGAAGAGGACCCTTCTGCTTCAGCCCTTGATGACTTCACTTCCCTTTCTGGCCTTTAAAGCAGCCATGTTCTACTAACCTCATCAGTTCTGTTTTGGACTCACATCTGTGCACATCAGTGCTATCAATTTACCCTTTTGCAGCCAGGGAACATTATATGGGGGACTACCCCAAACCTTTTTCTGACTCTTGTCTCTGGTTTTTGTGACACTCTTAATATACCAAAATGAATAACCATTTTACTAATGTAAATACTTAAAGTGTTACCAAACCATCAAACAATAAAGCATTTAATTTATAGTGTTATACTATAATAACAGCTCACATCAGCACATGAAGAACATGGAAATTTCACATAGCGTATATTAAAAAAAGGTTATAGTGCTATAAAAATACAAGTCTTTGAATCAAAAATCAGAAAATATTAATGAAAAAGGTATGGTAGACTTTTTAAAGAAATGTGGGAAGTTTAAGCAGGCTGAAGTTGGAGGATTACTTTAAATTACATGGGAAGAGGAACTGAAAGCTCTTACTAACAGAAACAATACACGCTTGTTTGTCTACACTGATATTGATTTAATAAGCATGCATTCTTACCTAAGCAGCTGATATTGGAAACAAAGCCTTCATACTATATTTGACAATACAAATCATCATATACTAACAAATTACAAGTCCAAGACACTTTGTAAGGTTTTACTTTGTTGTTTCAGAATCTGCTCTGTAGAAGGAACATTTTTATATTTGATTCAAAGCTACTATTTCCAAAGAACACAATTTGAAAGATTAGGTTTAGGAACTGGATTAGGATTTTTGTACATATTAGTAGAATTCAGGAAGTTTCAACATTAATTAAAAAAACATTTTACAGAAATGCACCACCTTATATTTGATTGGTTGATGCGATTTTAAGTCCAGATGACTATCCCTGGATTTTATTGGGTAATCTCCACACTTCTCTTCTCGTCTTCTCTACTCTTCTCTTAATTACCAGCTTTGGTTGGTCACAGAATTATGTACAGTATCATTTGATACATAAAGCATTCATTCTGCCCTTTTCAACTTTTAAGGTTTGTCATTTATTATTATTGCAGATGCCAAGCTGCCTGGTCTTTTAAACAATATCCTTTACATGTTACAAGGGACATATAATATTAGACCACACACAGTGGTGATTCTAGGGACTCGGGGGACCCTAGGCAAAAAAAAACTCCATTGGGCCTCCAAGCCTCGACATAGTAAAATGTATTACCGTTGTTTTAACGCAAAGTCTAAATTAATAAGATCAATATGGAGAATTTAATTTTAAAAATTAATTTTGTAAAAAAGATTATATAAACTAGCTGTGTAAGACCGTGTTGTAAAAAGCCCAGGGTCCTAGAAACTATTGAAATCGTCAGAAAAAAATTGAAATGTAGAGATGCCAGGTAATTGAAAGGACCTACTCTGGGTGTCTCTCTCCTGGAAGGTTTCGTTTTGCCGATGTGCTCGCCTTGCTTGTGCATTAGCGGTGGGAGGAAAAGTAAAAGGGATACCGTTTTGCCAATGTTAGCGACTTTGTCTTTCTCCTGAGGTTTTGTTTTGCTGTCATGCTGGCCTCGCTTATGTATTAGCAGCTAAGCGAGTTTTCTGTTTCCTCAGAGCTGGAGCCCTTACCCCGACTGCATCTCTCACTTCCGGGCCAGACAGATACGCTTCCACGCATAGACGTTTATTATATAAAATAAAACACTACAATAAATACAAACTTTGTATAGAAAGTCAAAAACAATAATAAAGTACATTTAAAAGAATCTAAATTAGTGAAAAAGAAAAAATAAACATAAGGTGCTCATGGTAATAACAGATAAGTATAAATTGCCCTCAAACACTGAGCTCTATTGAAAATGGAGCTTGGGCTGAAAATCCTCACCTGGCACATGATACATCTCAAATATAATATTTAATCAGCTTTAAAGATTTAAAAAAAAGAAGAAAAAAAATACTAACTCTTACCAAAGGCAACAGTGACTGAAAGAATTAAAACTGCTGAGGGACTAAATTTTAACTTTTTGGTCCCCCATCTCTGTGTTACCTACTAATCCTGTGGCTGACTTGGTGCTGCTCACTGACTACAGTATGGCTTGAAGAGACCGAAGCTGAATCAGAAATGGCTGAAATGTCTAAAAACACCAGGGGCCTCATGTATAAACGGTGCGTACGCACAGAAATGTTGCGTAAGAACGTTTCCACGTTCAAATTGCGATGTATAAAACCTACACTTGGCGTAAAGCCACACACTTTTCCATGGTACCTCATACCCTGTCGTACGCAAATTCTCCGCTCGGTTTTGCAGACTGGCGGCACCCAGCGTCAAAGCAGTGCTACTGTTTCTATGTGGTTACCCTTTCTTAGAGCCACATCCACGACGGCGGCTTTATCAAACACACTGAAATTAACCGCATATCTTTCATAAATTTAATGCATCTGATTGTAATTAACCTGTAACAATATAATGGTCCACAGAATGGTCAAACTATTCTAAATACCATAACTGCTTTAGCATTGTTACTCTCACTGCACCCTTGCAAGTTACCGTGAGGTAATTGTACTTATGATATAGTTATAATATTGCACAACCTGAGCCACTTTATAAAGCGTGTATTTACATATGATGACGATATCATTTTTAAGATGAAATGCAGCAAAATATGTTGATTATATTATACAGATAAAACTTTAACTTTAACTACACGGTGCTACAGCGCTAGCGAGCTTGAGCTTCGTTCACCGATTCTTGCTGCCTCGTGCTGTATTCATGCTGTGGCTGGCGCGACACTGGAAGGATAGATGGATAGAATAATTAAACATTACTAAGATATTTCGATGTTCCTTAAAAGTGTTGTAGAATCGGCGTTCTAAGCTTACAGATGGCTTAACATCTATTACAGAGCTGATTGTGAAAATAATATCACGTATACTTCTCAGTATTTTAATTATTCAGAGAGCTGTAATATTATGAACGTAATGGATTCTGTGTCCTGTCGGAGGAACAGCACGTAGTGATTCAGGCACATAGAGCACATATAAGATCAAATACACAACAAAGCATTTAACGTGCTACTTTAATTACGATGGGATTTGAGAAACTAGTAAATTAAACGATTTTAAGATGAAGTTTATGATGTTCTACTTTAAAGACAAAATAAACTACGTGATTAGATTGGAAATTTTGAGATTAAAGTTGACATTTCGTGCTTTTTTCACACTGTGTGTCTTTTTTTCACTGTACCCTAATAAGCTTTCATATGAGACTCAGACGGTGGGCTACGAGTTGCCTTTTCATGCTGACTTTGATATGTGATAACTTCTTTTTTATTTCGTGCACTGTGCGACTTTGTGAACTTGAGCTTTCGAGTTTCTCCGACATGCTATGTCACTCGATCAACTTCCTTTTGTTGCTTATATAACTGTTTAAACCAACAAATAGTACTTTTTCTTTGCCTCCATTTGGTATTCGCTGAAATTCTTCCATTTTTCCTCGTACTTTTGCCATTGCCTTTTCACAGAATGCTGGGCTTAAGGGCTATTTATATTGATTTGCATATTCAAAGAGGCATAATTCTGGGAGGAGTTGGGGTGGGACAGCAGGCGCATGCATGTGCGTTTATTTCCACGCTGAGCGGGATTTATGTAGCGGAAGAACACAGAAGTTGGCGAACGCACACTCCTGCATCTGGATTTTTCTGTGTGTAAGCACATTTCGGCTTTTGTGCTTACATCATGTTATGGTGCAAATTCTACGCACGGCGTTATGCATGAGGCCCCAGGTCAGCACGGTTTTTGTTTCTAGGCATGTACATCCCCTTCATGATTTTATGAAAATGGTGCTGATTGCATTTAACGTCAATGAAAAAGTAACAGTCATTGCTCTCAACTGAGATTGGGGCCCTTCTTAAGGGGGTTGCCGATTGTGTCACTGTAGTGTGTTGATGCCATGCTTCAATGGGGGTTCCCATTGTCGTTGCAATTAATATCTATACAAATGGTTATACTGCATCTGGGGCCCCAAGCAATTTGCCTTTCTTGCCTCTCCTTTCACTATGCCACTGAACATATATTGGTAGGCGTCCTAAAATTTGTGCCTGTACACCTCTCAAAAATCATCACGAGTCAGGGGCATGTCTGAAAAATATTTAGAGTGTACCAATATAAATCACATGAGTAAAATGAGGAAGAACTCATATCCTCAGAACATTTGTGCTGATAAGGTGAACTCTAAGTAAACCTGAAAAGATAAGAAAATGAGATAAATCTTAAAAAGCCTTGAAAATGTCCGAGTGCAGCCAATGTCCTCTTCATTAAACTGGTGGAGGTTGTGGGCTAAACAATCCTATGTATTATACTTTACTGTAATTCTGAACCATATTAGAAACGTCACCGTTTTTGTTTTATTTACATTTTCTGCTCTTAACATTTCAATTAAAATCTCGGTTATAGTAAATTTGACTCAGACGTTTTTGTTCAAACTTCCTGAACAAGTCAAACTTTATGTATTTTTAAGGATGAAATATTCCTAAGAGTGCTTTACAGCCAATAATACATAAATTTCAAAGACGGTTAGTATTTCACTTCCTCATGTTATTCAATCATCTAAAGGACATACTGAGGAAGACAGATGTCAAAGAACAAGACAGTAAGGATCTAATCAGAACTTTACACAGATTTATCGTCTTCAAAATCCTTAACAATCCCTTGACACACAGTGCGAAAGGAAGAAATACTCTTTGTAAAATTCAGAATAAGAAACTGAGAAGAGAAATATACATCTAGTGATAAGACAAAATTACAGAGAAACTGCATAAAAATATAAAAAATATTACAAAAGAGAGAAGATCTAAGTTGTACCTAAGTTGTTAAATTAATTTACATTTTTTTATATATCTGTCATTCTACTAAAGTTAAATACAGCTTGTGAGCCATAAGCAGTACCTGAAGTGGATATACATAAGTGCTGGTACTTGAAGAGGAGGTAGCAGGAATTACGAGCATCACGACACACAAACGTTTGATTGAAATTTGCACTGGGTGTCAGCAACCCTTGCTCATACGTTTGTTCCAGATTGCTTCTGCCTTCTTCCCTGTTTCTAGGGATTTTAGACAACACAAAATGATCAGAAAGGAGAGCAATGCACATCTTCTGCCTTCTTAGGTTTACCATAAGCGCTGTCCACTTACACAACTTGGTGTAGCATTAGCAATACATGCCTTTTCTTCCTCTTCTCAGTTTATCCCTTGCCCTGACTCAGTTTTTGACTTTAAGCTCATTTAAGCTTTGACTTTAAGCTCATTAGTGGACTTTTACTGTAAACCTCAGTCAGGAGGAATCACATCCAGGGCAAAGTTTCACATTATTTTAAGGTTTGAAAAACTCTTTGGAAGTTCTAGGGCTGCCCCCCTAGAATTCACTGTAGTTGTTGCAATGTCCCTGCAATATTAAAGCTCAAATTTAAGGATAAGGCAATAACCTACAACCCCCCCCCCCCCCCCCAACTTTCCCATGGCCTGTCCAACTATAATAAGTAGCAAGACTCTATAAACAACATATTGTGCCTCACTGCTACCACCTGTCCAACTGAAGGACTTCTGTTTATTTACAGTTTCCATTATTTCCACTATTATGCAGTAGTTCTCCTGTGGTATCTCCTGGCCACTTATACTGTATTATGTTGGCTACCCATAATGGCAATAATCTTTGCTCAAGGATAACAATAAGTTTCAATACTACTAAATCCTATTTTACTTTTAAAATTCCAATCTGGTAAGGTGCTGATGCTTGTGGTAAAATGCTTTTATGGCTCAATGGCAGTGCACAGTTTTAAATTATAAACAGTGTGTTCATGCTCTGGGCAGGCATAAGTGCATGTGGTGAAGAGGACAAGGGACTGTGGCGTGTTGATGGTGTGATAAGCTGGACATACTTTCAAATGAAGACCTTCCTGTTTTAGTCAGTTTCCTCATTAATGCTGGGGTTTGCAATTAAGGCATGTGTGCACACAAGGAGCCTGAGCTGAGAAAAACCTGGCAACTTAAGAAAAGAAAGACTGGAAATTAAAGAAAATGAAAGGTGAGAGCCAGGATTGTGGCTGAGCTGGTTTTACTTCGGAGAGAACTGGTGGTTGAGAATGTGACCCGCCCAGAGAGGAGTGAGTAGACAGTGCTCTTGGGGCCGTGTCATTCCTGCATGTGAGCTTACAGAGCAGAAGCAACCAAGGGATGGTGGTGGTAGAAAGGAGGAGGGTTTGAAGGCTCCCCTTTGAACGCCATGGGATGGTATTGAGGACATAAGATTTTTCAAGGTTTACTGCACCTATCAGAGAACATTTCCACTTGCTGAGGAGACTGTAATTGGTTAGCGGAGGAAACATTAAGTTTTAGAAGGCACAGTGCCTCAATTGGGATTTTAAAGGACAGATCCTGCATTTTTAACCTCCAAACTTTTACCTAATTTTTGGATTATTTATTGATTAATTTTAGCCTTCACCGTTGTTAGCCTCCATGCTCTTTTTATTATGAATTTTTGTATTAATTTCTTTATTAAGCGTTGACTGCACTGCACTTTATTTATTGTTTGAGTACTGTGAGTTAGAGCACTGAACACTTTGATGTACCAACACTTGTTGTTTAGGTGTCCTCAATGACCAATCCATTCATGGTACATGACTATTGATATCCTGAGTTCCAGGGAGTAATGCCAGCTGCAGGCAACCTGGGCATCCTACTCCTATATTGTGGCAGTTCCCCTACACCTCCAGTATTCTATAAGTACCCCACCATAGTTCCCACATTGCCTTCTCTGTTCACAAGTAGGGATCTTTACGTTTTTGGCCTTTTAGGGTAGCATATTGTTTTTCTCCCAAGCATTGACTTGGCGGTTGTTCTGAACAAACTTTCTAGTGCTGCTGTGTTTTTTGCAATATTATGGCCAGTGAAGCAGGGAACAATCAAGTTTTGATTTCCATACAGTTGTGTTCCCTCACAACTCAAAATTCACACAGACACTTTCATCCTCACTGAAGATACACGCCTTTTTTTATTAAATATCTTTATAAGATGCATGCAGAATTAATGCATGAAAATTCTTCCAGGCAGGAACTAAATGCCTTTCTTCTTACGTGAACAGCACACATTTCATTGGAAGTGAAATGTAATTTATTTAGGAAACTTTTTTACAAGAGAGTTCTGCTGAACATCGTTTTGCTCATCAATAATTATGCCTAGAAATGCAGAGAGAACTCCAAATAATATTTCACTAGCCCACTGCAATTTCTGACAGTAATGTTTCTTGATGTAAATTCAGCCTTTTTTGTAATATAATGTACCATTTTATTTCCACTTGGTAGACATTCAGGACAAGAAAGTTCCATTAACATAAATACCAAAGTAAACTTCAGAATTTGCTTCTTGTATGTCAGAATCACCCATAATTGTATTTATAACTGCTGTTCTGTTTTATTTCAACATGTAACATTGTATTTGCCTACATAATACTTTATTGTGTAATATAGATGTGTAATTAGAATGAATGTTCCTTTAAATGCAAACTCTCTTCTCCAGTTTCCCTGTGATGATGTTTAGTGTCACTACCACCTGATCAGGGCACTGTGTGGCCACGTGTGGTGCTCAGATGAAGGCGAGTTCCACAGCTGTCGATAAGACCTACGGCAGCGAATCCTCTGGGACAAAGCCTGGAAAGAATGAGGAATGATGTACGGGAACCCCTTCAGATTTTGTTTTTTTCTCCAGCTTAAATGGAGATTTATTTGTTTTTCTGTATTATCAGACATCTGACCTTATCTTGGGATTTATCTTTAAACATTTAGAATACGGCATTATATGTTAGACTCAATTTTTCTACCAATTACATATTTATGATATGTAAACCAGTATTGATTTTTTTGTCTCATGTCTTACCTGATGACCTCCTCCCATCTTTCACTTATCTATTCTTTCTGCTGTCTTGAAATGCAGTTTGTAAATTATTTCTTACACCAATGGCTTTTACAACTGTGGTATTATATCAAAAGCTTTTACAAAGTCTGTAAATTATGTTGCACGACTTGCTTTTGTCTACCATTACAGTTCCCTGTTTAAGACGTTTTTCAGTCGGCTATGACAGGATCTTCCTCTCATGAGCTCATCCTACCTTCTGTTTAGTATTACATTTGTATATAAGTAGACTTCTAATTATTTTTGATTACAGTTTTCACAGTGATGCATTAGATAGAGTAAGTAAAGCATAATTAGTCTATAAGTACCAGGATGTATTGTGTTTCCCTTCCTGTTAACTTGAGTCAGATTTTCCATTTTCAGTTATCGGTTACATCTCTGCTCTGAAAAGATTGCCAACATGTACTTCATAATGGTTTATAAATAAAACCTTTACTTTCTTTTAATAGTAGTGATAATTTCCCATTAGGCCCAGGGATTTTTTAGTCTTCAATGTAGAAATAGCCCGAAGCGAATAGAGTTTTCTGTGTTAAACTCTCAACTTGTTTTTACATCGGCCTAAGGCATTCCACTTACACTATTTCTTCTTTTATAAGCACATGGTTTAAATATTTATTTAGTTCATTCTCTATCTGTTGTTCATTTTTAAGGATTTCTTCTTGTGTGTTTGTTAGGCTTTTTTTTCTGCATTACTGGATAATTATTTACTGCTTGTTTTAGCTTATTTAATTCTTCCTTATCCCTATAGTTTTCTTGTTTGCAAAAGTTATCTAGTATGTTTTTTTTTGTCTTACATTTTTAAAAGTGTCATTATTTATCCAGTTAGGCAGTTTCTGTTACTGTTTCATTATAAAGATTTTTTTGTTGTTTTATTATAAAGTCTTTTTCTATTATCATTATTATTATTTTCATTTCTTTTTTTTCTATGGTTATCACTAGTGTGGATCAGTGAAGTTCACCAAAATGTCTTTCACAGTTAATATTCTGCGTTCACTGGTGACACAAATATGATCCTGGAAATTTGCCATGCAGCCGGCTTAGATAATCACACTGATATTACAAAGCTATAGCGGCCAATATTGGATGGTACAGCCCTCCCAAGTATATAGCACCACTTGCTAATTATAATGCTAAAACTGTACTGGAAGACTTAATGTAAATAGATCTTCACACAAAACACATGTAAAAAGAAACTGGCATTGGTGTATTAGTGTCTTAAAGGTGATGTCTTTTTGTATGGACTTGTATGTGACATGTGTAATGCTTCAGCCTACCTAGTTAATAATATTACCCAGAGTGCTCTGTGGTTGATGCAAACAGGAAGGAGTGCTTTAGTGTTGTGCTTATTTGATGGCAGTGGCAATGAATGGGCAAAAGCACCAGGCAAAAAACAAATCTGAATTTTTACATTTGAGTATCTGCGATCGGATCTGTGAAGGTCAGGCCTTACTGAATTCATGCTTACTGCATGAACTTTTACTGGTGTGATTGTTAATTCTGTTTATTTATCTCAGCAAAGAAAGGTGGTGCAATGGTTAGCATTGTTGTCTCACAGCTCAGGTCACAATTGTGCTGGAAATAATCTGTCCAGCATAGTTGGCAGATGTTCCATTAGCTGTCAGGGACATTTAAAAGACCATCATGCCATTATCATCCACCCAAAACAAGTCCCGTTTCTCCTTTCTAATTGACTTGCATTGCATTTCGCTGAGTTTGTCAAAGTTCCCGAACATTTCCACAACTTTGCCAAACTCGAGACAAAGCGGATTCATCACTATTCATAAGCTGTCAGCAATGAAAGAAAGAATTACTTTTATGAGTAGAACGGCTGAAATAACATTCCAGTACAGATGGACGGTTTTCAGTTTCCGTGATGTGCAACTTAGCTCAGCAACACAAGTGTACCTTCATGTGGGAGCGCTGCTTCTTATTGTCAAGAGGAGCAATTTGAAGTAGTCTGGGCCTACTTATATTTAGGATACTCATTTGCAGTGCCATATATGTAAGACTTCATACTTTTTATATTATTCAATGAATTTTCTCATTAGAGGAACCTGGTAATTCACACAATTGATTTTTAAATGCAGTCTTATGTCAAAATACGTTACTACATCAAGAATTATGTTTCCATTTTTTGGAGCTTTTATTCAAAACAGAAACACTAAAAAGACATTGGACAGTACATAAAAGCATCTGTATAGCTGATAGCTGTCTTAAGTCTAATCATGGGTGTTTCAGGCAACATTGACTGACAAGTGGTAATCGAGCTGCTAAAGCAAAGGTGATTCACACCAGTGACGTGCACAGAGCTTTTGTTGGGCAGAAGAGACACAAATTAGTGGCCATTTTTTTATTTCTGTGCGTTTTATTTCACTGAAAATTTGAAAGTATGATTGGGGGCATTAGAATGCTCAGGACTGTAGCAAAAATAAATGTCTCTAATTGCAGATTGCTGTATGTCATATTATCAGAAAACACCCTTCCCTTACCCTTCTACTACACAAATATTTTCCTTAACAAGATGAAAGAGCAAATAAAGAAACACCCATTTAATTATACGAAATACCAAATACTTAATAGCACATTGCCATGAATTAAATGCTTTGTATTTTGCACTTTTGCCTTCTGCTGCATGATTTTTAACTTAAAGCCAGCATGAACACAATGTTATGGAAGGCCATTGCTGTACGATTCCATATTTTCAGTTGCTACACTCGCCCTGTACTTCACAGAATTTCGGAAGTGCATTATTTCAGAACATATTTATTATTTCACTATGCTATTATGAACTTTAGCAAAGAGGTCTGCTATTTTAAATGTGGCTCTCTTTTGTTGTGTTATTTGCTAACCCTGTTAGTCCTGATTTTATGGGTTACCATTAGGTTTTTCTTTTCCTTTATGCACGGTCTGGGATCTGCTAGAAAAAGCATTCCACTTCATCTTATACTACTGCATGATTTTGCTTGTGAGAATAAAAATTTTGAAGTGACTTGAATTCTCCTTAAAAATCCCTTGAACCTGGGGGTCTCCATGCTTCCATTGACATGTCTGTCTGCAGTAGTTAGGCAGTGAGATAAGGCTGGAGCTTCACTTCTGTCACTGTGCCAGGCATTTTAAAACAAAGAAAACTGCCCCAGTGTAGTGACACCTCTGTTAAAGACCACACTTTATGTCCATGGATAGTAAAGAGTAACCTACCTTGCTTTAACAAGGCCTATTAATGTATTGCTGTTTTTTTCAGTTTTTTATAACAAAAAGGAGGTGTGCATTCCTTATAGGAGAAGCGGGCATCTGGGCTAAGAAAGGGAAAGGAGTAGGGGCTTGAGCCACCACAGCCACCTCTTTGTGCACATCCCTGATTCACACCATTCCTAGTCTTTTGTTCTGTTAGAATGCAGATGAGCTGCTGTGTTAAAACTGCATGGTTAACTCCAGCTGTGCCGAAAGAAGGGCTGTTGTACCAAATGTAGAACAACACGCTGCTAATTGGGAATAAATCACGTATGCGTCACCTGCATTTCAGCACTGGTGGGGGGTCTTAATGGGTCTTCTACATTTTATATGACAGTGTCTGTTGTGTCAATGTAAAAACATTACAATCATCTTGTACAACCTGTTTTGTTAATTGGAGTTTTTCTTAGGAGAATTTTTTTGGGAAATTCTTTGGTGAGTAAATAAAATACTGCAATATCCATATGTGCAGTTATGCATTGATGATACAGTATATAAAAGTGAATATAGAATGTGCAATAAAAATAAGATCATTAGATGTTAAATTAGTTATAATAAAGCAGAACCACAACAAAAAGCAAAACTAACAATAATTATATTTAAAGACTTGCAATAGACTGTCACCTTGTCCAGGTTCTGTTTTCTGCCTTGCATCCGCTGCAGTAAGGATAGAACGACATTAAGTGGGTTTGAAGCTGGTATACTATGGTGTGATATAACATTAGCTGGTATGATGACAGTCTGCTATTATTTAATTGAATTAGAATTCCTAGAAAAATGTCATTCTCCCAGAACACCCTACTATTCCTAATCTTATGCAAGGAACCTTGTGTGTGCTTAAACAGAAATAACATTAAGCATTTAATCATAACAGCTCTTGTATAATTTATTATTTTTGTTGAGTACATTTTCATTAATAACATAAATTTCAATATAATTCATGTAGTAACTTAAATGACAGCTTAACATAGATACAGCATAATAATTAGTTTAATAAGTAAATTTTAAAAAATCAGTGGCTAAGGCATATTAACTCTTTTAGGGCTAATTTTTTTTTTGTTTCTTTTCTCCCAGGGCTGAATATTTTTCCAAAAACTAACATTTTTTAAAAAAGAACACAAAGCAATTGTTTAACATATCAAATCAACAAAAAATATTTACTTTTGACAAATGTTACTGTCTTGCATGTTGTATGAGCCTGCATACTCTATGATTTCACATACATATCACATACATTTTACACAGCAAAGTCTGATCTCGCTCAAAGCAGCCAATTTCAGTCATTGCCACATTGCACTCCTTACAATATGTGTTGCTTTGGTGCCTATTTTTCAATTGTCTGTTGCTGCACTTTCTCACATATATTGTTAGTGTGTACTGTAGAGAGACAAGTCACCCATTTGCCATCGTGCCATGCCACTGCCACCAAGTTTTCTGCCTGCATAAAAACCGTATTGTCACCTCTTTTCATCTTCTGAAACTTTATGAACTTTATGTATGGCATTATAGCCTGGCTCACCCCATGGGATTTGCTTCTGTTTATTACAGAAGTGAATAAAACTTTGCAGCAGCACGTACCTAAGCTGCGCGAAGGCACTCAACTGGCAGCAGATCCGCTCACGCGGCATTGGCTGGTGCCTGATCAGCTGATGCCTGCTTCTAACTCTCTTGCTTGATCTCCTGATCACTGCCAATAAAATCCGATTCTGAAAAATCAAGAGTCCGACTCCGCGATAATGCGCAAAACATTGTCTGCCGAGTGTTTTCTTTTCTGCACTTGCTTCGCTGCCTTTTCACATGTCGGTGCCATCTTGCCTTTGTTTACATTTCGCAACTCACGCACACGCAATGTTTATTTGCCGAGTCAACGAGTCTAGCATTCCTCCAAGCACAGAGGGAATGCCTGTGATGTGACAGTGAGATTTGTCGCCATTAATAGCTGATTGTCGCCCCCTATCCCTGGATGTCGATTTTTGTCGACATTCGCCTTCAACCCCTCCTGTCGACAAAAGTCGACATCCGCCCTAAAAGAGTTAATTCAGAACACACAGTCTACTACATTACAGTTTTATTGGTGATGCAAGCAAAAAATAAACTGGATAGGCCTCACCCCGAGCAGCCTAAACTTAACTCAAAAGGCAGACTTCCGGCCTGCACAGGCCTAAAATGTGGCAAAGACTTTTAAAGACAAAAAACAAACAAACAAAAAAGATACAACAGGGGGGTATTTTTCGTACGTTGCTTAAATCATCCGAGATCAGGTGCCTTATCTTGGATAAGTTAATGCAGTTGACACTCATCTGGGATAGGTCGGTTTTTTCAAATGCAGCCGTGTATTAGATTAGTCTAACTGGATCTAATCATGAGATGAATGCGCGCGCCCGCGCTGAGTGAAAAGCCCATATATATTGAGTCTAGAAAACATGATCAGCAAGTCTTTGATAGGCTGTAACAAAATGACGAAAGAACGGGCGCATTTTTTTTTTTCACACACGCAGCGCAAGACCTTTTATTCGAAGGACATGAAGAATTTCAAGATTTAATATGCACAAGGGGTAACACTGCAAAAGCAGCCCAGACCAGAAAAGACAGCTGGCAAAAAGTGGCCTACAAATTAAACGCTAAGTAGTGTGCATTGTACTTACTGAAAGCAGCGTTTCATTTCCTATGTGTCAGATTAATTATTATTTAATATGTCATAATTCCAGATCAAACATGAGCACAAGGAGAACATGGGAACAGGTTAAAGTGAAGTACAAGAATATACTTCAAACTGGTAAATATTGGTATATAACTATTTAAAGAATTGTTGACATAAATAATCATATATAATATAAAAAACATTAATTTTAAAGCTAATAAGAAGGCAGACAAGCAAAAACCAGGTGGAGGTCCATGCGGTCCAGACCTAATCCCTGCAGAAGAGTTGGCTCTCCAGCAAAATGCCCATCGCCCTGTTTCTGAGGACATTCCCGGGGGAAGCTTCTCCTCAGAACCAGTGGCAGGATGCAGTGGTCACTTCATTTCAGGTAAAGGATGGTCATTGCATATATTTATCCTCCATGTGTGCCATAGGTATGTTCCATATAGCCCTCTTTTTTGTTGGGTCAGTTGCAGGGAATATCATATCCCTTGAACCTGTGTCTGACCAACGAGATATTGACGAAGGTCAAATATTTCATGAAGACACTGTGTCTGATTATTCATCAGGAGGAGAGGTACATTTTCCAAATAATGTTTGATCAAACTCCACTCTGATCAGTCCCATGTGCCCCAATCACATTTGGAAATCCTGGTAATGAGAATGTTAGGCTGATTGAGATTCTTCATGGAACTGTGGGTGTTTTAGCCTGTGAATTACCTACCTGCAATGGCATGAAACGCCTCTTTTATTGTCTGCACATGTAGGTGTCCAGGAAACACTATGAAAACCCAAAGGAAATCTTTCAGAGCCAAAGAGACTTTACGAATTGCCTGGCAAACTGCACTTTTAGTTAGATTTTCCGCATTGCCTACAGTATATACAAAAGTGCCGCTTGTAAAAAACCTCAAAGCAATGCATACTGTCTGTGTGGTTGTGAGAGCCTGACTTTGTCTAGTTTGACTTCGAATATAAGGTGCTAATAAATCTTTGAGGTACAATATTCCCCCTCGGCTAAAGCGGTATCTTTCGAAAAGAATTTCCTCCGGGAGCAATAAAGGATCTTACCGATTGCGCAAAACCTTCTCTATGTGAAATTATCTTCGTATAATTTGCGCACCAATATCAATTGGTCGCTCATTCATGAACGGCGAAGCCATGACTGGATGACTTCCGTGTACCGTCACTGATTACGTGTGTAAACTAATCCTTGTTTACATCAAACAAACCTGCTCCGAGCAGGTTTGAGGATTAGGATGTGTTGCTATGACAACACTTCCAGCAAGAGTTTCAAAAAACCACAGATCCAGGATCAGGCCAAATCGTCAACAGTTACATCCGGCTAAACGACTAATCCACGTACGAAAAATACCCCCCAGGAGAGTGAAAATTATTTTAAAAACTTCTGGAGCAAAACAAAGAGCAAATTAACAAAAATAGGAAGAAACCTCCAAAAATCACAAAAATCATAAACAAATCAAAGCAGCTGTTTGAAACCAGTAAACTAAAAAAAATCACAAAATATAAGAATTTAGAGTAGAAATGTAACACTGAAACTGCAATAAAGACTGCATTTTCACTTTTTACACAGCCTGGGCAGTCCTAAGTTTCATACTTTTGTGGCCTCACCAGATTAAGAAGACAGGAAAGATAACAACAAAGACTAATATTTAACATAAATGAAAAAAAACAATAAATAACAAATATCACAATATTACATGTAGATAAAAAACAGAGTTAATAAGAAAATAATATTTAAAAAAAAAAAAGTTAAAGAAGCAGAAAAAAACATCACCTGGGCCTAGGAAAGAACCCTTGCTAAATCATTACACAAAAGAGTTCAACTCCAAAACTAGGCCTTAAAACACAAGGAAGGCTTAGAAACACAAAACGCAGGCTTGTGGCATTGGTAAAGGGCTAAGATGGCCATTTTGTATCCAAGAATGAACAAAAATTAGCAACTTGCAATTCTTTCAATATTTGATTACAGGTTCTAGAAACAAGCTCTACTTTTTTGCTTTGATTTTTGTTTAATTATTTGTCATTGACGTCACCCTAGTTATTTTTTTTTTTGTTTTTTATTCCAGCCCTGACCTTATTTAATTGCCCAGACTCTGTTCTTTTCTCTTGATCCTCACTCTAAACATTTTTTAATTCTCTGCATTTTTTTTTACAAACAAGGTCAAGCCAGTGGTTTGAAAAAGGGAGAGGGAAACCATGAAACCTTTGGCAAAAGAGCAAAGCAAAGTTTCTAATAAAATTTATTCAAAAAAACATTGAAAATCCAAAAAAGTCTGAATTATTGTAAGCGGTCCTAATTTGTGGTATTCATAAAAAAAATGTAATCATTTACTTCATGAGTTAGAAGTACAAAATAAAACAAAAATAGCAGCAGCAAATATTTTGAAGTTTAAAATATGTACTTCAATTAAAATATTTAAAGTCGAAATATTCTCAATATCAAAAGAAAGGGATAATTTTTCATCTTCTGATAGAGGTCCGTAGAGAGCTAGATCTCTAGTAAAGGATCAAAAATAACATCATAGTCATTATCATTGACCTTGAAATGACTTAAAACATTAACCGGTATGCTTTTGTTTGACAATTGTCAATTTTAATCTTCTGATAGTGGCTCTTAGAAGGTTAGGACCACTGATAAATTATCAAATATCAAAACATTATCTTATTTATAATCAGCAACCTCAAAATACTATAAACCAACTCACCACATGCCTAAATTACCGACACCCATTTTTTCTGAAGTTGTTTGAAGAGAAGAAACTTTGACCCGTTGTATCCTATTAGGGGGGGATGAACCCCTGGTCTCAGTTGATGTGGCATGTACAGCTTCAAGTCCTTCTGGTTATTTTTGCTGAAGACATCTATTGGTTAACTCTTTATCGTAAGGCTTTAAACCCCTCAGCTCCAGAATAAGTTTAGTTTCCCTTCACTGGACATTCATTAGTAAGGTAAAATCTTTATTGTATCGTTTTATCATTTAATTGCCTGTGCAGTCTGCCAGCCCATCACCTACCTGCATTGGCTTCCTGCTGTTTTCTGTACTGCTGACCGGCCACTTCCAGGTGTAAACTAAATGTCCAGTGTGCTTTACGTGAACATCTACAAGTTCTTGTTGGAGACAATAGTTTGTATTTGCTGCCTGCCAATTCAATTGAAGAATATACAAAAAACTATTATAACTCCTGTTTTCAAATTATGGCTGATCTTGTAATTCATTTATTATGTTTTGGAAAGAATTAATGGCTCTATTTTGTTGTTCCTTTTTAATTACTCAGTTGGACTGAAGCACTTACTGTGGTTGCTGTTAGTCTCAAAAAGCAGATACAGACACAGTGTTTTCCAAATTCAGCTGGCTTCAAAAAACTGGGACTGTTTGTTACTATTTTTTTGGTATCTTCACTGCATACAGGAGGACATTTATGGCAGAAAAGTTTAGTTAGGAAAGGAAGGAAAAGTAATGCCAAATAACCAAAAAAAAAATTGTTACTTTAAAAAAGTGACAAAATGTGCATTGCAGGTTGAAGAAAACACTTTGGAATTAGACCCGGAAGAGAGGGCCAGAAAGGATGGAAGTGGAAGATGTCGCTGGGAACTTTTCACTTCCCTAGCACACTAGAGAGCAGCGGCCCTGGATATCCGTGCCCACTAGAGATCCAGCAGGGCATGCTGGGTGGTGTAGTCCGTCAGAGCAGCCCTGCTGGGGTCAGTGGGTGCTGCCAGAGGGAGACATGCTGCCTGTTGTATGGGACTTCCTCATGATCCAGAAGTACTTCCAACGGGCAGCAGCCCTGGCACCGGAAGTACTCCCGGGTCCTTAATAAAAGGGACCACACTCCCTTATCCTGGCGAGTCGGAGCAGGGAGGACAGAGAGCAACACTCAACTGGAGGAGGGTAGTGCGATAGTGAGAGGTGAATTGTGGAGACAGAAAAATCTGTGTTTGTGTTATGTTGGAGGCATTGTGGTGAATAAAAACCATCCTTTATTTGAACCTGGGACTCTTGGTGTGTTCGTGTTGGGACTTGGGGCTCACAGTTTATATTGTTTAACTTTATTGTAAAGTACAAATTAACTCACTTTGTAATGTTTTACTTTGTTTTAATCGGGCTTTAACTTGTGTGAAAAATATACACAGTGGAAACAAGATGAAGGATTGGGTCTTAAAACATAGCCCTCAGTTTATATTGTTGTTTCCTTTAGTAGCGGATTTTTTAACACAGGTTAGCATACTGTTGGCAGCCACTACTACATGTTATCTAATAAATTCTACAAAGACAATTCCCTTCACCCTCACAGTTATGTCAGACACTGCTGATAGTATGGGGACCCTGCTTATAGTAGTGAAGACTTCACTCTAATTGTACTCGACTCTTACACAAAGATAAGTTAGCAATGAACATGAAAACATAAGAAATTTGGCAAATGAGGGGAGACCATTCAGTCCATCAGGGTCATTTGTTTAGCTAAGAGTTAAGCTTCCCAATATCTCACCCAGACCCTTTTTAAAGTTTGTCAAGGATTCTGCTTCAGCTACATGAATTGGAAGTTTGTTTCAGATTCCCATAACTCTTTGAGTAAAAAAAGTGCTTCCTGGATGGGGTCTTAAATGCACTTCCTCTTAATTTCCACAGGTGTCCTGTTAAGGTGAAAGAATTCCGCTGGATCTGCTTTATCAACACTTTTTAGAATTTTGAAGACCCGCATTAGGTCCCCACACAGTCTCCTCTACTCGAGACTAAGCAGGTTTAATTCTCTGAGTCTATCAGAGTAGGACATGTCCTTAAGACCTGGGATGCACTTGTTTGCTCTCTTCTTCTTCATGGCCTCCAGTGCTGCTATGTCTTTTCACCAGAACTGCACACAAAACTCCAAATGCAATCTTACTTATGCATTATATAGTGTGAGCTTAACGTGCCTTGATTTACGTTCAGTAATATTTATAATATAACCTAATATTTCATTTACTTTTTCAATCACTTCTTTGCATTGTTTAGACAATGAGAATATTGTGTTAAGTCAAACTCCTAAACCCTTTTTACAGTTTCCTGTAGGACAGTGCCTCCCAACTTGTATTTATAATGAACATTCTATCCACCCAAAGTTAACAAATTGTGCTTGTCTAAGATCAGCTGTGTTTCCCAAGTGCTCACACAGTTCTGAAACTTACCCGAGGTTTTTTGAATCATTTTTGATGCCTCCTCTATATTTGCTAACCCTCCAATTTTAGTATCATTTTCAAATTTTACACGTTTACTAAATACACCGAAATCAATGTCATTACAATGATACAATATCAGCAAATAATTCCCAGCCACTGGCTCTTTATGTGACCCTGATCAATTTACTTAGCCTACCTGTGTTTCAGTTTTGCAACATTCAGTAAAGTACATACACAGTTGTAATCAATAGTGAATTTGGCCAAATATAAAATAATAGTAATAATACTAGCAATTCACAAGACCTGCAAATGAGATCTTTTTATCTTTCGAGAAGTGTCCTGTTTCAGGCCAAAAACGTGTCCCATCTCATTAGTTTCTTCTTGTGTTAGAGTTCAGTTTGAAAATCGTTTTCCTAAGCATAGCCAGCTCTGTTTCACGCAGATCCACACATGACACAAAGGCATACAGTCTTTAGTCTGTTTACTGTTTCAGATATACAGCAATGGTCATCAGAAGAATCATCAAAGAAATAAACCAAAGTAATTGGAACATAATGGTGAAAAAAAAACCCACAGATAATACTTCTATTGGTTTTTATTAGGCACAGTTTGATAAAAAAAATAATTATGGTCAGCTCAGTGCTAACAGCATGCAGAACAGCCATTCTAGTTAGCATTGGATCCCAAATCCAAAAATGCTTCTAACAGTGGTGTAGCTAGAATTTGATAGGCCCCACTTCCAAAAAAAAAAAAATATCATCACACCCCTCCCCTCTGCCCGTTTAGCAAAATTAAATTTAATCCAATTGAGATATGTCAAGCATATAAGCTACATAAAAGGTCAATAGTCATAATTTAGCTTTATGGACTTGTGGAAATGATAGCACCATTAACCTTTTCAGTTTAAAGTCAAGTAGGCAAGCATGTTAATAATAAAGACTTAAGAGGCAACAGTCAGTCAGAGTGGATCCCCCCAGCCCCATGGGCCCTGCCTGCACCTCCTTCAGTTACGCCACCAAACCTAAACACAGATAGCTCGATGGAACTCGCTGCATTCAAAGTGATTGCAGTTTTGCACTTTATGCCTTACAATACTCAGACAGTAACATTAAATGTCTAAACAGTTTTAAAGCATTCAAATCTAAACATACTCTTCCTGAGACTGGGTAATTTGTATACCTCCACTTCACACAACTATTGGGTAAAACATCATGTTAGCGTTCACATTTAACAAAAGCAAACTTTCACAGAGAGAATCACACTATAACTTTAACAATAACGCCACATTGTTGAGTACTATGGTGGATTCAGAAAGCCTTCAGACATCTTCACTTTCTGCACACTTTACTATGTTATAGATTTCATTTTAGACTGATAAATTTGACATTTTTGCCCATCAATGTACACTCAATAACCCATAATGACAAAGTGAAAACATTTTCCAGGAAGGTTTATAAATTTTCTAAAAGTCAAGATCTGAAATCTCTCATTCATATAAGTATTAGGACCCTTAATTCAGTACTTTGTAGAAGCCCTTTTGGCAGCAATTACAGCTTCGAGTCTTCTTGTGTAAGTCCGTACAAGCTTTGAACACGCAGATTTGGGCAGCTTATCCCATCCTTCCTGGCACGTTCCATTAGATTGGATGGGAATTGTCTATAAACTGTCATCTTCAGATCTCTCCACAAATGTTTTATGGGTTTAATTGTGGGCTTTGGCTGGGTCACTCAAGGAGCCAGAGAGTTGTCCCAATACCACTCCAGCAATGTCATGGTTCTATACTTGGGGTCACTGTTATGTAGTCAAGGTGAGCCGTCACCTATGTCTGAGGTCATATGCACACTGGAGCAGGATTTCTCTGTATTTCCCTGCATTGATCCTTTCCTGAATTCTGACCAGTCTCCCTGCCCATGCTTCTGAGAAGCACCCCCTTAGCATAATGCACCACTATCATACTTCACAGTAGGGAGGTTATTAGAAAGGTGATGAGCAGTGTTAGATATAGAGCTTGAAGTTCTGCCCAAGGAGTTCATTTTTGTCTCATTAGACCATACAATCTTTTTCCTCGTGCTCTTAGAGTCCAGGTCGGTATTTATATGCCTTTTACCTTAGGGTGGCTTCTGTCTAGCCATTCTACCATAAATGTCTGACAGACGGAATGCTGCTGAGATGTTTGTCCTTGTGACAGCAGAGGACTTCTGAAGCTCTGTTAGAGTGACCACGGGGTAGGTCTTTTGGTCTCGTCCATTACGAGAGATGGACATCTGAAGCGGAACTCCGTTAGCAGCAGTGTTATTTTTTCTCTTATTTTTTGTCTTCCTGAGGTATCCTGTATTCACCCAACATAAGGAGGTTAAATTACAGTATATGCAAGCATATATAAACATGAGCAGCAGGAGAGGGGCTCAGAAAGAAACGGAAAAGAAAGCTAAAGATTCATCCAAGCCTAGACAGGCATCAAGTCCAAGTTCAAGGTACGGCCTTTCAGAGACTGACCTTAGACAGATAGGCGAAAGCAAAGATTTCCCGAGACCTGGCATCACTGCATCGTCTCCAGCTGGGAGTGAAAGTGGGAGCGAATGTACAAGTGATTCAGGTGACGATAGTTCGTCGATTTCAGAAGATTCATTGAAACTGAAAATGTCCTTGCCTTCCACATTGTAATCTAATCCTGGTGAGCCGGGAGCATCGACTTTAACTGGGCTTGTCACTTCACCCATGGAGAACGAAGACTGAAACGATCTGTCTGAACTAAAGGTAATGATCGCCACAATGGCCACCGTCATAAAGTAGCTCAAGAAAGATATAAAGAAATAAATAAATGATATAAGGAAAGTGACATAAATGATATAAGGAAAGAAATAAAGGACATAGACAAGACAAACGAGAAGCTGCTGCTGGATATTAAAGACTGGAGTGACCACTGGGTTCTTGGTCACCTCCCTGACCAAGGTCCTCCTTACCCAGATACTCAGTTTGGCTAGACAGCAGACTCTAGAAAGTGTCCTGATGGTTCCAAACGTGTTCCATTTCACAATTATAGAGGCCAATGTGTTTCCCAGAAACACTTAAAGCTTAAGAAATAGTTTTATACCCTTGTCCTGATTTATTCTGTATCACAATTTGATCATGGGGATCTAAAGAGAGTTACTCAAACTTCATAGTTTGTTTTTTATCCTTACTTACAGTGTGAATTGGGGTGCAATGTGTACCCTTCTGAACAGTGACCAATCAATTCACTTTGCCACAGGTGGACTCCAATCAAGTTGTGGACACATCTCAGGGATAAATAAAGCAAACAGGATGCACCTCACCACTACAACTGGGAGTGCCACTGAAAACATTCTAAATTCTCATACTAAATAAGAGATTTCAGTTTTTGATTTTTAATAAACTTTCAAACATTTCTGAAAACATGTTTTCACTTTGTCGTTATAGGATATTGAGTGTAGATTGATGGGCAGACATGGCAAATGTATCCATTTAAAATGAAATCTACAGCACAATTAAGTGTGCACAAAGAATACTTTGTAAGGTTTGTGTGAAATTTACCCATGGCCAACTTTCATCTCAGTTTGTCCGGTGTGTAGTATACAATCCCCTGACATAAATATTCACACGTTTGTTAGAGTTTGTTATCTCTTACTCTCTGCAGTTTTAAACTCTTCAGTCGTTCCTTAACCCAGTTCTGGTAGCTCAACTCTGTGACCTTCTTGTATTAGGAAGACAAAACTGCAGACAGCATTCTAGATGAGGCCTCCTAAGCTTCAGCATAAACACCCTTGACTTACACTCCATATAAGCTCTTATTAAAGCCAGTGTTGTCTTCATGGCACAAAATGACTCTGCTTAAAGCAGGATGTTTAAAGGCAACAATTGCCAAATTATTCTGTAAAGATACTGTTAAGTGTATGTGATGGGAAGTTTCACAGCATGATCCTGCATAATACACAGTTGTATTCGGCTAATATGCCATAAATAACAGGCTGGCTTTGCTCCTTTTGTGAGCACATTTTCTATAATGAAGAAAATTAAGTTGGATCAAGGGTTTAATGGTATTCCAAACATATTCTTCCTAGAACAGGGTCAGAACTTCATAACATTACTTACATACCCAAGAGATGTTAAGAGGTAAAATACAAGAAAGTTTAAGCTGTCATAGTGCTAAAGCATGTGCTGAACATCTCTTTTTATCTGACATCCAGGGAACCGTTAATGAGTGGGTTGAAAAAGGATGTATTAATAAAGACCTTAAATTTGTCATGACCTTAAATTAGACAAGATTAATATTACCAGAGGCTTGCAATCGAATATTCTTTGGGGACGCCTATATTTTGCATGATCTGATGCTCAGTGTTATTTAAAATGAATTTAATAATTTCTCTACTGCTAATTCTGTACATTAAGTCTTGTGACCCCCCCTCCCCACCCCTTTCTACCAATTAAAACATCATTTGTGAATATATTAAGATGGCAAAATGAGCTAAAGATAGCATACTCAATATTCATGACTCTACGTATGCTGCATTTATGAACAGGCAATAATTTATTAAATTTTCAGAAAACCAAGCTTGATCTTTAAAAGGTAGATCATTCTTAAAGGATATACAGTATATAGGCATTTATTGAACCGTCTAGCATGTAAAATATCATTTTAGCCTTCTTTTTTGTGAAAGCATTGGTATTCAAAAGACTCATTTTTTTTCCCTAGAGAATGTGTGTTTGAGAAATAATAGCAGTTTCAGGCATCCAAGCTACACTCACTAGCTTATATTTAAATCTTTGGTCACATGCCTTCATTATACCACTTTGGATATAACAAGGATTTCTTTTTTTTGTTTTTATTTATTTACATATATAAAAACAGAAACAGCTGGGAAGTGGGAAAACAGATGGAAAGTACTTATCTTTGCATGCTGTGAATTTTCTTGCTTGTGTTATATCTAATGTATTATTTTACTAAGAAAGAGAACAGCTGTGAACTCTGAAGTTCTGGGGCAGGTATCTTTTTATGTTGGTAAATATGGCTGACTCCTAGTAAAGAGACAAAGGAAATCTAATGTTCCCAGTGACCTAGTAATAGGTTTTAGGATGGTTATATTTATTAGAGCCCTCATGTAATTAAAGTGGAATCATGTCATGTACGATGATCTTAAACTAGGAGAGGGGAAGCTCACGGCAAAGCCAGTCATCACATTAGTACAATTAACTAGAGATGCAGTGGCTGTAATAGAGGCTGTCAGTCCAGCGATAGTCGATGCTGCATTAACCAAGACTGTCACCATACACATCTCTAATCACTTATGACTGAAGGATGGCTACTACTATACTCGTAATTAAGCTCATAATTAATCACTGGGCACTTAACGTGTTTAATATTTTACAGTCTGATTTTCCCTGTGTTGCACAATGTAAGTTAACTTCGATTCTTTCTGGCTTATCTCCTTTTATATTTCTCAGCTGGGACACAACCCGAAGGGCATAGACCTTTATGATCTGTTGTAGCCTCTCTGGACTTTCTGTTTCCTGTCTTTTGATCTACCTTGAATCACATACTTCTGGTTCTACCCTGGGGAAAAAAAGCAGAACAGACTTTGAGAAACACAGAGTTTCTGACCCCTTTCGGATACTCTTCCTAATTAACTGACATGTTGAGTTTATTATTATTATTTCGTTCTTTTCATTGGAGACCAGTGTGCATCAAGGTGTTTTTTTATGATCCACACATTCAACTGCTTATAAGAGCAATCTGAATATTCCTTTTAAGAAAAGTGAACTTTTATGATATACTCCCACTGAGCACATTCTTAAGACCACTATGTTAACACTGGGTTGGACTTCCTTTTTCTCAGCTTCAGCTATTTGTGGCATGGATTCCATAAGATGCTGATAACATTCCTTTGTAAGTCTGGTCCATGTTGATATGGTTGCACCACACAATTCTTGCGGATTAGTCAACTGCACATTAATTCTGCAGATTTCCTGTTCTGAAACATTCCAAAAGTATTCTATTGGATTCATATCTGGTGACTGGTAAAACCATTGGAAAACACTGAACTCATTGTCATGTTCATGAAACCAGTTGGAGACGACCTTTGCTTTGTGACATGGTGCATTATCATGGTAGAAGTAGCCATTGAAAGAACATTAAATTAGTATTAGTATGAAAAGATACACAACAATACTCCAATAGGCGGTGTCATTCAAGCAGTGATTGATTGGTATTAATGCACCTGAAGAGGGCCAAGAAAACATTGCCTGCACTATTGCACCATCACCAGCAGTCTGGACTGTTAATACAAGGAAGATTGAGTATATGGATTCATTCTGTTGGCACCAAATTCTGACCCTACCATCTGTGTGCCTCAGCAGAAATCGAGATTAATCAGTCCAGGTTTTTTGACTCTTCAACTGTCCAGTTTTGGTGAGTCTGTGCTCACTAATGCCTAAGCTTTCTGTTCTAGGCGGACAAGAGTGTTCTCTGGCATCAGTCGCTCACTGATGATATGCTGGACACTCTGGTTGGTTGAACCGTAATCATACTCTGGGAATAGGAGTTCTCCCCAGTTGTATAAGAATGTGCACCACAGACTTGAAATGGTTGACCTGTGCCAAGATTTTCCTTGGAAGTTCATAAACTGGGGAAATTTTGCCTGACAGCATCATGTTATGAAGATCCTGGTACCCAGGATTCTTTCCACTGAGTCAGTATGTCGAAATTTGTTTCAGATCTTTTGCATTTTAGATTAGAGGTCTTCCTGATATAAGTCTGTCAGTCAGGAAGGTTATATCACTGTGGACAGGGTTTTCCCAGGATTTTCGTGTACCCACAGAGCAAGGCACAAGCTAGCTCTGCATTGGTATGGGTGTAGATAGGACTGAGCACTGGAAGCCAGTGAATTGGTAAGGAACAAATTGTTCCAGTAATACAGCTCAGAGTTTGATGAAGCTGGGTGCCAAGCAATTGGACATATTAACTATTTATCCAAACTGGAGGGAGCACAGTACTCTGCAGCTCAGAAAACCAAACTTGGGCTGAGCATCATAGTGTGCCGGTTACTCTCCAGATTATCCAGCATAATTTACGCAAGGTGTTATTGTGAATTTTTAATTTTTTTAATTTTTTTATTTTATTACCCATTATAAACTGGATGTATCTGTTGCTCGGCATGTTGTTAATTAACTTGGCTATTTTGCCACAGATAACTTCTCTTAGAAATGTGTAAATAATGCTTTCCCAGACAGACTCTATTGTAGGCAGCAGCATTAAATACTGCATTTGTTTTTTAGTCGTCTTTGAAATCCAGCTTCAAAATGTGTGGTAAGGGACAAAACCAAGTATGTGCAGCCTTGATTTGGCCTAAAACTTGCTTGATCCACTGGTATTTGTTCCAAAACCTTAGGATGTTTCATGTCAGGTATCATCCTTAGTAGCTTATAGCAGCTGATATGTAGGGCTGTAGGGCAGTAGATTACAGTTTCATTTTGTCCATCCATCCATTTTCCAACCCTCTGAATCCGAACACAGGGTCACGGGGGTCTGCTGGAGCCAGTCCCAGCCAACACAGGGCACAAGGCAGGAACCAATCCCGGGCAGGGTGCCAACCCACCGCAGGACACACACAAACACACCCACACTAGGGCCAATTTAGAATCGCCAATCCACCTAACCTGCATGGCTTTGGACTGGGAGGAAACCCACACAGACATGGGGAGAACATGCAAACTCCACGCAGGGAGGACCCGAGAAGCGAACCCGGGTCTCCTAACTGCAAGGCAGCAGTGCTACCACTGCGCCACCGTGCCGCCGTTTCATTTTATCAAGTTTTAAAACTAAAATTATCTTGATCTTTTTGAATTATGGGGGTAAATTTTCACTGTTTAGAATGTTAGAAAAGAAATATGATAACCTAGCTGTGGTGGTCTTCCCTGTGGGTATAATAAATTCATGATGAATTCCATTAAAATATAGGACTTTTCCAGGTTTTAATATTGCAAGGGTAGCATTTTCAGGGCTTGTGTAACTCTTGTAATTCCACCCAAACCAGAGAGGGGATGCTGTTATTCATATCTTCTCCCCTTTTGTTCACATAATAAAGGATCTGTGATCCAACTTCCACTTCGAGAAAAGGTTACATGCATTCTGGTCTCTGCCATATTTAAAGGCCAACACCACAATGAATGACTGGTCCCGCTAATGGACTTTGGTCTGAAAAGACTTTTTTTTTTTGCATCTATTGCAAACTTGCTTTTTTATTTTTCTTCAATACACAGGGATACTTGCACGTCAAACCTTAATCTTGCCATTGCACTTTTATAGACTCTGAATCTTACAAAATCCTGACATCGTCTGCAGTGGAGGACTGTGAATATTCCAGGTTAGGGTGCCTTGCTTTTTTTTTTTTTTAACATTTTAAACAATTTATTAAAAGTGAGTAACATTTCATACAAGCAAGTCAAACTTGACAAACCTACTGTAAGTTCAAATCAAATCAGCCCCCCCATGAGAAAGACAGCTAGGCCAACACACAGAGTAAAACTTTAAAAGTAGAAAATCCCCCAATTTAAATGTTTATTCTAAAATGTTATTGATTAGATCCTGCCTGGTTTTAAAAAAATGTTTTGAACAGATCCTCTAAGTGAGAATTTGATTTTTTCCAAGTTTCAAGTAGCATATAACATCAGTTTCCCACTGACTTAAAAAGATGGGCTAGAATTCTTCCAGTTGGGCAAGACAAGTCTAAGTGCCAATAGTGAAGTAAAGGCAATCACAGTTTGTTTGTCCTTCTCCACTTTAAGCCCATCTAGGAGTCCACCAAACACAACTGTTAGTTTGATTAGGAGGGATTGTGACACCAAGGCTGTCTGAAAGGCATTTAAAGATTTTGGTCCAAAATGATGTTAATTTGGTGCACACCCAAAACATAAGGCCCTATGAGGCTGGAGCTCGATTGCAATGTTTGCAGGTTGGATCTCACCCTGGAAACATTTTGGACAATGTTAAATGAGACATATGTGCTTAATAAAAGATTTTAAGTTGAATAATTGTATGCTTTGCACATATGGAGCTCGAGTGAATTCTGTGCATGGCTGCCTTCCACTCCTCTGAGATGTTGAGTGAGAGATCCTTTTCCCACTGTACTCTGGGATCTTTGAAAGGGAGGGACTTTAAAATGTTTTTAAATATTAAAGAAATGCTGTATGAGTCCTCAAGACTGATCAATATTTCTTTTGTAATAGAAATAGGTGGGAGGTAAGGAAAATTGGGCAGATTTTACTTAGCAAAGTTTCTAATTTGAGAGGTAGCGAAAGAAGTGTGTAGATGAAAAGTTAAATTTGGAGTGTAATTGTTCATAGGATGCAAAGACATTGTCTGTGTACAGATCTCAAAGTGATTTAATACTGTATGTTTTTCAAACATTAAAAACTGCGTACGTTTGAGAGGGTGGAAAAAGGTGGTTATCATGTAAAGGTGACCACAGATAAAAGCTTCTCTCTCTTGAAGTACTTCCTGCATTGGCTCCATATTATGAGGGAATGAAGCACAATTGGGATGTTAATATATTGTCAATAACTTGTATTTATTGGGGTGCAAAGCAAGGAATATAAAGACATACTGCAGGATTTAATTTCTATTGCAGACTGTGTGTTCATTCATTTATGCCCATGTCCAGGTTTTTATAGCTTGTATATTTGCCGCCCAGTAATAAAATTGAAAGTTGGGTACAACCATGCCACCTTCTGCCTTAGGTTTTTGTAGGGTCGCCCTTTGGATGTGTGGATGTTTTGAATTCCAAATAAATTAGGTTATGGTTCAATCTAATTTCTTAAAAAATTATTCATTGATGTATATTGGAATGCTTTGAAATAGAAAAAGAAGCTTAGGAAGGATATTCATCTTAACAATGTTAATTCTTCCAGCTAAAGTGAGATGAAGGATAGACCATCTATGCAAGTCTTGCTTAAGTTTTTCCATGCAGACATCAAAATTTTGTTGATAGAGAGGTTTATGTTTACTTGTGTATTTAAGCTGATCTGCAATGATAAAAGGGAAGGTGTCCAATCTAATATTGTGTGCTTGAGAGTTCACTGGAAGCAGCACACTTTAATTCAAATTAAATTTGAGTCCAGAAATCTTTTGAAATTCTGCTAGTGCTGTTAGGACTGCAGGCACAGTTTTTTGTGGATCTGATATATATATAGTACCATATCATCTGCATATAGTGATATTTTCTGTTCAAGTCCTTCTCTGATAATCCTCTTTATCTCAGAAGCATTCTGACAGTGAACTGCCAGTGGCTCAATGGCAATTGCAAAAAGCAGTGGTGACAAGGGGCATCCTTGTCTAGTACCACATTCTAGTTTAAAGTAGTCTGAAATAGTGTTGCAATTTTTAAGCTTCTTAGCTCTCTTTTGATTTTGCTGGCATATTTTCTATCAAGCTTTTCTCTTGGTAATGACACAACATGTTTGGCAATTTGATTAAGCATGGTTAATGTGCTATTGCAGTCTGCCTTTTAGGTACTTGGTTTTCTAATAGACTTCAAGCTTTCCTGAGTGAATGTTTAAAGTCTGCATGTTTTCCTGTTTCTGTTGACTTATCACTTTGGGTTTTGTTAATTTATGTAAAAGCTCATCAACAGTATTGTTGTCCTTGTGTTTGAAGATATTGTTGATAGAAGCTCTCACTGTTCTCATCCAAGCCTGGAACATTTCAACTATGGTAACTCCTGAGAATATGATATTTGGCTGTTGAAAAAATAGCTCCGATAAATTTGCTGTAGTTATGTATTTTTTGTCCTACTCGTCAAGATTAGCCGCAGAATTAACCCAGTCAACTTGTTAAAATTCCAGCGAGAACCTTGTAAAGATGTAATGACAGGAATTAGAAGACCAATTTCTAACAAACGCTGGTCTGAGCAGAAAGTGTAGGAAATCCGCAAGGACCTGTCTGGAAGTAGGAAGAACATTACCTTTATCTCCTTTGATAGAAAACATAAGTCTGGGTTGTATGTGGGCTTCCGCACTGCTGATTTGGTATAGAAAATTAGATGAATATTATGTTGTTCATCCCTGACTGCAAGAGTGTTTTACATTCACTGTTTTCATTGTTTATTCATTTAGGATATAACCGATCGGTTATACTTTCCACCCACCCAATTCATGATCCATTAAAGATCTGCAGATGTCAAAACAAATCAGATTGCTTTCCTCTGTGTCTGGTTATTTATAACTTATATTTGTTCTATACTACGTATTGTATTGCCTAAGAGTTGTTGTGGCAGGGCTGTGGATTGGCCAGAAACATACACTTAGCTGTACCCATTTGAAATCTTAACCAGATCACTCTATAGTTTACACATTCTTCTTGTCTCTGAGTGGGCTTTGACCAGTTTCCTCACATATCCTAGTAATGTGCTGGTCAGTTTAATTGACAACTTCAAATTAATGACATGTGAACATTAAAACATAAGAACAATATTGATGATGTGGATGTCACATGTAGAAGGCTGATGCAAAGCTTGTGGAGGCCATTTTGAATTTGGATTTAGTGGGTACATTGCCACTCCCATATTTTCCTTTTGTTTCTACAGTCGGGACGACAATGACGCAGAAGAATCCCTCTGAGCCCATCTATAATCCTTTGCCAAATCCACCTTTCCAATCTCCAAGCTACATAGCCTCAAAAATCCAGCAAATGGCTCTCAGTTGACAGCACGCAGGTGTAATTGGACAAAGGAATCCCGTGGCATTCAACTCCTGTTTTGATATACAAGACCATAATAAACAGGCAGTCCGCTCTGTTTTGTTTCCTAATAAACACGAAATCTGTAGTAAAGTCTTTGAATGTATAATCTTCAATCATTTCTACGCAGCCATTAAAGCTCAAACCTAGAGATACAGAAGCTTATTGTAGGTGCTCTGGTAAAGTAAATAAACCATGAAAAATAGTAAATGATCAAAACAAGAGTAATTTAGATTTTTAGGTTCAAAAACATTTTTTTGTATTTCATGAAAAAATGGCCACAACATAAAATACACTGCATATGAGAGGGTACAAACTGGTCTTTACAAATGACACTATAATGAAGCATTTATTCCACTAATTCTAATTTAATTGACTATCTGAATGACTCATAGTAATTGTTGTTTTACAGGAATTTTACAGGAGTGGCAGTAATAGAAAGGGTTCACTGTTAAGTTAATATTTTGAGTGTAAGGAAAATGAATGTTGCAGAGCTCAGGAAGAACATCATTCTTTCTTCTTCAGCAGGAAAGCCCTGCTCCTCTTCAAGGTGACTGATTTAATTTTCTATTAAAGTGACCTTTGCCAGAAATGTTTTGACTGTAATGATTTCCTGTCCTTTTTACTCAGCAATCTGAGCAAAAGAACTGGCACAGACCTGTTTTATGTTCCTGGTGCTAAAATGGAACGTGAAATGAGCTGTAAAGAGAGGTCTTTGTGACAATGATAGCAGTGGGAAAAGTTGCTTCTCTGCCAATACTAAAGGATCCAGGTTGAAATAAAGGTGGTCACACAGCTAAGGGACCTTGTACACTCAAGAAAACAGAATTCCAAATCACGGACAGGTCTCTGTATTAATGTGACTTATAATCACAGCATGCCGTTATTAACGCAAGTGTGGGAGATTCGTTTACCATCTGCTTATAAATAAATCATTCTGTTCATAAAAATTCAGCTTAGTATTTCAACCTCATTGTCACCCCGCTCCTGTATGTGCAATGGGATTTTCACGCTGGAGTCACATATTTAACAGCAAACCCTAAAGGTCCACAGCTCTTCTCACTCCTGAATGTGATACTGGATTTCTATAAGAAAAATAAAGCAGTATTAGTGCCTTTGATTCTGAAGAGTGTGTGGTGGTTAGCAGGCTGGACTAGTGCCATAAAGATGTAGGTTCAACCCTGAGAAATGCCTGCGTGTGGCTGACATCCATTACATGGCTGTGTAGTTTTCCTCAAAAAATGTGTAGGACTGCTCAAATATATGGCAGTTGGATCGTTAATAATAATAATAAATTCTATTTATATAGAGCCTTTTTCATTCTCAAGGCACTATTTTCTACCTTGAAAAAAATACTAAAGACAGCAATGTCATTTGCATCCTGAAAGTGTAAATAAAAAATAAAATAAAATAATAATAAACAAAAAAATAAAAAAAAATAATTATGCATGTGTTGTTGACCTGTTATGTAGTTGAAGTTGCAAGAAGATGTGGTGGTATCTTCAATATCATCTATCATTCCATTAGCAGACCCAGTAATTCCAATTCTGGATTATGAGTGGGTGTGGTAGGCTGGCGCCCTGCCTGGGGTTTGTTTCCTGCCTTGTGCCCTGTGTTGGCTGGGATTGGCTGCAGCAGACCCCCATGACCCCGTAGTTAGGATATAGCGGGTTGGATAATAGATGGATGGGTTATGAGGGGCCAGAGCCTAACTCAGCAACATCGGGGAGCAAGCTGACTGAGTCTCTAGTTCTTTGCAGTGCTCAATAGTGAAGATGCCCACACTTAAGGGCAAGGAAAAGGACAACTAACAGTCATAAGATACAAATGTTTGGGATGTGAGAGAAAAACCTGAGTACATGAAGTAAAACAACAACAACATTTATTTATATAGCACATTCTCATACAAATAATGTAGCTCAAAGTGCTTTACATGATGAAGAAAGAGAAAAAAGACCAAATAAATAAGAATTAAAATAAGGGAACACTAATTAACATCAAATAAAAGTAAGGTCTGATGGCCAGGGAGGACAGAAAAACAAAAAAAAAACTCCAGATGGCTGGAGAAAAAAATAAAATCTGCAGGGGTTCCGAGGCCACGAGACCACCCAGCCTGCACAGGGCATTCTACCTAACATAAATGACCTCAATCAGTCCTCATGGTATTCAGGGTTCTCATGGAAGAACTTGATGGTGATGGTCATGTGGACTTCTGACCTTTAATCCATCAATGTAGGGACATCACGGTGCTTTGATTAGGTGGTGGCGGCGCAGATCGCAAACACAGAAAATGGGCGAAACCAGTCCAATGAGTAACATGTCTGGGATTTGAAACCAACCTCATGTTGCAACTGTAATGTCAAGGCCTGAAAACCCCAGTTGGAGGTCAGTTCAGTCAGAGCGCCCATACTTTAATTTTCACCTAGTGCAGCGGCTTTTGCGTCTCTGGTATACTTGGAGCTTTATGATTCTGGTAAGGTTACCCTTAACCAAGTATCTGAGAAGGGAGTCACCTTAAACAGTGAACCTAATTTTACCTTTCTTGAGAGAGAGAGAGAGAGAAGATGGATGTGGGGATCCACCTAAAGATACATTTGTTTAATGCAGAGACCACTGACATAATCCTGATCCAAGAGATCATTACCATCAACAACATTTACAGTATTTCTATAAAACTCATACAAAGATTGTACTGTAGCTCAAAGTGCTTTAGAGACAGAAAAAGAACAATTACAGAATTAAAAATAGAAAAGTCCTTAACTGGTGAGAGAGTATATTGAATTATGACTTGTTTCAGGAAGTTGTTATGGTTATAACAGAAAAAATCAACATATTGCATTCTATGAAGACAGCCATGCACACATCTTAGAACAATGGCTAATGTTGTCATGCAGCATTACATTTAGTCTCCAACAATAAATGTAATACAAATTATAAAAAGACCAAATTAAAAAGTGCACTTTTAATAGCAGCAGCACGGTGGCGCAGTGGGTAGGGCTGCTGCCTCGCAGTTAGGAGACCCGGATTCGCTTCCCGGGTCCTCCCTGCATGGAGTTTGCATATTCTCCCCGTGTCTGCGTGGGTTTTCTCCGGGTGCTCTGGTTTCCTCCCACAGTCCAAAGACATTCAGGTTAGGTGCATTGGTGATCCCAAATTGTCCCTAGTGTGTGCTTGGTGTGTGTGTGCGTGTGGGCTGGCGCCCTGCCCAGGGTTTGTTCCTGCCTTGCACCTGTGCCGGCTGGGATTGGCTCCAGCAGACCCCTGTGACCCTGTGTTAGGATATAGTCAGTTGGAAAATGACTGACTGACTTTTAATAGCTTGGGAAATGTTCAAATATACTAGCCTGACATATCTTTATCGCTATCAGTACAATATTTTGGTGCATAAAAGCATGAGACTCCCTTAGCACTGGATATTCTTGTTGATCTATTTTGCTGCCCTCACCTATAGTCAAGTGTTTTGGGTAATGACTGAAAGAGCTAGATCACTGATACGAGCAGCAGAAATGAGATATGTTAAGGAGTGCAGACATTCAGGAGGAGCACAGCATCAAACGGAGCCATTTAACGTGGTTCAGGCATCTGATTAGGATGCTTCTTGGATGTCTCCCTGGGTAGGCGCTTCAGTCATGTACAGTACAACCGGGACAGACCTGGGACATGTAGGAGAGATGATATATTCCTGCTGGCCTGGGAACACCTCGGTATCCACACCTGGAGGAGTTGGAGGAGGAGTTCGGTGGAAAGGGATATCTGGGCATCATTCCTCAGACTACTGCCCCTGCAACTTGGCAGCAGATAAGCAACAGACAATGGATGAAATGATGGATGGAAAAGCATAAGGCTGCCTCAAAAATTCATTAATGTAAGCCAGTTTGCACCTGACAGTGATGGCACAAGGTTAAATTTTGCCGTCTACATGGGGGAGACCACTGGGTAGACCCACCAACATACTGCCCGAATTACTATATATCTTGGAAATATTTTATAAATGACCCCCAGAAGAGTTCTGAAATCTGGTCTACTATGTTTAACTTGCCGTTACCATAATAGCTCACCAAGACAGCCAATGTCATAGATAAGATGAATGATTGTGCCATAACACCAGAGGTGTAAACTTATTAGTCTGGCAGCACACCTTGTGACTGTGGGTGGAGTGCCACTTGACCACAGGGAGCACACACAAATTACTGTATACAAAGAGCATCTGATCCTGGCACCAAGCACGGGGCAAAAATGCTATGAGGTAGCATTGGGTCACCAATGACAACTATTACTTGTTACCAGAACCATACAGAAGAGTGGATTACTGTCACTCAGGGAATTTATCTTGCTGAATTTCCATTTACATGGAATAATATTTTTATAGCCCTCTTTTTATTTTAATTCATTTAAGAAACACCTTCTTCCAATAAGCAATATACGAATTCAAACATGTTTTAAATTGAATTATTTGAACTGCACAAATGTAAGTCATATAACAGTCCCAAGTATGACTAGCCTACATTATTATTATCACTCAGTCAAATGGAGTTTTATAATATCATACTTCACACTGAGCACCAACGCATGCATCAGAATCACATTACATAGCAATTCACAATATTGCAAGAGAGAAGATAGAATACTAAGGATAAGAAAAATAAAAACCAAAATTACCAATACAATACAAAGAAAACATTCAAAGTGTAAGGCAGAACTTGCAGATACACTGTCTGCAACAACCCAACGGGATATGAAGGAGTATGCTGAATTCACAGTTAGTTTTTTTACAGTTAGTTTTACAATAAATCCTGCATATTACAATATATCTAATGTGGTAAGCCAGCCCCCGGACACAGACAGACAGACACCAGAATGTCCAGAACACACACGTTTATTTTAAATAATCTGCCCCACCATGCCTTAATTATCCAAACTCAGTCTCTTTTCTTTCTCTTTCTTTCCTTCTGCTGCCTGTACTCCTCTCTCAACAAGCTCTGTCTTCCTTCTCCCGACTCCAGCTCCTGAATGGAGTGAGACGGCCCCTTTTATGCAGTATCCGGATGTGCTCCAGGTGCTCGGTGACAATCTCCCGGCGGCACTTCCTGGTGTGGCAGAAGTGCCGCATGAGCACCCGGAAGCACTCCGGGTGTCCCTGGAATTACTTCCAGCAGCACCCCCAAGTATGGTGGAAGTGCTGCCCTCCAGGGTTTCATACTCGTCCGGGTGCCCCCTGGCGGGGGGTACAGGCCCCAACTGGGTTGGTCTGGTGGCCCCCAAGCAGACCAGGGCGGCTGCCCTCTCGTGGCCCAGGGAGAGTATTGTCCCTCTAGTGAACCATTCAGGAGTCCCGGCTGGGTAGGGTCCCCAGCCGTCTGCCACACTAATAATCTGAGACACCGTAAATCATAATGTGATTACTATGATAAATTTTGCCTTCCATTTCGTAATATGGGTGTATGTTGGGGAAATGTAAAAAAACTGAAACTGACAGTGAGTGAGCTGGACTGAACCCAGGATCCTCTGAATGGCAGGTACCAGGGTTTTGCATACCTGCGTTACCTTTGACTATCACAATGTCATAACGTAAGAAATAATACTTAATACAATGCTGGGTCACACAGAGCTGGAGACTATCTGGCCTAAGGCTGAAACCAACACTGGATGGAGTGCCAGTCCATCACAGGGCCCACTTAATACATCCACCCACACTGTAACTCAAATAGTTAACCTAGCACACTCAATTTTTGGATGATGTAGTAAAACTGAAATACCTAGGAAAAGTAAACTACAAGAATTCATTTAAATGAGGCATAAAGCTTGAATTCACCACAAACACACAACACCATATAATACAGAGAAAAGGGCCATGAAAAAGTTTTAATTCATTACTTCACTTACCAAACCCTTTATTTTCTAGAACAAGATTTTGTGGGCTGGAATCTGTCCTGGCAAGGATTCACATTTGGATGTGGCACCTATCTATTCTGGGGCACTCTCACAAACACAAGCAAATGACTTTGAGGCAAGCACACAAATCAGTGCACCCTGACAAAACCCACTCCACGCTGATGGTGGACCAAAAAGAACTTGAACTCTGGAGAAGCTGCACTGACCACTGTGCCATTCATGTACAGTGCTAAAATAAAAATTCAAGGATAAATGCAGGCAAGCTGCACTTTTAAAACACAATCTCAAAACTCTCTTTCCACTTAGTATGCATTTAACCACTGTACATTAATATAGAACAAAAGATTTATTCATGAAGGAGAACCAGCCAGTTGTTGCTTTGTACTTCCAGCCTGCTTATTGCCTGTTGATCATAACTGTTTAATTCAGAATGGAACATTTTAGCCCTGGCAAAGGCTGCATTAAAATGAATCAGAAATAATAGGTTTATGCATGAAGTGTGCAGTAATGATGCATTAGAACACAGCAGGAGACGGGTTAACACGAAACAACCATACATCTACTTTAATAGCAACAGAGTGCCGTTACCCTTTAGGTGTGTGTGTGGTTAAGTTATGCTCACCCACCTTCTGAGCTGCTTTTGTGCAGTTATATAAAAATCACTATTTTTATTATTATTATTATTATTATTATTATTATTGTTGCTGTTAGTATTATTATTAGTATTATACTTTGTATTCCTTAGTTGATAGACAAAGGTAACTTGAATTAAACACTTTATTGTCCTGTTCCTTATTTACAAATGAAATCATTTGGAAGTTAAATATTGAATATTTCTTAATAAATTAATTTATGGTGTATAAGCAGTGCATTCAGAAATTATTCACTCTTTATTGTACTTTAGATTTTTTTATAAATGGATAACTTTGCCTTTTCCCCCATCAATCTACACTCACTAAACCATAATGACAAAGAGAAAACATGTTTTCAGAATATGTCATTGATAGAAGTATTCAGATACTTAGTTCAACACTTTGTAGAAGCCCCACTGGTGACAATTACACCTTCAGGTCTTCTTGTTGTAAGTCGCTACAAGCTTTTGCACACCTGGATTTGGACAGAGTATCCTATTCTTCCGGGAAGATCTTTTCACTTCACGTCTGCAAACTGCCATGTTCAGGTTACTCCATGGATGTTCTATTGGGTTAAAGTGTGGGCTTTGGCAGGACCACTGAAGGACAGTCGGAACCTTGTCCTGAAGCCACTCCAGCATTGTCTTTGCTGTATGTTTTGGGTCATTGTCCTGTTAAAAGGTGAACCATCACCCCTGTCTGTGGTCATGTGTAATCTGGGACAGGTTTTCTTCAAGGACTTCTCTGTATTTGGCTACACTCAATTGTCTATCTGTCCCTGCTGCTGAGAAGCACCACCATAGCATGATACTGCCACTACCATGCTTCACTGTAGGGTTGGTATTAGATAGATAGATAGATAGATAGATAGATAGATAGATAGATAGATAGATAGATAGATAGATAGATAGATAGATAGATAGATAGATAGATAGATAGATAGATAGATAGATAGATACTTTATTAATCCAAAGGGGAAATTCACATACTCCAGCAGCAGCATATTGATAGAAAACAATATTAAATTAAAGAGTGATAAAAATGCAAATATAACAGACAATAACTTTCTATAATGTTAACGTCTACCCTCCCCCCAACCCCCGAGTGGAATTGAAGAGTTGCATAGTGTGGGGGAGGAACAATCTTCTCAGTCTGTCAGTGGAGCAGGACATTGACAGCAGTCTGTCGCTGAAGCTGCTCCTCTGTCTGGAGATGATACTGTTTAGTGGATGCAGTGGATTCTCCATTATTGACAGGAGCCTGCTCAGCGCCCGTCTCTCTGCCATGGATGTCAAACTGTCCAGCTCTGTGCCTACAATAGAGCCTACCTTCCTCACCAGTTTGTCCAAGTGTGAGGCGTCCCTCTTCTTTATGCTGCCTCCCCAGCACACCACCGTGTAGAAGAGGGTGCTCACCACAACCATCTGATAGAACATCTGCAGCATCTTACTGGCCTTCTAAGGAAGTATAGTCGGCTCTGTCCTCTCTTCCACAGAGCATCAGTATTGGCAGTCCAGTCCAATTTATCATCCAGCTGCACTCCCAGGTATTTATAGGTCTGCACCCTCTGCACACAGTCACCTCTGATGATCACGGGGTCCATGAGGGGCCTGGTCCTCCTAAAATCCACCACCAGCTCCTTGGTTTTGCTGGTGTTCAGTTGTAGGTGGTTTGAGTCGCACCATTTAACAAAGTCCTTGATTAGGTTCCTATACTCCTCCTCCTGCCCACACCTGATGCAGCCCATGATAGCAGTGTCGTCAGCGAACTTTTGCACGTGGCAGGACTCCGAGTTGTATTGGAAGTCCTTTGTATTTATATTTGTATTTGTATTAGGGAGGTGATGAGCACTGCCTGGTCTTCACTTGACATACGGCTTGGAATTCTACTCAGAAAATTCTCATGAGATTAGTGGTGGCTCTGAGGCTAGGGATCTGCACTGGCAATTGGAAGGTTGCTGGTTTGAATCCCGTAAATGCCAATAGGGACACTCTGTTCTGTTGGACCCTTGAGCAAGGCCCTTAACCTGCAATATTGCTGAGCGTTTTTAGTAGTGAGAAAAGCACTACAGTATATACTGTAAATGCAAAGAATTATTAAACAATCTTTAAATGCAAACTCCAAGTGGACTGTCATATGCTTTTTATTCAAAAGTGGCTTCTGTCTAGCTATTCTACCATAAATGATTGATTGATAGAGTGCTGCTGAGATGTTTGTCCTTCCAACAAGTTCTTTCAGTCCTGTCATGCAGTGTGAATTGTGGAACCTTACATACACAGGTGTGTGCCTTACTAAATGTCTGAATGTCCAAACAATTCATTCTGACGCTGGTGGTCTCAAATCAAGTTCTAGACACATTACAAGGATAATTAAAGCAAGAAGGACGTACCTGATCACAGTACTTAAATTAATTAAATACTTCAGTTTTTGATTTTTAAAAAAAATTGCAAAAATTTGTGAAAACATATTTTTACTTTGTTATTGTTGGTTATTGGGTGTAAGTTGATGGAGAAAAATGGGAATGGTATCCATTTAAAATTAAATCTACAGCACAATAATGTGTGCAGAAAGTGAAGGGATCTGAATACTTTCTGAATCCACTATACAGTATATATATATATATATATATATATATATATATATATATATAGAGAGAGAGAGAGAGAGAGAGAGAGAGAGAGAGAGAGAGAGAGAGAGAGAGAGAGAGAGAGAATGACCCCATGGGGTGATAGAATGGAATGGAATCAAAACTTGCTATATGACAAGCTAAATTAACATTTACTGATATCTCGAAATGAATCTGAGATATCTTAAAATGCAATTGTTAAGAAAGCCGTGTCTGTTATGGTTTAGCCAGGGTTGTAGCCCTGGCTCAAGTTGATTCTTTTTTTTTCAATGATTTTGTTGGTTTTGAAATATTATTAGCCGTTTTATGTTGTTGATTATGAAATGTAGAGTTTTTTTCCATCCATCCATCCATCCATTATCCAACCCACTATATCCTAACACAGGGTCATGGGGGTCTGCTGGAGCCAATCCCAGCCAATACAGGGTGCAAGGCAGGAACAAACCCCGGGCAGGGTGCCAGCCCACCACATGGCACACACATCCACACACCAAGCACACACTAGGGACAATTTAGGATTGCCAATGCACCTATCCTGCATGTCTATGAACTGTGGGAGGAAACCGGAGCACCCGGAGGAAACCCACGCAGACACGGGGAGAACATGCAAACTCCACACAGGAAGGACCTGGGAAGAGAACCCGGGTCTCCTTACTGCGAGGCAGCAGCGCTATAGAGTTTTCATGCTATTCATAATTTATGTAATTTCATGATTTTTGTTGTTTATTCATTATTCTGCATTTAATATGTTTTCTGTCCTTTTTCTTTCGTTTTGTGTGTTTTGTTGGTGGAATTCAAGGGATGGGACCACCCTGATGTCACTGCTGAAGGACCACCTCAGCTTTTACATTTGAGGCTGAGTATCAGGTCCTTCTTATTGTGAGTTTTCAGTTTTGATTTTTCTGATTTGTAAATTAATTGCTTCTGTGTTTGCTTTTTTCTTTTTTTATTTGCTATGGCTTGCCTTTTTGAGGAAAGCCCTGTTGCCTTATTTTTGCCTTTCAATATATTTTTTTTCCAATTTTTAAATCCAAAAAAATTCTAATTTTATAATGATTCTGTTTTGGACTGTTCTCCCAAGCTAGAGCTTTAATGGTTCCTATGCTGTTAGTCACTTTTGGTATATTTTGGGATATTTAGGATGTTTTTCATAGGATACCTGTCTGTGGAGTTTGAGGTCAGGCTACATGGTGTGAAGCCTATCTTTAGGCAGGCTAGTGAAGGTCCTGTCCTGGTTTGTGGGTCTTTTAATGGGCTTTCATATGGGGGGCCAAACAGGCCATACTGTAAATCATATATTTTTGTGTGTAGTCTATCAGTTTGCATGTCAACACTCTTGGTTTATGAGTATTTACTATCTGTTTTAGGTCATACTTAATTGGTTTACGTGCATGCAATAATGGTGTCATTCATATGAACTATATTGGTTTGTGCCCGTATATTATTGGTTAGTGTGTGAACTATATAGGTTTGTATAGGCATACCACTGGTTTGCACATTAACTATATTGCTTTGTATGTGTATATCACTAGTTAGTCGATTTGTTATTAGTTTCTGAGTGAACTGCATTGGTTTTCGCTCACACACTATCTGTTTGCATATGAACTGTATTAGTTTGTGCTCATATAATACTGGTGTGCTGCTCCAGCAATGGATTTGTGTATGCAATATATTGGTTTCATGCACGTCTTGTACTGGTTACATGTGGGTAATATGTCGGTTTTGTGCTTGAATTCTATAGGTTTTATGTATGCACTAGACTGATTACATGTCAGAATCGTACTGGGTTTATGTGTGTACTTTGCCTGTTTCACGTACGAAACATACTGGCTATGCATACACACCTTATTGCAGCTTTGTGTATGAACTATATCAGTTCTGCATGGAAACTAAATGGGTTGTTCACACGATCTTCAGCGGCAATGGGAGGGGCAAGAAACAGGAACTCAAGGGCCAGTAGAGTCTTGGAGAATGAAGAGAAGCGGGTAGGAGACAGATCTGCGTTAAAACAGCGCAAGATGTTCTTTTTCACATAAAACGTTTGCAAAAGGACTTGGTGGTAATTTTTACAGCTTAACAGTATCTACCCTTGAGTCTGAAATGAACACAAGGCTGAATGTTGGTATGTATTTGGTCATCTTCTTATTCGCTCCCAGCTACATGTTTGCTTGTAACCAGCGACTGTACTTTTTCACACAACTGTTACAAACCAGTTACTTAATATAAAGGCAAAATCTATCTATTATAAAAAGAAATCCTGTCCCGGAAAGCAAAAAGCAAGTCTACGGTACATGATCTTCTTGGGAGACATTTTTAAGACCCGCAAGACCAAAGACACACCCTACTTACAATCTATCAAATAGGACAATAGGCAGCAAAACATTCAGTCTTGTGAAGGCTTTGCGCACACACAGATCCAGGGCTCAGCGCATATAAAGCGTATAAGGACAGTACATTATAAATTAAATGTCGACATCTAAGCGAAGAAGAAAGCAGCGCGGAGAAAAGAGACTCGAATGTGTTGGACAGAAAAAAGAGCAAAAAAGAATAATCGAGGTGCAAATTCAGAAAATAAGGAAAGTAATTATCAGCCCGGAACAAGTGGAATTGAAAAAAAAAGCACGTCCAAATCGGCTCAGAATTAAAAGACAATGAGTAAAAGAAAGTAGAACTTCATAAAGACGTTTACAAACGTTGGTGCTAAACACATGCAGAGCAGGTTAGAGACTATGAAACCAGTGAAATTAGAAAGGCTCAAAAAAAACAAAAAACGTTGGCGCTATACACGTGTGGAGAAAGTTAAAGGATATGAAAGTAGGAAAATTAGAAAATATAAAAAAAGAAAGTAAAGATCGCAGTAGCGCAAACAAACGAACTGTCTCATTTAACTATGCACCAGTCTAACTTTGGTTTTGCACAATAATTACTACACTATTGCACCTTAACACTTAATTCTACTTTATTCACATAATTTTACTTATTTATTATGTTCTACTATACTGTTATCTTTCAATCTATGACTTTTTGTTAATCTAACTGATATTCTTCTAACTTTGCACAGTTTTTGATAAGCGGATCAGGATGCATTTCACTGCGTGTTGTCCTGTATAAACTATGCATGTGACAAATAAAGAATCTTGAGAATTTCAAAAACAGAGTTTACCACACATGCATTTATTGGTTACTTTGTTCATGTATATATATTTATCTGTCTGCTTATTTAAAAAGCTACATTTACCCCAGGAGTCAAAAATGTTCAGTCTAGCCCTTATACAAAAGCCTAGAGAAAAGCTGGGGTATCACCTTGGTAACCCCATGTACTTTTGGAACTGTGAGAGAAAAATAGCACAACTTTACAGACAGGAGTCCAATGCAGAACTCTACTTACTTTTTTAATTTGTAAAAAAAAATTATTAACTGCTGATGATGTAGATCGTTTTGTCTGTGCTGAAATTCCAAACAGAGAAACCTATCCTAATCTCATTAAAAAGATTCAGCATATTGGGACAAGATTACAAATATTGTTTTTACAGAAGTTCTGAAATAAAAGTGAAGCTAATGAAATAGCAACAATTCAAAGAAAAAAAATCTTAAAAGTGTGTATCCGGAAAACCAAACACAGGGGTTGGCGAGCAAAGTGAGTAGGGGGGCGAAGCCTCCTAGTATTCTATATTTATGACTGACTCCTTTATCCAACATACAGTACAATATTTAGATATTACTGGTTACGTTTCTTTGCCCAGCACCCTCGCACAGGCAGGTGAAGTGACTTGCTCATGGACACACAGTCTCAGTATCAGAACTTGAACCCACAGAGTGTTTAAAGTGCAAAGCCATAACCACTAAGCCACAATCCTTGCACATCTACAACATGTGTATTAATTGGCAAAGTTAATAAACTAGTCCATTCTTTGAAAAGCTAAATATTACACATTTTGGACCTGCAGAGGTGAGTTACATCACATCGGCCCACCTTACCTTTCACAGTTTTGTGACAAGGCACATGCCTTTAAGGTGCAGCTGAGTTTTTCCCTGCCCAATGCAGGTACCTGGGTGAAACTGACAAAGTATTCACACTCCATTATCTGATAAATGGGATTTACTGTGATGGGTTAAGTCACATTGGGCCACCTCCATTTTCACAGTTTTGTGACAGATTATTTTGTTAAAGTTGAGTTTAACATTTTTGACCAGTGTAGGTCCAAAATATGGAATATTTCTTTCTTTCAAAGAGTTTGTAATGATGCCGTAGAATATGTTGCCTTGTTAAAATATAATTAGAAACTGGTTTGCAAAAGCTGTGTGAATAAGTAACTGACAGAAAGCGTATATGCAGTTAGAAGTGAAAAGAAAGCCACTTGAATGCATACCTAACTTCAGCTCTGTTAATCATTTCAGAATTGAGGGAAAATACTGTTAAGAGGAATTATCACCAATCCCTTTCACAAACATACACTGGCATACAAAAGTATTCAATCCCCCTGAAAGACATCCTAATTTTCTGCATGATAAAAGATTTATACACATATTTATCTATTCAGTATTTTTAATGTGAACTCTTATGCTACAATAATACATTTCCAAAGTTACAATTAACTATTTTCTGCAGATATTTAACTGAAGTAGAAAAACTCAAAAGTTAGTGTTTGCATAAGTATTGAAACCTCTGTGCTTTGGAAGCTCCAGGTTTACACAAGTGACAAATGAATCACAAACGACACAAAGGTGACACTCATTTGACCATGTTTGAGAAAAATATATGATTTATGGCCTGTTTGACCCCTCATACTTTCACCCTTTTTCACGATGTTTGTATCACCAATTTACAGCCATGTCCAGAGTTCTCAAAAGATGTTTCTTATATGTTATGATATAACAATGCATTTCAAGATATCTTAGAATAACTGCTTCTTCATTTCAAAATATCTCAAGTTGACCTTGCACACATTTTGATATATTTGTAATGCATTTTGAGATACCTCAATAACAGTTTACTGCGCTCTTTCTACAATGCATTTCCAGATATCCCAAAATAACGTCCTGCTCATTTCACAATATTTCAAATGCCTTTCAAGATATAGAAACTCCCATTGTAAACATAGACAATTGTACAATAAGTCATTTTGAGATGTCTTGAATTTAATTTTAGATGCACCAAAATGACTACAGACTTATTTTAAGATATCTTAAAAACTGTTTGAGCTATCTCAAAAATGCGCATGAATTTATTTCAGGATGTCTTGAATTGATATCTTGAAATGAATTTGATATATCTCCAGATGAACAGAGAATCATTTCCAGATATCTTAGAGTGCATTTTGAGATATCTCTAATTGTTAATTTGACTTGCCATACTTGGTACCTTGCCCCACCTAACTGACAACTGCTTCTATTTCCTGGCCCCTTTTACACGTACAAGGCCTAGAGGCATAGGCTTGAACTACAGGGTGAACATTAAGGTTTCTAAGGTCATTGATTTCTCCAAATCTCTTACCCTTATGCCTGAGAAGCAGAACCTGGCCTCCCCCAGGCCCACCTCTAGATGATGGTCATAGCATTGTAAAAGCCAGCCCTCACACAAAAAGACGTAGGACACAGGTTCACAGCACACAGGACTTTTATTTTCTTTTTTCCCCCTTCTGGAAATATCTTCCCCGTTCTCACAAGCACAACAACACAGTCCCAACACCAAAACACAATTCTCTTCTCTTTCTTTCTCCTGCAGCACTCCTCCTGGCAAGCTTCGTTTCCAGATTAGTGGCTGCTGGCTCCCTTTATAAGCCACCCGGAAGTGCTTCAGGTGCTTGATTGCTCATTTCCGCCTGCACTTCCAGGTGGAAGAACCGCTCACATAGGCTCAGGAGCCACTGCAGCGCCCCCTTGTGGCTCCCCTGGACCCCAACAGGTCCAAAGAGAACTCCATCTCCCATGGGGCCCTGCGGGTATCTAAGGCACCACTGCCATCCAGGGGGGCTACCACCTAGCATCCCGGGGGAGGTATTGTACAGCCCATGCTTGTTCCCCCGAACCATATGTAGAAGAGGTGTCCTGGCCGGGCAAGGGCCTCGGCTGTCTGCCACACCATGTAGTTGACATATTGGCACCTGGGGCCTCATGTATAAACAGTGTGTACACACAGAAATGTTACGTACGAACGTTTCCACGCTCAAATCGCGATGTATAAAACCTAAACTTGGCGTAAAGACACGCACATTTCCACGGTAACTCATACCTTGGCGTACGCAATTTCTCCACTCGGTTTTGCAGACTGGCGGCACCCAGCGTCAAAGCAGTGCTACTGTTCCTGTGTGATCACCCTTTCTTTCTTAGCTCCACATTCCTGACGCGGCTTTATAAATACACTGAAACTAACTGCATATTGTTTATTAGTGTAATGCATCTGATTGTAATTAACCTGCAGCAATATAATGGTCCAGGGAATAGCCATAGTATTCCAAATAGGCCTACCATAACTGCTTTAGCGTTGTAACTCTCACTGCATCTTCTTCTTCTTTCAGCTGCTCCTGTTAAGGGTTGCCACAGCAGATCATCTTTTTTCATATTACTCTCACTGAACCACTCGGAGTATTTATATCACTGTATCTGAGTGGGGAATCACAGCAGCAGCTGATCGGAAAGAGAAATATCGGTACACATCATGAAGCAGACGCTGACTCAGCCTCGGCAAAACACTTTAGAGACTTCCCTGCACGGACTTCGCGGTTTAGAAAAAGGTTCATCCCAAGAACTATAAAAGCACTAAATCAGTCCATCAAGTGCTCCTTGTAGAACTGTTTGTACTTATAAGTACAATCACCTCACTGTAAACTTGCACAACAGTTATAATATTGCACAACCTGCGCCACTTTATAAAGCGCGTATTTACATATGATGACAATATCATTTTTAACATGAAATGCAGCAAAATATGTTGATTATATTATACAGATAAAACTTTAACTTCATTTAAATAATCTTTATTGTTAATAATTAAACATGTGAGGACACGGTGCCGCAGCGCTAGCTAGTTCAGGGATTGTTCCTGCATTGCGTTGTATTCTTGCTGGTGCTGACGCGACACTGGAAGGATAGACGGATATGATAATTAAACATGTACTACGAAGATATTTCAATGTTCCTTAAAAGTTTTGAAGAATCAGCGTTTTAAGCTTACAGATGGCTTCATGTCTATATAACTGATTGTGTGGCGATTGGGTTTTTGGAGAAAGAAAAGTAAGGATAGGAATTGGAGGTTAGTACGTTTGAAAGAGACAGTACTTCTGTAATAAATTATTTCATCGAAGGTCGCGCATGGTGCCGCAAGCCTCTTGTTTGAGACATGAACAAGCACTGCGCCACCGTGTTCCCATGTTTAATAACATGCTTTCATTCCTATCATCATGAAAAAGATATCACGTATACATCTCAGTATTTTAATTATTCAGAGAGCTGTAATATCACAAATGTAATGGATTATGTGTCCTGTCAGAGAAAGAGAGAGCCCGTTTAAGAAGCAGGTAGTGATTCACACATGTAGAGCACATAGAAGATCAAATACAGAACAAAGCATTTAATGTGCCACTTTAGTTACAATGGGATTTGAGAAACTAAACATTAAACGATTTTAAGGTGAAGTTTATGATGTTCTACTTTAATGGCAAAATAAACTACGTGATTAAAGTGGAAATTTCGAGATTAAAGTTGACATTTCGTGCTTTTTTCCCACTGTGTGCCTATTTTTTTTATCTGTACCCTAATAAGCTTTCATATGACACTCAGACAGTGGGCTACGACTCGCCTTTTCACAGCGACTTTGATATGTGATTTCTTTTTTATTTCGGGCACTGTGCGACTTTGTGAACTTGAGCCTTCAAGTTTCTCCGACACTCTGTCACTCGATCAGCTTCCTTTTGTTGATTATACCACTGTTTAAACCAACAAATAGTACGTTTTTCCTTTGCCTCCACTTGGTATTCGCTGAAATTCTTATATTTCCCCCCGTGCTTTTCCCATTGTCTTTTCACAGAAGGCTATTTATATTGATTTGCATATTCAAAGAGGCGTAATTCTGGGAGGAGTTGGGGCGGGACAGAAGGCGTATGCACGTACGTTACTTTTCACGCTGATCGGGATTTATGTAGTGGAAAAACGTGAAAGTTTGCGTGCGCACAGATTCCTGCATCTGGATTTTTCTGTGCGTACGCACATTCCCGCTTTTGTGCTTACGCCATGTTATAGTGTGAGTTCTACGCACGGCATTATACATGAGGCCCCTGGTTACCATTATTGTTGTTAAATGAACTTTATTATTGTAAATATGGTTGGCAATCATTTTCTGTAATAGGGATTTAGTCAATCCTATATAGATTAGTTGTGTGTAATGCATCTAGAAAGAAGAAGCAATTTATACAGTGGTGGGACATGGGAGGTCAAGAGAGCAAGACACCAGGGACCTCCTTATGTAAAGTCTTGGCAAGAGATACAAATAAGATCTAATGTAATACAACGCAAGAAAACCTGCAGTACTAAATATTTAAAAAAGGAATAGGTTTCTCTAAAAGAACATTTAAATGAAAAAACAAAAAATGATAAAAAAAATAAGAAGAAAAGAATAAATAAATTATGAAACAGAAAGAAACAACAATTATATTAAACATACAAAAAAATCAAAATTACTATATGCTGAACAATTGAACACAGAAAAGCTGCCATTAGTCTGACATATATATGGAAGGAAAATAATTGATTACAATGAACACAGGAGTTCAAAACAAACAAGAAGAACAAATACATAAAATATACTTGCAAACTGCTTCTACACATTAGTAAGGAAAATAACAGAATAGATAAGGAAAAGATTCTTTCCAATCCACAGAACTTATAAGAGTGTGATTGCTTAATTGTCCTCACAGGTGGCACAGTGGTAGTGCTGCTGCTTTGCAGTAAGGAGACTGTGGGCGATTGTGGGTTCGCTTCCCGGTTCCTCCCTTTGTGGATAGCGCTTTGAGTACTGAGAAAAGCGCTATATAAATGTAATGAATTATTATTATTATTAATTAATTTTGTGGTAATCCAATTGTTCCAATAACCTATCAAGAAGTCCAATTATATAGTTAGCCATTTCAGGAGTCACGGCTCCTTCTTCTGGGCTTTAGGTTAGTGCATCTTAATAGCTAATATATGTGTAAAAAAGACAAACAGAAAAATAGTACAAATTTAATATGTATCACTAACAAAAATATATAGAGCCATAAATAACCTGTATAATGAAAAACTCAGTTTTAATAACTTAGATGTTACATTCCACCTACAGACTGAAAGAAAAAGTGAATACATTTACCATTTTATTCAATGTCCAAATAAAACACTACTTTTAGATACTCTCAACAAATTATCCTTATAAATTAACTGGAATAAGAACTTAAATAATTTTAATGTTTCTATGATTTTCAAACCCACTAAAGATGGACTAGGAAACAGAAAAATATACAGTCCCATTGAGAATAATGAGGACAATGAGGTTCACAGAAAAATTTAAACAGATATGCTCCAGGGCAAAGGAAAATATCCAAAACTGGCTAAGTAAACAAGAAAAGGAGATTGCTAAACAATCATGGCATTTACAAATGCAAAACTATAAAAATACAAAAATAAATGGTAAACATATGTTAGTTTAACATACTTCTGAAAACAAAATCTGCATACACTGTACGGCCCACATTGCTGATAAGACAAAAATGAACATAAAAGTCAGAATTACTAAGTCAAGGGTGAAAGGTGATTGTTACAGACCCCCAACATTCTGTTAATTCATCGAGTCCCCGGGGACTCTGCATGTTAAGTGTGAATATCCAATGTGACTTGCAGCACTGCAATTACTTATTACAATTGCCTGTTTTTGGATGTGGAATAACAACCCCCAAGACAGTGTATCTCAAGTCTGGTTAAGCGTGATTAGTTTCAGTAAGATGATGAGAAATGGAAAGCTGTGCTTTACAGAGTTTGTGTACAATTGCCCGAGTCTTACCTTTCCAAAACAATTTTCCGACATTCAATAATGAGCATGGACACAACAACAAATTGACCACACCTTTTGAACTGCAATATGATCTGTGCTTCAGAGTAATGCAACCAGTCAGAGTGTCGATGATGTTGCCATTAAGACTGACACGACTCATGAGAAATTGCCTGGCCAGACAGTAACCTTTTCAAAAAACTTCATCCCATTAAGTTATATAAGAATTATAACATGTGTCTGGTCATTTATTGAACACGACATTTCCATTGCACTGTTGAGTTAAGTGAGGTCTATTCCAGCAGCATAGGGCAGGTCCATTGTGCATGCTGTTTGCTGAAAGTATATTTCGAAACCTCTTCTGGTTAAACATATTGCAAGTTGTTTTTCCCTTTTGATGAACAGTTTGTACAAGGAACATTTTCAGCAGGGCCATTTCCAGTTATAGCAAATGCACATGCCCTAGGGCTTAGTCTTGTTTAGTTTTTAATGAGTTAATCAAAACTAACTGCTATCCAAATATATGTAATTAATGATGATTGTGAGGCTAAACACCTACTCATGTTTGGAAACCTCCAATTATTTGTACATTAGGCATCCATTACTTAGGATATATTAGAGGAAACAATTACTCTCTTACAGCTCTCCCTTTATTATCCCCTCACATACAGTACCAGCGTTCATGCATAACCACGCAGCATTAAGTACTGTTCACAAAAACAGTGTTTCAAAAGAATGTGTTATATTGTGGTAGCAAAGGCTAAACAGATCTACTGCTCTAACATTTCATTTTGGAAAAACTCAGAACTCTTACAAACAGACATTTATTTCATATAGCACTTTTCTATAACAAACATAAATCCAAGGCTCCTTCCACGTGTATGCGTGCATGTTCAGCAGATAGACCATCAGTAGAATAAAGGATGTGCTAAGGGTAACATTGTGAGTTAGAGTCAGGAGATGATCTGACCTGAGACTTAAAGTCTAGTTCTTTATTTACTGCTGATTATTGCTTTAGCCATACCCTTGACAAACATCCAGCCTTCATCCTGATACCAGAAACTGAAGAAAATGTTTATTTTTACACATTCATAGTTATGCCTCTACATCAACTTTTTTTTCCTAATCCAATAATCCCATTAACCACAAAACCTATTCAGACATCAACATCCACATGCCATAGCGGTTTTCTCCACCAGGTACTGTATATTATCACTGGCAAATACTGTATGTTCCCAATTATACATCCTTGTATTATGTTGCTTTTGCCCTTCGATGCTCGCTAGAAACAATGGTTGCCACAACTACTGTCTCCCTCCACAACAATATTGAGGAATCCATGTCCCTGGCAGAGTTTTGGTCTTAAGCTTATCTTCAAGTCTTCAATTCTTCAATGTGACCAATTATCAAATGTGGTATTTGACTGTTTATTCAGTACATACTTTGTTACTGACTGAAACTGCATTGTGACACTTTTTCCTTCACTTCAATATAAGCTTCCTGATAAAATGAAAAGGCATATACAACCTAGCTGGCGACCAACAGAAATGGTCTCGCCGGTCTACATACTCACACCAACGCACAGAAGCAGAAACATCTACATCACGCCAGACCAACCAGGCAAGATGCCTTAGAACAACGAAGACAATGTATGAGAAAGCACAGAGCGACATTATCCGAAGATCAGCGGCAGCAAGTCTTGCACCTAGACAGTGAATGAAAAACAATTTACACACACAACCTTTCTGAAGAGCAACAGCAAACTGCTAGACAACAAGAAACATTACAATGGAAAAACTACAGGGATTCCATAACACTGACAACTCAAAACAAGATAATTCCTTTATGTTATGGTGTAGGCAATTCCCCGTTTGTTTAGCATATTGTATGACTATCACCAAGTCACAATGACAAACGTTTAATAACGTTGGAGTTTATTTGCCAGGCCCCGTTTTTACCCATGGCCAGTTGTACACTACATTTTCCAGAGTTACATATTTATTATATATGTGCAGAATTGGCTCAAACACTATAAGCAGAGGGTTTGAGGAAACCTTATCAGAACTAGGTGATGTTAAGAGCTGTGTTCCTCAGACGTCAGTGCTGAGGCCATGGCTATTTTTAAAATATATCAATGATTTGGATAGGAATATGAATAACAATTGGTTAAATTTGCAGATGATACTAAACTAGCTGGGTGGGCAGACTATTTGGAATATGTTGGATCATTACAGAGTGTGGAGACTGGCCCAGACACAGACAGGCAGACACCGTTGGTTCCAAAACCAGCACACGTTTATTAAACATTTTATCAAAGTGACAAACACCACACAACCCAATACTCCCCCAAAGTCCAGGTTTCTCAATAACAATGCCTTTCCTCAGGTCCGCCTCCACTCCTCTCCTTCCGAGCTCTTGCCTTCTTCCTCCTGACTCCAGCCATCGAATGGAGGGAGGCGGCCCCTTTTAAACCCACCCGGACTTGCTCCAGGTGCGTCCAATTAGTGTCTGCCGGCACTCCCTGGTGTGGCGGAAGTGCCGGTTGTGCACCCGGAAGCACTCTGGGTGTCCCTGGTCTTCTTTCCCCCAGCACTTCCGGGTGTGGTGGAAGTGCTGAGGGCCAGGGCTCGTCAGGCATCGGGGCAACCCCTGGCGGTGACCACGGGCCCCTATAGGGTTGAGCTTCCAAGATCCTTTCCCGTGGTCCCCATAGCCACCAGGGTGGTTACCCCCTCGTGGTCTGGAGGAGGCATAATCCCTCCCCTGGTCCTTCCAGGTATCCCGGCTGGGTACTGCCCCCAGCCCCTCGCCACAAGAGGAACCTGGACAGCATATATACTTGGGCAGATTTGTGGCAGATAAAGTTTATTGTAAATAAACGTATGGTATTACACATTGGTAATACAAATGTTAGATCTGAATATACAATGGGAGGTCTGAAACTTGAAGTACATCTTATGAGAAGGATTCAGCAGTTATAGTGGACTCGTCACTGTCAACTTCCAGACAGTGTTCAGAGGCCATTAAGAAGGCTAACAGAATGTTAGGTTATGCAGCACGATGTGTGGAGTACAAGTCCAAGGAAGTTACGCTCAAGCTTTATAACGCACTGGTGAGGCCTCATCTGGAGTACTGTGTGCAGTTTTGGTCTCCAGGCTACAAAAAGGACATAGCAGCGCTGAAAAAAGACCTATGAAAAGTGACTAGGCTGATTCCAGGAATGCCGGGGATGAGTTATGAGCAAAGATTAAAAGAATTGAACCTTCTTAGTTTAAGAAAAAGAAGATTAAGAGGTGACACGATTATTAGTGTTAAACATTATGAAGGGAATGAGTGAATTGAGACTGTAGCTTTAAAATGAGTTCAACAAGAACACATGGGCACAGTTGAAAATTTGTTAAAGGCAGATTTCACACCAGCATAAGGACAAGTTTCTTCACACGGTTGAACTATGTACATTTGGAATAAGTTACCCAGTTGTGTGGTAGACAGTAGAACTCTGGAATCTTCAAAACCCGAGTTGATGTTATTTTGGAGTAATTCAACAATTAGGATTAGCAAACCTTATTGGGCTGAAAGGCCTGTTCTAGTACAAACTGTCTAATGTTCAATAAAATGCATTGTCCTCTATATTTTCGTAGATGAAATAAAACAGCAAAAAAAAAATCTCAATACTGTTATAATTTAGTATTTAATTTCATTTTTGTGTGGTGTTTTGTGATTTCATTTTCACAATATATGCATCCATTTATGGGTTTTGAACATAAATGAATAAAATAATATTAGCTTTTCCTTTTATGCCGATTTGAAAACCTTGAAAATATTTAATGTTTTGCTTCACTGAACCCTGCTTGATCTTAGATACCACCCTTATGTGCACCTTCGTAGCAGCTGAGACGTTTCCTATGGGTGACATACAGGGCCAGGCTCTATTTGTGGTCATGGGAATTAAGGACAGCTACATAAAACTTGTGGTTTTCAATACTGTTTAAAAATGCGATACTGTATAAATAAGTCTTGATGTGTGATTGTTGTGAATTTTTTTCCTACTTAACAAACTTGCTTATGGTATTTAGGTCTTTGATTTTTGGGTAGCATTTGAACTCTTACTGACAAATCGGTTGAACTTTTCGTTGTGGCTTCAGCTTGATTTTTGAACTATGTTTCATCTCCTAATCATCTTCAATAAAAATTGCATGTCCTCAGTGTATTGATGGTATATTGTGTTTTTGCAATACTATACTCTATTGATTTTTTCCACCACCTGTATCGGGAATACCCATTTTTTTTATTAGCTTAAGATAATCTACCTCAACATGAGAATGAAGCCCTCCGCCAAGCCTGAAGCAAACTCTGTAATATTCACCAAATGAACAATTACTAGTAAAGAAAATTACCTCATGTCAACTTTTTCTTCCACTATAACACTCTTTTTCTGAAGCAGGACAGCTACAGCAATATCTTTGTTCTACAGGCTGATCCTTCTAGAGGAGCCTATTTTCACAGATCCAGCCAGCCGCCAGCCATGTCACGTAGTCTGACTTTTACTCCCACTGGACACATTCTGTTGTAACTCCGGCCACTGTATCACTTGCTAATATGTTGCCATATCTAGTTTCTTTGGATAGTTTTCTTTCATAAATTCAACCTCCTAACTATCTAAAAACAACATGTATTGCATTTCTTGTAGAGATTATTTTATTACACTTGGTAACACCTCTGCTCCTCCTCTCTGGCTTCTGCTACCCCTTACTGTAGTGGTGATCCGTTGTATTTGATGAGACTGTATTCTGAAAAGTGCAATGGCAGCACAGCATGTAGGCTGTGTTCACCTTCAAAAATGCGTACAGCTGTTTATTCTTCACTTATTATTTTAGGCAGCTGCTAATTCAGTTTCCAGCTTGTTACATTTACAACTGTAGTCAAACTGCTTATGCCTGAGCAGAAAAAGAATGAACTTAAATAGAAACTTTGTTATTGTTTGATGCACACAAATTAATTTCAGCTGCACCTGTTTCAAGTTTTGTAACAAGATTTTTCATCAAGTATGTGAGCCATGTATGATTATAATATCTATGGCACCATTAAACAACGGAAATGACACCACGAAGCTGTGAAAAATCTGTTGCCAATGTTTCTTTTTTTGCATATCACTTTGTATCGTGGGCGGCATGGTGGCACAGTGGTAGCGCTGCTGTCTCGCAGTTAGGAGACTCTGGTTCGCTTCCCGGGTCCTCCCTGCGTGGAGTGTGCATGTTCTCCCCGTGTCTGTGTGGGTTTCCTCTGCGTGCTCCGGTTTCCAAAGACATGCAGGTTAGGTGCATTGGTGATCCTAAATTGTCCCTAGTGTGTACATGCGTGTGCCCTGTGGTGGGTTGGCACCCTGCCCAGGGATTTGTTCCTGCCTTGTGCCCTGTGCTGGTTGGGATTGGCTCCAGCAGACCCCCGTAATCTTGTGTTAGGATATAGTGGGCTGGATAATGACTGACTGACTTTGTACCGTTCCCTTCCCTTTGAACGCTGGTTTAAGTGTATATGTTTATAGGGCTGAATGCTTATTCATACAAAATAATAAACACTTATTCTAATGACTTTGCTTCCCGCTGATGTGCCTAGAAATGTTATGAAGTGGGCCCTGATTGGCAAAACGTTGGGAGGATAGGGAGGTAAACTAGCGGCAGTATATACTCCAAATCTGGGCATTAGACAGGACACCAGTGTCAAAATTAGACAAACAGATGCAGCCATAGTAGAAACATGCAGTGCATACCAAAGACTCTTAAGAGGCCGGTGACCCAACAGTTGATCTGCTACAAGGTTCACAGGCCACTTTGTTTTGACAGGGACCCCTGGCCCTTTCTTGGCAACTAAAAGGCTCAGAGATTCCAAAACACCATGACATTTAGAGGGGATTCTAACCTGGTGTTCCTGGAACAAAAGGAAAACATTCTGATATAATACAAGTGGTGCCAGGATTTGTCATGGGTAGAGATACAAACATTTAACTGGCAGGAATTAAAGACAGGAGATGAGATGTGGAGTGCTTTGTAACAGTAGTAGTACAAGGATTTCATGAAAAGGAGTGGGCAGGAATTTGTCATAAATCAAAATTATTTAGTAGTCTAGTTATACTGTTGTAAGTGGTGTCGTTTTTTAATGTAGTCATGTATGGACATCGGAAGATCACCTTCCAGGTTTATCTGAGACAGGCCGCCACCGTCGCTAACACTGTCACCCACATCAGCGAGAAGATGCCCAGTGAGATCATATGACTCTGTCCCCTTCTGGCTAGGGTCCTATAAAAAACCGGATGCCCAGAGAGAGACATCTCAATTCAGGCCTGAACTACTACTGGAACAGAGCTCCTGAACAAGAACCTCTCTATCAAGCTGATAATCTTAGAGGAAGAGAGAGTCACAGAGACTACTTTTCATTAATGTTTTACTACCTTTTGTTCCATTGTACACTTAATTTGTTTGGTATTTTTGTGTAGGGGCAGACGCGGTGGCACAGCAGGTAGTGAGTTAGGGTTCGCTTCCCGGGTCCTCCCTGTGTGGAGTTTGCATGTTCTCCAAGTGTCTGTGTGGGTTTCCTCCGGGTGCTCCAAATTCCTCCCACAGTCCAAAGACATGCAGGTTTGGTGCATTGGCCATCCTGAATTGTCCCTGGTGTGTGCTTGGTGTGTGGCTGTGCGTGTGTGTGTGTGTGTGTGTATGTGCACACCCTGCGGTGGGCTTGTGCCCTGCCCGGGGTTTGTTTCCTGCCTTGCACCCTGTGTTGGCTGGGATTGGCTCCAGCAGACCCCCATGACCCTGTAGTTAGGATATAGCGGATTGGATAATTGATGGATGGATGGATTTTTGTGTAGGATTAAAAAAAGTGACCCTGCTGGCACCTTAAGACCTCCTAGACATGCATGAGTGTCCTTCCACTTGTTCCACAACACTAATTTAAATTCACTTAAAAATTGATTTAAAAACCTGATTTGTGCATTTCCAATCTCTGAATCTACAAGTGTATCCGTCCCCAAATAGATTATCACCAAAATGCCAAAATCGCATCTTTCAATGTATCCTCTATTCCAGCCATGTTCTGTTACCAGTTGAGTCAATAAGATGCAGAATGGAGTGTTTTACCAAGTCTAAGAGAAATTGGAGCCTTTAATGCCTATTGAGTTGGTAATTAAAGAATATCAGACACATATGTGACCTGGCAGATTCTTCGACATTTGTCAGATGGGTGCTTATAGATTTTGCAGTACACTCAGTACTGGCGTTGATAGCAAACCCATCACTAAAGTGAACATAGCTAGCAGTGAGGTTTTCCTGTGCCATAAGGGACATTTTCAATGCCAATATAAAGACTCTGGCACATTCTGCACTTCTGCCAACAAAAAAACTAAAAAGGATTCTTGTTGAGACATCATTCAGGCTTTTCTTGTTTTGTTCATGCTTCACTCCTAGGAGACAAACCATCCATCCATCCATCCATCCATCCATTTTCCAACCCGCTGAATCCGAACACAGGGTCATGGGGGTCTGCTGGAGCCAATCCCAGCCAACACAGGGCACAAGGCAGGAAACAATCCTGGGCAGGGTGCCAACCCACCGCAGGACAAGGAGACAAACCCAGCTAGTAAATTCAGTAAGTTACTAGTTGATGGCTCCTCTTACCATCATGTGTTTTGAGTTACTGTAATTGTAAAGTTTAAATCCAATGTTATTTTGTAAACTTTGCTATGCAGGCAAACACCATAAAATTGCCATGTACTGTATGTATATATATATATATATATGGTTTTCAAGCACTTTTTAAAAGTTTATCTCTTATAGTGATAAAATTAACAGTGGATTTTTTTCTGTGTAAGTTTATGGTCAATTGATCTTTAATCTTATATGCAGCATAAGGTTTATTTTCATTTGAACATAAATAAATAAATAAGCTAAACTTCAAAATACATTGTGCCAATGAGAAAAGAGGATGGGCACAGGCCTGCCCTGGCTTTGTACTGGTGTGGTGCCTACTTTGTAGTGGTACTGTACCACCACACCAGCTAAACAGGGATTAAACAGCTACCAGTCCTCAAGAGCCTTTAGGTTTCCAAGATTTCTGTTTGCTTATACTTTGAGCTCTGTCTTTTGTGAATCCCTTATAACGGTATATAAAAGAAATGTTAACACATTCATAAATATTTTGAGATGAACAGTGTGACGGATGGCTGTCACCCTTGGCCGGCCGGGACACCTGTGAACTTGAAGTACTTGGGGAGAGAGTGTGGTAAAGGCCTTATCTCCCCCGCGACACTAGAGGGCAGCCCACCCTGGGTTGCTGTGACTCCACAGATTCCTATAGAGCATGCTGGGAGTTGGAGTTTGCTGCAGCCTGGTAGAGTTCTGTGGATGCCACCAGGGGGAACTGTAGAAACAGCAGAGCCCTTTAAGGCATTGATGCTGCCACACCCAGAAATGCTGCCAGAAGGAGATCATGGGACACCTAGAGAAATTCCTGGTGCTCTATAAAAGGCGCCAACTGCCACTTCTCCGGGAGCCACAGTTGACGATGCTTGCCAGAGGTGGAGTGGAGGTGAACAAGTGAGAGAGAGAGAAAGAGAAAGAAGAGAAGTGAAAGCCAAAGACAAAGTGCTGTGTTTATTGTGCTTTGATGCTTGTACTTCCTCATTATAATAAACATGTGTAGTGTGAAAAACCTGTGCTTGGTGTCTGCTTGTGTTGGGTTTGGGCAGCTGGTACACACCCTGCAGGCCACACCCTTGTATATATTTATTTTTCTATTTATAGAAACTGACATTTTATTTACTTTTTGTTCATTAGTATTTTTCAGGACGTAGAGGACTGCCAATTACATTATTACTATCATTACAATATACACAGCTGTTGTACACTGTACAATGGTTAGCATGGTCAAACAGTGGTTAGCACTGCTTTCTCATTGGTCCAGGTCCTTGGGTTTGAATCCAGTGGATGATCATTGTCTTGGTGAAGCCTTCATTATTTTCTCACGTCTGTGCAGGAGTTTCTTCGGGGTACTTCAGTTTTTTCCCACATTCCTATGCAGTTAGGCTCATTTGCAATGTATGTAAGTTAGTCTCGTGATGGACTGATGTCCTGTCCAGAGCTGTTTCCTGCTTAGGACTCCCACGACCCTGAATTGGTTTAAGTGGGTTTGAGAATGTTATGTTATATTATGCTGCAATATATTTAATTAGTAAGCTTATTTGCTTATTTAGAATTCCACAATCTTTTATCTCAAGCTGTGCTAGAATCTCACCCTGGGCTGGTTCATGCTAATTTATCTAATGCTGTCAGGATGTACTTTTACTGTCTATGACCCCGTTGTGGGTAGAAGCAGAGTTAAGGATGCTGTTGCTTTATTATTTTCTGGGGGAATGGAGTTAAAGAATATGTTTTGGTGGCACTCATCTGTTGCTGTGGCCAGAGCGCACCTTCACATTATATCCCATAAAAACATACCACTACCATATGTATGGCTTTCCCCCTAACAGGCTTTTGCAGGACCCTTTTATAAAACAACTGAGCTACTGCAGGTTTTTATTTTTAGGCTAGCTTTTGAAAGACTTCCTTGATGCTTTGAACTATTTTTAAAGCATGGAAAGTGTAGTCTGATATAATAAAATATAATTTGCATAAAGTGTTAAAAATTTTCAAAGCCATTTTTGCTTTTTTATTAGATTTGTGGGTAGTGATGAGCAAACTGAATTTGCAGTGTAACTTGGTGTTTCGTTTCACAAAAATAATTTGCAGAATAAATTTTGCTTCCAGCGAAATGTTGTGCCATTCGCACAAGAAGAAAGATGTGTAGTTTTTATGCAATGATTTTGTATGTGCCTGCCTGTCATTGAGTATTTAAATAAATACCTCTAGTGGAAAAAAAAAATCACCAGAAGTGTGGATATCCTAAAGTAGTAAAAGGTGGTTGTTAAGTAACAGCGTAGGTTAGAGGGGTTTAGCAGCAGTGACTTACTTTTGGAGGAAACGCAGTCATGTGCATGATGCTGTGCTTAATTAAGTGTGTCTCTGCATTGAAAATGGGCAGCATGTTACCTTTTCAAAAAAATCGTACCACACTCAACAATGGTGATGTCAACGAGAGCCATGAGCAGAACTGATTTCACCTGGGTGTTAGGGATTATATGCTTTACACAGCTGCAGAAAAAAACACAAGTAAACACAGAGGTGTGGATGAGGATTTAGGAAGCAGTAATCCTTGTTTTCCACCAAAAAAAAACCTTTACAATCTCCAAAAAATACTCTTTATTGAGTTCTGCATCTCATGGTTGCAAAACTGGCTGCAAAACAAATTCATTTGTCAGTTTTCCAAAACTGTATGCAAATCGAAACTTGCCTATTTCATCGTCGTCATAGTTGCGAGCTTAGAGTTAGTTTTACTTTAACAATCTTGGAAAACGGAAAGGAGATCCAGGATGGTTGTAGGCATTATAACATTCACAGTGTCAGATATTAAGGAAAAAAACTAAACTAAATTTAACCTCATTGTGTTTGTGTAGCCCGTAGAATAATGATTTGAGCAAAATTCTGTAGGTCAAAAGACAAGGTGGGTGTGAGGCCGACAATTGAGTTGGTAGCTCACTTAAAAGCAATTTAGCGACCACAGAATGATGAAGTCTCCATCATGATCAGCTGCGACTCTGAAACGTAAGTATAACTTTTGTGCTATATAGCACCTTTCTGTAAAGACAACATTTCAAGACGCAAGGTTAGTCGTTGCATGATGAGTCTGATAAAGAGATTGAACCTTACGACTAAGACAGCACTTGGAAAGTAGGTATGTGAGGGTTAGGAACTAGGATATGGCAAAAACTCAGGGATACTCAGACTGTATTACTGTATTATTTTTATGTGTAACTGGGAGCAGACCAGACAGTACAACCAAACTGGAAAGGCAGCACACAAGCATCTCTCCCATTAAGCAATTCCCATATGCTAAGGAGTATTATAAACTGGCCCAGTTAAAGAAATTGCCATTATGGCCATTGTCACACACGTGCTATTAGGAGGGAGCTGAGTGGTCCAGGTGGAGGTAATTACCCACCAGGCCAGGGGGTAGCGGGGTGCATTAAACCTACCCCTGTTATCTCTGAAGGTCAAATATGGGAAAACCTGCCTGATTCAACATCAACAACGTCACTTCCGGTTCTGGCGCCCAGATGGATGCCACTTCCGGTTTCAGCCATCTTTTCTAAACCAAAACGGTTCCATCTGGAACTCAACCCATGCACATCAGTGCCTTTCTTACAAGCCTTTTTGCAGCCAGGGACAATATACGGACCTTTTCGGTGTATTGAGACTCATTCTTTTACACCATCTTATGACTAGGAAGCTAGTCCTGTGACAGCACCTGTTTCTGAAGATGTGTGTATAAAACTAGCCATAACCATACGTTTGGAGAGTGAGGAAGGGTAGAGAGCTTCTTTAAAACAAGCCACTCTTAACCATTTTTCTGCGGCGGTAATATCTCTTCATACAGTATGTTAAAATGGTGGCCCAATATATCAGCCTGAATTACCTTAGTATGCCACCAGTGCCGGGGGATAAAATGCAACACAGTCTTATTCAATTTCCTTCAAACACCTTTGTTGATAAAGATGACTGAGGCCTCTGTGCTAGAAAATAACACAGGTGAATAACAGATTTGAGAATTCATGTTCATCAAATTTCCAGGATTCCAGTTAAGTGACCCCAAGTAGAGGACAAAGGGGAAATTGTTTTACCCCTTCCAATATAAAGAGGCCTGCTGGCGAATATGATGTGATACTGTTTGATTGAACCCCAGTTAGTCCGTCACATCAATAACTTTAACTCATGTGCACGGCCCTTTGATAGATGTGTGGCTGATGTTTGTCAAAGTCATCTCTTTAATCCAGCAATGCAGAAATCTGAAACATTCAAAAGAGCACATTGTGGCTGTCAGTAAATATGATTGATGGACTCTGAATGCGCAATGGAAGAAAAGATTAGGTTCAATATAAATATATTTATACAGTGCCCTTCCTGAATGAACACAGTGCAAGTGCATATCCCAAGCACTGCAAAGTGGGACAGAGAGAAATGTGAAATGTTACAAAAAATATTTCTTTTTATGCTGTAAAAGTGAAGTGCAGAGAAACAAAACTGTTTCTGTCATGTTAAATAGAGGGGTTTTGGATTCAAAAATGTTAATGACTAAGAAAACTATTTGGATATCAAGGCTGGAAGTAAGATCAGCATCACTTGGGAAATAAGCCATTAATAAAGACTGGAACTCTTAATAAAGAACAGAAAGCAATTAGGATGAGTAGGCTTAATAAGGCTGGGGTATTTTTTTTTAATATGTAGGTATTTTTGACAGATGAAGAATGTTTTCATTCATAATTTAGAATAAAGGTGAAAAATATTTGCTGGTGGTATCCTATGAGGAGGCTGCCTTAAATCCTCTGGTTAGTCACGCTTGCACCAGTCATTTATACTCCACAGCACTCTGCCTCCCCAGTGCCATGGCCCTAGCTATCACATGACATGGAAATGACTGAACTGAATCGGTGCACTCAAGCCTGCGGGATGACAGATTGCAAAAGGTTTCCCTGCCAGCTTTCAGGTGATAAGTGGAATAGGAGAACTGCAGCAACACAAATGCTAATGCTTAGTCTTACTTTGTACTTAATATGCATTTACTGTACTTTACGTTCAAGTTCAAATTCTTTTTGTCATATGTATCCTGCCTGTTGGAATTTTTAGGATAAAATCAGGTAAGTCAACAGCTTATCTACTCCCACTTAGCTCAGTGCCATAGACAATCAATACCAAAATGTGCAAAATGTTCCTGACAGTTTAGTATGTGAGCCTGTCAAGGCATACAGGTAGCACTAACGAACAGTCATGCGTATTGATCATGAAGCAGACTCCTGCTATAGGTGTACCGTCTAATACTATCATATGTGTTCTCTGTAGCAGAACAGTGAGTGTGAAGTTTAGACCCAGGTGGGACATGGAACAACAGTGAGAACTAAGGGCAAAACTGATAAATGTGTTGGTGGCAGAGGTGGGATGCTGTCTTCAAAACAAAATTTTCTAAGCTAGGAAGAGTGTAACAGAACCCTAAAGTGTTCAACATGCAAACCAATTATAATTCAGTAGCTGCACCGCTGTAACAGATAACACTGATGCTTACAGGCCAACAAAGACGAAAAAGGTTTTCTATGAATCTTCTGGTCGAGTCCCTTATGTGTTCACTTTACAGCTTATCTGTGAGTTTGAGGGCTAGGAGTCAGTCTGGTAAAGTTGATTAGCCACAGTGCACAATTACAACCTTTTTGTTTGTAAAACCTGAGTTATTTGTATGGAATGCTACTTGATTTTAATAAAATCAATAAAAAAAAGTTAAGGTACAAAAGTGGTTCTTCAGAGTGATGTCATATGGGAAACCAAAACCAACCATGTTTAGGTTCCAGAAGGAACCATTATTTATTTAGACCTGTTGTAGGCTCCACAAACAACCATGAACAGAAGTTAGCAGATCTGTGAAATACCAATGGGTCTCTGATTATAAAAGGACTCTTGCTGCACACAATATCAACAGGTTAAGTTCAAGTTTTCTTGATCTGTTTGTATCCTGCTAGGCAGATGTACTATTAAGCAAAAAATGTCTTTTTTGTCCAAATATTGGGAACTTTTTGAAAGCCCAAAGAACCAATTTTATATGTAAAGAACCCTTCTCAGATATAAAAGGTTGTTTGTCAAGCAATGGTTCTGCAAGGAACTACACAGCCCGGTAAAAATGCCAATAAGGAACCAATATTTGTTTGTTTGTGTGGGGTCTAAGGGCAAAGCTGATCTTACATTACAGTTGTGTCCAAGGTGGAGTACCATTTTCTAAGGATGGGGTATTTTTTATGGGGAGAGTGTAGCAGAGTTCATCCTTCTAGTCTGTGTCATTTCATTACAAATACCACTCACTGTGAAAACAGGAAAGCTTGGAGCAATAATGCAGATGCTGTCTCCTCAGTGGGGCTGTTAGTTTGAGGTTCAGGATTGGAATTAAAGTGGAGAATGAGCAGATCTTTGTGCATGATATGACCATGCAGTACCTATGAAAAGTATTGACCTTCTTGGAGGTTTGCACATTTTATTTTTATACAACATTGAATTTCAATGAATTTAATTTGATTTCTTGACACTGATCAACAGAAAAAGACTCTTTAATGTCAAAGTGAAAGCAGATCTCTGCAAAGTGACTGTGATGCCCAAGGGTGTGTACAGCCGCCCTAATCCGACACAGACAGGCAGGACACGAGTTTGCCACACAGCACACAGGTTTTTTAATTACGTTGGACTAAAGTGAGATTTTTCTTCACACCCCTCTACAGAGCACAGCACACAATGGAAAGCACAAAAGTACCAAAGTAAAATATGCAGCCCTGCCCAGAAGCCTTTCTTTCTTCTGCTTCTTCTTCTTTTTGTCCTTCCGGCTCCACTTCTCCCTAGGCAAGCTTCATCCACCTCCTCTTGACTCTGGCTTCCCAAATGAGGCTGCTCCTTTTATTCTGGTCCCGGGAGTGTTCCAGGTGGCTCATCGGTATTACCTGGAATCACTCCCAGGTGTGCTGGAAGTCCTCTATAGGGTTCTTCAGCCCCCATGGAACCCAACAGGGCTGTGCCAAACTCCAGCTCACTGCATGCCTTGTGGGAATCTGTGGTTCCAAAGCCGCCCAAGAGGGCTTCCCTCGATTGTCCCAGGGGAGGTATTGCCTCACCGATGCTCTCTCCCCTGGTCCTTCCATCCTTTTGGTGTCCCGGCCAGGTAATGGCCGTGGCCTCATGTCACAGTGATCCAATTTAATTATAGACATAAAACACAAATTCATAGATCTCATAAGTATCCTATAACTTATAACATGAAACACCTAAATTATCACTGGTATAGCCAATCGGTTTTAGAAGTCATAGAATTAGTTCATTGAAAATCCCCTGTTTGGGGTTACAATTGATTGTTGAGTGGTGGCTCTGAGGCTAAGAATCTGCGCTGGTATCCAGAAGGTTGTCGGTTCAAATCTGTGTTACTGCCAAAAGAGATCCAACTTTGCTGGGCCCTTGAGCAAGGCCCTTATCCTGCAATTGCTCCAGGGGCCCTGTGCAATGGCTGACCAAGGGGTATGCGAAAAGTAACAAATTCCAAATACAAGAAATTGTATACGGTGAAATAAAGAACAACAACAAAAAAATGCACCTCATCTAGACTTTCAACTTGTAGAGCATTAATATGGTGGCCTAAGCTTCACTTTGAAGACAAAAGAATACTCCAAACAACTCTGTGAAAAGGTAAATTAAAATTCAGGGGATGGAGACAAGAAAATATCCAAGCCACTGAATAGTCCAGTTAAATCAGTCATTACAAAATGGAAGGAGTATGGTGCCACTGAAAATGTGCCTAGAGCAGGCCAAACACAAGATGAAGCCTAGTGAGGAAGGCCACCAAGAGGCAGTGGGTGAGATTTGTGAGACTGTGCAGACAACAACTGTTATGCGTGTGCTTTACCAGTTACAGCTTTAGGGAAAGTGAAAAAGAAAGAAAAATGCAAAAGACAGCTCAGCAAAAGTTTGCCAGAAGTCACATTACTCTGACGTAACTTGAAGTAGGACGGTCTGATGAGGTCAAAACTGAACATTTTGGCCACCAGATTAAATACCATGTTTGATGTAAGCCAAAGGTACTGCATAATCGAAAACACACCATGCCCACCATGAAGCACAGTGGTGGGAGACTCATAACTTTCAAAGTTATTGTCTGTTTTTACATGCATTTTTATTACTCTTTAATCTAATATTGTTTTTTGTATCAGTATGCTGCTGCTGGAGTATGTGAATTTCCCCTTGGGATTAATAAAGTATATATCTATTGTAACAGTAGGGGGCGCTAGTGCTCCCTTGAAACCTCAGGTACCACGCCAAACACCAGGTAAAAGTCCAAGACTTTTTATTTTTATAATAACAAAGTGCACAAAGCACCCTCCTCTCCACACTACTCGTATAATCAATAATCACAATAATCACAATCCTCCTCTCCCAGACGCGTTGCCACCCTTCCTCCCAGCTCAGCTCACTCGTTTGGGGTTTCCCACAATCCTTTATAGTCCCTGACCCGGAAGTGGTTCCAATCCTACAGTCCATGATTCATTATCACTTCCGGGTCAGATTAAAAAGTCCTTTTCTTCAACTCGGAAGCACATCGTTCCTTCTGGTCATGTGATCATGACGTACTTCCAGGTTATAGGGCACGTATAAGTCCTTGAGCCTCCCTGTAGCGTCCTCTGGTGGGCCCCACTGTGTCCAGCAGGGTTGGGAATAAAAACTCCATTGTCCATAATTCCCTGCTGGTCTTCGGGGCACTCCCATGCTACAGGGAAGGCTCCATCTAGCGGCCTGGGGGTATTGGCCGGGATGAACAGTCGGCCATCTCCCACACTATCTATCTATCTATCTATCTATCTATCTATCTATCTATCTATCTATCTATCTATCTATCTATCTATCTATCTATCTATCTATCTATCTATCTATCTATGATATGGTGATTATTTTCTCTACAGTAGCCCATGGAAGACTTGTGAGGGTAAAGAGTAAAATGAAGGAACTCCTGGAGGGAAACCTGATGCTGTCTGCAAGAAACCTGCACCTTGAAAAATTTGTTTTCCAGCAGGATAACAATCCGAAGCATGAGGCCAAAGCTACACAGGAATGGCTTAAAAACAACACTGTTAATGTCCTGGAGTGGCCGGGTCAGAATCCAGAACTGAATTCAATTGAGAATTTGTGGCTGGATGTGAAAAAGGCTGATCACCCTCGATCACCATGCAGCCTGACAGAGTTGAAGCAGTTGAGTAAAGAATAATGGAGAAAAAAAAGCTGACAGAAAGAGACCTGTGCACACGGGCTGAAGACTGTCATGGCCACCAAAGGTGCAGCTACTAAAAAGTGCCTTGAGGGTAGTGAATGCTCAACTGTTTTGTGTTTTATATTTGTAATTATTTTAGACCATTTTGCAGAGTTCTGTTTTCACTTTGACTTTAAAAAGCCTTGTCCTGTTTATCATTGTCAAAAAGACAAATTAAAGTCACTGTGAATCACCTATGTTTAACAACAAAATGTGAAAACCTTTCTAAAGTTTTATAAAAAGTGCATAGATAGCATTTGTGAAATCCCAGCCTAAATCCATTTACCACTAAATCACAAGGACCAGATAATATTTATCCTCAAGTTCTTAAGGAGGCTAGCAAGTACGTACAGTATATAAACCCTTGACACATATTTTTAGGAAGTCACTGCACAGTGGAGAGATTCCGAGGGACTGGAAAATGGCAAATAGCATCCCATTATATAAAAAAGGTGACAGGGCACATCCAAGCAACTATAGGCCAGTAAGCTTAACACGCATCACAGGCAAATTAATGGAAGGAATTATTAAGGATAAGATTGAGCAGCACATAGTAAGGACAGGAGTTATTCTGAACAGTCAGCATGGTGTCAGAAGAGGGAGGTCATGTTTTACTAACATGCTGCTGGAATTCTATGAGGAGGCAACCAAAGGATACGATCAAAGTGGAGCATGTGATATTATTTATCTTGACTTTCAGAAACCATTTGATAAGGTGCCACATTAAAGGTTGGGTATCACATTAAAAGAAGTTGTAGTTCAGGGTGATGTCTTTAGATGGGTGCAGAATTAGCTCAGACACAGGAATCAGAGGGTGATGGTGCGAAGAACCTCATTGGAATTGGCCGATGTTAAGAGTGGTGTTCCACAGGGGTCAGTGCTAGGGCCGCTGCTATTTTTAATATATCTACATGGTTTGGATAGGAATATAAGTAACAAGCTGGTTAAGTTTGCAGATGATACCAAGGTGGATTAGCAGATAATTTGGAATCCATTATATCATTACAGAAGGACTTGGATAGCAGACAGGCTTGGGCAGATTTGTGACAGATGAAATTTAATGTCAGTAAATGTAAAGTATTACACATAGGAAGTAAAAATGCTAGGTTTGAATACACAATGGGCGGTCGGAAAATCAAGAGTACACCTTATGAGAAGGATTTAGGAGTCATAGTGGACTTTAAGCTAACGACTTCCCGACAATGTTCAGAAGCCATTAAGAAGGCTAACAGAATGTTAGGTTATATAGCATGATGTATGGAGTACAAGGAGGTTCTGCTTAAGCTTTATAATGTACTGGTGAGGCCTCATCTGGAGTACTGTGTGCAGTTTTGGTCTCCAGGCTACAAAAAGGACATAGCAGCACGTAGAAAAGTTCCAGAGAAGAGCGACTAGGCTGATTCCAGGGCTACAGGGATTGAATTATGAGGAAAGATTAAAAGAGCTGAGCCTTTACAGTTTGAGCAAAGTAGATTAAAGTGTTTAAAGTTATGAAGGGAATTAGTACAGTGGATCAAGACTGTTATTTTAAAATGAGTTCATCAAGGACACAGTTGGAAACTTGTTAAGGGTAAATTTCGCACAAACATTAGGAAGTTTTTCTTTACACAAAGAACGATAGACACTTGGAATAAGCTACCAAATAGTGTGGTAGACAGTAAGACTTTAGGGACTTTCAAAACTCAACTTGATGTTTTTTTGGAAGAAATAAGTGGATAGTACTAGCGAGCTTTGTTTGGCTGAATGGCCTGTTCTGGTCTAGAGTGTTCTAATGTTGTAATGTATATCAGGGGTCACCAACTCCGGTCCTGGAGGACCACCATGGCTGCAGGTTTTCATTCTAACCCTATTCATAATTAGTGACCTGATTTTGCTGCTACTTAACTTGTTTTGAATTCATTTGAATTGGGGACCTCTAGGACCGGAGTTGGGGAGCCCAGCTATATTTTAGCACTTAAAAAAGCAAACTTATAGCAAGAAAAGTGTTTGATATAAAAATAAACATCAGCTAAAATTAGCTAATGAGTAAATGTCTTACATTCATAGCTAACACACTTAGGCCACAACAGAGTGACAAGGAGGCAAAGCCAAACATTTAAGTGCATGAAAATCAGACAAGAACTCTGGTAAAGCCAACATAAAGTTATGACAAGCAGACTCTTCTTATCTGAAAGTTTTAAGCAGGCTCAGCAGTCATTATACTAAATACAATAGTATACTAATAATATACTAAACAATGAGACATATGGAATAGGAAACAAAAAAAAATAAGTCCAGGCACTGATAAATTAGCTCTTGAGCAGTAGGTGACTCTGGTTCTTTTCCAGGTAACTCAAACATATATTTGTATCATCCACGGCTCGCTAGATAAAGCCAGTAACAGTACTGCAAATTTAAAATACATTTTAATACATTGCATAGTTTCACTTTGACAATGCCAGTTACCATATGCTGACATTCTGATATAGAACCATCATTTAACATAACATGATGGTCTTTAGGTGGAAGCCTAGAATACTTAGAGAAATGTCCTGAATGACATAGGCATTGGCCAGAACTGGGATTCAAATACTGGGCTCTGGTGCTCTGAGGCAGCAGTGCTTACTTCAGCACCACCTGTATGGACAGCCATCATAGGCCAAGAAGAACTAAAAAGGTTTTCTAGGTCTCTGCTGTCAGTGTCTCCTATGTGTCTGGAGGAGGTGGAAGGAAATGTAATTGGGGGGCAATATGGTGCAGTGGTCAAGGCACCAGACTTAAAAGCAAAAAGCTGCAGTCTCCATTCCTGCATCTGCCTCACAGTGTGTCCAAAAGTCACTCAACCTGCATGTGCTCCAGCTATTAAAAGTATATGTAAAGCATTTTAATGTTTATTGATCTGTAACAAGCATCAACCAAATATACGGTAAGAGTAATTAGATAGAAGAAACTACAAATGCTATTCAGTTCATCCAAAATCCTGTAAAGTATTATAAAACAAGTGATATTACAGCTTTCTGGCTTTTTCCTTTCATACATTCTGAATTTTAACTGCCTTTGTAGAAAGACCCCTTTGCCTTGCAGTGATGTGCCTGCTGCTGCTTTAAGAGTAATGTCACCACCAACATGGCATATATTTACACAAAGGCAGAAGTCTATCTTAGAAGCCAGAAAATGTACATTTCATTTTAAATGTATTATTATTTGTCCACTGGTAACAATAGGAGGGTGTATTACTGCCGCTTTTGACATCCTGTGGGAATGCAATAAATAATAAACCTTTGCACTTTAAGTACCTCATGCCTATGAGATGCTGAACAAGCCTTAATGGATGTGTCTCCATATTGCTTTTAGGTCTAACCTGGTCTTTCAAAATTGCCATTTTCATTTTATAACAAAGTACAAGGAAATCCATTTGTATTATATATATATATATATATATATATATATATATATATATATATATATATATATATATATATATATATATATATATATATATATATATATATATATGAAATGTTTTTTTCAGCTAATAAAATATCACTTCCTGAAGGAGATTTTAAATATAAAGTGTGAAAGAGAATGGAATAAAATATTTGATTCAAGTATGCGTTCCATCTAGTTTTCAATGAAATTGGGCATTGAGCTAAATAATTCGGTGGGAATAGATGAGCTGTTGACTTACCTGGTTTTATCCCAACAGTTCAAAGTGAACTTAAGAGGTTGTGAATTTCAAAATAGAATTGGTTGGTGACTGCCTTACTTCCATGGCTGTTGGACCTTGATTTGAATAAAACGAGCCTGAAAATGAATGGATAGATTAATGGATGTGCTCTTATATGAAAATAAGACAGTATTTGATCTTTTACAATCTCCAGGGTAAGATTATGATAATAGTTTTTGAATTCACAGTTAATAAAACATTACATGACAGCATGGTAGCATAGTGGTAGCGCTGTGACTTTGCATGCTTGGCATCACAGGGGCTCCTTGCATGGAGTTTGCATGTTCTCCCCTTGCCCTCATGAGTTCCCTCCAGGTGTTCTGGTTTCCTCCCACAGTCCAAAGACATACAGCTTAGGTGAATTGGTGTTTCAAAATTGGCCTCTGTGTGTGTGTCTGCAAGTGTGTACATCCTGCAATGGACTGGTGCCCTGCCTAAAGATTGTTCCTGCCTTGTGCTAAATGTTTGTTAGGAAAGCTCCAGCTTCTTTGCAACTCTGCTCAGGATAAGTGAGTTTGGATTGTTACGACTTTTACTTCCTCTTCATTGTCATGTTCAATCATCTTCTTGGCCAATGCAAGCAACAGCATCAGGACCAATCTTAGGACCTCACTAAACCATCCTATCAGGAGTAGTGATTGGTAATATGTGCAAAGGGCAGGGACTTATGATCCTCACTTACTGGGAATTCCTTATTCATAGGGAAGAATTGAAAGCCCCGGTCCCAATCATGAATGGAGCTTAGTAACTTATCTAGTCTTCTTGGTGCCGGACAGACACATGTTGATCCATTCAATGAACTACATGTGCAGCTCCATACATCTAATGGCATCAAAGACTTGTTATTACTCAAACTCATTCAGTTGAACCACTTTTCCCTCTAAGAAGTTGGACACCAACCACTCAGGGGTTACGTAACCATTTAGCAGGAGGGAGTCTCATTCATTATTTATCAGGAGGGAGTCTGGTTTGTCGGAATTAACAAGATAAATCACACCACCATCTAAGAATGGGCATGCACAACCACCTACAGAATCCAGAAAGTGCTATCAATCTGTCAATTATCTCCAAAAATGGAAAACGGATGGATGTATGGATGCATGGATGGATTGATGGATAGATGATATAATAATATTACATTAACAAATCTGCTTAATCTAATTGAGGGTCATGATTGGCTGGAATCTATCATGCTGATTTGGACTTAAGGCAGATATCAGCCCAGAAGAGGCCAGTAGTCCATTGGTGAACACACTCATGCACACCCCACACTGAGTCAGTTAACCAAATATTTATGTCTTTAAGATGAAAGTGGAAAACATGACCAGTCCAAGGAAAATAACATGTAGACATGACATGAATGTGCAAAATGCACACAGAAAGAGACCACCTTCAACATTCCAATCCAGGACGCTGTAACTGTAAGGCAGTAGTGTTACTCAGTGCGACACAATTCAAATAGATTAGATTTGATAAACTTTATTAAACCCAAGGGGAAAGCAGAAACATACAAAATAAAGATACAGGTTCACAGGACAAATCATACAAGCAATCAACAGATTACAAAAAAAAAAAAAGAATATTGTGCAAAAATGTGTAAAATTAATTTTAAAAGTATCAGCATTTAGTCTGGGATGTCAAGAGGAAGCATTAAATTGCCTGACAGCCACAGGGAGAAAAGACAACCAGAGGCGCTTCTTAGCACACTGTAGAGGAATGAACCTGTGGATAAACTTGCTTTAAGAGAGCACCTCCAGGAGGGGAAACACAAATTCATTTAACTTAACTCTTTGAGGGCTGAATATTTTTTCTGAAGTTTTCTGAAAAGTATGCAAAGTGAGGGTGTCACACAAAAATCAGCATAAAACATCTGCTGCTGCATGAGACGCCTGTCTCACTCGACGGCCAGCAGGGATGAACAGTGGGCCGGCTGCCTGGCTGTCTTTATGTGGAAGGTGGGCGATGGTGGCAGTCGCAGCAAGACGCAATCTGTCATTGTAAGTGACTGTCCTGAAGGTGCGTCAGCTACATGAAGGTGTTCAGCACCACAATGAGCTGGGGACCGATCAGCTGATGTTGGGACCCCTTTTCGTTTTCAATATCCATCTCCAGATCACTTGCATCAAAATCAGTGATAATCTCCAAACCTCGTCTGCCGAGTATTTCACTTTGGTCGATGTTATTTTAGAGGCTGTTTGCTCTTTGCTACTCTTTTCACGCGCAGGGAGTCAAGGTCAAGACAATGAAGAGAATGTTTTCTGACAAAAAGGGTCCAACTAAAACGTAATGACGAGTTTTGTCAAAGCTTACAGCTGATTACCGTCCTCTACCCCTGAATGTTGACAAAAGTTGACATCCGCTCTGAAAGAGTTAAATGTATTTAAATGGAGATGGAAATATAATATAATAAATAGGACTTCTGTCTCACAGCTCCATGTTCTTGGTGTCCTAGTTCTGGAGACAACACAGATTGAGTAGCACTGAGTGTGAGTGCATGCCTGTGGGCAGACTGGCATCCAGACTGGCATCCTGACATTAGCACATCACTGTGTTGTCCAGGTAACAGCCAAGGCACGCTCTGTTTCCTTATGACCTACGTTCAGTAAATGGGAAAGTGGATGGAAGGATGTATTTTAGGATGTTCAGACCAATTTTTGGGTTGTCAAGTAGCTTAACACACATATCTTTAAGATTTGTGAGAAAACAAGTATAACAGCTGTAGATAAATCAAAAAGAAACAAAGCAAAGGAGCTGGGGGTCCTAGAGGACACACTGTTTAATGTCCTAGTTTTATTAAATATCACATCTGAAGATTGCAACAGCTGTTGAACAACTTCCGTGAGAGATCCAGCCTCTTCTGAAGCTACGTCCCGGAGTGGTGGCTCTGAGGCTAGGGATCTGCACTGGCAATCAGAAGGTTGCCGGTTCGAATCCCGTAAATACCAAAAGGGACTCTGCTCTGTTGGGCCCTTAACCTGTAATTGCTGAGCACTTTGAGTAGTGAGAAAAGCGCTATATAAATGCAAAGAAAGAATTATTCTTTAGCATGATCTTTGGGGGTCAGAGTGCAGCATCAGCCACTGTTGAGCACCCCTTAAGAAATTTTCAGGTCAAGGGCCTTGCTCAAGGGCAAAATGGAGTAGGATCCCTTCTGGCAATAATGGGATTTGAACCGGCAACTTCTAGATACCTGCACAGATATTTAGCCACAGAGTCACTACTCCCATAAAGCTGTTTTTTTACATTTCTTTGTATACCCCATTAAGAAAAGAACCTAAGAGGTGTAGCGTACAGTCGAGGCCTTTGCCTGGCTGGAACGCCTTTGTACTGGTTGGACTGGGGGAGAGAGTTTATCCAAGACATTATCTCCCCCGGAATGCTGGAGGACAGCCCCCCTGGCTTGCATCAGGGCCATGGGTTTGGAGCATGGAAGCTCAACCCTGCTGGGACCCGTGGCTACCGCCTGGACATTTGCTGAGCCTTTGTTTGCAGCACTTCTGCCACACCCATAAGTGCTGCTAGAAGAAGGTCGATGAGCACCTGGAGTAGTTCTGGGTGCTCTATAAAAGGAGCCAGCTGCCACTACTCAGGAAGCCAGAGCCGGGAGGAAGAAAGACAAAGCTTGCCGGAAGAGGAATGGAGGCGGAAAGACTGGGAAAAGGAAGGAAAGAAAGCACTGTGTTTGCATACTTTGGTTCTGTGTTGTGCTCTGGGGAGAAAGGAAAAAACGCTTCTCCGGCTCTGAAATAAAGGGTGTTGTGTGCTGCACTACCAGTCTGTGTCGGGTTAGGGTGGCTGTACACGCCCCTGGTTTCCACAGAGGTTAGTTGGTACCTTTCATGTACAGTGCATGCCATAGGTGATCTGGTAACACAATACAGCAAGCCAACATGTTAAGTAACTTGCTGAAGTTCACTGAGTGAGATATGGTGATGAACTTGCAAATCTGTACTATTACGTTCATCATCTTAGCCACTAGACTACAAATCAACGTGCTTTTCTGTAGTACAGAGCTTATTTGAAAAACCCAATAGCTGAAAATTCTTCATTTGCTCCCATTTTCTTTCCCCATTCCAAAGAAATACTTGTTAGGCTAATTGCCATATGTAAAGGTCATATTGAGTATGCACTGTAATGGACTGGTGCCCTCTCTGGAGTTGGTCCCTGTCTTTATACCGATGCCTTGAGCATATGCTTCAGCACTTCCATCAACCTGAATTGGATTAAGCAGGTTCAGAAAATGGATGAGTGTATAGATAACATACAGCTGTGTGCCATAACATTCAGTAACATCCATAAGATAATCTGGTGGAAAATTAAATTAAGCAAATACTATTACTGTCTGGAATAAACTGCCCTTGCCTGTCTTACCCTGCCCTCCTTATAAGAACTGACAAAATAAGAAAACAAAGAAACAAAGCCACACACTAACAGATGAAGCCAGGTGGTATCTTCTTGTTTCAATGTATGACACTGGCCTAGGCGAACGACCATCATAATATAACTTTCAAGGACACTTAGTACTCGGGAAATAGTAACAAATGAAGGTAGTGTTATAAAAATATACACTTTTTAAAACAATATACATACCTGCTTAGTAAATCAGAACATGCATTTGAAGGCATTATGTTCTGTTAATAAAATGATCCCAAATCAGTTCTGGTTTGATGCACGTGTCCCAAGAACAGCCTAAAAATATATGAAGTTTGCATTTTAATGAAACCAGATTGTTAACATATGGTCCTGGACACCCAGGAATAATACCTTGCCAAAAGTGGATAACTCACATGACAGTAACTCCCAGCAGAATAAATTACTCAAAGCACTGAAGTAATGGAACCCTTTTAACATTATAAATAAAAGCATGTCTACAAAACAGCAGTTAAAACACTGCATCAAACGACATAAAATATGGGAAAAGATGAAAAGTGAGTAAGATATTCATTGAAGCAAAGTAAGGCTGAGCGACAGATAAAACGAGCTGGCAGCAGTTACCTGCATTGCCCAGGATAAAGTCACATTCACAGAAGTATATGTTTTGGAGTTTTCTTGCCTTTTTGATTAAAAGCAGTTTAGAGGGTTTTCAAAGTTGTCTTAAGTCCCGGTGTATACACTGATTTTCTCAAGCTGTCGAAGAGCTAGTGCTATCTTTACCCTTTGGCTACCTTGTTAACACAAGTAACAGATACAAAATTATTTTAGTTTGATTTTAGGCTTTCTATGCATGTCCTCCCGATGATTGTGACATCCTCTTCAGGGAGGTTACCTGATTTTATACCTTAGGCTGTCTAGATTGGGACTGGCTCCCTGTGACATTGCACTGGCATAAACAGATTTAGTAGAATAGATAGATGGTGTTTAAAATTATATAGTGAAAAAGTAAAGATTTGTGTCAGACATTATTATAAAAATGTTTTTTTGACAAATGGAATCCTGGCATATACAGTAGATGGAAGCTGTTAAAGATAATGGAGAGATCTGAACATCCACAGCACCATTTACAAAGTAGTGATGCTAAAAAACACCTTAGATAACAATAAGTCTGCAATAAATGAGCATGTTGGATCAATAGAATAACGTCTGTCTCTCCATCTGTTATCACATGCACAAAGTAGGTCTGTCTCTTCCAGGGTCTGATATGAAGAGTACACAGGGAACCTCAGGCAAAAAGACATCAAGTAATCAGAAGACCCGTGATGTAGCAGCAGGCCACGCCCCTGTCCCCTCCCCTTCATACCTAAACCTGAGCTCAACAGCAAGTCCTCATTCATTCAAGGATCAGCTCAGGAGCCAGACATGCTAGTGCTGTTGAGGTCTGTGCTTACTTCTCTGAAATTCCATTTTGGTATAGTACCTCAGCTGTTTCTGATATTTTTCTTGTTCTTTTTCACATTACCTACTAATCAAATGAGAAACCAATGTTGGGGTGAATGATCAGATTGTGTCAAAATTATTCTTAAGTTTACAATATCTAGAGATTTTATTTGTTTAAACATCTGGAGTTTTTCATTTCCTCTATTCTTCTGTCAATAAGCCATTTCTCAATTACAATATTAATGGGCTTCTATCAACATAAATATTTGTTAATTATTTTGTAATTTTTTTTCAGTTTTACTGTTTGTTCAACCTTCTTGTTGCATTCAAGTGTGAAAATGATTTATGGTTTAATTATTTTTGTCAGTGTACAAACATTCAAAACCTGAACTCAGTGAAGAGCACATTACAATAATCAATTGAATTAAATAGAATTTAATCTATGCAATTATTTATTTCATTTTTTTAATCTTTTAAAAGGCATACAGGGTGCTGGAAACTGTTGTGGCAGCACCAGGTACAAGGCAGGAACCACACATGAATAGAAGGCAAGGCTACCAGATATCATATTAATGTCACCAGTTAATTTAACCTAAACCCAGAAAAAACACACAGACATGGGACAAATGTGAAAGCTTCGTACACAGTAAGAGGGCTGGAATGGAAATCCAAAGCAGCGAGGGAGTAGCAGTAACCAATGTGAAAGTGTGTGATTATAATAAGAAATTTTAAAAAATTAAAAAATGTCTATTAAGCTATAAAGGACAATATCTATCTATCTATCTATCTATCTATCTATCTATCTATCTATCTATCTATCTATCTATCTATCTATCTATCTATCTATCTATCTATCTATCTATCCCTATAAACATCTTCTTTAGAATTTAGATTTTATCAGATAAATTAAAAAAATTTCCTTCATTTCCTCAATTCTTTTAGCTCTAATAATTTCCCTATTGGTTTTAGGTTATTCTTCTTTGACAGATAGATCTTCTATCCATAGGGATTATGAAAGCCTAACCTCACTTTCTTTTTCATTTCTTTTAATGCCAGGTATCTGTTATCTGTCACCTGAATTCTGATTGCCTTGGCTGGAAGAATATTAAGTATTTAAAACTCTCTCTGAACAATGGTGGGTTTTCTTTATATTAACTATTGCTGTTCTATTTCACAATCTAAAATTTTCTTTTCATAATTAAGAGTAAGCAATAGAGTAAAATTATGTACCATGCTGATAAAGTGCTGGAACAGAAAAGAACCAAGTAAGACATACATTTTTTAAAAATATTTTTAAGGATTCCACACTTCTTAGCTGATAGTTGATTACAGCTGCTGATAGATAGATAGATAGATAGATAGATAGATAGATAGATAGATAGATAGATAGATAGATAGATAGATAGATAGATAGATAGATAGATAGATAGATAGATAGATAGATAGATAGATGTACATTACTGTGGAACCAGATTTATGGATGACTGCTATTTAATGTTCCTCCTACAACCTGAAAACTAAAAAAAACGAAATCACCTGTTTTGTCATGACATCATCTTAGGGTGACCATATTTCTAATGCTTTACAGTATAAAACTTTCTGTGCACAATTGTCAATGAGGAAAACATTCCTGCATTAGATCAGTTCCTGCTTTCTTCTGCTTCTCCTGCTGACTTTGCTTTAGTTAATGGTCTTTGCAAGGCATAGTTTTACAGAAATGTTTATTTGTTTGAATTGAAATGGGTAATCATTACGAATAATTTGAAATTTGAATATATTATTATCTGCGATGGGTTGGCACCCTGCCCGGGATTGGCTCCTGCCTTGTGCCCTGTGTTGGCTGGGATTGGCTCCAGCAGACCCCCGTGACCCTGTGTTCGGATTCAGCGGGTTGGAAAATGGATGGATGGATGATGCTCAGCTCACTCAAGTATAATATTTCTTTCGCATTTTTGATCTGTTGTTTGTAGTCCCCTTTTTAAAGTCTGCAAATGTTAATGAATATAAAAAGCAGTTTTTTCAAAACCAGAACACACCAGAAGGTTGAACAAAAAGAGAACTCAAAGCAACACATAAAAGTCAGAAGATAGAATCAATCCAGCTGCCAGAGTGAATCTATCTAGGTAGAGTTTTACTCTTTTGGTTGCAGCTTTCCTCCAACTGAAGAATGTACAGGGACCTCTTCATCACCACCAAAATCAGGCTCTTCAATTCCAAAGTGAAGCCAGTCATACTCTATGGGACTGAGACATGGAGAACCAACGCAGCAACCAACAAAAAAATCCAGACATTTATCAATATCTGTCGAGAAGCATCCTCTGGATTTGCTGGCCTGATACCTGCAGTAACCAAGAACTGTGGAAACTAACAAGACAAGAGACAGTAGAAGAAGAGATTCTCCAGCAACGCTGATCATGGATAGGTCAAAATCTCTGTAAGGCAGTCTCAAGCATCTCAAGCCATACCCTTACATGGAATCCCTAGGGAATAAGGAAAAGAGACTAGCCAAGAAACACCCGGTGCCAAGACCTGGAAGCAGATGCCAAGAGGATGGGCCATATCTGGAGAAAACTGGAGAGACTGGCCCAAGATGGAGTTGTCTGGTGAGGTCTTGTTGACTGCTTATGCCCCAAAGGGGGCAATAATCATAAAGTAAGTAAGTATATCAGTGGATAGCCTTCCAATTTTCCCTTTGTTTCTCTCTTCTAGAACATCTGACTCCTCCTTATCCCTGCAAATGAACCTTTGCTCAACTCACAACTCTACACTCAGTTAGCAGACTTTAAAGCCTTAGTGAAGTCCACGACAGGCTGTAGAGTTTCAGTTCTACTGGTCTACAAAGTCATCTACCAGCAATTCAGACCACTGTCACACTGAATTCTGGCCAGGCCTTAGAAGAACATGGCCAGCTTTCAAACGCTTTTCAGTAGTGGGTTCCAAACCATCCCAAGTAGGATGCCTTTTCTACCACCTACCAGACTAAAACAGATAGCTTAGCTACTTACCAGTTCATCAGAACTTTAAGGTCTCAGTAAACAAGAAGATTCCAACTCCTGAGTGGGTTTACTTGCTACTGTCTAACATCCTTTGAGAATCCCAGAGACCTTTTCTCAGGGTGCCAAGCTATTTGGACTTCTTATGCAGAATCCCCTTCTTCCGAGAAAGATGGCACAATTATTGGCTTCATCTGCCCATATTACTACATTAAATATAGGATGGGTGTTTCCAATTGTGAGTCCAACCCATGTTGAATGCCACCCTGGTGCCAGTTGGGAAATGTCATTAAGATGGTTTCTATGACTCCACAATGTGTCTCCTTTCTGTCAAAATGCCATACTTGTTTTTTTTAATCAGCACTCTAGTGCCAACAAAATGATTCATACATTTAAAATGAATGCATCAATTAAACCATTTCACTAATGACTGCTTTCATTGCTGTGTGCCATGTTATTACTGGTGGTAAAAGTTTCAATGATTGCTGACATCTAATGCTATTAAACAGACTATAATTTCCACAATATGGAAAGAACTTCATTGTTGTTTAGTTTATATCTTAAGCAATTAGTACAAACAAGTAGCAATTTCCAGTTTATGATGCCAGTCTGTTGCCTTACCTGACTATCTAAAATTCATCATTAAATGCAGGTCCCCTGTTGCTTTTGGTAATTTATTTTTTTTCACAATTCTTTCTGCCGTCTTAAAAAATTAACCCCATCAATACATGTGGAACTGTCACCTTATAAAATAAGGGATTACAAAAATGCATACTTTGTTTTCTCTTTGGAGGATTCCAGATATTCCTATGACACTGATCGTTACTTGCCCATTATTACTTCTATGGCAGTCCAGGTGATGCTGAAATGACTAATCCCTATGTACAGTAGATACAGTACATGCATAGCTATGTATTCTTTTACGGCATTTACTTATTCAAAGGGCAGATTCTTCAGAAGTAGATCTTTACAGTTGAATCTGGTCAGCATTCATTTAAAGTAGCTTTTCAAAATGGCAGTATGTACTGAATAGAAGTATTCTTGGGTACATCAAATCTTTTTACATACTCTGTCAGGGATAGTACTGTACAGCAGGAAGGCTGGCACCAGTGGATTATATACATGCACATCAGATGGATAAACTAAAGATTTAAATTGCTTTGAGTGCAGAATAGCATTGGGCACAAGATGCACTGCCATGATTATATGAGAAACAGAAACAGTGTCAAGGGTCTATAAAGAAAAGTGCATCACCCAAACACTGGATGTTTGACAACTGGTAAGCACTGGCAGGTCTGGACGCATTCTATTTCCAGGTGAATCAAGTTGATTAAAGTTCAATATTAAAGGTTGACACCACCGTGTGTCCTTGGATTCAGTTTAATTCAGTTTCATTTTTGTACATCACTCTTCAATGAGTCCAGATTCAAAATGCTGTAAGAAACTGTAAGTAACACTTTACACAAAATAATTACATAATGCATACAATATAAAAATACCAGACTGTTTTAACACACAATAAAGCAAAGCAGTTTCAAACTGAATAACAGCCTTGCAGAGCCAGATGTCTGATATATACTTCTGGAGACAACAGCAGAAGCAGGAACCGAGTCAGAAGCAGTCTGCACAGGACAAGAGAGAACAGAACAACAAGCTGACTTTTAAAGACTCATAATAACATGCAATGAGCGCTTTACATGGTAAATCAGCTGCTGAATGAACAACTGCCATCCTGAGAGTGTTTCTTTAGCATTGGAACACAGTTTTCCCTGTTGCTGAGGTGGCTAAACCTGCGCAACAGTCACACATATATTCATATATACGAGGGACATTCAAAAAGTTTCCACATCAGATCTCAATGGGAAAAATAATCCTGCTGGATATCTTTACTGATATGGACTGGGTAATGTGTTAGGAACAAAAGGATGCCACATCGTTTGATGGAAATGAAAATTATCAACCTACAGAAGGCTGAATTCAAAGACACCCCAAAAATCAAAGTGAAAAACTGATTCGGCAGGCTAGTCCATTTTACCGATATCTCATTGCAGCAACTCCAAATCATACTCAGTAGTTTGTATGGCCCCCACATGCTTGTATGCATGTCTGACAACGTCGCGGGGGTTTGCTCCTAACAAGACGACGGATAGTGTCCTGGGGGATCTCCTCTCAGATCTGGACCAGGGCATCACTGAACTCCAGGACAGTCTGAGGTGCAATCTGGTGGAGTCGGATGGACCAAAACATAATGTCCCAGCGGTGTTCTATTGGATTTAGGTCAGGCAAGTGTGGAGGCCAATCAATGGTATCAATTCCTTCATTCTCCAGGAACTGCCTGCATACTCTCACCACATGAGGAACCCAGGACCCACTGCACAAGCATAGGGTGTGACAATGGGTCCAAAGATTTCATCCTGATACCTAATGGCAGTCAAGGTGCCGTTGTCTAGCCTGTAGAGGTCTGTGCGTCCCTCCATGGATATGCCTCCCCAGACCATCATTGATACACCACCAAACCGGTCATGCTGAACGATGTTACAGGCTGCATAACATTCTCCACAGCTTCTCCAGACCCTTTCACGTCTGTCACATGTGCTCAGAGTGACCCTGATCTAATCTGTGAAAAGCACAGGGTGCCAGTGGTGTACCTGCCAATTCTGGTATTCTATGGAAAATGCCAATTGAGCTCCACAGAGCCGGGCAGTGAGCACAGGGACCACTAGAGGACGTCAGACCCCAAGGCCACCCTCATGAAGTCTGTTTCTGATTGTTTGGTCAGAGACATTCACACCAGTGGCCTGCTGGAGGTCATTTTGTAGGGCTCTGGCAGTGCTCATCCTGCTCCTCCTTGCCCAAAGGAGCAGATACTGGTCCTGCTGATCGGTTAAGGACCTTCTACGGCCCTGTCCAGCTCTCCTAGAGTAACTGCCTGTCTCCTGGAATCTCCTCCATTCCATTGAGACTGTGCTGGGAGACAAGGCAAACCTTCTGGCAATGGCACGTATTGATGTGCCATCCTGGAGAAGTTGGACTACCTGTGCCAGCTCTGTAGGGTCCAGGTAACACCTCATGCTACCAGTAGTGACACTGACTGTAGCCAAATGCAAAACTAGTGAAGAAACAGTCAGAAAAGATAAGGAGGGAAAAATGTCAGTGGCCTCCACCTGTTAAACCAGTCCTGTTTTGGGGGTTGTCTCATTGTTGCCCCTCTAGTGCACCTGTTTGTTAATTTCATTAACACCAAAGCAGGTGAAACTGATTAATAACCACCTCTGCTACTTAACTGACCAGATCAATAGCCCAGACGTTTCATTGACTTGATGCTATACTCTGATTAAAAAGCGTTCCTTAAAATTTTTGAACACACACATATACAGGTATACATGGATTCCTGCAGGGCATGCAGGGAATTGGAGTTTGGCACAGCCCTGTTGGGTTCTGTCAGGGCCACCAGGGGGAGCTGCAGAGCCCTACTTCGGGCTTTTACCACACCTGGGACTGATTTCAGGTCTGATTAATGAGCCACCTGGAGAAATCCCAGGACAAGCTTAAAAGGAGCCACATCATTCCATTAAGGGAGCCAGAGTCAGGAGGAAGAAGGACAAAGCTTGCAAGGGAGGAGTGGAGACGGAAGGACTGGGGATTGGCAGCTGAAGGAAGGACAGTGTTGTGGTGCTTTCTGAACTATGCTGTGGGGAGCAGGGAAAAGCGCTCCTCAGCTGTAAATAAAACATGTGTGCCAGACTGGAACTTGTGTCTACCTGTCTTTCTTGGGTTAGGGCGGCTGTACGTGACCCGGTGAATATATACTGTGAATGGTGCCGCCTGGGAACCTTACCCAGCCGCGACAATCACAGTGTGGAAGAACAAGGGGAGACTACTTGCACAGGGCTTTGTCTCCCCCAGGGTGCTAAATGGCAGCTCCCTGGGTTTCGCCATTGCTTCAGATTCCCACAGGGCATCTTGGGAATTGGAGTTTGTCAGCTCAGCTGTGTTGGGTTCCGTGGGTGCTGCCCAGGGGCACTGGGAGGTTTGGTGAGCCCTGCTTTGTTGAGCTCCAACCTTACCTGGAAGTGTTTCTGAGCCACAGCTTCAGCACATCAGAAGTACTTCCAGGGATTACATAAAAGGAGCTGCCTGCCACAAATCAAGGAGTCAGAGTTGGGAGGAGGTGGGTAACATTTGCGTGGAGGAGTGGAGGCAGTGACAGAGACAGAGAGAAGACAGAGAGAGTTGCAAATTGTGGCTGTACTTTGTATCTGTGCATGGTGCTCTGGGAAACACTTACCTGATGAGTTTCCCATGAAACAGAATAAGAAATCCTTGTTTGTGGCAGACTTGTGTCCGAGCCTTTGTTTTAGTCGGTGTTTCCAAAGCTTCTCTAAACACTATTTCCTATAGTCATGCTGTCAAAATAAGATAAATAAATTAATCATCAAGATAAAAAAAATAATCATTAAGCTTTAGATGCCTGGTGTTAGGAAGCTCTTGAACTGATAACAGCAATTTCAGTATTTTGTTTCCTGTCATTGTGAAGTCTTTTGTTTTGTTTCTTTTGATTTCTCTCTGTTATTCAGTAATTACTTGTAGTATTTGTCTAATACATTAGGAGAAATGGGACACCGTAACATTTGAAGTGCATGGACTGGAAGAAATCTGGGGGGGAGTCTTTAAGAAGAAACCCTGTGGGCTGAGCCTGTTCAGCAGCACATTTTGACGTTATTCACTGCAAACCTTTTAGGGACTTTTCTCCAGACATGTATTCTCATTCCAAGTATCACATCTGGCCCTGTGAGACTAGATTAAGATAAATAGAACAAAATATTATCTGTTCATAGAACCATAGCGAGCTAACAGAAGAATAGAGGAAATCAAAAACTCCAGTCAGCAGCAACCCTGGAGGAAATAAATCTTGGGGAGAATTCACGGTCATTTATAGCATACATAGTTAAAAGACGTAGTCAGACACAGTCCCAGTCCTGGAGATCCTGACCTACAGGCTGCCTACTGCTCCCGGGCATTCTATGCAGAGTCTGTGCTGGCCATCTAATCTTTCTACCTTTTGATTCCAAGGCTCCCAATATCTCAGATGGCTTTCCTAAGGGCAGGAACATTGCTTGGATGTAGAGCAGTGGCACCAAATGTCACAGAAGGACACCATAAAGTATAATGGAAAAGAGGAGGACTAGTACCAGTTTGTTACTGTACTACATATATTTTTATAGAAATAACTATGAAACACAGATGAAATCTTCACAGCTAATCGGCAGCTCTTATCAGGGTAAGCTAGACTAAAGTAGTGAGTCTTCAGCCTCCATTTAAAAGCTGCAATGAAAAATCCTGACTGGTGTGAACAATGCTGTCTGGTTGTTGTGATTTAATTGTGTGAAATATATAATTATGGCATGCATTGGGTACTGTATTGGCAGTCAACTCTGATTTCCATAGGACATCAGAAGGTTCTTCTGATGTGAATGCCTTCTTCAAATGGAATTGATTTTAGCAAGACAATGCTCCATACCACAAGACTAGGGAAGCAATAGTGTTCAAGTTGAATTCAGTCTTATATATCACATTTTCATTTGCAAACTCAGAACATGATTCATGTTTAAAAAGCTAAACAACATTCAACCCTCAAATCTGAAGGTGCTAAGTTGGACTGAATGGCCTGTTTTTGTCAACATTTTTCTTATGCTTGTAAATATAGTTATTTAAAAATAATACACAAAACACAGTTTTGAACATAAAACACTATCAGATATGCAGATAAAACAATACTGTATACTCAAAATAATCCCATCTATTTAGAGTCTGTCTGCCCTTGGCCAACTGGGCACTCTAGGCACTCCAGCAATACAAAATAGTTCTGGCAAATGTCAATGTCTTCTGACAACTGATGAATCTTTGGCTGGGTTGTCTGATGAAAACAGCACTTGAGGACACTAACAAGAGAAAAAGAATTGGAAAGACATAGCATTTTAGAATTGCACATTCACGTCAATAGACATCTTCTTGCTAAGAGGCACAACTTAATGATTAAAACATACTAGCAAATACTTCTGTTTTTTAGTGGCTAAAAGGGTGTAATCAGAATATAAGTTTAATGTCAGTGTGCTCTGTGCAAATATTTTAAATCTGCTTTTCTTTTTTTCTACATGCACAGCTGAGCCAGATTTAGTACACAGGGGCTCAGCATTTAGAACTGCTAGGCAAGCATTAGAAGACGAGAAAGGGACAACGACGAAATGGGCATTGTATTTCTGTGTACATGAAGTTGAATCCTCTCTTTGCCTCGTTTGGAATGGCATGATTTACCTAAGTAAGGGCCTGCACATGGAGAAAGAGTATAAAGCTTTGGAACATTGCCTGGACACACGGGGAAGCCAACGGACAGATGAGAGATAACGTCATCCGATTGTGAAAATCCTTCCAGCACAGCGACGAAAATGGCAGACTGTATACATCGAATGCCCACTTCGGTAAATGTCTTGCCATTGACTTCCTTTCGTCTGTTATGCCGCTTAAATCATCATTAAAGAAAGCCAAGTTATTTTTTCTTATGTGATTTCTTACCGCCGTATTACTATGGGAGGGATATTGCCTTTTAATATTATATCAATATAGTTTTGGGTTACTTAAGATGCTGCAATTACAAAAGAACTTATTCCAACCGGGGAGCTAGCGCCCCCTGTTGGATGCAAAGGGTAACAGTGAGTTTAAGCCCTTTATGAATATTGAAGCCAATGTTTCATGTTGATGCAGAGCCCTTCTCAGTCACAAGACCTCATTCCATTCAAGATTCTGATGGGTGACACTAAATGAACTTTTCTAAGTACAGATTTTAATTTGGAACAATATGAGGCATGGGCCTGCATGCCTGTGCTGTATTTAGTGATAAGCAAACCCCACTGAACTCATTCTGCCTCAAGTATGGGGACATCGCAGAAATGTTTGAGAAATTCGCTGAACTCAGCAAAATGCACTAAAGTCAACGGGGAAGGAAAACTGAAGTAGCTTTGAGAGGACTATGATGATGCCATGGTCTTGTGTGTATCCTTGAGGGTTAGGGAAAGGTCTGCCATTTATACTGAACTGATTATTGTAGGCAGAAATGTGACGTGAGCTGTGATGCAGCACTGCACCTCCTTGAAATAAAATTAATATAATTAAATATGGGAACAATAAAATTTCTTCACTGAGGCTTGCCCCACACATGATCCCATAGCAGCTGTTCACCTCTCTTGAACTGAAAGAACAGTTGGATTTAATTCTTCCTGGACACTTTTACTCATTCTCTGCCACTGCTACCAATACACAAAACGTACATAGATTCTACACTTTTCCTGTTAGCATCAACTGCACAGTACTCTGGGTAATACTGTTAAAGAGGTAGGCTTATTATTACACACAGGTCACATACAAGTTCATACAACAAGACTTTACCTTTAAGACACAAATACGCTAACACATTTGAATTTTCCTTCAGCGTGTGCGTTTTGTGCTTAAAAATATTCACAAGATTTCTACTAATTTTTAGCCTCCTACTAGGATCAGTGTTATATACTCAGGGTGCTGAGGGTGCCCACCCAACATGGTAGCTACAGCTGTGTGATGCCACACTGGCCATAACAAACATCATGGGACACTGGGACAAAAAAAAAGTTAATCTAAGCCGTACACAAAACAAATTTACAGGAAACTACTTGATGAACAAAATAGCAAACACAGTATATCCATCCATTCATTTTCCAACCCGCTGAATCCGAACACAGGGTCACGGAGGTCTGCTGGAGTCAATCCCTGCCAACACAGGGCATAAGGCAGGAACCAATCCCGTGCAGGGTGCCAACCCACCGCAGGACACACACAAACACACCTACACACCAAGCACACACTAGGGCCAATTTAGAATCGCCAATCCACCTAACCTGCATGTCTTTGGACTGTGGGAGTAAACCGGAGCGCCCAAAGGAAACCCATGCAGACACGGGGAGAACATGTAAACTCCACGCAGGGAGAACCCAGGAAGCAAACCCAGGTCTCCTTACTGCGAGGCAGCAGTGCTACCACTGCGCCACTGTGCCGCCCAACACAGTATATTCACTTTGAAAAATGCTTTGGTGAATTTCACTGATCAACACTTATTTTCACCTTATTTGGAGTCCACACTCAGACAAATTCAGACTTTTCTGGGGACCAATGGGGGACCTACTTGCCATTAGTTGTGTGTTTCCAAAATTTTATATTTTCTCCTCTTACTGCCAGTGGGTTTTCTGCAGCGACCTATTGTATAGAAAATTACATTCAGCCACAACCTCCTGTATGCTGAAAATGTAAAGTTTATTTTTGTGTAGCTCCCTTCACTAAAACCCGTCATTTTCAAACCCACTAGGGGTTATCTGAGCCTATCCAAGCTAGCATAGGACACAAGGCAAGAAGAAACCCTGGACAGGGCACCAGTCCATCACAGGGTGACCATACACAATGACACACTATGTAGTATTGCCAGTCCACCTAACCTACATGTCTTTGGACTGTGGGAGTAAACCAGAACACCTGGAGGAAACCCACAAAGACACGGGGAGAACATGCAAACTCCATATGGGACACGAACCCTGGTCTCCTTACTGCGAGTAAGCAGTGCTACCACTGCACCACCATGCTGCCTTTCTTCACTAAGAGCAATTACACATTTAAATATTAATTACATACCATATACACACAAAGATAAAAATGTCTTTAAAATGTTGCCATTTCAAAATTGTTACTACATAATTGCTGATCTTAAATACATTTCATCTAATATGATAGCATTTACAAGTGGAGTGATCGAATGTTTAAAAAGTCACTGCTTTAAACTTATCTGTGTCTTGCAAAATGCCTCATCCCTCTGTTTTTAAAACAAGTAAAGCCATCATTTCAAAAGTGTTTTATGCTTTAAGCTTTTTAATTTCCTTACAGAAGTATAAGTTGCAAATTTCACAGTTAACAAAGTGAAATGGCCTACCTGGTCTTCAATAGTCATGTTTTCGGAAAAAATAAAAATGTCATTTGCCATGTAAATGCTGGGGCCTACTAGTGTTGAACAGATGTTTAAGTAAATGTCAGCCTCTAATTCAACAGTCCAAAAATAAAAGTATTATCAGTTAACTCTTCTCAAGTACAGGGTGAGTCAAAATTATGTTAACATTTGAATGGCGGAAACAATTTGTTCACAAAACATACTTCATACGTGCAAGATGATTTAATGGAATGTCTCAATCTGTTTGCCATCATGGCATATGTGGCACAGAAATTGTCCATAAAATTTGGATATAATTATATACATAGCAGTACCATTAGTGTTAAAATAATTTTGATTCACCCTGTAAATATAGCAAGATAAAGGTACATGTTGAGGCTTTCAAATACAAAAAGAGTATACAAAATGAGGTTTCACTTCTACTTATAATTCATATAATTCATTCTTAAAAATAATCAATCCACCTTTTACAGAAACAATATACATGATAGATATTTCTGGTGTGTTCATGCCTTTGCAGATAAGCAGCGGAGTGTAGTTGAATATAATCACATGCGGCTGCAAAGACTCAATTGAAATCTGATTGAGTGGAGTTATAAAAAAGAAGAAAACACAAAGGCGGAGTTTCATCATTTATGGTGAATAATTATTAAGAGTTAAATAGTTGTGCTTGATATAAACTGTTTAGATGACTGCCTGAGAGCTTGCAGTCCTTATCTGAAAAGCTTTAGAGCAATTCATTAAATAGAAAAGAACTTAGGAAATACTTTGTGAATTATTTATTTTCATGTGCATACAAAATGTAAAAATATGATTAAACATTTTTTTATTCTATAATTTATTTTCACATTTTTTACTGTTTTTGTTAAAGTGGTGTTAAACATAACTTGTAAATTAACCTACTTGTTATAAAAAAAAAAAATGTTAGTACACTTAAATTAGAAATACAGGCAGCCCTAGTGTTACAAATGAGTTCCAATCTTTCCGATGTTCGTAACCTAATTTTGTATATAAGGCCGAACCTCCTCAGAAAGTACATGCATAATGCTTTATTATTTAGTTTACAGCGGCTGGGAGCATGAGCTGATTACAGCGCGTTGCCGCACCCACCACACAGCAAACCACCTGGATTGAGATCCGAGTGCAGCTGTGCGACGGGTGACACCTCAGCACCACACTGAACAGTGCCAGGTTTGTTTTTTATGGTGGCTGGAGTGCCAATCCTGCCACCAACCCCCAAGAGTTTTCCCTGCAACTTGGAGGACCTACTTGCAAGGCTGGATGCAGATTAACGTCATACCAAGGACGGAGTTTACAGAAAAATGTTTCAAATGTATGAATAGGCTGACTGTAGCGGCTGCTCCATTGTCATCAATGACAAAACTAATCTGCTTCTTTTTAAGGTAAAAAACAGAAGTCACTAGATGAAAATCAATTGAAATTCAGTTGAAATGAAAAGCTTGGGGGTGTTTATACAGTATGCTTGTTCATATACGTGGAAATTCCACAACCCATGACCATTGCATTTGTTACGTTACTGGGATTTAATTTGTAAACATAAATTCAACTTATTATTTGCATTATACATATAAACTATACTAATATGACATCTTCAATAAATAATTTGTTTCATTCATCTTTTTCCTAACCCACTTATCCAGTTTTGGGTTTACAGTACTGGAAGAAATTTTGGAACCAACCCTGAACAGGTTTTTTATATACAGTGGAAGAAAGTATTCAGACCCATCCATTTTTTTCACATTTTGTTATGTTGCAACCTTATGTCAAAATTATTTCAATTAGTTTTCCCCACATCAAGCAGCATTCAATACTATAGAATGATAAAGTGAAAACAGAATTTTAGAATTTTTCCAAATTCAATATCACATTGACCGTGTGCTATGACACTTGATTCCGGTGTATCACATTCTATTGATCAGATGTTTCAACACCTTGTTTGGTAGTTAATTCAGTTGACTGAACGTGATTAAGAAAAGCACCACTTGTCTGTAGAAGGTGCCACGGTGACAGTGTGGATCAGAGCAAAAACCCACCCATGATGTCAAAAAGAATTACCTGCAGAGCCTAGAGACAGCTGTCAGAGGGGGACATTTTTTTTTGTACACTGGGTGGTTCCATTAGGCACCCATTGTTGGGACTGGGGGTAAGAAGTTAAAAGGCAAATTTCCTGGGTAATCCCGTTACTGATGTTGTCATGGCTGTCTGCAGGATGTAGGTATTTGCTGTACTGCAAAGAAGTCACCGCTTTGAATTTTTTGGCTGGTTGAGATTACAAACAATACCAAGTTGTGATAACAGAACTGCTACTTCCTTGGATGATGTCTGTATTTACCTAACTTGGAAATTAACATGTTTGACAATATTGGTTTCTAATCAGCAGATCTGTACTCATTAATGGTTGGTAAAAATACATTTTGTTAACTTGTGTTTTTATTAATTGTTAAACCCAGGAAATTTAGATGTCCCATTGTTTAAACTGATTGCCCAGGACTGACAAAGGCAGGGACTGAAGGAGATTTAAACTCCTGGGCAGGAGAAGGCACAGGAGGGACGGTCCACTGAGAATGCTGCCAAGACACTCGGAAAGAGAACAGGGGCTCGTAGGCAGACGAGGGTACCTGGCTGGCACGACGTGAGGCACAAGGATGGAAACACTTACTTCCTGGGAGGAAGAGACAGCTCCACAAGGAGACGCCACTTGTGGGCCCAGTGAGATAGGGAAGCCGCATGAAAAGACCAAGCAAAGCTTGCAGACAAGAAATGAGGCGTGCCTAGGTCACAGCAACACAAGGAGCCCAGAGTGGAAAAAAAGGAACGACTAAGGGACACTGACAGGCATTCAACAATGTGAGAAAACTTCTGTTGGGAAACGAGTGTTTGGTGAACAGAGTGCATCCGTGGACAGTTGAACGATTAAGTGTTGGGGTAATAATAATAATAATAATACATTACATTTATATAGCACTTTTCTCAATACTCAAAGCGCTATCCACACAGGGAGGAACCGGGAAGCGAACCCACAATCTTCCACAGTCTCCTTACTGCAAAGCAGCAGCACTACCACTGCACCACCTGTGAGGGTAACACAGTGGGCAAACTGGACTCTGCACCACTAAAGGTTGTATCCACCAATTCTTGTTTTTAATGGACTTTTAGAGTGTGGACTGTGTGATTTCCTTTAAAAAAAAAGTAATTTCGTACCTGATATTGTTAAATTATTAAATTACTTTATTGTCTTGTGTAATAGAAGTTACAGTTGCTTTTCCTGAAATTACTGTTGTGTCTTTCATTGTGTGTTTACTCACCACCCAATTTAAAGAAACCTGTGTGCTATTTTCTGAAAATCTCAAAAGTTCCCAGTCTGTTAATAAAACTGGGTGGCGTAGTTGGATATTTTAATGGTGTCTAAGTTAGATTTCCTGTCAGTGTGACCAGACACCTGTCACACAGCAGTAAAAATGAAAGTCAAACTAAGTCCTGCATATTTTAAAACTCCAGAAGAAATAACAAGCCATTAAGAAAAATGTATTCAATTTAGAATAAAAAGAAAATAGGCTAATGGGATAACAGGGACACAGACAGAAGCTGGTTAAGGTCAATGTCACACAAATTATTCAAAGATTTTCTTCTCAAACACAACTACAGCCATGTTCAATACGTTACCAGACGGCCTGTCAGATACTACTGCTTTGAGACCTTCCAATGTCATGAAACTTTGAAAGTGTCGGGTTAGTAGGAGGGCGGCACGGTGGCGCAGTGGGTAGTGCTGCTGCCTCGCAGTTGAGAGACCTGGGGACCCGGGTTCGCTTCCCGGGTCCTCCCTGCGTGGAGTTTGCATGTTCTCCCCGTGTCTGTGTGGGTTTCCTCCGGGCGCTCCGGTTTCCTCCCACAGTCCAAAGACATGCAGGTTAGGTGGATTGGCGATTCTAAATTGGCCCTAGTGTGTGCTTGGTGTGTGGGTGTGTTTGTGTGTGTCCTGCGGTGGGTTGGCACCCTGCCCAGGATTGGTTCCTGCCTTGTGCCCTGTGTTGACTGGGATTGGCTCCAGCAGACCCCCGTGACCCTGTGTTCGGATTCAGCGGGTTGGAAAATGGATGGATGGATGGATGGGTTAGTAGGATTTCATGAGATGTGTTGGGCTGAAAGGCCTGTTCTTTGTCAAAATCACTATGTTGTTATATTTTAATAATATTTGTTTAAATATCAAGCTGAAAAACAATTTTATGATGCAGTACATTTTTTATAACCAACTTCCGTCTCCCAGTTTATGCAGGAACATTACAAATGATAAGCTGGAATTAAATTTAGATTTAAAACACCTGTTTCTAAGTTATACTCATTTGCATTCTTCATAAATATTCATGACATGCCTTACGTGAACAGAGAGGCTTCTTCTCCAGTTGTTGGTCACTGAAGGTTTTGGCTAAGCCCGCTTATTCTTCTGTGATTGTTTGCTCCTGCTGATTAAAACTGGTGTAATAGAATTGCAGATTGACATATATATTTCTTTCTTTTTTGAAGGGTATTTATTATTTCATACACCGATGAAACCTCGCATTGCAGTATACAAGTTTGACATAAATGCCCAATAGGCTAGACAAATTTGTCAAGATTAAACCTCTATCATGGTGGAAAATTTTAATTAAGAAAAATGCTTGATGCTTTTAAAATGTAGATTTACTTTTTTGAAAGTCTAATAGGCTTAATAAGTATTTAATTTGACTTGAATATTAATGCGTCAAGATAATTATATTGGCAAATGTTTATAGAATCAGAAATACTGTGATTTTTATTTAAAAGGCTATTTCCATTTGCACCATTAATACTTCTCTTTATATTGTGAGTTGGTTTTAGCAATGTGAGTTAAAAATAAGAAACATTTTCAAGTTTAGGGTGACGTGGTGGTGCAGTGGTTAGTGCTGCCACATCATGAAGTCAGCTTTCAAGCTTTAAAAATTCCACTAAGATGCTGTCAAATCTATGAGGGCTTTGGACTTTCTCCTGTATATGCTTGGCTGGTCCTCCATGCAGAGTCCTCTCGAGGGGGAGGAAAGGAGCATCTGGCCAGGGCCCTGTATGTTGCATGGGGGTTCACAAATACTGAAGTGATGATGGTATATTTTGCCATTAGAGTAATGATTTATTTTCTTGCAATTATTGGTAAGTTTGTATTATGCTTGATTATACCAAATATGTGTAAAAAGCTAAGACATTTCTGGATAAAGTTAAACAAGGGGCATACGATCCACATGCTGGGCTCATGGACAGCTGTCTGGACCATCAACCACAGCTCATCCATAAAAGGTAATAAAACCCTGGGACTCTTGCCTTGCAAGGAAGTTAACACACTGCTGCTGCCGAACAGCTGCCAAGGGAGTGGACGTACAGAAACCACAAGCAAGCTGAAGCTGGGAGTCCACTGAGGGCACAAGATGAAGACAGACAAGAGATAGAGAGCTGTAGAAAGTTAGCGTGTGGGTGTGACACAGACTCCTGGGAGGGGGAGCTACCTGAGAACAGAGAGAAGACACTGAAATCATATGTTAATGGTAAATTGCTCTAGCCATCAGGATTGTGGGGAGATATCCCCTAAGAGCACTTTGTTGTGGTTAATTGGGTGCTGGCTCATTGTCCCAAAAGTAGGGTATACTATTGCTGTAGGGTCAAGTGATATCCTGCAACACAACAGAGAAGGAATACAGTAGTGGGACGACTTGGATCACAGCAGCAACTTTAGGACTGACATGTGTTGAACCATCAGACCCTGGAGGCATGCTAACAGGTGCGAGTTAAGAAATGTGACACTGTGGGCAGTGTTCCAGAGGAACAGGGTAGAGAATCAGTTTTTGTACTGTAGTCGGTAAGTGGCATAAATCATGGGATGTCTCTAAAATGAACCTTGTTGCACAGAAGGAGGATTATGTATCTCGGGTGGAAGGGCATCCCTCATCTTCCACAACAAAACAAATTCACAATCCATCTCCACACACTCCTAAAAATATAAATACATGCCATGTTTAAATATGCACTGGGAGCTTCATGGCTTGGATTATGTGACCAAACAGCTACACACAAGCCTAAGATCACACTATACATAATGAAAGGGTCAGTTGGAATGGTGTAAATCTTCACTATCTGGCAGTGTGATGGACAAATCTGGGTTTGGAGGATGCCAGGTGAGCACTACCTTCTGTATTGCATTGTACCTGCTGTAAAGTTTGGTGGTGGAGGGATGATGGTTTGGGGCTATTTTGACTGGGTTTAGGCTAGGCACCTTGGTTATAGTGAACAGTACTGTTAATGTTACAGCATACAAAGACAATTTAGACGGTTGTGTACTTCCATGTTTGTGAAAACAGATTAGGAAAGGCCCTTTATTGTTCCAATGCTGTGCCCCTGTGAGAGAGTGGTGGCTCTGAGGCTCGGGATCTGCACCAGTAATCAGAAGGTTGCTTGAGCAAGGCCCTTATGACATTAATCTACATCCAGCCCTGCAAGCAAGTCCTCCAACTTACAGGGAAAACTTGAGTGTTGGTGGCAGAATTGGCACTTCAGCCATCATAAAAATCCTCACACTGTTCCAGTGTGGTGCTGAGGTGTCACCCATTGCACGGCTGTTGTCGAGTCCCAATCCAGGTGGTTTGTCGTGTGGTGTGTCCGGAAATTCACTGTAACTCAGTGCACAAAGCCAGGTCCATAAAGACATGGAGGAACTAAAGTGGCCCCACAGTGTGCTGCCATGAACACTTTGGAAAGAACTGGAATGTTGATTGCAAGCCAAGTCTTCTCATCCGGCATCAGTACCTGACCTTAAAATTGATATCTCGGCAGAATGATCTCAAATTCCCACAGACACACTCCAAAATCTTGTGGAATGCCATCTCAGAAGATTGAAGGCTGTTATAGATGTAAATTGGGGGCCAACTCCATATCAATGCCCATGTTTTTGGAATGGGATATCCAACAAGGTCATATAGGTGTGATGATCACGTGTCCACAAACGTTTAGCCAGAACAATGGAAGTCTAAGTGTTGAAAAACTGATTGCCCATGGTAACTCTCTTTCTGTCTTACTGTGTAACTGCAAAGTTTCTGGTTTCTTAATCTTCAGCCCTAAACATAACACTTCTCTGGAGTACTGATAGCTAAAATATCACATTATTCTGAGATGAGATGTTAGTGTTGCCTAAATATATCCTTGAATGAAAGAGAACTAAATCAGTGTGGAACCTAACACTAAAGTAAAACATTAAGCTACACTAATGTACAAAATGAACAAAGAATAAAGAAGAGAGATATTGATAGATATTTTAATTAGTTGCCTTCTTCAAATAGATTGTAAAAGAAACTTAAGGGTTTCAATTTTTTTTAAATGTGATCAAAATGTGGTTTAAACTATACTTTCACACCTGTATACACCATACACCACATAAGTGTTTCACCTCCACAGTCATACAGGATTCTTCACAGGAGAATTCTCAGGTCAAACCACAAGGAGAGAGAAGTCAGGTAGAAGCAAGAAAAAGCTTACTACGTTCTGGAGGACAAGGGAACAAGGTGGAGTGTTCCTGGTGACCAAATATGATTGGTAGTCCATAAAGAACTACTGTACAGTGTGATATTTGCCCGGACACCATCAGTCGGAGACCACATCTTTATCAGACTGCTTCTTTATTTTCTTCCAGTTAACACAACACACAGTCCCGCACAACAACACAGTGCCTCTAGCCCCAGTCTCCCTTCTCTTGGGCCTTCCCTCTCCTTGTCCCTGGGCCACCTGCACTCTCTCCCCAGGAGCTTCGTCCTGCTCCTGCTCCCGACTCCAGCTCACTGACAGGAGGGAGGCGGCCCCCTTTATCCTCAATAGGAGGAGCTCCAGGTGCTCTACCTGACGTCACGTCCTGGTGTGGCAGAAGCATCAGGAGAGCACCCGGAAGGATCGTCCTCCATGGTTGTGGCGGAAGTAAATAAGTCCCAGGCTCCTTGAGGCTCGGGGCGCCCCCTGGCGGTGACCAGAGGCCCCAACGGTCTTGAGCCTCCGTGCTCCCCTTCTGTGGGCCTCTTCTACTCCAGGGCGGTTGCCCCCTCGTGGCCCGGAGGACAAATATGCCATGACCTAGTCCTTCCAGGCGTCCCGACCGGGTCTGACCCCCAGCCATGTACGACAACGGACAGTCCACCTGGTGATATCAGGATACATGGGCTTAGAATGTTATTCAATTCTTTAGAATTTGCGAAATCACCTGCAAAACTAATTTTAGCATTAGTTTTCTTAAAAAGTATGCAAACCAAAACATATTTGTTTCACTCAGCATTACTGTTAACAAAGAACAGGAAGATGATGCTCCAAAGTTCATGGGTTTACCAAAACTAGATGGCTGATGACTGGTAAAATGTCACAAGATCTAATGAATCTCAATTTTCTGCTACAAAAAAGTATTTGTGCTCTCATACACGACCAGTTTGGAGCCTTTAATTAAGCTAAAGTGCACACCATTAACAATATGAAAAGAAAATTTGAGTACCTAGTGGACCTCTCATACAGACAGGAGGGGAATTTTCATACTCCACATAAATCATGACCAGAGACGGGACTTGTACCCATGATGCTGGGTATTTTGTAGTGTCTCTATGGGAATTTGAAATCATTCCACCAAAAGATCAATTTTGAGGTCAGATACTGGATGAGGCTGCAGCCTTACTCACTGTGACACCCACAGTACAAAATTGAAACAAAAGCCATTTACATGTCATCTGTAAACATATAAATATTTCATTATAATATTTACCGATAGAAGCACGGATATTGAGAACATTGAATATTAAGCATCCACTTAATAGTATACGCTAATCAAAGAGCTCATAAATGTGTTGTCTGTTTTTAGGTGAAAGATTTAATACCAGTCCATCTGGCCTTTAAATTTATAACGCATTTATCCAGTTCTTGGTTGTAACAGGTTAAGATTTCAAGTAAAAGGGGAGGACCAGGGAAGAGGTGCAGGACTAAGCTGTTTGCAGAAGAAGATCATGCACATCAACCCCACATAGAAGAGGAAGAAGAAGAAGGAGGTGGTTGTGGTGGGTCAGTACCTAGCCTGGCTGTGCCCACTGCAAACTGAGTTAGACACCAGTTAATACCAACAAATTTTACCACTATTATTTCCAAATATTTCACTTGTGGACACCTACTTCAGACCTGAAATGTCAAAAATACACTATGATAATCACTGCCAGAAACTTCAAATATTTCCAGTCAGCAATATTAGAAATCAGAATACAAACCACAAATTATTTTTTTTATGCCAACCTCTGTTCCATTCTTGTGTGTTTCCTCCTTTATCCTTATGATATATTATGATATACTTAATTAACTCAGTTTCATTTTGTCTTTTTCAGTTATGACAATGTCATTTACATATTGTTAGCTTTTGAAACATTTATCAATATGTAATGCATAGAACTGAGATTTATGATGATTATTCACAATAGTGCATATTGTTATATCTTTTAACTACGTACATTCACATTACCCACTTTATGTATAGTAAAGATTTTCTCTAAGATGAAAAACAACAAAAAAAAAGTTACAACTTGAACTAAGGACATTACTTAGATTGAATAATGGACCTATGTGAGGTAATGACATGCTCAAAGAAGATTAAAGACTTGAGTAGCTGTGTCTTGCTGTTGTTAATCTTTCTATGATGTTTCCTTGAGATATCTAAATGACCGATTTTGAGCTTAAATGTACTCCTGTTATAGATGGACAAATGATCAAAAAACCTGCACTTATAGTATCTTGTTCCACAAGGATCCTTTCAGCTAAATTTCAGGAATTCCTGAAACCTAAAGAGTTTCATTGATCAGTGATGTGCAGCAAGAACAACTGCCTCCAATTCCAGTTTCATCCTTGGTTTAGTGAAACATTTTTATATGTTTATATAAGGCAGAAGGGTTGGATAGTGGTTAGCACTGCTGTTACTCTAGGCCAGGATTCAATTCCCGTGCCCAGCCATTACCTGTGTGGAGTTTGCATATCAAGCAGTGTTTCTCCCACATCCCCAAAGGCAAGCTCGTTATGTTACTTGGCAATTCCCAATTGGCCTGAGTGTGTGTGTGAGTGTGAGTGTGAGTGAGCCATCTGATGGAGTGGTGCCTGGTCCTTGGCTGTCTCCTGTCTTGCATCCAGTGCTATTAGATAGGGCTTGGCTCCCTATGACCCTGACTTGTGTGGGTTTGAGAATGTTATGTAATATATATATATAATTGAAAGGTAGTTGCTGACATGCTGGACTTGTGTATTAGCGGTGGGAAGAAAAGTAAAAGGGATACCGTTTTGCTGATGTGCTTGCCATGCTTCTGCAATAGCTGATAAGCAACTGACTCTCTCTTTGGATGTTTTGTTTTGCCGACATGCTGGCCTCGCTTGAGTATCCTTGGAGGTGGAGCCCTTAGCCTAACTCCACCTCTCACTTCCAGGCCGGACACACACACTTCCACACATAGATGTTTATATATATACAGTGCATCCAGAAAGTATTCACAGCGCATCACTTTTTCCACATTTTGTTATGTTACAGCCTTATTCCAAAATGGATTAAATTCATTTTTTTCCTCAGAATTCTACACACAACACCCCATAATGACAATGTGAAAAAAGTTTACTTGAGGTTTTTGCAAATTTATTAAAAATAAAAAAATTGAGAAAGCACATGTACATAAGTTTTCACAGCCTTTGCCATGAAGCTCAAAACTGAGCTCAGGTGCATCCTGTTTCCCCTGATCATCCTTGAGATGTTTCTGCAGCTTAATTGGAGTCCACCTGTGGTAAATTCAGTTGATTGGACATGATTTGGAAAGACACACACCTGTCTATAGAAGGTCCCACAGTTGACAGTTCATGTCAGAGCACAAACCAAGCATGAAGTCAAAGGAATTGTCTGTAGACCTCTGAGACAGGATTGTCTCGAGGCACAAATCTGGGGAAGGTTACAGAAAAATTTCTGCTGCTTTGAAGGTCCCAATGAGCACAGTGGCCTCCATCATCTGTAAGTGGAAGTAGTTCGAAACCACCAGGACTCTTCCTAGAGCTAGCCGGCCATCTAAACTGAGCGATCAGGGGAGAAGGGCCTTAATCAGGGAGGTGACCAAGAACCCGATGGTCACTCTGTCAGAGCTCCAGAGGTCTTCTGTGGAGAGAGGAAAACCTTCCAGAAGGACAACCATCTCTGCAGCAATCCACCAATCAGGCCTGTATGATAAAGTGGCCAGACGGAAGCCACTCCTTAGTAAAAGGCACATGGCAGCCAGCCTGGAGTTTGCCAAAAGGCACCTGAAGGACTCTCAGACCATGAGAAAGAAAATTCTCTGGTCTGATGAGACAAAGATTGAACTCTTTGGTGTGAATGCCAGGCGTCACGTTTGGAGGAAACCAGGCACCGCTCATCACCAGGCCAATACCATCCCTACAGTGAAGCATGGTGGTGGCAGCATCATGCTCTGGGGATGTTTTTCCAGCAGCAGGGACTGGGAGACTAGTCAGGATAAAGGGAAAGATGACTGCAGCAATATACAGAGACATCCTGGATGAAAACCTGCTCCAGAGCACTCTTGACCTCAGACTGGGGCGACGGGTCATCTTTCAGCAGGACAAGGACCCTAAGCACACAGCCAAGATATCAAAGGAGTGGCTTCAGGACAACTCTGTGAATGTCCTTGAGTGGCCCAGCCAGAGCCCAGACTTGAATCCAATTGAACATCTCTGGAGAGATCTTAAAATGGCTGTGCACCGACGCTTCCCATCCAACCTGATGGAGCTTGAGAGGTACTGCAAAGAGGAATGGGCGAAACTGGCCAAGGATAGGTGTGCCAAGCTTGTGGCATCATATTCAAAAAGACTTGAGGCTGTAATTGCTGCCAAAGGTGCATCGACAAAGTATTGAGCAAAGGCTGTGAATACTTATGTACATGGGATTCCTCAGTTTTTTTATTTTTAATAAATTTGCAAAAACCTCAAGTAAACTTTTTTTACATTGTCATTATGGGGTGTTGTGTGTATATGAATGCGCTGTGAATACTTTCCGGATGCACTGTATATATATATCTATATATATACATATATATATATATATATTGGTATAGATCTATTCAAAACAACCTATGTATGGTATATTGTCAAACACATTGGCATAGGGAGCATTTTACGGGTCTGTGCTACACATATACAGGGAAGGAATTAGGTGAGACACTACCACTAAATTTTGCTTTTTCTGCCTCCTTAGGAAGGAAAAGGAGAAAAACCCCAGAGGACTACTGACATCATTTTCTAACTGGCAAATACCACACCCCTGCCTGCAGAGTGGTGTATTATCAAGAGTCCCACTGGAAGTTCATTCAAGGGCTTTTGGAGGAAAATGTAACTCCAAGCCTCTGAAGAATTTTTTTATTCCTTTATTAAAATTATGGCGAAACACCAATCCTGTTTTCAGCACTACTGTGCATTCTTTATATGTCCTCCAGACATTGAAATTAAATGGGCTTCTAATTGGACCCAAACCCTCATTTCCCTGTCTTTTGTTTAATTATACTATATTAGACAATTTCCCAAATTTAGAGATATTAAAAACTGCATTATTGGAAAGAAGAAGCAACCTGAAAGTAACTTTCTTCCTAAATAGTGGCAATTTTACATCTGATACATGTAGAGTGGTTATGATTTCATTTACTCAAAAGATGAAATGTATGAAAGCAATTCCCTTGTCTAGAAATAAAGCAAAGAATCTACTTTAATAAATTGACCACTTTGTACCCCAGTCATGCTTTGTATCTCTCATTTTTGTATATGATCATGGGGACATTGAAGTTGAAAAATTCACTAACGCCAGACTCCTTTAGTTATCTTCCATGAGATGCAAGAGCAGTGGTGACATTTGTCTAAGTTGAGATCATAAGTTGAGTACAACATACATGCAACAATGCACATAAAATGACACACACAGTCACAGTTTAGTTCTGAAGACCTAGGCTAACTGGTCCTCCATCCTCTCCTAGAAATTCTGGTATACACTTAGTATAATATAAGAATGTGCAGGGCAGTCTGATAACACAAAAACGTCCTTTCATCCTTGAACTCACCTTTGAATTCCAAGGCTTCCAAGGAATATTGAAATGAGACCTAAAATTAACTGGAAGGTAGTGTAACAATGTCGGTGCAGGAGTTATGTAGTTGCACTTTGTAGTTCTAGTAATGATTTATGCAGCAGTATCATTATCAGAAGATAGCCTTGCCCTCCATAGCTTCACTCTGTCTCAATTTGGAGGGTTAGTTTCCTTGAATATTGTGACAGTAGAGGCACTGTCGACCCCTTGAACCCTCAGACCAGACATCAGACACCAGATAAAAGTCCAAAATGAATTTATTAATAATAAATGTGCACAAAGCACCCTCCACTCCACTATACTCATATAATAAATCAATAATCAAATAAACAATCAATACAATCCTCCACTCCCAGACGCTTTGCCACCCTTCCACCCAGCTCAGCTCATCCGTCTGGGATTTCCCACAGTCCTTTATAGTCCTCGACCCAGAAGTGCTTCGGAGCCCTTAGTCCATGTGATTATCCAGCACTTCCGGGTCAGGTAAAAACTTCTCTTTTTTCTTCAGCCCGGAAGTATATCATTTCTTCTGTTCCCGTGACTTGGAAATCCTGTACTTATACTATATGGAAAATATAAATCCCTGGGCCTCCCTGCAGCGACTCCCCCCTGGTATCCAGCAGGGCTGTGCATTAAAACTCCACTGTCCATGAGGCCCTGCTGGAATTCGGGGCACCTCCATGTTGCAGGGAGGGCTCCATCTGGTGCCCTGGGTGTATTGGCCGGGATGAACGTCTGGCCATATCCCACAATATTTTGGAGCCACCTAGTTGAGAGCAATTTCCTCCCAAGTTACCCTACACAAAGTAATCTTAAAAATTCCATTTACAAAGTAAAAAGATAAGATCTACTGAACAGTTAGTTCATACATTGAAAAAACAAAGTGTTATAATTGTGTGTTTAACAACATGTTTCACATCTTTTTAAACACCATTTTATGCTTCAGGTGGCCTTTATATTATTTTGACAACTGGGACCTGTTGCCGTCACCTGACCAATAGTGACACCGTGCATGATGTAAGTACGGTTCTTCTTTAAAATTGTGGTGCCCAGCCTCTTTGAGTATCCTAAACTGAGTTGAAAAAAGTCTTAAAACATTCTTTGGTATAGTCAGGAAGAAGAAATACTAATCAGCATTAGTTTTTGTTTTCATTTATGAATTTTAATTTTGTACATTCTGTTCAAGTTTTGTTTTACCCATTGTAAGATTTTACAACTGACATTTTATTTTGAATTCCTGGTTTTGACTCACCAATACGTCTAGACTTTGACTAATCAGTTAATGCTATTTTTCTTCCCCTAGTCTTAATTTTCTCCAAAAAAAAAACACTGTGTCTTTACAACTTGCCCATAAAATGTGAACAAGCAAGTAAGTTACAAACAAATGTGGATGGAGATAAAAATGCAGATTTACATGAAGTTTGTCCCAGCACTGTCATTGACAAGTTAGCCACTGTTATGATGTGGAGTCTCAAATGTAACAAAATAGGTGTGAGGCCTCCAAACACAAGCAAGAGGCAGGTTGTTAAAGTGGTGAAAAAAAATGGTAACTGCGCTGCTGCAACAAAATTCGATGTGTCTAAGAAACTGATGTGACATTGGAGGAGGCAAGAAGATGTAAAAAAAAATTAAAATTTAAGTGTCGCATTTTTGAACGGGTGTATAAGTTGGGGTCTGATTTTATGATTTTTCGGGTTTCAAGATCCGACTTATATGAGAGTATATACGGTATTTCTAAAAATAACGAGCTGCACAAGGATCACTTTTTCAAGGAGCTTAGCAATAAAGGGAACTTGGGATACAGGCATAAAATTTGAAAGTACAGTATTGTCCAAATTATTTTTTTAAGGAGGGGACACACATCAGCATGCTTACAATAAGAAGGCACAGATCCAGTAGAAAGGGAAATATTAATAATAAAAGAACACAATGCTCAATGATGTCAAAAACCTCCTTAAACAAATGTGAGGGTAAAATATCGGAGGAACACGTTATGAACTTTAGATTAGTAACAATATTAGACAAGTCTGTGAAAGATACAGGCTCAAACTGGTCCAAAACCACCAAACACCTGCATGGGATTGATGGATCACATAGAGGAGGTACAAATGAACACCTAATGGCTGCAATTTTATCAACAAAATTTTTTTTAAATTTCTCATACAAGTTTATAAGTCAAAGATTTATTTATCAAAAATATAAAAAAATCCAGGAAAATGCTCAACAGAGGCACACAGGATTTGCCTTAAAAGGCAATCCAAACAAGTCCCAATACATACACTGTAAGCAGAATCCAAGGAAACAGCAAGAGATGACAAAAAAACAGTAAATTCAAAGAAATAAAGAGACTTACAACTCCAACACAACCTCAGTAGTCTGCTGCTGAGACTCTTTTTCCTCACTGAATATAAAGTCAGAGGGAGGCTTTTTATTCAGAGAATCACATCTGGCTCCGTGAGGCTAATAAGACCAGAAGAAGTATTTGTTAACACTAGAATTACCAGGACCAACGAAAAAACCTGTAAATCCGACCCACGTTAAATCCACTCGCACGTCTCCATTCAGTGTCTTTTGTCGTCTAAATGTGTCGATAAGCCCAAGCAGCAAGCAGCCTGCTATACCATCTCTCCCCACTGCCTCAGAACGGGCAAGAAGTTCTCCCAGTTCCTGCCTTGATTGATTATCTGGGAGTGAGCTACCCAGAATTGTAAGGGGGAAGTAATTTGATGTGTGTTCTGTGTCTACAACAATCTATGTAAATTACTATGTTTTAGTAATAAATGACAAAATGTAGACATGAACTGTATAATGTGTGAAGGCTGATGGCCAAATATCAAATAAACACTTTCACAAAAGGTGCAACTACAATACGATAGCTTCTGTGGTGCTGTGGTTAGAACTGCCGACATATAATCTAGAGGTCGTGAGTTTGAAACCAGCTCCCCGGCAAATTTATCGTTTTGAGTAGTGAGCTGCTCTTATTGTTAATATTACACAATAAAAGCATACGTTTTATTTGTGTCTGTAACAGCCGGTGTAAATTTATAGTACTTGTAAAAGTTAGCATTTTTTTTCACTTTTATTCTCTCAGTCACGATCATGACACAACACCCCCACAACCTTTGGATTATAAGTCGACAGCTCTAACCGCTACACCACAGAAGTTGTTGTATTGTAGTTGCCCTTTTTATGGAAGTGTTTATTTGATATTTGGCCATCAGCCTTTACATATTATATAGTTCATGTGTACATTTTGTCATTTATTACTAAAACATGAAAAACGTTTCCGTTTAAACGATTTGTTTACATAGATTGTTTAGACACAAAACACACATCAAGTTATTTCCCCTTACAATTCTGAGTATCTCACTCCCAGTTAATCAATCAAGGCAGGAACTGGGAGAACTTCTTGGCCGTTCTGAGGTGATGGGGGGGATGGTATAAGGCTACTTGCTGCTTGGGCTTATCGACACATTTAGAAGACAAAAGAGGCTGATGGAGAGGTGCGAAGGGTTTTAACGTGGGCCGGAATTACAAGTTTTTTCGTTGGCTCTGGTAATTCTAGTGTTAAAGAGGCCTTTAAAATCATAATGTGATGCAGAGTAATTGTTAATTATGTTCTTCTCTATAGAAAAAAAGAAAAATGAAAGGTAGACACTTTCCATTTCAGGGCTTCTTCATTTAACATTACTGCACCAACACTTTCTTATCAGTTGACAGTTAATGGTGCATTTGTTTCTCCTCACATATTAATCTGAAGGCTACTCATCTAGTCTGTTTTATTTTTCAAGATGAGATCTCATTCAAAATTATAAATTTAGTTAACAATTACTTCCTTGACTCGTCATGTCCTTTTGATCTATGACTAGATGCTCCATGCGTATCTTATGTCTGGATTTTGTTTAATCTGTCTTGAAAATGCATGTAGTGAAGATTTAAGCTAAAGAGTCATATCATACTTAACCATTAATCATTTGGTAACTGAAGACATTTTAATATCACACAGCAGGCCACCTGCCTGTCTAAAATCTTTATTTATTTCACTCCTGGTAGAAAGTGTCTTACAATTTGCACAAGAGAAACAAGGACACTTTGCAGATTGTTTCAGGGAATACATCCAAGCCATTAAAATTACTAATAGATGTTCAAGCCTGCTCTAATAAACTTCCCTTTCCTTGATTACAACTGCTGACTATGATACATACCGAAGGAAAACATGGTAAGGTCAATTTATTCTTAATTTTGCAGTGACTAATATTTAACCTAATTATTCTTTATTTTGTCACACGGCTCCCTTTCACATTCACTAAGGTCCTTCACTCTTCCTTTCTCCTCCAACTTTGTTCCCATTGCCCTTTTCCACCCTGTCTCACCTGTCTGCCGAAGTGGTTGCCCAGGTGACATCTACTGTACTTAATCAAGTTCAGGCAGATACCAATTAATGTCTAAATATCCAGCTTTTTATTTTCCATTGCTGAATTTATTTTCATCTATTTTTCCATTAGTCATATATGCCCACAGAATGCAGAATGATAACTGCATCCACCAGATGACCACCTAAGTCTACAGAGATCACATACAGTCTATAAAGCAGCTTTACTGAATTTATATCATTAGTTGTTTTTAAAATACTTCAGCAAAAAGTAAAATGCTGTGACAGTAGGGCTAGAGTGAAATCTAAGAAAACACCTAAAATCTACATTAAAATATCTGCAGTATTCATGATTGCATTTTTAATTCATTTATCATTTCCTTTGGGTGTGGAACAGATTTTTTCCTTTTTAATCTGAAGGTCAAGCTGAACGGCACACTTGAACTAATAATTATCACAAGGAGATAAGCTGAAAATTACAGTCTAATTAATCCACTGCTGATCAAGATGCCTGCTTTTCCTTGTAGTTACACTTGCATATTATCCCTAGTGATTAAACAAGATGCAGTGCTCAAGCAGTTCTAATCTAATGTACGTGTCCATTGATCACTGTAACTGTTTTTCATTTACGTAGTTGTGATTTGGATTCTCTTCTGCTGGCTCCAGGTAAGTGGTTGGACTCATCTGCAGATGGTATGCCAGTACATTGCAGAGTACGCTGATAGACGCTCCCATACATTCATTCAGGTTTGAGGCATAAATTAACAGAAAACTAGGGATATGGAAGGAAACTGGCCTACTAGGAGACAACCACGTCAATATTCCAAACTCACACATTGAACAGGTGTAGGACCCAAGCCAGGTATCTTAAGCTGAGAAGTAGCAGCGCTAACCATTGTGGCCCTGTGTCATACATAACCTTGAAATATTCTTCATGAATCCCTGGATATCTGAAGGCTATGTAATGCTCCATTCATACCAAGTCTAAATTTAAAGTCAATCTTAGAGAAATTCACAACAATGAATGAATATGTCAAATGAATAAAATAAATGGCTTAAGTGCAAGTTTGCTCACTTACGCCTCATATTCATCACAGGTAACATATAGGACTTGAGATGGATTTTATGTACATTAATGTATTTAATACTTAATGTGTTACATGGCAAGCAGTTCACTGTAAAATAAAATTAAAATTAATCCTAGAGCCAGTAATTTTACATTTAGAATGTATGCATTTCAAGATATTTTTATATAACAGGGATAAAAGGTTACCTGTGGAGGTGGAAGGCAATTTGAGCTTGTATTTTGTTCTATAGCAATTCAATTCATTTTTGATAAAGAAGTCACTCAGGAGTACTGACTCATGGATAAACTACAGATTAATCTCTTTTGTAGATGTAAAAATGCAATATGCCCTGACTACTACTGTGCCTGATGCCTGTCCAGCTGGTCCCCAGTGGTTGTAGCTGTTTTTCTGTGGTTGTTTGTGTTAGTGTGGCCTGTGATGGCAAGATGTTCCAACCAGAGCTGGTTCCTGTCTTTAGAACATTAGAACAATCTGGACGAGAATAGGCCATTCAGCTCAGCATAGCTTATCAGTCCTACCCACTTTATTCTTCTAATAAAACATCAAATATAGCTTTGATGGTCCCTAAAGTCCTGCTGTCTACCACTCTGCTTGGTAACTTATTCCACATGTCCACGAAGAAGAAAAACTAATGTTTGTGTGAAACTTACCCTTAACAAGTTTCCAACTGTGTCCCCGAGTTCTTGATTACCTCATTTTAAAATAACAGTCTTGATCCTCTGGACTAATTCCTTTCATAATTTTAAACACTTCAATCATATCTTCTCTTATTCTTCTTTTGCTTTAACTGAAAATTGTTTGGCTCTCTAAATCTTCCTTCTTAACTCATCCCCTGCAGCCCTGGAATCGGCCTAGTCGCTCTTCTCTGGACTTTTTCCAGAGCTGCTTTATCTTTTTTGTAGCCTGGAGACCAAAACTGTGCACAGTACTCCAGTGAGGTGTAAGCAGTGCATTATAAAGCTAATGCAAAACCTCCTTATACTTGTTCCTTATACATTGTACCATATAACCTAACATTCTGATAGCCTTCTTAATGGCTTCTGAACACTGTGACGACTCCACTGCAACTTCTGGTCCTTCTCATAAGGGTTAATTTGAGTTTCAGGCCTCCCATTGTATAATCAAATCTAGCATTTTAACTTCCTACATGTAAAACATTTACTTACATTCAATTTCATCTGTCATAAATCTTCCGAAGCCTGTTTGCTGTCCAAGTTCCTCTGTCATTCTAGATTATCTGCCAATCCATCTAGCTTGGTATCATCTGCAAACATTCCAAGCTTGTTAATTATAATCTTATCTTAACCTTTTAAATATATTAAAAATAGTGGCAGGGACACAACACTTAACTTCACCAATTCTGATGAGGTTCCTCCCACCATAACCCTCTGCTTCCCGTGTCTGAGCCAATTCTGCACCCATCAACACACTACACCCTGAACTCCCACTTCTTTTAGTTTGATGTACAACCTTTCATGTGGCACCTTATCAAATGGTGTCGGAATGTCAAGATAAATATCGTCTGATAGTATCCTTTTGTTGCTTTGACATAGAATTCTGCCATATTAGTAAATCACGACCTGCCTCTTCTGAACCTATGCTGACTGTTCAGTAAAATTCATGTTCTTTCCACATGTTGCTCAATCTTGTTCTTAGCAATTCCTTCCATTATTTTACGTGGGATGCATGTTAAGCTGACTGTCAAGAGTTTATGTATGTACTCGCTAACCTGCTTAAGAACTCGTGGATAAATATTACCTGGTCCTGATGATTTGAGTGCAGATGACTTAAACAGTCTGAATGCAATCTTGTACTCTGGCTGTTTAATTCTGTAAGGTAGGAAGTGATTTAAGAAAGTAGATTTGTTGAGAATGCTGTATGTAATTCTGATTTCATTTTTGGAATGTTTGTACAAAATATTACATCAGGTTTTGACTTAATGTAGTAAAGTGCCACTATTTCTTTTTCAAAAATATATTTTTTAAATTCATTACCTATAGACCAGTGCATTGAACAACCACTATGGGATGTATAGTAAAAAATGCAACTGTATAATGCCTAATAAACTGCGATCCCAACATAGGTGTGTGGCTTTCCACCTTTAACAGTAAACGGTATTTTCAGTTTACTTAAGCACAAAGGTTCCCACGCTTCTGAATACAATGGAAGGTAAAAGTAGATTGAGGTAGTGGGTATGGCAGAGTTCCTAAGAGCAGCCTTACAACTTTAAAGATGCAGAGACTTACAGTAAATAGGAGCTGACAAACAGGTGGTGGAGCACGGGGAAAACAGAAAATACTAAAGCAGACAGGACAGTCTTAACTAAAGGTAAGTAAAAACTGGAAAACATGCAAAAGAGAGCTACCACTCTCCTATAAACAGACACAGCAATCAGGCAGGGACGTGGCCAGGTTAAGGTTAGTAATCCTGTAATCCTGTTCCCTGCATTTATAATATTTCTTGCATCACCCATCGACGACAGCCGCTTATACCACGATCGCAATCGACTCGGATCTGCTTTAGTTGTGAGCCACTTCCGTGCTGGAAGCCCATGGTTGCCCTGGCAACTGATAAACTGTCCTCCATAGACGTGACAATTGCGCTTCAGGACTTTCTAAACAAATTTAGAAACTTTACAATTTGCAGAACATGAATCAGGTCTTGGTTTTGATAAAATGAAGGTTATAAATTGTAAATGAAAATGGTAACACACAGTCTCTCCAAGCAGACAAGCCTCCCATTACATCCCACCATAACATAACTGGTGAGTTCCTGTCTGAGCACAAATGACTTGAACCTGCATCTGTGTTTGTTGAATTACACCTTGCATAACCATTAGACTACATGGCCACTTCCTTGACATTGAGAGCTATTTTCACCTCACATTTAAAATGTGAACACGATTTTGTGGTATTTAAAATGATTTTCATCAATTATCCTGTTCAAAGTATTAAAGTAACATAGCATCTTTTTAATTTGAATGATTGCTGCCTTATAATTCAGCATTTATTATTTTAATAAAGACAAAAATGTTACATAGAGTAACAGCCAGGCTCTGTGATGTTCCTTTAAGTCATACATTAAAAGAAAAAAATATGCTTGAAACAAAAAAATACTCATAAAGAATTGCTTGTCTTGTGTTGGTATTTACAGCTTTTTGAAAACCCTAAAATGTAAGCTGATAATTAAAAGCCTACACTAAAACAGAAAAGGCTTGCAGGTTTTTGGAACAGCACAATGGACATATTGATGTAAATTGGCAGTCAGCAGGTTAATAGGAGACTTTTGGCTGCAGTGCCTGTTGATATTCCTTACGGCGCTTTATGCCTGATATCTGCAGTGTAATGCTAATGAGGTGCTTACCACATTACAATAGCTAACGGTTGAAAAATAGCATGTTCTTCTTAACGGAGGTAATTACTTTACTATAGGCTGTACACTCAGGGGTCTTTAGAATTTTGTCCTTGTAAAACACTTAAATAACATTAAGACAATGTGTAAAGTGACACTTCACTTGATTTTTTTCCATAGTGTCTCAATGAACACAGTGACTCAAATAGACATGTATGATTGCCTACAGCGAAAACATTCATCTAGGATTTGAGCTGGAAACCACTCTGCACATTCTAGCCTTTTGCTCATTTAGTGATCAGGTCGTTTTCACACATCCATTAAATTAATGTTTTTATCCTTTGGACCTCAACAGCAAATATTTCTCACAGCAATTTGCAGCTCTGATAGTCAGCACCTGGCCTCTCTGTACACCTGCTCAGTTGGAAAGACTAAAAACCGGCCAAAGAAGATTTTTGCTTATGCTAGCACATGGGATCATTAAACTAGATGTTAAAAGTTTCATCAGGTATTCATATTTAAGACTAGAGACCTTATTAAAACTAGCTGGTTTCTGAGCCTAGGGCCCCTCATTAACCTGAATTGAATTAAGTAGGTTCATAAATGGATAGAAGTAATGGATAGAGACATTATTACTATGTAGGCTTTCCCAAATCCAATTCAGGGTCACCATGAATCACTTCCTGGCCAACACAGCTCCCATTCATGCATAAACTCATGCAGTCAATTTAGGATTGTAATCAAATCTTTGGAAATGTTGGTAGATATTTTGGAATATCTTAACTAAAACCCACAGGAACACAAATGGCAATATTCAAACTAGGCACAATATTTGAACCTAGGAAGCTAGATCTGTGAGACAGCAGCATTAACCACTCATCCATTTCTGCCAGCAGATAAAATAAAAATAATAACCTCTTTGAAGATTTTCTCAACTTGTTGTTGGGGAGGAGGCTTTTGTGCTCTAGGGATCTAAAGAACTATGCTGGTGGAAACGGAAGCTTGTGGTAGGGCCACAGGTCTTGTTTGGCCTGTTTGGTAGGGCCAAACAGGTCTTAAGTGATGGGCCAGACAAGCAATGGAACTCTATAGCCAGATCACAATTTCTTGCAGCAAATCCTCTTCATGCCACATCAGTAATCACATGGTCAAAAATGGAGTGTATTCCCCATGAAGGTTAAACAAGTTGGGGTACAAACATTTGACACTGAGTCTGCACTGAGAATACTCAAACCAGACCAATGATATACCATTATGCCCAATTCCAATAACAAAGGGCAGACACAGATGAACATAATAGGAGCATAAAGACGTTAGGTGGTTAATTTACTCCGCAGTAAAAGCTAGATCTACAAACATAGAGTTAACTTTGTCATTAAGAGAATAACAAATCTGAACCTCCTGTCCAATAAGATGGGAAGCCACCTCAGTTTTGGCTGAACTAAGTGAAGGAGTCGCCATTTAAGCACTGTGCCAAAATGCAGAACAGATCATACGCCATCTTGGTATGATCAACTGTACAGACTTATTGAAGACCCTCAAGATGAAACTCTAAGAAAAGGGTGAGATCCTGATGATGTACCTGAAACTGTCTGATTGATACCACCACAACAGATGGTTACAAGAAAGCAACAAAGGGTTCTACAAGGAGTTCAACCAAAAACAAAGTAATACCTTCCCAGAAGAACATTGAAGACTACTGGATAAAGATTATCGACAATGCCAAGGCTACTTGAATCCAACAAGAAGCCGCAGCTTGATAGATTGTGACTGTATAGAACTGCTTGATCAAGACCTTTGATTCTCTTCATGGCCAGGTTGCAAGAGGTCACAGAGAACCCACTAGGAAGATTGGCTTTCTATTGGAGTAAGTTTTTTGCTTTCTAAAAATTAAGGACCCAAAGAAAAATTAATTGCCTTATAATGATGTTCAAGATCTAGTCTGCTCTGATCATTGAAAGATCTACAGTCACCTTCTGGACAACAACATTCTGCCACCAGAATAAAAAGATCTGTAGAAGATCAACATGAGGATCATCTCCTTGTGGTTAAAGCAGTAGTCAGGGACACTGAAAGAGGTAAATACAACTTCAGTATGGCCTTTATTACTATAACATTTGTAAAAATTATTAATTGTCTACAGTAAAAACTGGCGGAGTCGCAAAACATAAAATGTAGTTGCAAGAAAGCTAGTGGAAATACTTTGAGACTTCATAATCCAAATAGGGAACATCTTCCACACAATACTCCAAACATTGAATTGGTTGGAAAGGATTAGGTGTGGATAAGACGTGACAATGCCAGAAGATAGCCAAGTCAGATAGGAACAGCAAGAGGAGATCTCAAAATACAAAATCCCACAGATCGAGAAGGAGAGACTCTGACACAAGCAAGCAGTTGTGGTATCTTTCATGAACATTAGTCTTGGTGAAAATCCAAAATATCTGGAGCACCAACTTAACATCATAGGAGTCAAAATTATCACCATTTTTCTAATATACTGTATATACTTAATAATGTTGTACTTGTGAGTTGAAAGCAAGATTTTACGGACTGTTTGTGCAGTACCACACTTAAAATGTGTTGGCAGAATATGCCCAAAATGCCTACAATTTATTATTAATAATTTATATTTTATGGAAGAAGTATGGCATTTACATCAGAAACTGAAAGAATAATAGTGTGATGTTTCAATAAATACAATGTAGCCTGTGAATTTCTTACAGTAATTGCGTTACTAACTTGAGACAGCGTGGCCGTAATGCCTACTTAAGATGTGAAGGTCCGATATTTGGTAGCTTTCAGTGCAGTGGGCCTAATTTCATTCCCTTAAGGTAGTAGCCTCAGCTTTTAGGTTGGCCTACTGAATTTGTGTGCTGTCTGTTAGGCACTGGCATCCAATTCCAGATGTACTATACATGAGCCTATCTCAAACTAATGTTCCTGTACCCATGAGCAAATCCGTCCTAAGAATATTATTCATTACACAGAAGGGTGACTGCAGGGAATTTTAAGTAACAAGAGTACTTGTTTGCCAGAGTTTGTTTACAAGAGCCTGACAGGTGTTTCAAGCATCCACTGAGTAATAAATGATGATTTTTTTTTCTTTTAACAACCTATATTACCTGTGATACTTAGTAAGTGCATAGAGAAGTTTGGTACATGAAGTGAAACACTATAATTTATATGCTGACATTTGAAGTGTGGGTTTGAAAGTAATGTAACTCAGTTTATCAAAGTTTTAAAGCTTTGCATGAACCAACACTTTTTTATTAAGTCAACATGCATGTGTAGCACATATTTAAAATAAACCATATATAAAGACTTTTGAAAATATGATTACAGATAAAAAACAGTAAAATTACTTGATGGCCATCATTCACAAGGGCTGAATAAGTTAATGTAGAAACAGAGAGACTGAGAGGACTAAAAAAAATCCTCCTTTCCTCTTTCTCATTTCAATACTTCCTTTAAGGTGATCTTTGGATTGGCCAGAGGCTAAACATGGCTGACCAGTTTTCTATATTCCAGCAGTAGTCTGCAACTCCACTTTATGCATTTCCAATAATTTTACAGACTCGTTACGATCATCTTCTCAGTCTTGTAGTCCTCCTTAGTGGGTAGTGCCCAATATACCTACAATGAAATGGGTCTAGTTTGTCCATGGCAGGAAACAGATAACTATTTTTTTAAGACAAACCAAGAGATGCATGCAAAAGGCAAAACAAAGCAAATAAATTATAACTGAAGCAACTGAAAACCCAGACAAGAGGCAAGAATCAAAGTAAAAAATCAGGCAAGAAGTCAAAACCAAGCAAAACACAAAGATCAACAGCAAAAAAAAGTTTGGTACAGATGCTGACCTTTTATCCCATCAAGCTGATGAACTTGTGGTCACAAACCTGGAGACCACTAGTCTATAAATGGGGAATACGACCCTAACGATGGTTATGCAAAATGTTGTATAATATAGAAAAAGCAATAATACCCTAATCATGATCCCCTAAATCCATAAACTGTGAACACCACAAACCTGAAGAGAAACCTAATTTCAATCAGTTGTACATATGATCTGATTCTTGTGGCTAATTTCCAAATTTTATGATCTTATATGAAGACAGAAATGTAAATTGAACAGTAAATCAAGCCTTGAGTTTATATCCAAATTTGCCATCACTGGTACAATTCCGTTGCCAGTTTTTTTAGTTATTGTCACAACTTCTTCTATCATCACCCATAAGCAAGAATCTCCCATATATACTTGTAATAAGGCTTGAGTCATTAGTAAATATTAGAATAAAGTCTTTGCTAATCATTTTAATAAAAATGTCAATCCCAAAGAGTGTCACCCATTCTTCTTTCACTCTAGTAGAAATCAAAATGCCATCCTTTTCTCAGGGCTTTTTATATATCAGTATAAAACAAGAAATTATACAATTAATACAAAGAAATAAATGTACTCCTTAACTTGATTCAGTTGAGACATAGGAACAGTGCAGTCTATACTTTTAGTAATATTTATGCGGTAAGTGTTTATTGAAGGTCACTAACAAAATGAGAATACATTATGCTCATATATGCAGTGTCACACATTTGAGGTATCTTCTGGACTTCTACATTTTCTGTTATTCCATCCGAAGCCATAAGCTAGTCATTTCACTCACATCTTTCCCTCTTGAGTTCTCAGATCTGATGACTGCAGACTTGGGGACCTCTGGCATCACTTTCACTCATCGTCTGGATGTCCTTATGTTATAATTACACACCTAGACTTAAATAAGAGCGCAGTGACATTAGAAATCTTAGAGGATATTATGCTGTCCATCAAACTTGTTTAGTAAGAAGATAGTTAAATTGCCCCAATGCGTTTTGTCTCATAATTAAAAAAAGATGTCTAGGTCTACCACTTCACTGTATCTGAGGATTGGGGTCAATCTAAACTGGATGCAGACGGACATTCCAGTTCATCTTCTTGGAAGTCCAGAATCGAACTGGGCACCTCTTGATTACGAGTCAGAAGTTCTTACCACTGTACCACCCAAGCAGTCGTGTCAGCATTGTACCCTAACCCAATTTCTTTTTCTACAGTTATATTTTTGAATGAAAGTGCACTTGTTTAGTTACAGTATACTTGTACCGTTTGTGAAAGTGTTTATTTGATATTTGGACTTCAGTCTTCACACATTATACATTTCACGTCTACATTTTGTCAATTATTACTAAAATATGAAAACGTTTCTTTTTCAGTTATGTGTTCAACAATTCCTGCCTCACATTTCATCTTACATGTACACAGATCATTGTAGACACAGAACACACAAGAAATATATGTATTCCAAATGATGATGTATTATTTACCCTACACAACTCCAGACACCTCACACCACAATAAAGACATTTGAGATGGGGGAACTTCAGCTCCATTGGGTGTGGGGGAGGAGGATGGGACAGCAGGCTGCTTGTGCTGATCGACACATTTACAAAACAAAAGACTCTGATGGAGAGGTGTGAAGGAATTTAATGGGCTGGGATTGCGAGTTTTTTCGTAGGCTTCAGGAATACAAGTATTAAGCAATGTGCCAGGTAAGACAAACAAGTGAAACCATAGAAGAGGTGGAAAGGTGTTTATGAGTGGATATCTTGCAGCTCATGCTGTGCCAGCAGGGGCACAGCCAGCAATTAATTTCAATGGGGAAGAGAAAGTACATAAATCATAATTTTTGTGATAAAATATATGTTGGTATGGTTTGAACCCCTGCTGTATCTACATGTGTGAGTCAAGAAAACTTCCAAGAAGTTGCTACAGCAGTAGTACAGCTAGAAGCTTGGCAAAGGTGGCATTAAAATTATTTAAATTAAAAACCTGCAGTACGTATCTTTAATTACATTTTGTTTTGGCCAATCATTTCTTGATGGCTATTTTACTAGTAATTTCTGTAATTTACATTTTGAAGTGAGATGATGATTAGTGAGCAATAGTATGGTTTCATGCCAAGAAAGAGCACCACAGATGCAATGTTTGCTCTGAGAATGTTGATGGAGAAGTTTAGAGAAGGCCAGAAGGAGTTGCATTGCGTCTTTGTGGACATGGAGAAAGCATATGGTAGGGTGCCTCGAGAGGAATTGTGGTATTGTATGAGGAAGTCGGAAGTGGCAGAGAAGTATGTAAGAGTTGTACAGGATATGTACAAAGGAAGTGTGACTGTGGTGAGGTCTGAGGTAGGAGTGACCGATGCATTCAAGATGGTTGTGGCGTTACATCAGGGATCGGCTCTGAGCCCTTTCTTATTTGCAATGGTGATGGACAGGTTGACAGACGAGATTAGACAGGATTCCCCATGGACTATGAAGTTTACTGATGACATTGTGATCTGTAGTGATAGTAGGGAGCAGGTTGAGGAGACCCTGGAGAGGTGGAGATATGCTCTAGAGGGGAGAGGAATGAAGGTCAGCAGGAACAAGACAGAATACATGTGTGTAAATGAGAGGGAGGTCAGTGGAATGGTGAGGATCCAAGGAGTAAATTTTACGAAGGTGGATGAGTTTAAATACTTGGGATCAACAGTACAGAGTAATGGGGATTGTGGAAGAGAGGTGAAAAAGAAAGTGCAGGCAGGGTGGAATGGGTGGAGAAACGTGTCAGGAGTGATTTGTGACAGATGGATATCAGCAAGAGTAAAAGGGAAGGTCCACAGGATGGTAGTGACACGAGCTATGTTATATGGGTTGGAGATGGTGGCACTGACCAGAAAGCAGGAGACAGAGCTGGAGGTGGCAGAGTTAAAGATGCTAAGATTTGCACTGGGTGTGACGAGGATGGATAGGATTAGAAATTAGTACATTAGAGGGTCAGCTCAAGTTGGATGGTTGGAAGACAAAGTCAGAGAGGCGAGATTGCTTTGGTTTGGACGTGTGCAGAGGAGAGATACTGGGTATATTGGGAGAAGGATGCTAAGGATAGAGCTGCCAGGGAAGTGGAAAAAAGGAAGGCCTAAGCAAAGGTTTATGAATGTGGTGAGACAGGACATGCTGGTGATTGGTGTAACAGAGCAAGATGCAGAGGACAGAAAGATATGGAAGAAGATGATCCGCTGTGGCAACCCCTAATGGGAGCAGCCCGAAAGAAGAAGAAGAACAAGAAGACATTTTGATTAACTAAATCTGCATTAAATTAGGATTAAATTGGCAAACCTCTACACAGACCCTTGAAGAAATGATTAACATTTTTCAGCTTCTCTCTACTCTCTGTTTCTTGCCCATTAACTTGATCATAATCTCATGAATTTTTTGTGTGAGACAGCATCAAAGACTATGTTCATAAGAGTAAACTGTGTAATATGGTTTGGTTTATTATTATAATTCTGATCCAAGGCTTGACCTTCATGAATTTTTTTTTTGTCAGTTACATAAAAATGCGTCATCATGCGTGAAACCTCAGCCACCTACAGAGTTACTATAATTGGATCATAACTTGAGGAACTATCCAAAATAAAAGCATATTTCATTTAAGCCATTTGTATGTACATGTATTACTTTGTAAAAAGCATTTTGATTCCACACATGCGGCTCTCAATTTGACAGTGTACGGTGTCAGTAGGGTAAATTACTGTGTCTGAACTTCACTGAGACAACCCATTTCAATTTTTGAATGCAATTTTCACAGTCCAACACAAATCGCTGTGACGAGTTTCAAATTACTTCCAATTTATTCTGTGTGCGATCAGCAATGTTCACAGAAATTCAAACACGGTGCTAAAAAAAGGTGAAGAAAGTTGTCCTTACCTAAAGTACAGCAATTTCCTTCTATTTAGCTTAAGAGCAGATTTTATTAAAAAGAGATGTTTAAGGTTAATTCAGTAGAATAATATTTTGCAATGAGGTTTGAAAATATTTTAAAACAATCTACAGCGCATGAATGCTAAGAATATACTTTAATGTACTGTCAGTTCCCTGCTTTTCGTCATTTTAGGGATTTCTCAGGTCCATTTCCAAATATTTTTTATTTCAGTATTCAAGTCATCTTCAACCTAACCATTATCTTTTTTTCTCTGCTCTTTTTCATTAATGTATTTTTCTACTATTTGGACTGTGATGGAGTTAAGATTTTCAGTTATGTGTACACAACCAACAAGATGAAACGGAGTCATGCATTTACACAGGTGCCCTTTGATATATTTTCAGATTAAATCATTTCCTTTTTCCACAATGAACTTGAGACATCAGGATGTGACGAACAAAGCTGTTAGATACATTTGGTTACAGTGTAAAGATTACTCACTTTGTTTCAGCACAGTTTGCAATTTTTATTTTAGATTACACTCTGACACATGCATTAGCATTCCAGAACGGTAATTAGAAAAAAAATCTTCTGTCATTTTTCATTTCCTAAGAAAATGGTGACAGTAGTGTAGATTCTTTTTATATTACATGGTTAATTAATACTAATTGCAAATCATACAGTACAACCATCAGGAATTAAATTGATATAACTTTGTTGGAAATGAAATATTAACCTCTGAATCCAGAAAAACTGGGGTCAGGCCATAATATATAAGGATTTAATAATAAAAAAAGCTCAATGTTCCTGTGTTGGCCTAATGAAGCATTGCAGGTATGTGGCTGAAGCGTAATCCAGGATCCTTTCAGGTATTTCTAATAAGTGATCAAGCATAAAGTTCCCTTCAGGAAAATGTAAGGTAATTGTTTGGGAAATGATAAAGGTTCGATTTGCTACTCAATCTGAACCTATTACCTGATGGAGTGCTTCGTGTCCTGAACATTAGGTATGTCTCTGATGGCTGAGTTTTTCATGAAGTGATTTAATACTCAAATATCTGCTCAATTAGGCATAGCATGCACTACTAAAGAAACACGGTAGTAAAGGGGCTTTTGGTTTTCGCACAGTCAAATTAATTGGCCCATCTGCACCCTCTTGTCCAATTTGTCTTTTTATTTCGCGGTTTAAAACAAATTCATCTTACTGATATATATGTCTGTTACTGACTGAACTACACCTTAGTAGACAACTTGGTTATTTTCTTCTATTTGTCTTTTTTGTCAAGTTGAATAGCTTAAAGGAGGAAAAGTAGAAATATAGAAGAAATATACTTGTGAACTCAACATCATTAAAACAGTGCAGATCTTAGCTAATTTTCATTAAAACTGAAATCATACTTTATACATATTTAGAGGAGAAATGATGATTTGGAATAAGCAGAGCAGTTTGGAAATTAAAACTATCCTTATTTTAAAGGCTGGATAAAAAGAAAAGTAGCATACATGTTTTATACTACTTTCATGGGCTATCGCATATACAATAAACATGAACACCCACAAACTCAACAAATTGGAAAATTCCGAGAAAATAAAGCTACCCAAATTCTCCGGGTTGAGATGTAACACTGACCATTCACCTTAGTCAACAGTATAAAATCAAAAGTATAACCTAACCAGCCAGAAATGCCAGTTTAGTTGAATTGCATTTGGAGTGAAGTGATACATATTGAACGTGTTTAGTTTGTTCTTTATCTTCAAGAAAAATGCAATCTACCTTTAAGATCTATTAACAAATTAACAGTGACCTCATGTTTTTCCAAAATATCCAACTGGAAAAGCACCAAAGTGGGAACGGTGAAACGTCACAACTGGTATCTCCAATCCGACTAGTCCAATAGCATGTGAACGCAGCATTACAATACCACAAATGGCAATCTTTGACTGAGAAGATAAAGGAGAAGGATGGCCAATTCCAAATGCAGATATGTGGTTAATGGTTAGCTCTAAATAGATATTGTACTCATAAGAATTGCTGATGCTCAATTTGAAGTGACTTTTTTTTCTGACACCTATTGTATGACTGGCACGAGAAAACTTCCACATATGATATACCCATTCGATACCCATTGATATCGAGTTATGCAAGATGCGTTTTGGGGTTCCTCCCTATTTTTTGCTCCGTGGACCCCAAAAAACTACACTATTAGGCCATTCTAGGACACTTTTTTGTGCAGGAAATTACACCACTATAATAAAGAATAAATCTATAAGTGTCTTCAACAAAAAAGGCCAGAAGGACTTGAAGTTGTTCATGCCACATCAACTAACCCCAGGGGTTTACTGCCAATGGGATACAAAGAGTCAAACTTTTTGTCTTCTTCACAAAATATCGAAAGGTAAGATAGGAATGTGGATTGTCATTTTATGCTATTTCAAGGTTGTTGACTGCAAATAAGATAATATTTTTGATATTGGATTCTTTTCCAGTTGTCCTAGTCCTCTAAGACCCATTCCCAGGAGGTTAAAAATGACAAATTTCATACATAAGCATGTGGGGGTATTGTTTTTGACTATTTCATGGTGCAGAAATTATGAATATGATCTTTGTTGTTTTTTTAGGGATCTAGCGCCCTATGGACCTTTATCAGAGGGTGAAAAATTACACATTTCTATTACAATTGAGAATATTTAGATTTAAATTAAAGCACATATTTTAATATTTCAAATATCTGGTTCAACTGTTCTTGTTTATTATGTACCTCTTCCTCATTGCATTTCCTATGAACACCCAAACTAGGCAGGCTTCTGCTAATTCGAACTTTTTAGGAAGTTGATTTTGCTTTCATAATATGTAGTAATTGTTTAGTAGATCCATTACTAAGTCTTTTCTGTTATTTGGTCTACCATGGAGAGGATGCCCCATCACAAATAACAAATGTTTGTTCAGCTGTGTTCTATCCAATTTAAAATTTGCTATGGAATGATCCATTTTAGAATGTTGTTCACCTGCACATGGGAGGCAGCTAAAGGGTCCGATTGAGAGTAATTCCAAGTCAGACAAGGGTGGCAGAGTGCACTTTTTCACTTCTCTGCAGACCAGTTACATGAAATCCTGCCTGCCCCATGATGACGTCACTTCTGATTCCGGGCCCACCGATGATGTCACTTCTCACTACGGCCACAACGACATTACTTCTGGTTCCAGTCCTACAGATGATGTCCCTTCCTCCTTTCTCATTTAAAGTCGCCATCTTTGCGCCAATAAGGCTGTTCAGTTGTGGACTCAAACCTGTACAACTCTGTACTTAAAAATCTATCCATTGCAGCCAGGAACAATATACGGGTGGCTGGCCCAAACCTTTTTTTTGAGTAGCTTTTGTCGTGCTTATGACACTGTACTTAAAATCACTCTGCCTGAAACTTAATTTTAATGAAACTTTAAATACCACCAATTATATATTAGATTAAAGAAACCTTGTAAAGCAATGAATGATAATGGTGAATATTAGCTTAATTAGGTAAGGTACTTTAAAACTCCAACTTGCTTTACTTATATTTTCATAGTTAAAATTACTTGGATTTCCGACCATTGTGAAAAGCTGTTCAGGACTATGAATGAAAAAGCACTGTACAATGTAAGCTAAATTAAATAAAACTACCTTTAGCAAAACGCCTGCAAGTAAAAGCCTTATGACTGACATTAATTGCTAGTGACACTGGTTGCGTGCTACTGAGAAGTTTTGAATGGGTGAGAAAGAAATATAGAGAGTAAATGCAGTAGTTCTTGTTCAAAGAGCTGAAATGTCTTAATATTATTCTTGAAGATATTGAACTCTTAAAATTGCATAGTAGACTTGGAAGCACAGTAATATATAGGATAAGCTAACAATATATGACTGAGGTGTGCACTTCACTTTCGTGTGGAACTAGTCTCACAAGCCACAGCAAACTGTCCATACTAAACAGTTTCCAATTTCTCTTCCACTCTCTCTGTAAATTATTTGAATCAATACAACTTATGGACTTAAAACTTACGGATGATAATCTTTACAGACATACTGTATTGTTGAATCTCCCCATGATACACCAGGCTGTGTATATTTAAAACATGCATTTTATCCAAAGCAATCAGTTACAAGCAATATGACTTGCCATTGTCATTGTTTTAGCTGTATCACCTTTCCACTGAAAGAAATTCTTCTGTCATAAGTAAACTTTCCACAAAACATCCATAGGTTTTAGTACTGATTTCCAGGGATTTTAGTCAAATCAAATCAAATGTTATTTGTCACATTTAGTTAAACACACAGTACAAATTGCAGTGGAAGTGTAGTGCTTAGTAACAGAAGCTCAAGGAAATTTTAAATTTAAAAATAAATAAATAAATAAAATAAAAAAAACATGAACTAATCCCCCCACCTCCAAACACGCATAAGAACTTCTGGCTTAGATAGCAGGTGCCTTCAATAACAGGCTTGTGGGTGGCAGTAAGATGTGCTCAGATTTGCCCAGTTGTGCCATTGGTTTACATTTAAAGGTATTAACATTAAATTGAATGGTCCCTGCTTTGTTATGTCCACATATGGAACATGCTAATAAAACTTTGCTCATTCAGATGTACACCTGGTTGAAGTAACCAGTTTTCTAGAGTCAGGACAGTTCATCATGAGAGTGTTTGTGGCAGAGCAAATCATTTCTGATGCTGAGTTAAGAAACATTAATCAAGATGATGTAACTTATCTCCCTAGAAAGTAATATGGACAGTTCAGTCAGTATTTCAATGTCTGGATAACACACTGTAATTATAATGTACTTTCTTTTTTTTACCATTACTTATTCACATAAATAATAATTGCCTTTTCCACACCTTCTGATCGTATCAGATGAAACCCATCCAGGATCGAAACAGTGTATGAAATCAGATGTTTAAGCCAGTTCTCCACAATACACATAATGTCACAGCACCTGAACCCACCATGACTCACCATAAGATGTAAAAGTTCCTCTAACTTAATTAAAAGCGATCATACATTCCACATTTATGGAGGCAGGCCAGTTCTGAATTTTTTCCACATTACTTCTATCCTTACTCCTTTCCATCTTCAGACGAGCTGTTCCTGTGATTAGGTATAACAGAGGTCCATAGCCAGTGCTCCCATTTGAGTACTGGGAATATTAAATAACCCATTTTTTCAGACTCTTAACATTCTCATATTTTACTTTTGCTTATTTGCATCTTATTGCTAATAAGGAGCCATTAAAAACAGTGAATATAGCTGTTTAAGACTAAAATTAAGGGTGGGAAATCTTAACAAGTGAGACAACTAAACAGATGTACAAAAATGTTGTTTGACCAATAAGTGCTTCAACAATTAATACTGACTTCTCCGAAAGAAATTTGGTTACAACAAAAGCCTACAGCCACTATGGCCCTCCAGGACTGACTTTTAGACCATAGTCTAAGATTTGGTCATCCATCCATCCATCCATTTTCTAACCCGCTGAATCCGAACACAGGGTCACGGGGGTCTGCTGGAGCCAATCCCAGCCAACACAGGGCACAAGGCAGGAAACAATCCTGGGCAGGGTGCCAACCCACTGCAGGACACACACAAACACACCAAGCACACACTAAGGCCAATTTAGAATCGCCAATCCACCTAATCCACTGATTTGGTCATCAGTTACTTTAACCTTTCTAAATCCATGGAGGCAGGACTCCCAGACTATGGTATCTGACCACCTTGACTCATCCATCTTACATCCTTCTACCAGGGTGTCTTGAACTCTTTTCACAAGTTACTATTTGAGACAACGCAAAATGTAAAGTCTAGACTTTGGATTAAGAGGCATCTAGGGCTGTGTAAAATGTACGTGAAAATCCGAGCACATCTCTCCAGTTTTGATTCACTACATTGGTTGTCCATGTCATTTAGAATTGACTTTAAAATACTGCTTATGGTTTACAAAACCTTAAATAATCTCACTCCATCCTATATTTCAGAATGTCTTTCACTTTGCATTCCAAATCGTAACCTTAGATCTTCAAATGAGTGTCTACTTAGAATTCCAAGAGCTAAACTTAAAAGAAGTGGTGAGGCAGCCTTTTGCTGTTATGCACCTAAAATCTGGAATAGCTTACTGATAGAAATTTATCAGGCTAATATGGTGGAGCACTTTAAAAAAACTGCTAAAAACTCATTACTTTAATGTGGCTTTCTCATAGCTTCATTTTAGTGTAACTCTGATATTCTGTATATGCATTTAATTATCTTTTTTTATGTCTCCAAAATCAGTACTAAACCCTACTTACTCTGCTGTTCTCTTTCCGGTTTTCTGTGGTGGTGATCTGCGCCACCACCTGATCAAAGCACCGTTGATGGATTGAAGGCCAGATATCCACATGATCATCATCGTCTAATTCTTCCATGTGAACCCTGAATACCATGAGGACTGATTGAGGTCATTTATGTTAGGTAGAATGCCCAGTGCAGGCTGGGTGGTCTCATGGCCTTGGAACTCCTGCAGATTTGGTTTGTTTTCTCCAGCAATCTAGAGGTTTTTTTTTTGTTTGTTTTTTCTGTCCTCCATGGCCATCAGACCTTACTTTATTCTTTGTTACTTAGCATTTCCAAATTTTTATATTTTTTTCTTTCTTCATTTTGCAAAGCACTTTGAGCTACATCACTTGTATGAAAATGTGCTATAGAATAAATGTTGTTGTTGTGTAGTTCCAGATCACTGTTGCACCACAATGTCTATGGTCATAACCCACTTGTCACCCAAATCTTGCTTGCTACTTCTCAACTCTAGCACTAAAGCAGTGATCAGCCACTCCATCACAATTTGACCTGACCATTCAATTTCCAAATTACACAAAAGAAGGAAGAAATGTTTCTTTAGAGTTTATTTAATCTCTGAGATACAGCATTTGGATTCCTGGGATACAGATCAATCTGGTTTCTGGTTCTTTTTCTTTGTCTGGTTTATAATATCAATTACTGTCACTGTGAGCACTACATGTCATCGCTGCACTTGTGAGTTAGTGTATTCTTTTAACAAATTGTTCATTTAATTGTAATCTTCCTTATTTATTAGCACTTACAACTAAGGATTTATTCTGTTAACCAAATTGATGCCAGTTGAATTCCAACCACTACCTCACAGTGTGACCCTAAGCAGGCTGCTTACCACATTGTGAAAAAGATATACAGTGGATTCAGAAAGTATTCTGGCCCCTTCACTTTTTCCACACTTTATTGTTTTGCAGATTTAATTTTTAATTTTTAATGACCTATCAAACTACACTCAATAACCTATAATGACAAAAAGAAGACACATTTTCAGAAAGGGTTGCACATTTATTAAAGATCAAATACTGGAATCTTTCATTCATATACATATTCAGACCCTCCTATTTGCTTTATTTATCCTTGAATTGTGTCTAGAACTTTTGGAGTTCACCAACGGCAAACTGAATTTATTGGACATCGCTTAGAAAGGTTCAAAGACCTGTGCCACAATTCACACTACATGTTAGGACTAAAACCAAGCCATAAAGTCTAAGGAACTCTCTGTAGACCTAAATGATCAAATTGTGGTCAGGCATAGATCAGGGCAAGGGTATAAAACCATTTCTAAAAATTTGAGTGTTCCCAGGAGCACAATGGGATCAATAATTGTTAAATGGAAAGAGTTTGGAACTACTAGGACTCTTCCAAGAGTTGGCTGTCAAGCCAAACTGAATAACCAGGCAAGACAGGCCTTGGTCAGGGAGGTGGTCAAGAACCCAATGGTCAGTCTAGCATAGCTTTAGAAGTCATTAAGAAGTACTTTGGGAGCATAAGGAAAAGATTCTCTGGTATGAAGAGACAAATATTGAACTATTTGGGCAGAACTCTAATCAGCATTTCTAGCCAAGCCCATGTATTGTAATGCTCATTACCTACATAATAACATCCTTAAAGTGAAGCATGGTGGAGGTAGCATCATGCTGTTGAGGTGTTTCTTTGTGGTAAGCACAGGGAAACTGGTCTCAAATGAGAGAAGGATGAATGAAGCCGAGTACAGAAAGGTTCTTGAAGAAAACCTGCTCCAGAGTGCACAATACCTCAGACTGGCACAACAGTTCATTGCTCAGCATGACAAGGAACTGAAGCATACAGCCAAGACAATGCTGGAGTGGCTTTGAGACAAGTGTCTGAGTGTCATTCAGTGGTCCAGCCAAAGTAAAGACTTACACCCCATAGAACATCTGTGGAAAGACCTGAAGATAACAGTTTACAGATGCTTCTCATTATATCTAACAGAGCCTGAGATCATCTACCAGGAAGAATAGGTTAAATTGTTCAAATCCAGATGTGCAAAGCTTGTATAAAGTTATCCAGGAAGACTCGAAGTAGCAGTTGCTGCCAAAGGGGCTTCTATAAAGTACCAAATTAATTGTCTGTATACTTATTTGAATGTGAGATTTCAGTGTTTGAATTTTTAATAAATTTGCAAACTTTTGTGAAAACATGTTTTCATTTTGTCATTCATTTCATTTTATACTTTCTGAATTCACTGTATGTACCCTATTGTACTATAACTGGTGGCACAGTAGCTGGATCTGTTGCCTCACAGCTCTGGGGACCTCAGTTTAATTATTAACATGTTGGTTGTTAGATGTCTGCATCTGTTCACATGTTTTTCATGGGGTATTTCCCACCCTTCTTTTAGTTCTCAACGAAATGGATGCTTGGTTTGTATCAGATCTAAACTGGCAGGTTGGGAGTGAGTTTGGACTGATACTAGAGTATATCTCATCAGACAATGATCTTTGCCTTGTGTTTAATGTTGACAATGTGGTGGAAAGAAAATAAGTTTTGTGGCCTCCAGGGGGCACCACTGAACCACCAAACCCCAGACACAACCACATCAAGACAGTCCTGGGTGCAAATAAATGTTTTTTTTATTCACAACAACTGTTCCAAAATCCACACCACTGTCTTCAATCCACAATACCTCCTTCTACTTCTCCAGGTGAACTTCGCCCTGTGCCTCCTGACTCTGACTCACCTGGTGTAACATAAGTTTAATATGTCACTGTTCTCTGTACAAATATATTTTATAAATCTACTTTTCTTTCTACTCTCTTGCACAGTAGACACAGATTTAGCACAGGGGCTCATCATTTAGAACTGCTAGGCAAGCATTTTAAGATAAGACAAGTTAGGGACAACTGCGAAATGGCCAGTCAGACTGATGACCATTGTATACTATTTCTGTGTGTCAGACTCAGCATGAAACTGTATCCTCTTTGCCTTGTTTGGAATGGCATGATTCACCTAAGTGGGGGCCTACACATGAAGAAAGAGTATAAAGCCTTGGCACATTGCCCGGCACACCTTTGAAGCCGACAGATGGATGGGAGATAAGTTCATCTGATCCAGAAAATCCTTCCAACGCAGCAACGGAAATGGCAGACTCTATACATCGGGCCCCCACTCCCGAACTGAGTTCTTGTCATGGCTTCCTTCGTCTGTTATGCAGCTTAAACTATTATTAAAGAAAGCTAAGTTATTTCTCCTATGTGATTCTTATCGCCATATCACTAAGGGAGGGGTATCGCCTTTTTATATTATATCTATATAGTTTCGGGTTATGTAACACGCCACAATTAAAAAATAACTCATTCCAACAAGGGAGCTAGCGTCCCCTGCTGGATACAGCTGAATAAGGTCAAGCTGCTTTATTTATGCTGGAATACACTTCTGGGTCAGGCAGAAGCTCCACAAAACAGGAGTTCTTCTTCCTGCGGTGCCCTTAGGTAGCAGCCAAGGACACCGACAGGGATGTCCCTCAGGACTACGAATCCCATGGATCCCTGCGGGTCGCCAGAGGAGCACTGCTATTTGTTATACTGAGAGAGGAACTGCTCTTGACTGATAACCATCCCCAGTCCATCCATTAATCTTCCACCCTGACTGGGACAATATTTAAGCACCGGGTTATGCATCTTCTCATATTGTCCTTCCATTATGGCTTCCCAGCCAGGTATGGATTCACCTTCTGTCCAGGTTCGGGACACCAGTCCATCCACCATGACACTTACTGTGCATTGTATATACTATATGAAACACTTTGGATCTTTATCTCTATTAAGATTTTTTGTTTATATGATTTTCTCACTTTGGCATTCAGTTAATGAATTTTAAGTTTGTCTGGATAAAAGTACCTTTTATTAATAGTATAGCATAATGTTCTCACTTCCTCCTCATTATGTTACCTGTCATGTCGAACTGCAGCCTATTCCAGCAGCAGAGAATGCAGGAGCCACCCTGAATGTGGTGCCAACCCATCACACACATACAGTATGCAATAATAATTCTTCCAGAAATGGACAAGGGAATCAGCAGAGGGATGGGCATCTAAACATTACTTAATATCCTTCATAAGAAAGTATTAAATACAATTATTCAGGTGAAAACCAGGGAGGCTAGCATCTGCATAAGAAGCAGTATGCAGTGTTCACGGTTACCCAGCAAAACCTGCATTTGCGTTCTGTGTTAAAGTTCCGCCTGAATACATACTAATTCAGTATGGATCTGCTGTTTCTGCTTCATGCCCACTCAGTATTCCACAAGTACTATCATTAAGTATTCATGTTGGTTACTGTATACTCTGCCTTTATCTCAGATTCAGTCAGCTTTTTTCATTTGCATCAGTGTTAGAATATTGAACTTCTCAATAAAAAAAATATCTCTTCTCTGTCACATCTGGCTGTCTTGCTTTTGTTTAAAGAGGATGCAATCTGCTTTTTGCAGACATGCCCGGTTTGTTACAGACCAGAGCTAAATAAATACACAAAGAATCAAATACTAAATGCCTACATTTGTTATTACAACTGCTAACACTGATTGTAACGCAGTTCACAGCATATGGTGACATCCTCTAGTGAGCTTTAATCTTTTCATATCAATGTTCAAAATGTTGGAGAAAAAAAAAGAGCATTACATAAACAGATACATTTTGCAAAACCTATCAGACAATTCTGGTAAACTAAAGCACATATTCACTTGCCAATTCTTACTTAAGTAAAATCCAGTTGTGTTAGGCAAGGACTCTCATGGCACAAACACACCAAGGAGTCACAAAAGAACTAAAATAGATTGTCTTTACCCCTACTCAACAAAGCTCCATGGTTCTATCAGAGAGCATTAATACAGTAATTAAGGGTTTTTGACCGTATATCTATGGAACAATATTCCAATATGAGGAAAACAAATCTTGAAAATGGGAAACATAAAGCTACTAAATGTTACAGAAGAGCAAAAAAAGAAAAAAAAAACAATGACATATAAATGTAAATAATTTAACCATGATATCTTTCTGTATGGGAAACAGGATAACACAGCGGTAGCACTGCTATCTTGTAACAAGGAGACTGGGTTTTACGTTGTAGGCCCTCAATGCTCTCCTCGTGCCCATGAGGGTTTTCTTAGGGTGCTCCAGTTTCCACCTACAGTCCAAACATATTTAGGTTAGGTGGATTGTCAATACTAAATTGGCCCCTGCATGTGTGAGTTTCTGTGATGGACTGGTATTGTTCCTGGCTGGGCTAGGCTCCAGCTTCCCTAAGACCGTGCTAAGGATCTAGCAGGTTTGGAAAATGAATGGATGGATGAAAGGACTTTTATGTACTGAATGTTCTCTACAAACTTGGCTAACAACTCCTCTCTTTTTGGAAATAATTTTACCACTGAAAAAGAAATAGAGATATGGTTCGGTAAAGATGGGGCTGCACCTACTGAAGATATGCCTCCTCAGAATCATTTTTTTCTCATTCTGTTTGACAAGGAAAGGACTAAACAGTTATTTATTCAGGGTGTTTCAGCTGTAAAGACATAACCTTTGGTAGTTTTGCTGCCATTAACATTAAAGATAACTCATTTGTTCCTGTATTAGCTCTCTTATGTCCTCTTAAATATAATGTCTTAATTATGAATTTTCAGAATATCTGTCCAAATACCTAAAACAAAATTAGCATTAGAGATCTTACTTGTCATGTAGATAACAATTATGACTAAGAAGCTAAGGAATTCTAGAACATTTTGCATTTCTTTGATCTTTGGGTATGTTATGGTGTCAACTGTGATTGGATCTAACCATATAGAGGGGGCTTAAGATTGACGTAACATAGGTTATCAATATAAATGTCTCAGATCATTATTGTTTTTTCATTAATACAATTTCCATGACTAAAAATTTGATGATAAATGTTATTAAAACACATTTTTGGATATAGCACCATTACATAATAATGTATCTTTCATCCTTCATTTCACCTGTTGAGTTTGCCAGAAAATCTACATGACAAAGTAACACTTGTAATATTAAACAAAAGGACACGGCAGATACTGAAACTCCAGCCTGAGTTTAACAGGAACCATCATATTGTGCATTTGAAAATCTGTGCTCACTATTATCTCAAAAGAGACTGCTGCAAAACTGGCCATAAATGGAGAAAAAAACAAAATAAGGTGTCAATGATGAAATGATTACAACTTGTACGGTGAAATACAATACTGCAGTCCAATCCAAAAGACAATCAAAACTCTTCAGAATTATAAATGGCAATGGAAGATCTAGAAAAATAGTATAGGGCAAACCTCAAGAGTAGTAGCAGCTTATTCATCACACCAGTCTTAACTAAAATAAATCAACTTCAAATTTTTGGAATAATTGTTCAGATTAAATCTATAGTTCCACTTGATGCTTCTGTAGAGAGATGGAATAAACAGTAAATTCAAAAATAAATGAAGAAAAGAATAATGGAGTAAAAAGACTTAAAAGGTTAAAGTGAAACAGAAAAAAAAGAGGCACCTCTATTAATCCTGTTTACTTATTTTAATGATTTAATCACTCATTTGACTTCATTGCAGCTTAAATGAGTTAAGTGCTATTGCACCTCCAGGTCGTTAGATGGGAGCTCCTCATGCGGTTGCTATAGAGTAGAGCAAATAGAGGAAGAATAAATCCTCCTCTTGTGAAGCTAAATCCAGCTCAACATGTGTGTTCTCTCAATTCTTTATCACAGGTAAGTGAATCTGATATAAATAGAGTGCACATTACAGGCTTTAAAAGCAGAAAATGTTGTTGGTGAGATATTTTGGTCAAGTTGGCAAAAGAAATTAATTTGTAAGAGTTTTTTTATGAATAGATATTCGTGTATGTGTGCTAACGTACTAATGCAAGTGACTCCTGCAGCAGACAGTAGTATATGGGGTAAGATAACCCAAATTAACAAATGATCTCCTGGAACTATTTGTGCACTTGTGAAATGTTTCATGCAAGATGACATTTACTGGTTAAACTAAATGGATATACGTATTTGTGGTTTTATGGCCAAACAGCCAGAAATGCTCTTGTAGTATTGTATCACAAATATATGGCAGCTGTATATTTAGGCTACGAGAGAGAAATGTGCCATTAAAGGAGCAAGTTTATTTCAGGTTTGCAGTTAGTGAGAATTCAAGCAAAATGACACCTTTTATTGGCTAACTAAAAAGATTACAATATGCAAGCTTTCGAGGCAACTCAGGCCCCTTCTTCAGGCAAGATGAGTTGCCTCGAAAGCTTGCATATTGTAATCTTTTTAGTTAGCCAATAAAAGGTGTCATTTTGCTTGACTTCTCACTACATTCATAATGGCTAACACGGTACAACACCCTAGTACTATAGATTTGCAGTTAAAAGTTAGGGAATATAGCTTTGCTATAAAAAACCTAAATGTTTTGTAAAATGAAGAAACAAGAACAACAGAAGTTATATTGCTGTCCAATAAAGATCCATTTCCGGTTGTTAGAGTAATTATATTAAAACCTGTTGTGTTAAGATATTTAAAAACAAATGTAGTTATTGCATTTCAGGGATACAGTGAACATACATTGTCAAAGAACCAAGCACACATAGTTGTTCATAAATGTGTATTTTGTAAATGAATGGGATACTGTAATATGAGATTGTGTTAATGGGTCAAATGAGCGTAACTGAATTATTTGTTTGTTTGTGAATGGAAAGAAACTGTTCTACAGTAGTTTTAAATCAGGGATGCTATGGCCGTGTTTTGTGAATGGGGCTGAACTGAAGGCCATTAGTTACAGCTTTTGTATTGATACCTGAAGTATGTCCTTTTGAAGTGAATGAATAAATCCTCCTGTTGTGAAGCTGACCCCAGCTCAACGCATGTGCTCTCTCTATTCTTTATCACAGTCTCACATATCGGCCGGATGGAAGAACAGCAGCATCTCTGACTCTGAATGTTTAGAGAGGCAACACTTGCTGGGGAATAACTACTGCACATTTGCTGCTTTCCAAGCCTTGTCACTTAGTTTTTTACCTTCTGCCACTCAACCTCTTTGTCCCCGTATCACTACCACTAAAGCTAAACAGTATATTAACTTTCTTGCTCATAATGATGCCTTTGGGAAGAAGAACTCATCCTCAATCAGCAACTGTTAGTCCAGTAAAAAAGTCTTAGAGCTTAAAAACTTTGTCAAGGAACAAAACAACATACTGTACGTCAAGCCTTGGTAAATTCAATCATTTAAATTAGTTTTTCAGTTTTAAAAGCCAACTTTAAAGCTTTGAAGGCTGGCCATAACAAACTGTCTAAATTCTATGACCTCATTCTGGGCCAGCTGGAACAACACAACTGAAATATATCCTCCTTCCACTCCAAAATGGAAGCATTTCAGTTTAAATAACAAAACTATGTTCCTTTAATGTGGGCACTGGTATTTTTCACATATTCTGTAACTCTGTGATGCCCAGTGTGATGCTGGGCTGTTAACATTATTTCAAGAGAGGACCACTGAATCAACAAGCTAATTAAAAGGGCAGACTCAATTATAGGATGCACCCTGGACCCCCTGGAGGTCATAGCGAAAGAGAAAATTTAAACAAACCTGAGTGCCATTATGAACAATACTGCACATCCTCTCTGTGACACACTAACACTGAGGACTTTCAGCCAACAAATTATTCAGCAAACTTGTGTCAAGAAACACTACAGGGGGTCTTTCATACCAACAGCAATATGCCTACATAATGCCTCACTGGGACTGTGATAAGATCATAGTGTGTGTATACAGTATATAAAATTATTTATCTATTCGTTTATTTATTTATAGAGCTTATGCAAAAAGTGAAAAAAAAAAGTGGGGACAACACCGGGTCATGTCGCACACATAAATTCTCAGATAATTCTGCAATAATGGGGTATATTGACAAGAGGGATAAGAAATAGTGTCGGATTCAGATGGAGAACTTTGTTTGTTGGTGCAAAGAGAATTGTCTCCAACTTAACATCAACAAAACCAAGGAACTGGTTATCGCCTTTCACACCACCAAAGAGCTTCTATGTCTGGTCACTATTCAAAGAGTGGTCACTATTCAAAGAGTGGATATAGAGATGGTGAACTATTACAAGTACTTAGGGTCCACATCAATGACAGGCCAGGCTGGCCTTGTAATACAGAGGATCTATATAAGAAAGGGCAGAGTAGACTCTTTTTCTTAGGAGACTGCACTCAGTTAACGTGGGTAATGACATCACACTCTAGAACTCTGTTAGCCATTGTGATTTTCATACATACAAAGCCTGCGTGTGTTAGGCCAACTTTGGTAGGATGCAAAAAAAAAATCTTGAATGCTAGCATCTCTGCCTTTCTTAAGGACTTCGAACATCACCTTACAATATAATGGACTATCTGTCGGGCAGACTGCACTTTGAGAGACTCGAGGACTGTGTCTCTGATGTGGATGTACTGGAGCACCAAGGAACAGTCTTGTCTCCTTGTCTCTTGACTCTGTACATCACAGACTATAACTATAACACCAAGTCAAGTCACTTGAAGAAATTTTCTGATGATTCTCTGCTTATGGGGAAACGTGACAGACTATAGGAGTCAGGTGGAGAACTTTGTTTCTTTATACAGAAAGAACTGTCTGTAACTTAACATCAGCAAAACCAAGGAACTGGTTATAGACTGTTGCCTCAACCAAACAGCCACTATGTCTGGTTAGTATTCAAAGAATGGATGAAGATGTAGGTCCACTCCTACAAGTACTTGGGGGTTCACATCAATGACAGCTTCAACTGCTCTCGTTACATAAAGGAACTATATAAGAAAAAAGTCAGCTCCTTAACCACTAGACTGCATAGCCTTTCCAATATATACCATACAAAAAAACCTAAAATACATCAAAAAATAGCTTTACTACAGTCATTATAATGACAGACTTGAAAAACTCTTCTTTGGCATTTATTAATTTGATTTTTTATGCCTATAACTCTGAAACTATAGAATGCCAGGGCTGAATTTTACAGTCCTAATATGACTAGAACACTTACCTTTACCATCACATCATTTCTTTAAAAAATTATATGAATTTTGTAATATTGACTTATTGTGAAAACAGAAGACTTTTGTTGATGACATCTCAAAAAGAAAATTACCATCAACAATCCACTCCCCTGCAGTTTTTAGGCATTTTTTCCAGTGTGCAGGTGCTCAGCAGTATTTTCTTTATGTTATAGTATAGTGAATTTGGTTGACCAGGTCAAGACACATAGTTACAAACATTCTCCATCACTGTACTAGAATCAGCATAATGTATTAACCCACTAGGATAAGAGATCTGTTACTCTCTCCACAAGGCTTATACACTTTTAAACAAAAAAAGAGACATCACATCATTCTGGTACTCGAGAGGCTGTTCTCTAGCTCCTGAGCCACTTTGATTTATTAGTTTCTTTTTAATCTTTAAAATATAGTTAGTACTAGCAGAGCCCTGTGATATTTCACTGAACTACAATGCAGAACTTTACAGGCTTCCCTTAATCCATCAAACAGCTGCACACGGAACAAAATTCCAGGGAGCAGAGGCACAGCATTGCATAGCTGCTACACTCATGAGTAGAAAAGGCAACTTAGACAAAATAGTCATTTTACTGCATGAAATCTTTTAGTCAAAAGAAAGTGCTTATAATCAAAGTGAATGGAGCTGATTTTCCTTGAATGAACTTAACAGCTATATCTCTGAGACTTTAAATGGAACTGAGGAGAGCTGAGACTTGGAGGAGAGATGAAGGAATGGCTGAAGCCTGCCATGTTGCATGAAACCATTAACAATCGTGATCCCAGCCAGCCACAGGATTAAAGAGTACATGGAGACTCAGTCCCATGTGTAACCAAATACTACCAATCAATCCAGGCCAAAGTAAGAAATTAGTCAGAAATTGTTGAAAGGCTTCATCCAACCAATGCCCAGCAACTTTGAGCACCATTTGAATTTGACCATTTTTGTTATTTATTGCAATTGGCTATATCAGTTCTGTTGTATTATATACATGTATATATATTGTGGCGGACGGCTGGGACCCATGCCCCTTTGGCACTGAATCCAGGGGAACAGCCATGGGCTGCAAATTACACACACTACGCCCCTGGAACGCTTGGTAGCAGCCCCCTGGGTTACATCGGGGCCACTATCATGGACCACCGAAGCTCAGCCTGTTGGGCTCCATGACCACCGCCAAGGGGAGCTACATGGCTTCCTGAGCCAGTGTGGGTCGATAATGCAGCCAAACCCAGAAGTGCAATCATCACCTGGAGCACTCTTCCGCGTGGGCTATAAGAGGAGCCAGCAGCCACTACTCTAGGAGCCGGAATCGGGTGTAAGAGGACAGAGCTTGCAACACAAACATATATATATATATATATATATATATAGTCAATAAACGGACGCTTGAGGGCGTTGTTGCCCCGTGAAACCCAACAGACAAATGCAGACACAGGTTTAAATGCACCCAGAAGTATTTTAAGTTTCTTCTTTAAAGTGTTCAAAAGCACCTCCACCACTATAAACAAGTAATCACTATAATAATCACACAATATTAAACGCAATAATTCTCCTCCTCTCCTCCCATCAGCTCCGTCACACTCCCTCCCAACTCTGGCTCCCTGCTGGGTTCCCATCAGTCCTTTATATAGTTCTTGGCCTGGAAGTGCTTCTCTTCTTCCTCCCACGTGACTTACTAGCACTTCCGGGTCAGCTGGAGAATTCAAGTTTTCAATTGGCCCGGAAGTACTTCAGGGTTTCCATTGTCGTAGTCCATTAGTACTTCTGGGCTAGGTGAGAATTTATTTTCCCACCAACTTCCCACAGCGTCCCCTGGCAGCACCCACGGTACCCCGCAGGGCTGTGCTGCCGAACTCCTAGTCCCATAGTGCCCTGCGGGCATCCGGGGCACCGCTGCAGTCCAGGGCAGCTGCCATCTATTGTCTTGGGGGAAGCAGTGTTGGCAAGTCGCTGCCTTCCCCTATCCTTATATTCCAGGGGCATCCCGGTCGGGTTGAGCTGCCGGCCGTCCATCACATTGCCCCATCCTCAGCTGAGCACCGTAGGTCGTAGCAGCCTGCCTCACGAGGGTTGTCCTTCTCCAGAAGGGGCTGTCTTCAGCAATTGGACCGTGGCTTCATCCTGTAACATAAGAATTGGAGAACTGCAGGGAGATACTGCACAAATGCTGTCTTTTAACTGCCTCCCCGGTTCTCCACGGACAATTCCTCCACATATGGCCCAGCTGGCAGCATTCATAACACAGCCGTGTCCCTCTGGATATTCTGGCCCTGCGAGTCTGACAGCAGGCTGGAACTGCCGGCTCCGCCCCTCTGTCAGCTGAGGTTGGATTGTCTCTCTGCCCTCGCGGAGAGCGTCCTTCAAATGCACGTGAGCTTGCAGCTCCATGCTCTGTACTATCAGGAGGTCCCTGCTTTTCTCCCGGGACCTCCTTTTTAATCTGGGGTTTACTTACAGTCTGGGTCTCTCTATGCATAAGTGAGAGACCCTTTGCTTTTTGCACCCCTCTAGTTTTATGGCTGACCAGCACCAACGTCTCAAGGGTCGAAATAACCCAGAAGTCAGCACTAACCAGCCACTCCGACTTATCCAACCCTTCCACTGAACACTCGGTCATCAACTCTTTATCATTTGTAGGACGCAAAGTTACTTGGCAGCCGAAATGAGTCGATCGGACTGCCCCTGCACTCTGCATCCCCTTATCCTATACGGTACCGGTAGAACTCACCTGACCGCTTAATCAACCATCTCGGGAAGCTCCTGACCACCCGTCTCAAAGGCGCTTCAGCCGTTAATCCCAGTTCCTCAATCAGTTTCTTCATGGCTGATAGGACCTGGAAGAAACTTTGTACGGGCTAGATCAGCTTTTCCAGCTCCTGTACATCAATGTTATTATTTGAACCAGCCAGAGGTGGGCTCGGGCCATCATCAGCCCCACCTCCTGGCCATGATCCAATGAGCATGCCTGTCTCTGGCACATGCTCCGTTGAGACTCGCACAGGCTCTTGGGAATTGGAGTTTCAAAAAATAGAGTTCCGGGGTGCCGCCACCAGCCGATTGTGATCTGCCTGTTCTAATTTAGCAGCGGACCGTTCAGTCAAACCTCACCCCATTTTATCTTCATATGTGGCGGGTGTTGCTTCGCTCGCCTCCCCCTTCCCCTTCAGGGAGTTCAGATTCGTTTGGGAAATGACAACCTCACATACGGGACAACGCTGACCTTCTCCTTCCCACAATCCATTGGGACAGGTCATGTGTCCCGCTTCGGCAAACTGCAGGAAACCCTCCTCCTTATGCGGCTCTTTATCGCCACCTTGGTTTTCCCAGCCTGCCCCAGGATAGTTCATGTGACTGCTCTGGTCGAATAGCACTTAATTTAAGGCAATAATAACACAAATAAATGCCCTAAATAATACATTAAAACATGAAAACAATAAATACATAAATACTGTATAATAAAATGAAATGTATGGTGGTACATGTATTTGTAGCTGTTCAGTGCTCTTCCGTTCGGTGCTCTGTTTGTCCTTTTGCGTATGTGTTGCTGTTCATCATAATGACATTCTGCTGGGCGAATAACATCTACAGCTGGGTTGATCTCCTAAAAATAGAACTATGCAGCAAGCAGACTGTTACAGCTGAGTTTCTCCCCTTCCACGATATCCCAGCAGACATAGCCAGGCATCCAGGTTACCCATGGATGACCATCCTCAAAATTATGAGATGGAGGTGACACAGAGACAGGAGGCAGAAGCAGGGCTGGCATGCTGGAGAGACTACGGAGGCCCTACACAAGCTGCCTCTTCCTAGCATTTTTCTCACCAACACAAAATCCCTCACAAATAAAATGGACGAAATGAAGCTACAGGATGTGGCAAATAAGATCTACTTGCTTCCTGTTTTTCTGTGCATGCTGGGTCTTTGCTCTGGCATGAGTGGCTGTGGTAGACTCTGAGATCGGTGAGTGTTGTGAATTTGTTTTTTTCAATCTTTATTCTTTTTTCATTCTTTTTCCACTATTGTGTCTTGCTCTTCCACTATTGTGTCTTGCTCTTGCACTATTGTTAAAGGGTTTTGAGCATTTTTGTGCCACTGCGGCCTGTATGGCTATGAATTTAGAGAACTGTTTGAGGAGTTTGTAACATTGGAGACGGCGATTCTGGCAATCACTCAGGTGGTCAGATGTGAAAACATTAAATCGCTTCCAGATTGAGCGGTACGATTGTTTTATTCTTAAGTTCATTGGATCTGGTTGCAGTAGTGGTGGAAAGAGGTGTAGTTATTGATTGATCTTTTTAGCAGGTGACTCCGCTGGGTATCCCAGCCCGCAAAGTAATTATTATATTTAAGGAGGCGGACGAAAATATTGACACTAAGAAAGACGTCGAGTTTACATGCACAGGATGAAAAGACATTGGATTGAAGACAGTGGTACAATGAAAAAGCAGATGAACATGACTCAGGGATCATGTGCAGAGGGTGGAGATGCCGCAGATCCTCCTTTTATAGCTATGGGAGGTTTTGCGGTCCTCTCCGAGATGGCTGATGGTGGTTTTACCATGAGGAGTGAAGGGGACGAGGGCGATGGCAAGATGTCAGACTGTTCCACCGTCTTAGACTCCCAGGATTTAAAAGGCAAGTGCAGTTACAGCACCCAGAGTGTTAAACAGTTTTGAGTGTCAAAGAAGGGCAGGAGGAAGGTGAACATGGAAGAATTGTTCCCTGATGTGGATCTTTCAATATTGTCAGCCTGTAGTCTGAGAAGAGACAAGACAACGTCCATAATGTTTAACATTAAAGAGCTTGTGAGATTAAAGAACTTCATGAATAAACTGAGGAAACAGACTAAAAAATCAAAAGCCTAATAGATAAGATTTTTAGGAATTTTCCACCAGGTTTGGTGCTGAGTTGCTGTATACATTTACGGTACTCAGTATGGCGACCTTAAAAATAGGAAGTTTAAAAATTAACGGTTGGAGGAATCTCAGTAAGAGGCTGACACTTTTTGAGTTTCTATCCCAGAAAAATGTGACAGTCACCTTTTTACAGGAGACCCACGTAGAAGAGACAAACCAGTGGGAGTGGATCAGGGACTGGAACGGGGACTGGTTCTTTAGTAATGGGACAAATGTTATTGCAGGGGTGGCAGTCTTGTTTCATAGCGGGTTTCGAACTGAGAGTCACAGTGTGCATGAGGTAGTGAAAGGGAGACTACTAAAAGTAAAAACAAAAATGAATGGCTGTTGGTTCACTTTTATTAATGTACATGCTCTAAACGATGGGAACGAGAAAGTTGATTTTTATAAAGTATTGTCAGAGGTTTTAAGTCACTGTGAACTGAGAAAACAGTGATATTGGGTGGGGATTTTAATTGTACCCTTGACCCTGAGATGGACAGAAATAACAGCCTAGAGCCACACCCCCAATCAGCATAGGAATGGTGAAGGATAGTGCAGGAGATGGAGCTGGTGAAGTAAACATGGAGACATGGCAGTACACGTGGGGAGAGATAACCAGTGAGATCCTTTTAATAGCAAAGCTCAATAGAATTTATACCTTTAATCACTTATTGGGTCTATTTAAGGAATGCTCCATTGTCCCCACTGGATTCTCAGACCACAGCCTAGTGGTTTGTACAGTTTTATCAAACACCTACAGGCCATGTAGCCACTGACATTTTAATACACTCCTTCTACAGGACCAGCGCTTTAAAGAATTAGTTAATCATTTTTGGAGAGGTTAAAGCTGTTTGATGAAGGATTTCACCAGCTTACAGCAGTGGTGGGGAATGGGGAAGAACCACATTCGTTCATTGTGTGAGCAATATACCAGAAATATTCCACTGTTGTTATAGTCTGAAATGACACAAATGGAACGCAAAATATCCCAGGAGCATCTTTTAGAGAATAGCTGAGATGAAAAACTTAACAAAGAGCCTTAAATCAACAAAGAAGGGGCTCTCACATTTACTAGAAACAAAAGCTCAGGGGGCCCTAATGAGGGCTTGGTTCCGGCAGTTAACTCCAATGGATGCACTGACGCAATATTTTTTTAGTCTTGAAAAAAAGAATTCTCAAAGTAAAATTTTACACTGTGTGAGCAAAGCTAATAGTGAAAAAACGCAGGGCTTAGGCAAGATAAGAATATAGGTTCAGAGAGCTTTAGAAAAATCTGTTTTCTGCTGAAGGATGTGGTAGTGATGAAGACTTACAGTCCTTTTTAGAGGACTTACCACCGTGTGCTGAAGGAGGTGCCACCAAGCTGGACAAGGAGCTCACTATGGCAGAAATCTCAACAGCAGTGATCAAACTTAATAATGGAAAAGTCCTTGGGTTTGATGACATTCCAACTGAATTTTATAAAGAATTTTGGGATGTCATTGGCCAGGATTTGTTAAAAGTATTTAAACACAGTGTTAAGTCTGGTGTGTTACCTCAAAGCTGTAGAAGGGCAGTGATCAAACTTCTACCTAAAAAAGGAGAATTGTGCCATATTAAGAACTGGCGGCTGGTGTCTTTACTATACACAGATTATAAAATCCCGTCTAAAGCCTTGGCCAACAAAATGTGCTCAGTGTTAGTGAAACTCCTGCATCGAGACCAGCACTACTGCATCCCTGATAGATCCATTTTGAATAACATCTTTTTAATAAGAGATATTACTGCTACAGCAAACCATTTTCGTTTTAGAACAGGATTTATTTCAGTTGATCAAGGAAAAGCCTTTGATAGAGTCAGCCTTTCTTATCTATGGAACACTCTCTAGGAACAATTTCTGAAGTCATTCAGCTGTTGTATTGTGACATTTCTGGTATAGTTAATGTCAATGGTTGTTTGTGTCATCGTCCAAAAAGGAGTCAGACAAGGTTGTTCATTATCAGGGATGCATTCTTAGTGAACCTGGGAAAAGTACTGACTGGTCTCTCCATTCCTCACTGTAGTGGGAATCCTGTAAAAGTCACGGCCTATGCAGATGACATTGTTGTTTTTATCTCATATCAAGAAGATTTTGATAAACTGAATGATTTTTAATGGAAATATGAATCGATTTTGAATGCTAAAATAAAGTGGAGTTAAAGCAGTACATTGTTAGTTGGAGACTGGGCCAGATATAAGACACCACTTTTACAAGGTCTGCAATGGAGCACATGTGGGATACTTTACCTGGGAGTGCATCTGGGAGAAGAACACTAAGTCCAGAAGAACTGGGATTGACTTTTGGAGAAAGTGACTGCTCAGCTGGCCAGATGGAAGTGGATACTATCCTAGATGTAGAGGCAGAATGTTCGTAATTAATAATCAGGTGACTTTGAGTCTGTGGCACTGGTGTATTTGTTTGGAGCCTTCACCACATATCGTTCAAAAGATTCAAACGGCTGTCATTAACTTTTTTTGGGACTGTCTTCACTTGTAAAGGAGCAGTATATTATACTTGCCATTTGATGAAGGTGGGCAAGGGGTTATGGATATTGAAAGCAGAATTATTGTCTTCCGCCTTCAGACAGTGCAAAAACTGTTATAGTCCACAATGCCAGAGCCCTGGATTAATTTAGCATGGCTCTTTTTTAACCATGTAGGACAAATGGGATTGGGCAAAAGCCTGATATTGTGCCATCCTGTGAAACCTGAGACCTTACAATTACCAGACTTTTATAGTCTTTTTAGAGCTTGGCAAACTTTATCATTTCAAAGAGACTGTGATGTCCTCTCCTTTTTTTGGATTCTGGAAGTACCCATCATATTTCATCCAAATATCTACACCACAATAGGACAGTCTGCAAGTTTATTCATAATCTTTGTTGAAATAACATTATCCAATTTAAAACATTTAATCAACTGGAATGACTTTACTTGGAAAAGTGTAAAGACAATAGCAGCAGAGACAGGAGCGCACTCAGTGCGGCTTGTGGAGAAATTCCTAACACAAGTGCAAGCATCTCTAAACAGTGTAGTAAGGACACTCCTACAGACCATCTTTAAAGACCAGCTAAAGCCACCTGAAGACCCAGTTCTCACTACACTTGTGGTGTCTCCAGTAGGAGATTAGACCAATAGTGACACCAACAGATTAGTTTCAACAAAAGAGACTTGCCTTTACCCACCGTCAAAAGAAAGCAGCTGTACAAGATCTGCATGAAAGTAAAGAATCATAGTCAGCTGAAGGCACTGAAGGCCAACACTCCCTGGAGGGAGACGATTGCCATTCCTGAAGGAACACTGCCAGAATGGAGAGCGCTGTGTAAAAACCACCATTGACCATTAGGGTAGGGGATGTACAGTGGAGGACACTGCATGGTACAGTTACTGTGAACTCCTTTCTATCAACTATCTGTCCAGGGGTTTCAGATACCTGTCATTTCTGTGGGCTGAGGGAAACTGTTTCACCATTTTATGTTTTGTGAAAGACTGGGGGTTTTTTAAAATGATACAGAGGATGATTGAGGGACTTATAATGGGATGGTGTTTGTGTTTGGGGTAAAGAGCTCAAAAAATACAAGTATAAACCTGGTTCATTTTATTTTATTTTTTTTTTAATAATAAAGGGAGCAAGCACCACAGACCCCATAGCATTATATAAAATGTTTTGTAAAAGTACGATAGAAGTGGGTTTGAATTTTTATAAATCTACTAGAAGTCTTTTACAGTTTAAGGATAAGTAGTGTGTAAATAATGTATTGTGTAAATATGAAAATGATGAACTTCACTTTGTATTCTAATTTTATTATTAGCAGAACTTGTATGATCAGAAATCAACAGAGTAATGAATGAGTGGGACTGGGGGATGGAAGGGATGAATGAAGGGGTTTGGGCTTTGGTGGGTATTTATGTAATGAAGAAGGGTTGGACTGGGAGCTTTCAGAAGTCCCAAATTTGGATTTATTATGTATTTTTTTCTGTGGTTCGATCTTGAGGTTTTAATGAATTTCACATTGAATTAAATAAAGCTGTTAAAAAAATCATTAAGGACAGTTGTATTTTGCTAATCACAGAGACCTGGCTTTATTCACTCATTCAAGATACAGTCATTGATTTAGCAGGCTGCACAGTACACCAGTAGGACAGGACTGGAGACTCTGGTAAGGTTGGGTAATATGCCTATATGTCAACAACAGCTAGTGTACTAACACCAAGATAGAATGCAACACATGACCTGAACTCCCCATCCTAAAGTCTAAATTCTTATCTCCAACAAAAGGAGCACAAAGTAGAACATACAGTATTCAGAATGCAGAAATATCTCAGTTAACAAATAGATGAATTCCAGTTTGTTATAGTTTGTTATAAGACACTTTATTGTCTGAAGTAGATGTATAAAAGCAGGACTATAGATAGTCCTGCAATAATCTGTTTCTGGCTTCCTTGTGGCTCAACACATTCTCATCTGTCTTATTCTCAGCACATTCACCCTGCCTGCTCCACATCACACTGAACACTTCAAATCAGAGACAACACCATCTGCCTCACTTTCCCAAACACTGTGAAATAAACCGTGCCAAGACCCCTAATCATCCTGAATGTCCTACAAGTTAGAATCATCTGCACCACAGGTTAAGATGGTCAATCAATATAAAATTGGTTTGGCATGAAAAATCTGACATGCAAGGTGCCTCAAAAGGGGTATCAGAATTGGGTCAGAGAAGGTCCATAAAGCAGAACATTGAGTCGGCACTCAAAGACATTGTAACAGTTAAAAACTGCTTTATTCTTGAAAGTTACACTGTTGCTTTTGCTTATATATACACAGATCAGCCACAACATTAAAACCACCAGTCACGTATTGTGTAGGTCCCCCTCGTTCTCAAAAATAGCCCTGACTCATCAGTGCATGGACTCGACAAGAGATTAATGGGGAAGAAATGTGATCTCAACGATTTCGACCAATGGTGTGATTGTTGGTGCCAGATGGGCTGTTTTGACTATTTCTGGAACTGCTGATCTGAAGGGATTTTCACACACAACTGTCTCTAGTTTATTCAGAATGTATGAAAAACAAAAAACAACCAGTGAGTGGCAGTTCTCCTGATGGAGACACCTTGTTGATTAGAGGTGTCCGAGAAGAATGGCCAAGCTGGTTTGAGCCAAAAGAAAGGCTATGGTAACTCAGATAACCAGCGAGTATTCCTGTGGTGAGAAGAAAAGCATCTTGGTATGCACAAACAGTCAGACGTTGAGGTGGATGGGCTACAAAAGCAGATGACTACATCAGGTTCCACTCCTGTCAGCCAAGAACTGAAAGCTGAGGTTGTAGTGGACACAGACTGACCAACACTGGATAGCTGAAGACTTGAAAAAAAATAGCCTCGTCTGATGAATCTCAAGTTCTGCTGAGGCACACAGATGGTAAGATAAGAGTTTTGTGGTAGCAGCATGAATCCATGCACCCAACCTGCCTTGTGTTTACAGTCCAGGATGGTTCGGGTGGTGCAGTTGTGTGGGGAATTTTTTTTGGTACCCTCCGGACCTATTAATACTAATCATTTATTCCTTGAATGCCATAGCCAATGTGAACATTGTTTCTGACAATGTGCATCCTTTCATGACCATCTTTACCCATCTTCTAATTGCTGCTTCCAGCATGATGATGTACCAGTGCCACCAAGCAAAAGTAATTTCATGAATAAGACAATCAGTTCAGATTTCTTCATTGACCTTCCCAGTCACCGGATTTGAATCCAATAGAACACCTTTTGGATGTTGTAAAACAGCATAATTGTGCAGCTGATAAATCTGCAGAAATTGTGTGATGCTGTCAAGTCAACATGAACCAGAATCTCAAAGGAATGTTTCCAGCATCTTGTGGAATCTATGCCACAACGAATTGAGGCTATTATGAGGGAAATGGAGGCCCTACCCAGTATTAGTTGTACAGTGTGTCTAAGAATTTGCTCAGTGACTGTCTTTTATAAACAAGAAAAATGTATAAAAATAGGCTTAAACAGAGAATTATTAAAGAAGTAAAAAATAAACATACAGTCAACAAGGAATTTATATAAATATAAACATGTTTTTCTATTATGAATTCAAAGGGAGTAATCTATTTTATTTACTTATTATTTATTACCTGATGGTCAAACATGAGGGTTTAGGAGGCTTAAAAAAAGCAAGATAAGCCTGTCTTGTAAGTTTATTTAAAATAATAAATTGATTATCCAAAGCCACTTATTCAATTTCCTGGTCGCAGGAGAGTCAGAGCCTATCCGCACAGCATCTGGTCCAAGATACATTCACACAGACAGGGTCATCAATCAAGCTAACCTGCACATCTTTGGGGGAAAAAGAAGAACTCCAATAAAAGCCACACAGACACCGTGAAAATATAACAGACATTATCCAGGCCAGGATTTTAAAGAAGCACCCTGGAGCTGGGGGCAGCACTGCTAATTTCTGCAGCAACTGAAAGAACAATGAATAACAAAGAATCTTTTGAGTGAATATAATATTACTTTACAAGTATATCTGAAGTTACTGGGCATCATATCTTCAACTATTCATTTAATAATTCCTTTATTATTATTACTAGTACCATGTTCCAAAATAAGAGTGCATTGCAAATGTTTATATTTTTGACATTTTAATTTCCATTCTTATTCATCATCATACTCGACTGTGTTATGTTCAGCTCTGCAGAACAATTTGGCTTCATCCCAGAGAAAGCAGGCGAATATCAGAACAATAGCTCAGCAAGTCCTTCTGCTGTCAGGAGTACTTGCAAGAGTAAAGGAACACACCCTGTGGAATACTTTTTTGTAAATAAGTACATTTTTGGTCCTCCATAGGGGATTTTTTCCCCTGCCCCTGCCTGTCTCCAAAAAACTGTAATATTGGCTTTGCATCTGCAACATTATTTATGAGAAAGGAGAATGAAGAAGCTGAAACAACAGGGAATACTGCCTGGCTATAATGATTATGTTTTACATTTAAGTGCTGCCTTTGACATCACTGACCACTCTATTCTGTTACATGAGCTGAAAAATTTTGTTAGTCTTCGTTAGTCTGGTTTATTAAACTAAGATCAGTATTTACAGAAATATGCCCACAGTCCTCTGCCACTATCTTCAGAAAATAAATGTGGTCTCAGGGCTCAGTGCTTGGACCTTTACTGTTTTAACATTACATGCTTCTGCTGGGAACTATCATTAGGAAACATCCTCTTATATTTGTATGCAGATGACTCTTAGCTATACCATTCTCTCAGACACAATCACATTTCTCATATATTATCCTTAATTAATTGTAAGACTGAATTAATAGAGTAGACTATTCATATCTATTTGTCTTTAAATACAAGACATTAAAAAGTATTATTTATAGGGGTGGAGTAACACCAATACCACAACAATATTCTGACACATTTTAACTCAGCTGGTCTAAATATTAGTTTTATGGAATCTGTACACAACTTAGATGTCATCTTTGATAAAACTCTCTGATTTAAAACACATATTACAACACAATCTAAATCCTGTTTTTAACACCTTAAAAACGTCAAGATAGATTCTAATATGCAAGATACTGAGAAATTAATTAATGTATTTATTTCATCTTGACTACTGTCTTTCTTTATTCTCAAGCTGTTCAAAGAATTTTTTTCATGTATTCAAAATGTTACTGCAAGAACCATTACAAGAACTACCAGGTACAACTACATCACTCCTGGGGGGTATTTTCCGTACGTCGCTTAAATCATCCGAGATCACACGCCTCATGTTGGATGAGTTAATGCTGGTGAAACTCATCCGGAATAAGTCGGTTTTTCAAACGCAGCGGTGTAGTAGATTAGTCTAGCTGGATCTAATCATCCGAGATGAATGCGTGCGCCCCCGTGCTGATTGAAAAGCCCATATACAGTATATTGAGTCTAGAAAACATGATCAGCAAGTCTTTGATAGGCTGTAACAAAATGACGAAAGAACGGGCGCATTTTTTTTTCACACAAGTGGAGCAAGACCTTTTATTCGAAGGACATGAAGAGTTTCAAGATTTAATATGCACAAGGGGTAACACTGCAAAAGCAGCCCAAACCAGAAAAGACGGCTGGCAAAAAGTGGCCGACAAATTAAACGCTAAGTAGTGTGCATTGTACTTACTGAATGCAGCGTTTCATTTCCTATGTGTCAGATTAATTATTATTTAATATGTCATAATTCCAGATCAAACGTGAGCACAAGGAGAACATGGGAACAGGTTAAACTGAAGTACAAGAATATACTTCAAACTGGTAAATATTGGTATATCACTATTTAAAGAATTGTTGACATAAAGAATCATATATAATATAAAAAACATTGATTCTAAAGGTAATAAGAAGGCAGACAAGCAAAAAACAGGTGGAGGTTCATGCGGTCCAGACCTAACCCCTGCAGAAGAGTTGGCTACTCCAGCAAAATGCCCATCGCCCTGTCTCTGAGGGCATTCCAGGGCAAAGCTCCTCCTCAGAACCAGTGGCAGGATGCAGTGGTCACTTCATTTCAGATAAAGGATGGTCATTGCATATATTTGTCCTCAATGTGTGCCATAGGTATGTTCCATATAGCCCTCTTTTTTGTTGGGTCAGTTGCAGAGAATGTCATATCCCTAGAACCTGTGTCTGACCAATGAGATATTGACGAAGGTCAAATATTTGATGAAGACACTGTGTCTGATTATTCGGATCTGTGTACAATCCAGTGCCCCAATCATATTTGGAAATCCTGGGTAATGAGAATGTTAGGCTAATTGTGAGATTCTTTATGGAACTGTGGGTGTTTTTGCCTGTGTATTACCTACCTGCAATGGCATGAAACACCTCTTTTATTGTCTGCACACGCAGGTGTCCAGGAAACACCATGAAAACCCAAAGGAAATATTTCAGAGCCAAACAGACTTTACAAATTGCCTGGCAAACTGCACTTTTAGATAGATTTTCCGTATCGCCTACAGTTTATAAAAAAGTGCTGCTTGCAAAAAACCTCAAAGCAATGCATACTGTCTGTGTGGTTGTGAGAGCCCGACTTCACCGAGTTTGACTTCGAATATAAGGTGCTAATAAATCTTTGCGGTACAATATTCCCCCTCGGCTAAAGCTGTATCTTTCGAAAAGAATTTCCTCCAGGAGCAATATAGGATCTTACCGATCACACAAAATCCTCTATATGAAATTCTCTTCTTATAATTTGCGCACCGATATCAATTGGTCGCTCATTCATTAACAGTGAAGTCATGACTGAACGAATTCCACGCACGGACACTGATTAAGTGTGTGAGCTAATCCTGCTCCGAGCAGGTTTGAGGATTTGGATGTGCTGCTATGACAACACATCCAGCAAGAGTTTCGAAAAACCGACAGATACAGGATCATGCCAAATTGTCAACAATTACATCCGGCTAAACGAGTAATCCACGTACAAAAAATACCCGTTCTTAAATCCATACACTGGCTTCCAGTTAAGCTTAGGGTTGATTTCAAAATTCTCCTCTTACATATAAAGCTTTAAATGGCTTTGGCCCAAACAATCTATCTGAAATTATCTACTTAAGATTGTAAAGATTAATAAAACAATAATGTGAGGTCAAGTTTTTAATTATAGGACCACAAAACTGCTTGTGTAAGAGATGCCCCTTGGACTCAGATTTTAAATGCAGGCTAAACTAAACACTAAACTACTTGGACTACTTAAATCAAGCATACCCTGACTAGAGCTGCTGCTAATCTGTTCTGTTTTTAGTTACTTGTGCAAAAATATACATAATTTATGAACAGACTACTACTTATTAACTATCTTCTACTCTGTTTCTCTTCTTGGTATCCTGGTGTAGTGTTTTGTTCCTCTGCTCCAATTCCAAGCTGTTTTCAAGCCCATGGTAAAGACATTAAACATAATGGGAACATTGGAATCAAAGGGTTAATGGATTTTTTCTTTTTATTAGGCTACTCAGAATAATCTTACAGTGTAAAACTTGCAGAGGAGGTAGCAAGCCATTTAGCCGAGGTCTTCAAAACTGTGACTGTGTCTGAATTTGTCAGTAACTTCCAATATAATAAACCGTGGAACACCCAAAGTTTTGTTTTCTCTGGTGATGCTGCTGACTGGAGTTTATTTCTTCTGCCTGTCATCAATTGTTAACTGCCATTATTGCAACTAATATTAATGGACATACCGTAAGTGGTTAGGATCTTTTCATGTCAATCAGGTGCTTCTTTTAACAGTGTGTTTGCATTTTTATTTTGTGCATTATGTAATTTATAAAGTTTGTAATTGTATTTTATCTGTATGCTTGTTGCATTTTCAAAGCCTGCACTCAATGAATAACACTATACCAAAAATAAATAGTAGTTTTTTGTCACTGCAGAATGAATCAACAATGATTAAACAATTAAAAATAAAGATGAATATTGATTTCTTAATTTATCAGTTCCTTTTTAAAGACCATTGAATGGACTTGACTAAGATGCTTACTCCTTTATCAGAATTTTATTGCATAATATTTTGCATTGTGATGGATTGTTATTATGTGAATGTATGTGAGGGTTTAATTGTTCTTGAAATCATATCAGATGCCTTAACGCTTTTTATATATTTTGATAGAAACAGATTAAAACCTTCTAGACCACTTGAGTCTGCTGATAACCGTCCGGTGATGCCACCTCTGTGTGGTATCAAATCTCAGGTCAGATTGTTTTAATGTGTAGCTCCTGGCTGGTGGAATATACTCCCCAGCTCCATTCAAAACTCTAACTCCTTAAATTTGTTTGAGACTTTTGTTTGTTGAATTTCTGTCTAGTCAGGTTTTGTAAATCTGGAATTTGTAATTAGCTTATATTTTGTTTTGAGCTCTTCACTTGTAGGAATTAATTTTGTCCGCTCATCCTGTAACACTTGTTCCCAGTAGACTGATGTTACTCAATTATAGTGACCTCTTTTGTAAGTAGCCTTGGATAAAAACATTTGCTAAACAATAAATGTAAAACCTAATCCTTGTAATGTTACAAATGGTCTTCCATTTGCCTAAATAACATCAGTAAAGGCCATCTTCAAACAGTTCCTGGTGTCACTCCACTCCTGTACTGCATCTATGAGGGCAAGACAAAAGGGATCAGAACATGAGCATAAACCGTAAATAACAATAAGAGCCAAAACCAGGATGCCAAAGAGATAGATTGGAAAAACCAATACATTAGCCAAAAACCTGAGTTGAAAAGAGCGCAGCAAAAAAACAGGAAGCCAAGAAAATTTAAGGGAAAACATTCAACAAACCTTTTTATTGTGTGTGCACAATCTTGGTAAAAAGTGCTGTCCATGTTAACAACTTTATATGGTTGTCTGATAATGACATCACACATGACAATTATGACCACACCCACTATCAACAGGTCAAGGTGTCATAGCAATGTCTCAACAAAATGGAGCTTTAAAAAACAAAAAGGAATCACAAAATTTACAAAACATAATGCTAATAAAATTTAATCCTATACAAAACCAACCACAAAAACAAACTAGTAACTGATTTGGATTCCCTGTCCTTAGTAAGCTATAGTAAAGCAACTCTGAACCTCAGAAAAAATTTATACAACATTTCGCCATATCATAGCAGCAGTATCAGAGGGACCACATAGTCTGTATGTTATTTTCAGGAATTTTATGCCCCTTACCATTTAGAAGATTTTGCCAATTGCTGGTGTTTCCTCTTTGGCCTCAGTCTCTTTCATTTGTAAGTGGGTTACATAACGCTGGCAACTACTAAGTGCCCTGCCTCCTAACTAGTTAAGTGCCATTGCCTCGATATCGAACAACTTCACTGACAGCACTTCTAAATAATGTTCAGTCTTCTGACAATGCCCTCTAATATCCTGGGGAAAAATTCATGGTTCACCTTCAGGTTGGCACTCTTACCCCATATGTTGGCACTCATTCCATCTACCTTTTAGATACTTAGCACACAGGGCTTGTTGCCCCTTACTGACTGTGTACATGTATCAATATAGCTCACGGTTTTCCCGGAAAGCTGTCTGAAGAACCAACCTTTGTCATGTGCCAATCTGGTGCTGTCCTTTTCCTGGCTTTCCCTCAAATATCACATAATATTTTATATGTCATATGTATTTTGTTTGGTGTGAAAGGAGTAGTGTTTGTGAGTTCAAAAAAGTGTTTCTTAATTTAGCTGTAGGGCATTATTTTCAATAAGAGAGTCACAATTATTTAATGTAAGAAGTAGGCTGAATTTAATATAACGACTAAGAATTACTGTATATGGTTTAAGGTGATTTAGTGATCAAGCACTTCAATAATAGACAATGGGCTTGAAGCCTAAACACAACATCTGTGAACATCATTATGGAAGCATCACTTGTGCCTTTCATAAAAATACAATGAGCCAGATGTCACCCACTTTTCAGCTTTTAGGCACGTCAAATTCTCTTTTTGGCAAAACAAAGGTGTAGCTGCTGAAATATATAAGGTGTCATCAGGCACGGGTAAGACGCGTGTCAAAAGAATTCTCAGAGTCCAGAAGTTCGTTTTTAAAGTATTTAGTGAAAGATAAAAGCAAATAGTCCACACAAGAATAAAAGAAAAAATAGTTAAACACGTAAAATAAAAGACAAAAAAAAGGAAAAAAGATATCTTCTTTAAACTTAGCCTTTCTTGAAAGACTTTAGTTATTTCTATACTTAAAGATTCTTAGCTTCTTCTTCTGTACGCCTTGGCGTACGGTGCGATACTTAAGTAAATAAGTTTTCTTTACTTGCTATTTCTCACATTCAAAGAGCCCATAGGCCGGTTAGCACAGTGCAAGTGCTCAGGCACTGTGACGTACGATCACGGTTAAAAACCGTATGCCTCTGCACCTTATACAAGGCAAGGCTATCACTAGCTGAATGACTAATAATGTTTACTCCAAGCTGTTAGAAATGGTAAGAATATACCACTGTGAATCTATTTACGGGGGTTATAGGAACTTCCCGTTATTTATGCATTGTCATCTAAGAAATATTCATGAGTCTTATAGAACAAGGAAAATGGCTCTTACACATCCGGCCCCTAATTGTTTATGCTAGGGCAGAAATCAATTACTTTAACATTACTTACTAAGAGCCTTCACTACTTCACTAAACTTATTCCTTACTTAAATTAAGAAACTTAAAATTTAAACTCTACTGTAAATTCACATACACAATGAAAAATAAGCATGCAATTAAGATTCAATCATTTAAATTACTTGATCCTTCCTGGATCAGGCACAGTTTGTTCACGGGTCTGTCCAATGTGTTGTTTTTAGTTTGCACGCAAACCCTTCTGACTGCACCTTTGGCATCTGGCATTGTCTTGATGACTCGACCCATTACCCAGGAATTGCGGGGCGTAGCTTTGTCTACAATTAAGACAATGTCCCCTGGTTCAAAATTTCTTCTTGGTGTAAGCCATTTTTGACGTTGCTGGAGTATTGGTAAGTACTCTTTAGTCCATCTTTTCCAAAATAAATCAGCCATGTATTGCATTTGTTTCCAGCGTCTTTTTGGATATGGATCCTTTTCTGATACGAGTTCAGGTGGTATTTCAGGTTGAGTGTCCATCAATAATATATGATTGGGTGTGAGTGGTTCCAGATCATTAGGGTCGTTTGATGTCTCTGTGAGGGGTCTGTTGTTAAGTATTAATTCTACTTCGCACATCAACGTAGGAAGATTTTGATCATCGAGGGTTTGTTGGTTTAATGTCGAATTTAAAATCTTTCTTATACTTCTGATTTGTCTCTCCCAAACTCCTCCTTGATGGGAGGCTGATGGTGGGTTAAAAATTCATTTGATTTCTCTTTGCATCATTTCGTTGCCGATTTTTTCGTGCTCCAAATGTTTTATAGCCTCCCTTAGCTCTCTTTCTGCTCCAACAAAATTTGTTCCATTGTCCGAGCGTATGATTTTAACTCGGCCTCTCCTGCTTTTGAACCTGAGTATGGCTTGTATGCAAGAATCTGTGTCCAGATTATGCGCAATCTCTATATGCACGGCTCTTGTTGTTAAACAGGTGAAGATTACTCCATACCTTTTAACTAAACTTCGTCCTCTTTTGATAAAGAAGGGACCAAAATAATCCACTCCAACATTAGTGAAAGGTGGTTTGTTGGGTACTAGGCGATCTTCTGGCAAATCTGCCATTTTTTGCTCACCTACTTTCGCATTGTATCTTCTACATATAGCGCACTTTGGAATTATTTTTCTGATAGCTGCGTTTGCTTGAGGTATCCAGTATTTTTGGCGTAATTCTGCTAATAAATAATTACGTCCACAATGTTTGTGCATTTGATGAAGGTGTCTGATTAGGAGGGTAGCAATATGCGAGCTTTTATGAATTATCGCAGGGTGCTTGGCTTCTTTTGGCATAGCAGATTTGCTAAGTCTACCTCCGACTCTTAATATTCCCTCTTGTAAAACTGGATCCAGTTTGATGATTTTACTACTTTTTTTTACAAGCTGATTTTTGTATAAGGCTTTAAGTTCTTCTGGGTAAGCCTTTAATTGACTAAAGCGAATAAGTTCGTCTTCTGCTTTAGATAAGTCGTCTACGGACAGTGGATTTAGCCTCATCGATGATTTGTATTCTTTCATATGTTTTGCGATCAGTGTTTTTTGTTTCTCTGGGCTGTGTCCAGATTTGCTGACTGTGTATTGAATTGCCTTTCTCTCTTCTTTCAGACGCATTAGCATCTCTTTGAGCCTAAGGAACCATGCTACTGCTTTCTTTAAATTGAACCATTTAGAGTAGTGCTCTACAAGTCTTTTTACTGGTTCGATTTTTTCTTCGACAATTACACAATTTGCTACGCACCTTTTGATTTCTAGATCGTCACAAGTAGACAGATCCATTGCATCTGGTCTCTTAGGCCATTCGTGTTCTGATTTTATCAGGAAGTTTGGGCCTTATATCCAAGTTTTATTTTTGACGAAGTTTTCTATTGTTAATCCTCTTGATGCCTGATCCGCTGGGTTTTGTGCAGATGCAACATACCTCCATTGCGAGGGTTGTGTGTGCTCTCTTATCACAGCGATTCTGTTAGCGACGAAAGTTTTGTAGCGTGCGTTTTCATTTGTTATGTACCGTAGTACTGTGGTGCTGTCTGTCCAAAAGATTGATTCTTTCAGAGGAATCTTTAATTCTTGTTTAAACATTTTGTCCATTTTGACTGCTACCACTGCAGCTGTGAGTTCTAACCTTGGTATAGTTACAGGTTTTAGTGGTGCCACTCTAGATTTCCCCATTAGAAATGAACAATGTCTCTTATTTTCCTTATTAGTCAGGAGGAGGTAGGAAACGGTGCCATATCCGTTTTCTGAGGCATCTCCAAAATGATGTATTTGTGCGGTCGTTGTTTGACCGAATTCAGGAGGTTTAATGCACCTGTCCACATTATAATCCGCAAGTAATTGCAAATCGTCCATCCATTTTTTCCATTGCCGAACGTATTTAATTTCCACTTCTTGATCCCAAGCGTATTTTTCTTTACACAGTTCTCTTAGAATAAACTTAGCAGGTAATATGGCTGACGCTAAAAATCCAAGCGGATCATATATTGAACTAACCACGGACAGAATACCGCGTCTTGTAGCAGGCTTATTTTGCAGATTTACTTGAAACTTGAAACTGTCTGTTTGTGTGCACCATTGGACGCCCAAAGCTCTTTCAACTGGTAATAAGTCATAACTTAAATCCACATCTTTTTGATTTATTGCTCTGTCTTCTTCAGAAATTGACAGCAAGACCGCTCTGCTGTTGCTTATCCATTTTGTAAGATGAAATCCTCCCTTTAAGCATAGGGTTTGTAGATCCTTGGCCAATTTTATGGCTTGTTCTTCAGTAGCAACTGACTTTAAACAGTCATCGACATAGAAGTTATTTAACACAGTGTTAACTGCTTCCTCTGGTGCTATGTCTCTAGCATCCTCAGCTGTTTTTTTTAAGGCATAGGAGGCACAACTGGGCGACGAAGTAGCACCGAAAAGATGCACTGTCATTTTGTATTCCTCAAGTTCGTTATTTAGATTACCCTCAGGCCACCACAAAAAACGAAGGAGATCCATGTCCCTTTCTGGAACTTTCACTTGGTAAAACATTGATTTAATGTCTGCCATGAGAGCGATTGGTTCCTCTCTGAATCTTGTAAGAACTCCAATGAGTGTGTTAGTTAAATCAGGTCCTTTCAGCAACTGTTCATTTAGAGAAAAACCTTGGTATGTGGCCGTACAGTCAAAAACCACTCTGATTTTGTTTTTCTTTGGATGATATACTCCATGATGAGGGATGTACCACACTCTCTCTTTTTCAAGGGTTTGCTGTTCAATAGGTACCTTGATAGCATATCCTTTGTCTAAAATATCTTTCATGAAGGCTTTATAATCCTCATGGAATGTTGGATGCTTCATGAGTTTCCTTTTAAGTCCAATAGCACGTTGTTTTGCAACACAGTGGTTGTTTGGCACGTCAAGAGTTTCATCTTTAAAGGGCAGATTGATGCAGTAATGTCCGTTCACTAGGCTTACAGTATCTGAAGCTATGCGCATGAATTTAATGTCCTCTTGTGACATTTCCTCTTTTTCCTCATAGTCGCGTTCTGGAAAGTCTATATTGTATTGCTGGAGCAACATTTGCTCCACCTTCTTTATCGTCACGTAATTAACTGAACATCTTTTTACTTCTTCGTTGTCTGACTCCTTCTCATAACAAATAACAATCCATCCTAGGACCGTTCTTATTGCAAAAGGTCCATCTCCTTCGCTTGGTATAAGTTCCAATGGCTCCATGACTTTACGAGAGTCTGTGCCTATTATCATGCCTACTTCTGCGTTTATTTGGGGTAAATGTACGTCTTTAAGGTAGGGCCATTTCAAAATATCTTCTTGGATAGGGATTTTGTTTTTATGTGCAGGTATAACCGTTGCGGTATGCACATCTGGTAAGTCGTAAAATGTGTTGTCTTCTAGCCCACAGACTTGTACACCGGATATGAGTTTACATTTTAATGGTCTTTCTAAGTGGTTTAGGGTGTCGAGATGTAGGTTAAAATTTCTTCCTGTGAGATTTAATTGCTCACTTAAACTTTCTGTGCAAAATGTAGCTGTGCTACACGGGTCTATCAGAGCATATGTTTCGATGTATTTTTCGTTGCCTTTAGACCTAACTTTAACTGGGACCACAGCTAAGACACCGTTTCCGGCCCCGGTAACCATACACGACTCTTTCGATATTACGGGCGTACTTACAGGAGAAGTGTCCTTTTGTACCGATTTAGTGTTTTCTTTTTTGAGAAGTTCAACTTTATCATCAGAGTTCTCTTCTTTATTTTTATATAAAATAACTGGGTGAAGATGAGGACATTTGCTGCATTTTATTTTTTCTTCACAATTTTTACTAAGATGTTCTTGTTTAAGGCATTTAAAGCATAAGCCTTTGGATTTTAAAAAGTCAATTTTACTTTCGTAAGTTAGTTTCTGAATTGCATTACAGTCATTAAGTTCGTGCCCCTTGTCACAGAAAAGACAGTGCTTACCGGGTATACGTTCAATCTTCTCTGTTTTATCTCCCTTTTCTACTGTAGTGACAAAATTTGAGACAAAGTTGCCCTTTCTGATTCCGCTTTTTGCTGGATATTTTTCGTAATCGACCTTTTCCCTTTTGTAAGTATTACTGTCATATGAAGCGCCATACATTGGATATAAGGAGGATACGAGCTGATCTTCCAAAAATCCATATAGTTCAGTGAGTCCTGGTGTTCTTCCTTCCCTTTTTTCGATCTTTATTGCTTTATTCTGCCAGCGCTCTCTTAGCTCTTGAGGAAGCTTTGATGACATAGTACGAATGTTTAAATTGTAATCAAATTCGTTTCCGTTCTTTAAACCTGACATAACGCTTTTGCAATTGCCTAGAAAGAGTGTATATGCTCTTAGGCTTTCTCCATCGTTCGTTTTTATTTGTGGCCACATCCTGATTTTCTTCATGTAGGCGTCCCCTATTTGTATTTGATTTCCATAAATAGTCTCTATCCTTTCTCTGGCGTGTCTGTACCCCTCTTCTGGTGGTAAGTATGCGCAGTTCTGTGCAATGCTTTTAGGTTCACCTTTAGTAAATTGTATCAAATATTCTAATTTATCGTCAGGGTTACTCGTTGTCTGATCGATGATTCGATCAAATGCCCTTTTAAAGTTCATATAAGTCAGTGGATCGCCATCAAATATTGGCACCTTTATATGGGGCATATTAGGCGCTTGTGTTTTGTTTTGCTGTTGATCATAACATTGTTGAAAAGGTACTTTATTTTGTTGCTGATAAAGCGAATGCTGGGGATAATCTGTACTTTCATGTGGTTTTACATCTCTTACATCTAATTTCGGGGGGACGTTATAGGGATCTAGTCTCTTTGGGCTGCGATTGCGCCCTTTAAGCACTTTCAATTTTGCGTCGGATTCTTTAATGGCTTCTTCTAAAGCCAATTGATCTCTTTTAGCTTTCAGTTGCGCTTCTTCATATTCTCTTTTGGCTTTTAATTGCATTTCCTCAGCCTTTCTCATAACTTTTAACTGCATTTCTTCCATATCTAGAGCCTGTTGCTTTCTTTGGTTCTCTGCTTTAACTAACAGCACAGCGTGTGCTGCTTCTTGTGATCTGATGGCATTAACCGAAGTAGTCGTTGATCTTGTACTGTGTTTAGATTTTATGGAAATGTGGGAGTTTTTAGCTGAATTAGCTCTTGAGCTTACATGACTTTTACCTTGAAAGGAAACCTGAGAGATACTGTCTTCCAGTGAGACGTCAGGAATGTCGGTGGTTGTTCTGTAATCCTTGAATTGGTTAGCCGAAAAGTTAGGTTGTTGATGGAGGCTTTTATTTTGTTGTGCATCAAATATCCATTCCGTCGTATTTCCACAAAACCTGTTTATAGTTTCCATTTTAGAGTCAACGTTGGTTTGTATCAGTTTCCTTGCATCTTCGGTGTTCTGGATGGATAAAATTTTGACACTTAACTTTTTGTATTCCATTCTCAGTTTGGCGAACTGATTATTGAAAATTAATTCTATGTTTTCACAGTTATATTCATTTTTTTGTAATTCCGTTATGTTCTTCATGGAATCAGATAATTGTCTATATTTGTAATCCATTTCCGATTGTAGTTTAATTGTTGCTGAGTCGAGCGGCTTTCTGTCGTCATGGAGATGATCCTCTGTTATAGAGTCACAATCGTAGCGGCTTTCGCTGAAGCCACTGATACTTTCGTTGGGGGTTCGGAATTTCTTCTGGCTCCCGGATTCAGATGCCATTGCTATTCCACAAAGAACTGTGCTTAAACCCCTTTTAAGTCGTCGTAATCCGATCTCAAGCTTTGAATACACAACTTGCTTTCTTTTGAAATCCAAGGAAATTTCAAGTTTTCTTTCTTAGTTCGATTTCAGTTTTAGGCAGGTTTTTAACTTTTGTGTAGCTGCTGAAATATATAAGGTGTCATCAGGCACGGGTAAGACGCGTGTCAAAAGAATTCTCAGAGTCCAGAAGTTCGTTTTTGAAGTATTTAGTGAAAGATAAAAGCAAATAGTCCACACAAGAATAAAAGAAAAAATAGTTAAACACGTAAAATAAAAGACAAAAAAAAGGAAAAAAGATATCTTCTTTAAACTTAGCCTTTCTTGAAAGACTTTAGTTATTTCTATACTTAAAGATTCTTAGCTTCTTCTTCTGTACGCCTTGGCGTACGGTGCGATACTTAAGTAAATAAGTTTTCTTTACTTGCTATTTCTCACATTCAAAGAGCCCGTAGGCCGGTTAGCACAGTGCAAGTGCTCAGGCACGGAGACGTGCGATCACGGTTAAAATCCGTATGCCTCTGCACCTTATACAAGGCAAGGCTATCACTAGCTGAATGACTAATAATGTTTACTCCAAGCTGTTAGAAATGGTAAGAATATACCACTGCGAATCTATTTACGGGGGTTATAGGAACTTCCCATTATTTATGCATTGTCATCTAAGAAATATTCATGAGTCTTATAGAACAAGGAAAATGGCTCTTACAAATGGTATTGTCAAATATCCACTGGGGGCTCTAGAAACAATATTTTTCTTTGGAGATTCTGTCAAACATATGTCATGAAAGCCTTTAGGTATATGGAATATTTTTAGAAAACAGGCATCCTTGAGCTTATTGATAAGCATCCTGCTGATTCATACTCTCAAAAACTCTCAAAAAACTATTGCCAGACCTTCACACTCCAGAGGTCTGCGACAAAGGAGAGGACTTCATCACTTCAGGCTGCCTAGCCCCAAACTCAAAAGGTAGACACAGGCCAAAAAGGAGGAAAAGGATTTTAAATATCAAAATATGCACAAAGGGTGGAGAGGAAAACCAATAAACCTCTGGTCTGAGATTAACCAAACAAAGTTCTTTTATATTTGAAGTTTTAATAAAGAGGATTGAAAAGGATAGTATAATAACAAGGAAGGATCAAAATAGTTTTTGCAACATAGGCAAATCTAAATGTAAAAAGATCCAAAAACACATACCAGAAAAGAATAACAGACATCACTTATTTAAACTGCTGGAGCACTCCTGCTGCAAAATAAGTGGTCCCATCCCCTTAGGCAGTGCATAAAGGGGAACATGTACAGTACTACCTATAATATTAACATAACACACAATAGCAAAATAATTAACACATTAAATTAATATGACACAGACAGAACAAAACCAAAAAGATAAATAACATACAAAAGGATGAAATAAACAAATAATAAGAATGATCAATAGAGGAGACTGCTTTGGGACCATATCCAAGTCTACAAAATCCTCAAAGGCATTGATAAAGCAGATCCAGCTGAATTCTTTCAGCTCGACAGCACTTGGACGATAGTGCAAATTAAGAGGAAATACATTAAAGACTGAAGCCCAGAAGAACTTCTTTACACTTATTTAAACTACAAAGTTATGTAGTAGAACCAGAATCTATCATGTCTTAACCAGGGTTTCCCCCCTGGTTGTGGTTCAGATTAATGTTTTGTCTCTTTTTTATTTTTATTTCTTTTATTTATGTTGATTATGTATACCATTCTTTATTTTTGTTTCGTTTTTCTTTATGTACATCATGGGCGGCATGGTGACCGTGGGTAGCGCTGCCGCCTCGCAGTTAGGAGACCTGGGTTCACTTCCCAGGTCCTCCCTGCGTGGAGTTTGCATGTTCTCCCCATGTCTGTGTAGGTTTCTTCCGGGTATTCCAGTTTCCTCCCACAGTCCAAAGACATGCAGGTTAGGTGCACTGGCGATTCTAAATTGTCCCCAGTGTGTGCTTGGTGTGTGTGTGTGTGTGCACCCTGCGGTGGGCTGGCGCCCTGCCCAGAGTTTGTTTCCTGCCTTGCGCCCTGTGTTGGCTGGGATTGGCTCCAGCAGACCCCTGTGACCCTACAGTTAGGATATAGCGGGTTGGATAATGGATGGATGGATATGTACTGTAATAATAATAATAATAATTCATTACTGTACATCAGTTACCATAGCTATGTTCTATGTTTATTGTCGGTGGTTCCTTAAGAGGCAGAGCCTTTCACCAATCACTGGCATCATTTTGAATGTGCTAGGGAGTTGGTGAGTTTACTTGTATTTACTTTCATTTATCTGGATTTTTGAACCATATTACTCTGCTTTTGACTACATTCTTGCATTACTGTATTGGAACTTTGTTTGCATTGGTTTGCCTTAGTGTCTTTAGGCAATTCATTTGTTTCTTGTGCTGCACATAGCTTAATTTTTAATGAAGAGCATTTTGTGAAAATAAACGTTTTGTTTTATAAAGATTCGGTACTTGCCCTCATTAACAGTGATATCCTCCACTAGTGGGAATGTTTTGGAAGTGCTTTTGGAACTTATTGGCATTTATGGGCTTTGGGGTTCTTAGTCACAACAGAATCCTTGGCAACCTTTTAAAAACTGGGAGAGATATTAACTAAACAAGCAAGCTTGAATGATTGAATCGTCTCCTCCCATTTGTTAAATTTCTTGTGTTCTTATGTTCAAAAACAGAATTATAATAGAACCCTGGTAATATGCATTCTGGTTTACAGATTTACACATTATCCAAAGCGAACCTGTAAGTGTAATACACTACTTTTTTATAATTCATAAAAGCTTTGCTGTGCCTTTTAAAATCGAGTTTACCGAGTGAACGGTCGAAGAGCTGGTGATAGTGAGAATGTACACATAACTCACTCTTCTCTCCCAAGCTGCATTCATTGGCTACTGTCAGTGTGGCACCAGCATTGACTCTGCACACCTGCTGTATTCTTTCATTCACTTTTTGTGTTTATACATTTCGAAACACTGTGGTGAATTGCCAGTGGGAACTGCAAACCCACATTCTCTGCCAACGAGGTGAGTGCTTTGTGAAATGAGCAAAATGGAGACCTCCATCCATCTCTGACCACTGTGAGCAGTATGCGTTCCTGGTGACATCAGCTGGTCTCTCTCTGTGTGAACCCTACCTTCTACACAGTGCTGCCACTACACTCCACCGATCCACAGTACAAATCCCAACGTTTTCACTAATTGAATTGCTGTGGACTCACACCACGAATCATCTCTGTTTGCACTGTGGTGAACTTCCAGTGGTGAACTGTAAAACAATGTTCCCTGGTTCAGAGGAGAGCTCTTTGAAGTGTAAACTAATTAGAAACCTCCATCTGTAAGGTACACAGAGCCCATTTCTGACTACTATGAGTGTTGGGATTCCATGGCAACATCAGCTGATCTCTGTGTCAGCCCTACCTTCTCTTCACAGTGTTGCCAATACAGTGGCCAACTGTTTTATCCGTGTTTTCAGCGAACTGAGGTAGTCAACATCACCTCAGATAATTGGGGTGCTACTGTAATAACATGATATGAAAAGTAATATTTGGAAGATAACACAAAATTAAATAAAGACAGAATAAACTCGAGCGAAGGAAGAAACTCTAACCAAACCATTACAGTTCCATGAAGTCATTATAATACCGTTGGATATGAGCACTGGTTCGACTGGACTGGACTAAAGATGCTTACTTTCCTCATTTATTCCAGGGTCAGCATTTTCTGTACCTCCAGTTCAGTTTCACTATAGGGATATGATAAAGCTGCTTAATGACCACTGCCCTGGATTCAATAGGAAAATCATGCTAGTTAGAGTTGGTTAACCCTGGCTAAGTTTCCAAAATATCTTTTACCATTTCTATTGCTCTGGTTATGTTTCTATAGGACTTAGCTATTGTACAGAATAATATCTGAAACCTTTTAATTTCATGCCATTATCACTGAGCCTGTTCCGGGATCTCTGTCTCAAGGCTTTATTTAAAGTGATGGGTTTGCACTGTGAGCCTCCAGCTAGTGTGTAACACAGCATGATTTACAGTCTGCTTCCTTTCCTTTATTTCAATGGATCCTTGTTAATGAGCTAGGAGTTTAGAATGTCCTAGAGGTATCTTCTATATAAGATCTCAAACAGCAAGAAGCCCATGGATAATGCATGCCACCTCCCTTTTAGCAGATTAGGCAAAAGACAGTATGAAGTCCTGTTCCCAAAATCTTCCTCAACATGTGTTTTAATTTTTAATTATGTTTTTGATTGAAACTTTCAACTAAACCATTCGTCTGTGGGTTAGAAACCAAAGTTTTCAGGTGCTTTATTTTTAACTGGTGGTCAGTCATTATAAAATTTTCAAATCAAAAAGGTGTTCCCCTATCCGTTAAAATTTCTTTAGAGACTCCTGCATGGGCATACATGTTTATTAAATCTTCTTCAATATTTTTAGCATTATCCGTAGGGTTGCACAATGTGAATTTCCCCTTGAGGATTAATAAAGTATCTATCTATCTATCTATCTATCTATCTATCTATCTATCTATCTATCTATCTATCTATCTATCTATCGTAATAAGGAACTATTTACTGTCTTGCGATATTTTTTCAAGTGGACCCTGTCTCTCAAGCGTAGTCTCAATCAGTGGTAGAGGAACTGAAGGAGCGCATTTGTTCCTAGAAATCTGCAAGAGTTGACACTCTAGGAAGAAGGCACAAAATCATTTAAATGATTTTAATGACCTAATATAAGTAATTTTCCAATGGAAATAAGACACCTGTTGAATTAATATTGTTGGATATTTAACCTTTTTTTTGATAAAATGGTTTTGGTTCTGGGCAGTTGGAGTTACTCTCAGAGTCCATGCCTTCTTTTTCTTGGTTTGCCCCTCAGATAGTCTGATGACAATCGTCCACCTCTGATGGCTCTTCTACTATACTTCAGGAATGCATCTGGACAGACCAGGCAAGATATGCTGCCAATAAATGTAAAAATGCTTGGTAGCCACTATTTGCACAACCCTAAGTTGACCCTAGGTTGTATGTTGGCCCCAACCTGTTATTTAAAAAATTTCTACAATTTCTGGCTTTTTATGGCTTATAGGGCCATAAACCTTTTGGCTCTGGATGCTTGCATGATTCCATACCTCCTAGTCTGAAGCTTAATTCTCTTCAAGGTATGGTGGTCTCATCAGACAAGTGCTTTGTGAGCAAATATGTTACTTTTCAGCACGTTATACTGACTACTGAAATATGGTGAGGGAAGCCTCTATGCCATCAGTAAACATAAACGTTGGTAGGCCTTTTACCAGTCTTACTTCACATATGGAGGAACAGCTCAGCAAGGAGGTTGCCAGTGGCTTCAGGGGCTTAGGCTGGTCCACGGAATTGCACATCTTAATGACTACGCTACTGTAAAGTAAAAAAGAGTCAGAAAGATTGTTCATTGTTTCAGCAGAAAATCCCTGTTTATTTCTTTATTGTTGTGGATACTTTTGTGCATCAGCTTACTGCCAACTGTGGCAGTAGAGACATTAGGAGTTCTGAAGGGCTGATCCTGTCTGATCAAAAGACAGCTCTTTTGTGAGGTGATGGTGTTTTTAAACTTGGAAAAGTGGGCAAAAACAGGTTGGGACTCTGTCTAGGTCATTAACTTCTGAACTATACTTTTTTTCTGAACTACTTTTATTCATGTATTATAGATTAAATGTTAGAAGTAGTGCCAAACTAAAAGCAAATAGAATGTGTCTTTGCAGACCATACAACATGAGATGCAAAGTTTCAGGCGGCGCATAAAGTTGTAATTGTACTTGATTCTCTTTTTAGATAGCCCATTGTCTGCGTACTAAAACTGGAGCCTTAAAAGGGCTATTTCACATCTGTTATATACACAGCACTCTGCATACTTCAAATTAAGCACATATTTTTAATTTTTCACATTCATGCTCATGCCAAGTCCAGGGGTTGCTCCTGCCCTTCGCTCAGTGCTTGCTGGGATAGACTCCAGTTTTCTAGACACCCTGCTCTTGATAAACAAATTAAGAAAATGAAGGGATGGATGATGGATAAATGTTGATATTTGTGGTGCCCAGGATAACTTTCTAAACAACTTTTCTGGAGAAAGGGTAAGGCATTAAGGCTAGTAAGACAAAATTAATTGAAGGTGATATCCAAGCATCGTGGAACTCATTCACAAAAATCCCCTTGCATATGCAATAATGTGCTGGTCCAGGAGTCTGGATGAAATAATAAGAGTAGTGAATATATATACATAAATGTGTAAGAAGTGAGCACTTATACCTATATGTGTGTATAAAATTATATTGGATTTAGATAATGTGAATTATTTGCAAAAAGTAGAAAAAAATTACCACAGATGAACATTAGCTTCATGCTAAAACTTAATAAAGTCCTTTTCATCAGAGTTTTTGTGTCAGCAAACCATATAGCCCAAACCATGAGCCCAAGATCTAATATTGTAACGTGCGTTTGCGTACCTAAGATTTTAGGAAAGATATGTACTAAACATTGGACTGCAGTATGAGCCACTTTTATAACTTTCTTCATTCATCAAAATGTCTAAGAAGCAAGCTCCATTAAGCAATTACTTTGGTGTTCCTACCACCTCCAAAGAAACGGCAGACTAAACCTGAATTGCAAATGAAGCGTGCGTTCTCGGAAAAATGGCTGCAGGAGGTGAGCTGGCTTCAAACGAATGACACCCGCACTGAAATGTGGTGCAAACTATGCCGTGAAAATCCCACTGTGGCGGAAAGAAACAGCGCCTTTTATACAGGTACTAAAAACTTCAATCATCCAGCTTTTGATAAGCATGCAAATAGTAGAGAGCACCAGAAAGTAGTTCAAGTGGTTGATAACATGCACAGCCAGGACCAGAGGCCCAGTGGTCCGATCAACAGATGGCAAGAAAAGCTGACTGAAGAACAGCATCAAGCACTGAATAACATTTTTTTGTTGGCCTTTCACAAAGCGAAACATGCATGTCCTGTGTGTTCATATGAGGAGGATATTCCGCTTTTCAAGAGGCTTGGAGTTAACGTCAGGACCGCTCATCATTCTCAAGAAGGTGGGGGGCGTATCATTCAGTGCATCGCACAGACAATAACCAGATTTGAGTGAAAAACTGAAATAGCTGAATTTTGGGGTGTCCTCTTCGATGGATCAGAAGATATAATAAAAATGGAGCAGGAAATTGTGTACATTGTTTCTGTGTCCAGCAACGGACAATTCAACTCAGATTTCCTTGGAATAATTAACCTGGGGGCCAATCAAACAGCACAGGACATAGTGGACGGACTTGTTCAACTGTTTCATACTTGTGGTTTAGAGGAGTGGAAGATGAAGCTGGTCTCAGTATGCACTGATGGAGCCACTGTCAACGTTGGAATTTACAACGGGGTCATTCCAAAATTACGTCAGATGGTGGACATCAGGGATCCCCTTGTGCATATCCTGTGTACTGCCCACACCCTGGAGAACTGCGCCAAGTCAGCTGATCGCACGGTCAAATACTGTGAGTCATTTAAACAATCCACGGTGAAGTTGCTAAGCTTTTACTTTCAGAAAGGGGGTACAAAACAAATTGTGCAACTAAAGCAGATGCGTGAGGAGAAATGGCATTGCTTTTGTCAAATTTGGAAAGTTTAACAATATCAGATGGTCTGCATGGAGACAGGAGACTCTGTTGAAAATACGGAGAATGTTACCAGCCATTCAGATTCAAGTGGCAACAAATGATGGCAGTAGCCTAAAACATATCTGAACAGAGCATTTTCGTTGTTTTCTAGCCAACATGCTTGATATTGGGAACATTTTACAGTTTGCCTCCCTCAGGTTCCAGCAAGAGAATCTGACTATTGGTGAATGCAAAGATGAGCTTATGGTTGCTATTGGACAGCTGACACTACTGATGGACAGTGAGAATAAGTACAGGAAGGAGACTGTGTCACATGCTGACAGGGACAAAACTGATGTGTTGAGAGCTCTAATTCACGAGTTTGAAAGCAGATATCAATCCCTTAGATCATGTGATCACTTTTTAATTTTTGATCCTACAACTTGGCCTCTTGAAATGAAAGACCTCCACAGTTTTGGCAACACAATACTTAGTAACATCCTTGAGACATATGAGGCCAGCATGTCTGTTGACAGAGTCTCCACTTTAAGAGAGTGGATGCGTTTAAAGCAAGCAGGAAAACATTTGGCAGCCTCCTCTGTACATTATCTGGTGAATGTAGTGAAGACAAGCAATCCAGGCAGTTACTCCAACATTCAGAAAGTCCTTCTGTTGTCCCTTACACTGCCCTTGAGCAGTGCTGCATGTGAGAGGGGATTTTCATATCTGAATATAATAAAAAACAAGTACAGATCCTGCCTGTCAGACTCTCACCTCTCATCTCTAATGCACATCCTATTGTCTAAGTTCACAACAGAGACCTTTGACCCAAAGCCAACTGTTGACTTGTAGATGCAAACAGCTAATCGCAGGCTGAACCAGGGAGAAAGGAGCAGGCCTAGTACATCTGCGTCTTCAACTGTTTTTGAAATAGAGGAAGACAGTCAGGAGGAGAGTGATGATGATGACATATGATAACTTTCAGTGCTTTTAAATAGCAGTAACTGCTTAAAAATCTGTCATTTCCTTTGGTTTTCAATGTTTGAAAAGCAGTCATTTCATTAGAAAGCTACATACTACAGGTCTTTAAAGAACAGATATTTTGTTGTACTGGTTTTATTCATTCTCAGTTGAAATTAAAGTACATGTGATGTCAGGTTATCCATGTATCCCCTCTATTGTGTTCATCCTGTGAGGTGGTTCATGGAAAAAAATTATTTAAAAAAAGTGAGGACCAAGCAACAACCCCTGGTTGTCCCCTGAGAACAAGACCAAATATGTTATGTGCACCCCTGCATATAGACATTGCAAACAAATTTTGGACCATAATTAAAAGTGAAGTGTCAACATTCCAAAATTGTTTGATGCACCACGATAAGGAGATTGAATCCACAAAGGATAAAATAGCTACAAAACAGCAATTAAAAATAAACTAGCTGATCTAATGGAACAACAAAAAAATAATTGGCCTAACAGAATTGACTCCGTCTAGGTCATCAACTTCTGAACTATCGAGGAAACAGACAGAAATGTCATACTTCTAGTTGTAAGCTCAAATCATTTATTTGTTCCCTTAAATTCAACCCCAGAGGCAATCAGATTACATTTCAAAAGACTGCAGCTGGTTTATGAGCTAGTAGATAAAGTGTCCTAATAAATAGTTCAGAAATTTGCAAAAAATATATATATATACAAATAAATTAATAAATCTCTAAAACATTTTCGAGTAATGTGTCTTCATAACTTTGGAGTTACTTCTAAAAATTCTTTGTTCTGAATAAAAAAGAGCTTTTCCTATAACTGCTAACTCAAGCTTTTATATTTTCCTGACTAGAACATCCAGTTCGAAGCCAATTAAGCCAATCAAAATTAACACAGTTCTTTTTTGTAGCATATGTTTTCGCTTTTACTATATGTGAATTCCTGTTTTTCTGTGCCTTTGATGACAAATTAAAGATTTTCTTCTAATAGAAAAAGCAATAACCTTTATTCAGTTCCACAATGACCTCTAATAATTACCTCCACTATTTATTGTTTAGGGACAGGGCTCGTGTGTATTATCTATACTTTCTGGTAGCAAATAATGAGTTAAACTGTTCATATTTTAGCTCTAAGCAGCAGCTCAATAAAGTCCACAGTATTTGTCCCCTGCTCTTTCTTTATTGCTTATTTGTTTAGCCTGATGGGAATGTGGCGTTGTATATTGTGCAAAGACAGGAAAAAAGATTCAGCTCTCCCATGGGTTGAGTGAAGCTTTCATTGACATTTTAGTGAAATATTAAAGGTGAAGTAGATTCGTAGGGACATATTGTAAAGCCTGTCACAATCTTCACAGAGGAATTGGTGAGAGGAGGGGAAAAGGGGGGAAGTTAAAAGAGTAGGTGGGAGGGTGAGAGTGACTGGCAAAAGTACATGCAGCCAGAATTTATGAATTGGCTGCAGATAGAATCTGGCAAGCAGGAAAGGTGGAAGAAAATCTTATTGACATCTCAGTGCTGTCTTGGACCAGTACAAGACCATCAGTAATGCTGTCTAGCCAACAGGGAGGTGCTGTCACTGTGAGATTTTACTTAGGCAACCTGTATTGATTTTTGGTCTGCTGCCAGGAACTGTGCAAAGGAAGAGATTCATTTGTTGCATTTTCTTTTATGGGCTGAGAAGTGTCTGAATGTAAAAATGAAACATGTGACCAGAATCTGATTTCTAGGAATGTGGCAGTGATTTCTGAAATTCATTTTTATATTAACTCTTCTATTTACTTAAAAATAAAGTATATAAAGTTATACTTTAAAAGATTAAGATTTTATTCATAAAGATTGAATTGCTTAAAGGTAATTTTTATTCATAGTTTATAAAACAGTTCTCCATGTACAGTTATCTAGAATTATAATGTCAATTAAATGAGCATTTTGGTGACATTCATTCCTTGAGTTAACTTTATTTTGGAAATTTTACATAAAAATGGAGCCAAAAACTGTACTGGGCAGGATGACTCGTTCTCTTCAAAAAAGTTTTAATAGTCAAAATTATACAATAATTTAAACACATTTTGAAAAAAAATATAAACATACACCAAAAATATGCAATTGACTCATGCCCAGTGTTTTGGCATTTTAGGGTCTTACTGTATGACGACCCTATGCCCCTTTATAACATTTACTACCTGCTTGTGGTCTTCGGGACAAAAAACAACCTGAAGACTCCCTAGCAGTTTTCCTATACTGGTGACTCTGGAGAGGCGTCAGCTAAGTGGGCCGGGAAAGGTCATATCTTGTCCGAGACGGATGTGTAGTCGAATGCAGCTGTGGCACAAACTAAGGCAAACGTATGACAAACGTGCATGTACCATACAGTTGAGTTTGTCTGCTTGGGTTGAATGAGAACTGAGGTGCATGTAAGCGCCAAAAAATTTAAAAGTGCATGCATGTACCATCTAGTGGCTGTGGTTGAGTGTGAGAAGAGTGGACTGCTCCATACACACACAGGTCTTTCGTTTATATATGTCTAATTATGTAGATTTTAACAGAATGCCCCAAATCCCACACTCCTAACACTCTGTCAGGGTTGACTGCCACAATCCTTCAGCACTGCCCACTTTCTTTTACATCTGTAAGCCCAAGATATTAGATATACAATAGCACCAGAACATTCAGGAGAAAGTTATACTTGTATTCATGTATTATAGATTAAATATTAGAACTAGTGCCAAACAAAAAGCAAAATGTGTCTTTGCAAACCATACAACCTGAGATGCGTAGTTTCAGGTGGCGCATAAAGTTGTAATTGTATTTGATTCTCTTAATTGATAGCTCATTGTCTGTGTACTAAAACTGGAGGCTTAAAAGGGCTATTTGATTCACATCTGTTATATACACAGCACTCTGTATACTTCACATTAAGCACATATTTTTAATTTTTCACATTCATGTTCATGCCAAGTCCAGAGGTTGCTCCTGCCCTTTGCTCAGTGTTTGCTTGCTATTGACTCCAGTTTTCTAGACACCCTGCTCTTGTTAAACAGGTTAAGAAAATGAATGGATGGATGATGGATAGGTGTTGATACTTGTGGTGCCCAGGATAACTTTCCAAACAACATTTCTGGAGAAAGGGTAAGTCATTCAGACCAGTTAAACAAAATTAATTGAACGTGTTATCCAAGCATCTTGGAACTCTTTCACAAAAATCCCCTTGCATATGCCATAGAGTGCTGGTCCAGGAATCTGGATGAAATAATAAGAGTAGTGAATATATATACATGAATGTATAAGAAGTGGGCACATATACCGATATGTGTGTGTAGTTATATTGGAGTTAGAAAATGTGAATTATGTGTAAAAAGTAGAAAAAAGTACCGCAAATGAACATTAGCTTCATGCTAAAACAGTCCTTTTCATCAGAGTTTTTGTCTCAGCAAACCATATAGACATTGCAAACGAATTTTGGACCATAATTAAAAGTGAAGTGTCAACATTCCAAAATGCTTTGATGTGCCACGATAAGGAGATTGAAACCGCAAAGGATAAAATAGCAACAAAACAGCAATTAAAAATAAACTAGCTGATCTAATGGAACAACAAAAAAATAATTGGCCTACCAGAATTGCCTGCTTTCTCAGATTCAGCTACAGACAGCATGTGCTGAATGCAGCTTGTCAGAAACCCAATCTCTTCTTAGGAGGCACCCGATTACATCTTTTCCCTATTTCAGTATTGACACTGTACAGAGAAGGTGTTTATTCTGCTAAAGCAGAAGGCAAAAGCACCCGACATGCCAGCTTACCTGATTTCTCCTGTCCTACTAAAGATTACTTGAGGCCTGAATAATAGTCGGGCTGAAGGCTCTCTAGCAGGAGGAAATTATCTGGGCCATGACAGAAACAGAGACAGACATACATGAGCAATAAAAGAGGGTTTCTTTTTTATATTAATTGGGAAATAGGCAAGTCACCAGTTAGACAAGTGAAGCTACTACCAAACTCTATGTACCTGAGTCATCCTAACGATGAACAAATTAATCTAAAATTGTTGTAAACACAATGTATCATGTAAATAATAAAGCCAAGCAAGTCCTGTTGCCCCACCTACACACCAACCTCATAACAGTGCAACGACTAATTCATCACTTTGTCACTCTTTCTCTCAGATCATCTGGCCAAAGTACAATACCTGCTGGCAACTGACTGACCAATTCAAGGGTAATCTGGTTTTGATTAGGAATGGTATGTAAATTTAAAAACATTACATTAGGCAAGTCTTTGCAAATAATGCTAGGATCAGAATCTCCCCTAAAAAGTCCTGGGGTCCTCGGGCACCCCAAAATATTTGGGAATCCCTAAGCAGCAATACCTGTTTAAAGGTCAGAAGGCTTCAACCCTCCATAATATGAAGCAGCTGTCCCAAATAGTTTTTTTCTGATCTTCTGGCAGCATGTGGAAGTCCTGGTGTCCTCCTCTAACTGTCTTGTGACCTCCACCCTAGTCAGCTGCTGTCAGGGTTATACTTACAGTGGGGTGATTTTGCACATTGTAATATCTGACGGTTGGGAGACAAAATGAGAGAGGCGAGGTCGTGTTGGTTTGGACATGTGCAGAGGAGAGATGCTGAGTATATTGGGAGAAGGATGTTAAGGATAGAGATGCCAGGCAAGAGGAAAAGAGGAAGGCCTAAGAGAAGGTTTATGGATGGAGCGAGAGAGGACATGCAGGTGATGGGTGTAACAGAACAAGATGCAGAGGACAGAAAGATAGAGAAGAAGATGATCCACTGTGGCAACCCCTAACGGGAGTAGTCAAATGAAGAAGAAGAAGTATCTGACTTGTAGAATAGGTGGAATTGTTAGTTACAAATTTTCTTTCCTCTAATGTTTTGTCTACCTATATCTTTGTCCCATGCTATACTTGTACCCCTACCACTTTAGGCCACTTGTCACATAATATACTAGGTTTGACAAATTAATTCCCTGAATGAACCTGTGCATAACTGTGCAATAGCGACTACTTCAAAGTAATCTTCTGCAGCCGTGCATTTAGCTAGATGACGTTGCCATTTGCTGGAAATCTGGAAATCTTCATCTTTTCATGTCGTTTTTTATTTTTGGGAAGAGCCAGAAATGACAAGTAACTAAGCCAGGGGAATATGGTGGATGATCCTCTTTGGGAGTTGATTTCCTAGCCAGGAAGTTGTGAACACTTAGAGCATCATGGCTTGGGGCATTGTGATGATGGATGATCAACTTGTCATGGCACCATTTAGGTCTTTTCCTTCAAACTGAATCCTGTAAGCTTTTCAGCACTTCTAAATAGCATTGCTGTTTGACTGTTTGTCCCAGTTCAATGCATTCATGATGGACTGTCCCCTTGTGATCAAACAAACATGTGATTTTTACCCACATGTGCAATACTACACAGTCATTCTGGGAATTAAATTGTCACACCTCGTACATATAGTGCTATCTTGTGTATGTGACTCCTTAGGCAACCGCAGACAATGTAAAAAAAAACTTTTACTATTGTTAAGATATTAAATCAATATCTTGAATTACATACAAAAACATTTTCTGTTACATTGTTTGCCATTGTTTTTGCTTGTTATGTTGCTTTGATTCACAAATTCAGGAGGCTTATGGTGTTTCCAGATAAGGTTCTGAGGTAATGAATGAAAGTAAAAAGATGTGTGCTTGTACCTCAAGATGTGGTGCCAAACCTAATGACCTGGGAGATGGAAGGCAGATTCTGAACTGAATATTAAAGATTACAAGGAGGCTTCAACTATCAACTTAAACCAGTGTAGCTAAAATGAGTAGTCCCCAGCCAAGATCAGTAAGTATGGAAGATATTGTGGAACATTCATCATTTTCATGTAAGTAATAAATGTTCATTTAAACATGTTGCTGTGATATTCTGTAACAATTTAAGTGCCTGTCATTATTGTAATGAAGGAGACATAGCAGATGTTCTCTTATGTTGCTCACTAATCTAACAGTCAAATATAGGAACTGAGAAACTTTAAAAGAAATAAATCAGATCCTTTGGAAATCGCAACAGAAATGCAACATTTCCCAGTCTCAGATTTGCTTAGAATTATTTTTGTCCATTGTCCCTCACAAACTTGCTTGAATTTCTCTGGACTTGTTTGCTATATTGCATAGGCAGTCCACCACAGACTTTATCAATAAAAAAGGGATGAACATACATTAAATAATTATTTCCCTAAGAGTCCTTAAAGACATTACTGATTGTATAAGCAAATCCTATAATTTATTTTTGACATATTACTAAATATGACCGATGGAAGATATCAAATATATATATCATGAGGGATGGTCAGCGTCTTTACCTTAAAGGAAGGACATGGAGAGATGGCTATTGAAAGGCACTATCTTCCCCAAACTGCTACTTGGCAGCCCCGCTGGGTTGCAACAGCACTTCAGATTCCCACTGGGCTATATGGGAATTACTATGTGTCGGCACAGCCCTATTGGGTTCTGTGGATACTAGTAGGGGGAGTTGTGGGAGCTGCAGAGCTCTGTCTTGGGCTCTGCCACACCTGGGAGTTATTGCAGACCTCCCTAATGAGCAACCTGGAATGCTCCCAGGTGCGGCTTGAAAAAGGAGCTAGCTGCCTCACAGGGATGAGCCAGAGTCAGAAGGAAGAGGGACGAAGCATGCCAGGAGAAGTGGAGATGGAAAGAAAGACCGAGAGAAGAAGTGCTGTGTGCTATTGTCTTGGGCTATACTGTGCTTGGTGCTTCTGGGAAATGGTTGGAAAATGTGTCCCACAGAATAAAAGCCTTTTATTTTACTGAACTTGTGTTTGAGTGTTTTTTGTCTGGTATTTTGGGAGCCGGCAGGCTCCTGGAGGTCACTATATATATATATAAGTGGTAATTATACAGTAAGTCAGGTTAATGTGCATCACGGACAGATTAATTGAAGCAATTAGAAAAAAATGGAAAACCATCTAACCTGTGTAGGTGTGTTACAGGAGTGTCAACATAAGTTGTAAACAGAACAGAGTAATTCATTATTAATGTTTAATGTGGAAGCAACAAAAGAATTAATTATAGTGTGTAACGAAAAACACAGACAAGCATAAAGTTTGGGGTACACGCAGGCAAACCCCATTTAGTTGAAAATAAACACGAGTTACAAGCTTATTGAGAAAGACATCTTCGTAGACATGAGTCTCAAAGTGACTGCTCCAAGATGGCCACACTTCTGGCTAATTACAGGCCAAGCAGGAAGAGGAGGGTCTGGGTTGGGGTATCAACACCGGATATGACGTCAGAGGTGGCAGAGCTATCAGTCATCTGGGGCCTCATGTATAAACAGTGCGTACGTACAAAAATGTTGCGTAAGCCCGTTTCCACGTTCACATCGCGATGTATAAAACCTAAACCACGCACATTTTCACGGCAGCTAAATGCTGGGCATACGCAAGTTCTCCGGTCGGTTTTGCAAACTAGCGGCACCCACAGTCAAAACAGTGCTTTTGTTCCAGTACCACCATCAGAGCCTTTAAGCTGTCCCTAACGCATGGTAGTTTGTCAGTCTCTTTGGAATCACCTGCAGAATCATCTTTGGGGATGTGTGATGAAATAATCTGGAAAGCTCACACAAAACATGGTGAAAATATGCAGGATCCAAGCGTCCAACTATGCTCTCCACTGAATCACCATTTCTCACAGCACTTCCTTATTTCTTGACTTCAGTTTACTTCTCATTCCATTTTTTCTTGTTAATTATTGAAATTGAATGTTTTGCTAATGGGACGTTGTGTGATTGTTACAATGTTGATAATTTTTCAGTCACAGTAGCTGCTACAGACTGAGGGCATATAATGTCATTTCAGCTTTATTTTTAGAAGAGAAACTTCACATTTGGAGCCCATCTGAGCTTTATTATAAAGGAACAACTTTATTGAAAGATTTCATTTATAGTTATGTTTATTTAAGAAATTTTCGGAGTATGACACACATACTGAACTGATTTTATTTTGCCTAGTTGTTAATTCCAAATCATATTGTAACAGCTCAGATTCTGCATTTGGACTGATTTAGTCTTCTTAATCTTTCCCATTTGCAATGAAAAAATGCTATTTTCGTGTGCACCTGCATGTAAAATTTTTCCAGTTTATGACAAATGCATGGAATGATCATCATTTTAATTTACTTTGCAAACTACAGCCTAACAGTAATTAATTAAAAAATAAAGTGTCTTGGTTGTTTTAAGCCTGTCATTGAAATCTTTTAATTTTGATTAAAATAAAGAATTTTGAAGCAGAAAAATAGTAGCATGACATAATATATACCCACCAAAACAGGAACACTACTTTAAGGTTATTCATATTCTTATAGTTTTAGATGTATACTTTTGTTTTTCTGAATTTATTCTGAGCTAGAGATTAGTTATATTTGCATATAAATAATGGTTTTCAATTACTTTAGATCTGCAATGGGCTCAAGGTGTAACCCTTGAGAGAAACACACAAGAGACACAAAGTGCAAACAAAACACCATCATAATAAAGTAAATTAAAAACAAAACCCAAAGCTAATAATGTAAAAAAAACATGAATAATAGCAGCACAGCACTGCTGTAGATGTACTTTTCCTCCCTTGCTCTTTCTCTTTATCATTTTCTTACCTAGTGATTGCTATTCATTATTCAAAACAGCAGAAAGGAAAAAGAGAGCAAAATAAAAGAAAATTGCAGTTTATGAAAACAAAAGAATCTTTCCACTTCAGGAACCTATTAAATATAATAAGTAAAGTAATGTTGGACAGAAGTGGCTCATTGGTGGCCTCACATCTCCAGAGACGTCGCAGCTCCAGAGACCTCAGTTCAGATCCTGCCTGTGTGGAGTGGGCCTGTTCTCCCATTAGAGCAATTGTGATGGGAACAACCATTCGGCCATACAAACACAAGCAACGTATTCACCTAGATTGTGTGAAATAACAACAAGTCAAGATCTGAGGTCCCTAAATTGCTACTCTTCGCTACACTACTTGGTCACAAATTGAATTGGTTTAAACTGTCTATACGCTGTCTCAAAAATACAATGGATTCTATTGAAGGTATGAAACACAGGATTATTCTTCAGAAATCATACTACAAGAACAAACTCAGGGCTGAAGCTAGGAGTCAGCTCTTCCAATGATGTCAGAAGTGTCCTTCAACAAAATAAAATAAAAAAGCTCTGGCCCTGACTGAACAAGTGGGCATTTGTGTGGTATCTGTGTAGAGCAACTCTCTCCGATATTCCACTCCATATCTCTATAAATCTCTGGATTTAGAGCAGGTGCCCAGACTCTGGAAACAGGTACATGTTATTCCAATAGCAAAAACTACAGATATATTTCTTCCTTTTTAGTTTCTCTAAATAATATCTGTTCATCTGGCAATCCCGACTGTAAGGCGCTGTGAGGCTCCTGCCTTCACATTGCATGCGCCTTTTATTTCTGAGAAAAAATGGCTCCTATAAAGCAATTAAGTGGTCAAAGCAATCTCTGAAAGGCTAAGAGAGAGCATAAAGTGCCATCTTTCAATGAAAAAATGAAAATCTTAGATCTTTTGAAAAGTATCATGTAGCTTGCTGAAGTCATTATTCCCTAAATAATACAGTATAATAATTATTTACATAGCATTTACTTTTTATTAACTACAAATAATCTACAGATGAATTAAAATATACAGGAGGATGTGTATAGGTTATATGAAAATACTACACCATTTTATACATGCATCCAGTTTCCCCCAGATATGGTGTGCCGACTGTGTGCATGTGTTTTGTTTTTCTCTACTATAGTCCTTGTTATCTGTGGGTGGAGCCCCAAGAGGCGGGGCCACCCTGATATTAAATGCTGAAGGACCGTCTTCATCTTTACCTTCCGAAGCTGAAAGCAGATCCTTCAGTGGTTTGTTGTATAGAATATATTTTCCTTGTAAGTAAGGATGGATTTTTTTTTTTTAATGATTGTGGCTCTTTTATGGATTTGACCTTTTACATTACATAATGGGACAGTTTTTCCTTTAGGTTGCCTTTTAGGTAAACCTCTTTTCCCTTGTTGGATTTTTTTTCTTTTTGTTAGATCCAAATGAATCATCACATTTCTGAAGATTCTACATCTGCTTTACTCTTTCAAACCAAAGGTTTTGATAGTTCCTTTTCCTAGTAGGGCATTTTGAGTATTTTATAATTTTTGAGACATTTAAGTGATTGTTTGGGACTTTGAAGAACCCTTGCTCATTGAAACTTTGTTAACATTTACCTTCTTTCCAAAACTCATGCATTTATTATCAGTCTTGCTTAATTCAGTTCAGTGTTGCAGGAGACCAGAACCTATCCAGTAAGCATCAAGCAAAACTTTCATAAGGCCATCACAGATCATGATCACACTGAAGCTCATGCTGGTGACAATATAAGGTCACCAAGTCGACTAATAGGCACATCTTTAGCATAGAGAAGAAAATATGAAGTACTGGGGGAAACAGGGAGAACATGGGCAGTGACCGGAATGGGGACAGAATCCAGTCCCATGTAGCTATGATGCAGCAGTGCTAACCACCGTGCTACTGATCAAATGTTCACCAAAAATCAAATCAGCATCAGTTGTAACATAACAAGTTAAAAAAACAGCAATAAAACAATATGACAATATTTTGATCAATAGCCTTCTTTCCTTTGTTTTTTATGTCTAAAAGCCAACTGTAAAGGATGTAAAATACAGAACCAAAAGAAAAATCTCCAAGTTCACCAAATGAGTAAAATAGGTACCATGTCTACTCCATGACTCCCTTTTTCTAATTAAATATTCTGAGTTACAATTAAAATAATATAACTATCAGCACCTTGTCACACCTGTCAATTTCCTTCAGAATGAATACATCTGATACGTTCTCTTGATATTTCCTTTCCATAAGTGCCATCCTAAAGTAGTCCTCCCGCAGCCTATTTTTGTGCTTTGCAATGAGCCAGGTTGGGTGTAATATTCCAAGTGCTGTTCCAGAAGGCTTGTCTATCAAAGTGCAAAGGTCTATGCGCTTTAGCTAGCGTTTCACACCGGTAAGATAAATATCAGTTACATGCAAGCAATGCAGTAAGTCAATCCATCGTAACATTTTTCCTTTGTATACTTACAGCGGAGGATAGGTGTATATGGTTATACACCCTTACAAATCAATGCCCTTCATCGTTATGACCTTAACTAGATCTTTTTGTCAACTTTATTTGGCAGGATCCCAGACTGCGGTCTGACAGAACTGATGTTCAATAGATATTTGTTGATAGCCATATTTTACTCTGGCTGGATGAAGCTCAGTAAGTGTAAGTGGTGTCTGTTTACCATGCTGTCTGATGAATAGCGGATAAAATAACAACATGAAAAAAGATTTTCTGATTGATTTATTGTGAAATTCAAAAATGTACAACTAATAGAAAGACATTTTTGCATTCGACTGAGAGGTCTGCACTTTTTATTAGTCATATAATTTTTGCTGTTTTTTTATTCTTCTAACTAGGGCTGGGTGATATGACCTCAAATGAAAATCAAGATAATTTAACCAATTTAAATCAATAATGATAAATTAATCCGTAAACATGTGTATTACATGATATACTGAAAGATTGTGCTTTAAACAAGGTGCACACTCCTCATTTGAATGTCTTACAGATAATGTAAGGAATACAAACAGCAATGCTTATTTGACAAAAATGGAAAGTTATAACATAATGCACAAGTCCATTTATAATGTTGATTATTTAAAAAACTGAAATGCAAACTAAAGCCATGTATCTCTGTTATTTCAAGTTGCCATTAGCACTATCCCTCATTGGGACATCTTGTAGTCGAACAGTAGAAAACGAGGAGGCAGACACGACTTTCAGTACAAACAGTTTATAGTGTTCATTAAAAATAAAGGATTATTAAAGTGTCACAGTGTATTAAAGAATAAATAATTCTCCATTAAAATTCTGCCCATAAAACAATGTTTTCAGGAATGAAAAAGACTGATAAATTTAAAACAAAACCCATCCTTGATGCACTCACTTTTGATCTCTGGACACCAGAATAAATCTCTCCTGCATAGTTCTCAGAGTCTCCATCTTCCACCTTCATTGGTCACTCTGCGAAATAATCGCATCGCTACCTTTCCATCGATGCCCTCAATAATCTCCTCCAGCTCTGTCCAATCGACATTAATGTCACAATGCTCAGGATTCTGTCCTGCAAACAGTTCACCCATTAGTGTGGCAATTCTCCTCCATTCACCTTTGCCCTTTCCAGGTCATTCAACAGACCATGGAACTCCATGACAGCCACTGATCTTGCTCCCTCACACAGCTCAGTCAGTCAGTCCTTTCACAAACTGCTCCTTTCTTTAATTTCTCTTGGCTCGTTTTTTTGTCTACCTTCATTTTTCTCTTCTCTAGTAACTTCTTAGCAGTTACCAAGTCTGATTTATACTGTGGCAACCCAAGCTTACACTAAGTAATTATGCGCTGCTTCCACAGTAATTAAGTAATATTTGTGATTGCGCAAACTCATGTGCAAGCCACTTTCTAGTGCTGTTTAAGCTACCGGGAAGTGCACTAAAACAGTAAATAATTTAACACTTTAAAACACTCTGTGACACGACATGTCACAGTCTCGCATATAATACATTTTCAGCAAAACTGTTTTAGAAATAATAATTTTGTGAAAAAAAAATGTCATTAAATCTGTGTAGATGTTTTGTATATTGCGTGGTATTGTGTTAAAAGAATGGAGCTTGGTTTGTGCTCTTGTAAGTTTCTTTTTCTTTTTGTTTGAGTCATACACTCTTTGTATTCCATGACATAGTTGTGAGTCCCTTCCTTTCAAAGATCCCAGGGCACAGTGTGGAAAGAATCATTTCAGTAAAGAAGTGTAAGGCAGCCATGCACAGAATACACCCTAGCTCGATATGCACAACACACTCAGTTATTCAACTTAAAATCTTTTGTTGAACCCATTTACTTTGATTAAAACTGGCCAAGATTCAACCTGTGAACATTGCAATCAAGCTCCAGCCTCAATAGGCCACATATTCTCGGCATGAACCAATTTAACATTGTGTTGGACAAAAATATTTGCATGCCTATCAGATAGCCTTGTTGTCACAATCTGTCCTAACTCACTAACAACTGTGTTTGGTGGACTCCCAGGTGGGCTTAAAGTGGAGAAGGACAAATAAATCGTAATTGCCTTTACCTCACTACTCGCATGTAGACTTATCTTGCTCAACTGGAAGAATCCCACCTCTTTTATGGGTAACTGATATCCTGTACTATCTGAAGTTGAAAAAAATCTAATTCTCACTCAGAGGATCTGTTCAAAATTTTTTAAAAATATGGCATCTAATCAATAACATTTTAGAATAATCTTCTATATCGGGGAAAAGGATATCTTTCTTCCTTGCTTCTTCAAAGATTTGAATTGTTATTTGCTTTTAATTAAAATTAATTTAAAAAAAAGAAAACAAGCTGTTCATGCTGTTTAGGTACAGTAATGACCAGTTTAAATTTCACTCCTCTTTGTTCAAAATCCTGTTAACTGAGGCTAAAATATAACAAATGATCGTAGTTTTTTTTATACTTTTTACAGTTCATTGGCAATGTGTAAAATGATCAGTGTTGCAATAATTGTGATGCTCTTTGCATGAAAAAAACATGTGTTCCATTAAAATTTCACTTTTTCTTGGTGAATTGTGACATTTCCTTAAAAAGTGCAGCAAAAAAGTATTTGGCATCCAGGGGTGCATTAACCGCCCAAGTATGTGGTGGTTTATGGGTTAAGACATTTTCTAAATAGGAAGATACTGAGAAATTAATTCAAGCATTTATTTCTAGTAGGACTGACTACTGCAATATGTTATTCACTGGCTGTTCTAATCATTCTTCATGTAACTTTCAGTTACTTTAAAATGCTGCTGCAAGAATCATTACAAAAACTAGAAAATACAACCACATCTCCTCCAGTTCTCAAGTCCTTCCACTGGCTCCCAGTTAAGCTTAGGGCTGATTTCAAAATCCTCTTTTTAACAAATAAAGCCTTAAATGGCCAAGACTCTGCTTAGTTACAAACCAGAGCACACATTGTGATCTCAAGATGCCAGCCTACTTAAGATTCCAAGAATTAATAAAATAACAGTGGGAGGCCGAGATTTTAGTTACAGGACCACAAAGCTGTGGAATGATCTGCCTTCTAATATAAGAGAATCCCCTTCAGTCACAACTTTTAAATCCCGTCAGATTTCTGTTTGTTGATCTTTTGTACAGAAATATAAGTACTACATTATTTATAAACCGTTACTAACCCTTCTCTATTCTGTTTGTCATCTTGTTATCCTGATGTGGCATTTAGTGCCACTGCTCTACTGCCTGGTTGCTCACCTGTTTATGGAAAAGCCATCTTGGAGACAGGAATGTTGGAATCATTGGTTGGAAAGAATCTCTCATCAGAGTTGACGGCCAGCACAGACTCCACTATAGAAAACCCAGGAGGAGTTAGGCAGCCTGTTGGCTGCAATTTCCAGAAATATGACTTTGCTTTTGACTCTTTTATGATTTTAATCTCCTCCATTATCAACTGGCCATAGTTCATCATCATCTACCTATCTAATTACTATAATCTGTTATTGTTGATGGAATCCCTTGAGACATTGGGTTATGCTGTTATTTTATACCATGAACGTCAATATTGATGACTTCCTCCCCTGCGTCCATGACAGGGAGCTGACTGTGCTTCATATGGCTAACACATTTCCTTAGCTTCTTGTACTCCGTAAGGAAATAAGCTGAGCCTGACTGACAGCAATATGATGTTGTGCTATGGTTTTACTCCCTACTCATTCACTTACTTTTAAATGCAAACAATACTCTAATCATATTACCTTCATACAATTAAGAGCTGCCATTTGTCCAGTATAACTTACTTGCTACCACTTCATACCTTAAAGGATAAGTTCAGTATATTTTAAGTCAAAGTTATTTTTCATAATCATGGTATATATCAATTTGCAATAAAAAATTGTGTTCAAAAGTAAAGAATTTTTTATAACTTTTACTCTTTAAAATGAGGGTGATGTGACCAGGATCCAAACTTATTGTTTAAGTCATAGGTAGGATAGAAATATAATAAAGTGATTAAAGGAACAATTTAGTCTTAAGCAGAAAAACTTGTGCATATTTAAGTTTTTTTTAAAACTGAAAGTATTAAAGGGGTCACAATGTGCTTTCTGGGGACCCTACTGCTTTGCACTGAACAGCGTGAAGAAAGCAAACGGCCAATTTGGTGATCATTTTGCTGAACCATGATTTTTAAAGGATTTTTTTTCATTCAAGACAAACCTCTTTCTGAATTAAATTTCCTCTGTTTAGTATTCTAATCCCACCATATCATATTGACCAGATCAGTACGTTGAACATGTACATTGCTATTGAAGAGCAAATCTAATTCATCCCGAAACCACATTTAACCAAGTGAAACCATGCCTGGTAAACGGTTGAGGCTGTGGTAAGCCTTGACGTCATGGTAGACAAAAACATTTAATGTGCTAACTCTTATCAATTAAACTCATGCAAAGGTGTTTGCTAAATAACAATGATATTCCTCACAAACAATGACAAGATGGGAAAAGTAATTATTTAACTAAATAGTGTTTCAGAGAATATGTAAAACAAAATGTCCTCAGGGCTGTCAGTGTCCTTTACAACCAAAAGATATTCAATTTCCTCATTAAGTCATGCTGTGACATTTTAGGGTCTAAAGTCTTTGAAATGCTTAGTATTATTGTATCCGTGGATGCTAAGGGTTAAACTATGATAACAATGATATTATATATCCAAGAGAAAGAATGTAATCATAAAAAAGAAAAAATGAGAACTTTCACCCCTTGGTGCACTTTTTAATGATGAAGTGTTTAAAAATGCAGAATAATAATAATCCGTATATACTATATACATTATATGTGTGTGTGTGTATTGTACAGTTCTGATAACAAATGAATGAATGGATAAACATATTTTAGGCAGAGGGAATTGTGTTTGTATGTTGGTGACCTAGCATTTGTCACCATTGAATATTTTCCATTCTGCGTCAGCATATCCAACTACCAAGTGTCTTTAGTGATCTAACACCCACTGTGCCGCCCACACTTTTAAAATACTTAAAATGAACATGTGAAGAACGACCTGCAGTAAAATTTTAAAGGTCAGGTACAGTAAAGCTCCTTTTGAAAAAGCTTTACTGAAAAACATAAAGTCAATTTAAATTACATATTTTTAAATAATCATTACAGTGAATGGTTTTAGCCTGAAACTCTTTGTTATAAACCATTTTTGTATGAATGGTGTGAGATGAGTAATGTGAGAATAACATTTATTTTTTTCTAGTTGTCACAGTTAAAGATTACTTATTATTTTTATACATGTTTCTGCTTATTAAAATGTCATTATTGTCACATCTATTCCATGAACGATTTCACTCTCGTTCCCTCTCATTTTAGTTGTCTTAGTAATCTAGTTGTACAATAGAATATCTTGCTGTGACATTAACTTTTCAAAACTCATTAAAATATAATATTCAATCTACACATATACAGGTTGTGTATTATATTCAACTCTGTGCACTACATCATATGAAAGGTGAGTGCCATATACTGTCTTCTGTGGGTAGAAATATTACCATATATACTCGAGTATAAGCCGACCTGAATATAAGCTGAGCTACCTAATTTAATTACAAAAACTGGAAAAACTTATTGACTCGAGTATAAGCCTAGGGTGGGAAATGCAGCAGCTACTGGTAAGTTTCAATAATCAAAATAAATATCAATAAAATTACATTAATATAAATCTCTAAAAACAAGCCCAGTGCATTCTTTAACTGCCTTCTCTGCCTTATGCGGCCAGCCCTCTTTGTTGCGCGGCATGCATGTATGTGTGCGTTTGTCTGTCTCTCTCTCTCTCGCGCCTGCTCGCAGCGGGACCTGACTTGAATATAAGCCGAGGCTGACGTTTTTCAGCACATTTTGGGTGCTGAAAAACTTGTCTTATATTCAAGTATATACGGTAAGCCTTTTTATTCACTGAAATTATGATTAATTTAACCAAAACCCTACAGCCACTATGGCCCATCCAGGACCAGGACTGAGCACCACAGCATGAGGGGGTGAATATAATTGAACTGGCTGCTTTTGGTAGGCTGCACTGTAACAAATAACCTCTGAGGAAGGCACAATTAAATAAAAGCATATGCACCACCACAAACATTAACATACAAAGAGCACATCATGAGACCTTCTCTCAGTCACAGTAGGGCTAGATTAAGGCCAACTGATGCCTTAAGCACAGCCCAACAAATGTTATCCCTTGACCCTTTCCTTGATAAACTAAGAAGGCATTAGGACTCAATACGTGCTGAAGATTAAATTAAAAAAGATTAAAATATCCTTGTGTATGTGAAAAATCAACAAAAGATAAATAAGGGTCCATTACCCAAATCAAATGATGAGGTAATGCTAACCAGACCCAGCCAACAGTGTTTACACTTGACATTATGCCATGAGATGGAAACAAATGTCATAACACCTTCAAAACCAAACTTAAACTTTAGTCGCCCACCATGCTAATGAAAACATTTGAATGGTGCACATAAGGACAATTACGAAAAATCTAAAGTCGACTAAAGTCAAGTGTGGCAGTGAAAGAATTAAGGACATGATAGCTGAGGAAAAAATTCTATGGTGTTCTATTCCCTTGGAGCACAAAGCAAATGCATATTTTGTTTAATGGTTAATCCAGAGGTTAGTCTGGAGAATCACAGCATCAATTCTATGCTTGTTTTAGTATGAAAAATAATCTAATCTTTTTAATACACTGGTAGACATTTTAGGCAAAAAAGATTAAAGAACATTTAATAAGAGAGTCACGCAGTGGCATATTGCTGTCAAGTCACTGCTTATGTGTAGAGTGCACAAATCTCCCTGTATCTTTTCTTCAGGGTACTGTCACATTCTCCTCTGGTATCCCCAAAGAAAAGCAGGTTGGCTTTGTTTTGTAATTCCAGATTGGCCACTCTGTAAGTATGTGCTCTTTGATGCACTGCCATTTTGCCAAAAAAATCTTAACTGCCTTTCTCTTACTACTGCCAGCATAGGGTCCAGTAACCCATGAACCTGAATTGGATTAAGAATGTATGCAACTTAAATAAGCTAATAACCTTTATGCTATAATAATCAAGCAGCCTAAACCCTGACTCCCACTACTTCTTCCCTAACTGGTAGGTTTTAGAGTCTAAACTGGCGATGGGACTAACATGACCCCAGTTGAGGCTGGCTTTCACCTCACACTCAGTGCTGCTGGTTTACACTCTGACTCCCCATAAACCCTAAAACTTGAAAGAAGTGGGTGTCTTAAACATTTCTATACATATAATATTGTGAGAACGTGTATTCATGTAAAAGCCAAAAATACTCTATGTTGGTGACAGAAATACTTTATAAAAAAAGCAACATGTACTAAGCCTCTCACGTCATCTCCCCCTGTTCTTACTATGCAGTCAAACAGTATTTTTGTCATTAATTGAATTTACTTAATTGGGTTTTAACAACATTTTACACTTAGTTCACCTTCTCTTTCAAGCAAAACACATTCCAGCCACTGAATACAATGAATAGGCGGTCTACAGTCGAGAGGCTGAAACATAATCTATTGCTCATGGGTTGCAGGAAGTAATGAGTTTGTGCAATAATGCCTGAAGACAAATGCTGAGGGCACTGTATTAATTCACAGCAGTTTTTCTGTAAGCAGAGGCCCTGGACTGCTATTACAAACAAGGAGAAAATAATACCAACTTCAGACAACTCTCTTTTAGCACATATACTGTGTTTATACTTTATACCATACATTAACATATATATTAACATATATACAGTATATAATATATAGAGAGAGTGAGAGAGATTGGAAGAGAGTGATAGAGATGCACAATACATAAATGCTGCATATTTGAAGTGATTGTAGATCGACAAGCAATCTTTCTTTTGTTAATGAACTACCTAAGTTAAAGTACATAAATCTGCTTATGTGTACAAGTCAAAAATTCATCTGCTAGCTTAGGACCATAAATCTTTACACAAAAATAATAAATTTATTAGTAATACTGCTCTTTCTTCTTGCCAATAATCACACATCTATTCGAGGATTTCAAATAAAGTAAAAATAAGAGGAATAAAAACATCCCTTTAGCGCTGCCCTGGTACTGTAACTTCAGGAGAGGACAGCTCAGACAGTGACTGTAAATTTGTATAATTAGACGAGGACGGCTCCTAGTAAAGTGGATGTACTGCCCCGCTCTGAATTGCATCTTCTTAATTACATTGAGTTTTAATACAATATAGTGATTACTCAGTAACTACCTGTTTAATTAAAGTGTAAATATTCTTTGCAGCCTGTATTTAATATGTAATGTGAGTTACATCATGTGCATGTATTAATGCACTAAAGGATACATTCACTCAGGTGTAATTCACGTTTGCAGTGTTAATGTTATAAAAGGGAATGTAACAATACACAGTTAACATAAATTGAGTTTCACAGGTCGATAGAGAGCAATTACTATGACAGCACAGAGAAATTAAGTTGAACTATCATAACTATAGCACCTGATGACCCTGATGATCTAGGCTGTCTGACACAATGTTTGTCTTGTATTTCTAAATGGATGAGTAGTAATTTTCTCAAGTTAAATAGGAAAAAAACTGAAATCTTACACTCATTATTTTCATTTTTACTAATGACTATTAGTTGTAAAGAATTTAGGTGTAATCATGGACCTAAACCTAAATTGCACAATAACCAGATTATTAAGGCTGCATTTTTCCATTTAAAGAACATTGAAAATGTTAGACCTCTTTTGACATTGCAAGCTTTTGAGAAATTCATTCACGATTTTTTTTGTTGACTAGATTACTATAATGCACTTCTAAAATGACCACCTAAGAAACACATCAGTTGGTTGTAGTTATTCCAGAATGTAGCAGCAAGAATCCTAGCCAGAAAAGAAAATGTTTGGTCTCGTCCATTTTGGGAGATGGACGTCTGAGACGGAACTCCGTTAGCAGCAGTGTTATTTTTCCTTTATTTTTTTTATCATCCTGAGGTATCCTGTATTTAATCACCCCAAGGGACTTCAATTACAGTATATGCAAGTATATACGTATAAGCATGAGTGGCAGAAAAAAAGTTCAGAATGAAATGAAAAAGACCACTAAATCGTCATCCAAGCTTAAACATAGCCTCAAGTTCAAGTTCAAGATATGGCCTGCCAGAGACTGACCGGGAACAGATAGGCAAAAGAAGAGATCTCTCAGGACCTGACACTGCAGCATCACCTCCAGGCCAGAGCTAAAGAGAATGCAAAAGTGCAAGTGAGTCAGGCCAGGAGAACTCGTTGATTCCAGAAGGTTCATTGAAACTGAAAATGGCCTTACATTCTGTGCTGTCAAATACCCATCATAAGCCAGCAACACTGACTCCAACTGGGCCTGCTACTCCACCCACGGAGCACGGAGAAGACTGAAATGAACAGTCCAAGCAATGATCGTCACAATGACAACCGCAATAACTACCGCACTAAGAGGAAACATAAAGGAGATAAAGAGTAATATAAAGAAGATTACAAAGGATATAAGGAAAGACATAAAAGACATAAACGTGACAAATAAGAAGCTACTTCAGGATGTTAAAGACTTGGAGAAACGTTTAAGTAATTGCTTTGAAGCAACCTTTAAAGATATGCTAGAAAATACAGTAATATGTGAGAAAGTTTGAAAATAAATTTAGAGTGCTTGGTGCCCAGCTTGAAGACGTCAAATGTTCATGTCTCGTGCTGAAATAGTTGAACAATTGGTTTCCGTCTTTGATGAAAAAGCAATGGTTACAAAATCCAAATGCAAAGTGCTTGGAAACAGACTAGCTGCACTGGAAGATGGATACAGAAGAAATAATATCAGAATTGAAGGTCTCCCCGAAAAATATGAAAGACCAAACCCAGTGAAATTCATTGTTGAACTATTGTCTCAAATAACTGGAGAGGACTTCAAATCAGACACCTGGGACCTCACGCATAACGCTGTGTGCAGAATTCACACTAAAACATGGCATAGGGACAAAAGCAGAAATGTGCGTATGCATAAATCTGTGCATACGCCACCTTCCACGTTCTTCCACTTCATAAATCACGGTCAGCGTGAAAAGTAACACTTGTGTACACGCCTACTGCCCCACCTCGACTGCTCCCAGAATTAAGCCTCTTTGAATATGCAAATCAATATAAATAGCCCCTTATGTTTTGTGTTCTGTGATAAGACAACAGCAAAAGCACGGGGATAAAGGAGAATTTCAGCGAATACCAAGTAGACGCAAGGAAAATGTACTATTTGTTGGTTTAAGCAGTGATATAAACAACAAAAGGAAGTTGATCGAGTGATAGAGTGGCAGAGAAACTCAAAAGTTCAAGTTCAGAAAGCCACACAGTGCCCGAAAAGGAGAGTCAAACCCCACTGTCTGAGTGTCATATGGAAGCTTATTAGGGTACTTTTAAGGAACACTGAAATATATTTGTAGTAAACATTTAATTATTCCATCCATCTATCCATCCAGGGTCGCGCCAGTCCCAGCAAGCATACAGCGCGAGGCAGAAAAATTCCCTGAATGGGGCGTCCACATGTTTAATTAATAACAGTATACATTATTTAAATGAAGTTAAAAAGGTATCTGTATAATGTAATATACAGTATATATGTAAACTGCATTTCATCTAAAAAATATCAAGAGCTCCAAGAAGATAGCGCCTGGAAATCTAAATCGACTTAGAAGCCAGTTGTCATCATCTATAAATACACACTCTCTTCTATTGAACTGAATTGAATTCCTTTATTGTTACTGTATGGTGCAATTAGATTCAATATGCAAATCCTCCATAAACTTATTTTCTTAAAAAATGTTAAAATAACAACACAAACAATAATAATAATGATAATATGATAAAAAAATGAAAAATATAAAATATGAAAGCATAAGTGCCTCAGGTTGTGCAATATTACAACTGTAATGCAAGTTTACAGTGAGGCATTTGTACTTATAAGTACAAGCAGTTCTACCAGGAGCACTTGATGGACTGATTGAGTGCGTTTACAGTAATCCCTCACTTATCACGGGAGATAGGTTCCAAGGCCGACCGCGATAACTGAATTTCCGCGAAGTAGGGACACTATATTTATTTAATTATTTAACGTGTATTTGGACGTTTTTAAACCCTCCCTGTATTGTTTACAACCCACCATTTACTCTATTAAAAACAGGGACAACTGCTAAGCAATATGAAATCAGTAGGTAAGTTTACACTTACTGTATAGCGAAGTACACGTAGCAGCTTGTAGGCGGTCATGACGTCGTCGACCTTGTTGCAAAGATTCCTAAAGCAGATTCCATCCAGACTACTGCCTTATCACGTCCACTTGCAACTCGTTTTGCACCCTGGTTAAAGGACACTGCGGCCGTAGATCTTATATGCTTTTCCTCCTTTTTAAATAAAAAGAATCGATGTCCTGCAGCGGTGTAGCTGTTCCCTTCCTTCAACATATCCAAAACTTTTACCTTTTCTGCAATCATTTGCATCTTCTGTTGGTGCTTGGACACAGCCCCTGAAGCATTAGCACATTAATGATGAATGAGTGAGATGAGACTTCCTGGTTAATGCAACACTCCGTCGCTGAGCCAATCAGCAGCACACAGGAACTTAACTGCGTGCTCTGATTGGGTAGTTTCTCAGCCATCCGCCAATAGCATCTCTTGTATGAAATCAACTGGGCAAACCAACTGAGGAAGCAAGTAAAAAGACCCATTGTCCGCAGAAACCCGCGAAGCAGCGAAAAATCCGCGTTATGAATTTAGATATGCTTACATATAAAATCCGCGAAGTCGTGAATCCGCGAAAAGTGAACCGCGAAGTAGCGAGGGATTACTGTATATCTCTTGGGATGAAACTATTTCTGAACCGTTAGGTCCGTACAGGAAAGGCTCTGAAGAGTTCACCGAATGGGAGCATTTCAAATAGACCGTGTACATGGTTGAGGCAGCGTGTGTTGTACGCTGTACTCCGAGAATTCTCTCCGCTTCTGCGGTATTGCTTTCCGATTAGCTATTGTAGAGCTGTGATTCCTCACTCAAATACAGTAGGTTACAATACTCATTGGTGCACCGAGAGTAACAACGCTAAAGCAGCTATAGTATTTGGAATAGTTTGGCCATTCAGTGCACCGTTACATGGTTACAGGTTGATTACAATCAGATGCCTTAAAATAAAAAATGATATGTGGTTGATGTCAGTGTATTTGATAAAGCCGTATCAGGGATGTGTATCTAAAAAATAAAAGGAAGCCACCCAGGAACAGTGGCACTGCTTTGACGCTGGGTGCCGCCAGTCTGCGAAACAGAACGGAGATCTTGCGTACACCAGGGTATGAGCTACCATTGAAATCTGCATGGCTCTACACCAAGTTTAGGTTTTATATATCACGATTTGAATGTGGAAACGTTCATACGCATCATTTTTGTGCATACACACTGTTTATACATGAGTTCCCTGGTGCTTTCCCACTCTGAAGTGAGTTTATAACGTTTGAAACAGTTTCATCCCAAGAACTATAAACGTGCTCAATCAGTCCATCAAGTGCTCCTTGTAGAACTGTTTGTACTTATAAGTACAATTACCTCACTGTAATCTTGCGATAAAGTTATAATATTGCACAACCTGAACCACTTTATAAAGCGCGTATTTACATATGATGATGTTATCATTTTTAAGATGAAATGCAGTAAAATATGTTTATTATATTACACAGATAAAACTTTATTTATTAACAATATAGATTATTTAAATTAAGTTAAACATGTGAGGACACGTTCACGGATTGTTCCTGCCTCGCGCTGTATTCTTGCTAGGACTGGCGCGACACTGGATGGATAGAATAATTTAACATTCTAACATGTACTACGAAGATATTTCAGTGCTCCTTAACACTAGAATTATCAGAGCCTACGAAAAAACTCGTAGATCCGTCCCACCTTAAATCGCGTCTTAAATCCGTTTGCACCTCTCCGCCAGAGTCTTTTGTCATCTAAATGTGCTGATAAACACAAGCTACTAGCAGCCAGCTATTCCATCCCCCCACCGACTTAGAACGAACTTCTCCTAGCTCATGCCTTGCCTTGATTTGATTATCTGGGATTGAAGTGGAGTTTTACAGTGGAAATAATATAGTGTTATTTGGAATGCACGCATTTCATGTGTGTTCCGTTTCTATAGTAGTCTGTGCAAACACATTTTTAAAACAGAAATGTTTTTCATATTCTAATAGTAAATGACAAAATGTAGGCATAAACTATATAACGTATGAAGCCTGAAGTCCATATATCAAAGAAACATTTTCACAAAAGGTACAAATAAGAGAACACGTGCGCTTTTATTCAAAAATATAACTGCACACAAAAAAAAGCCGCGTTAGCATGCCACATTGACACTCTTACTACAACCGCTGCGGTGACGTAATGGTATCCGCTCCTGACTGGGAATCAGAGGGTGGCAAGTTCGATCCCGCACGGCTCCACTTCGAGAAGTGAACTGTTCTTATTCTTACAATTTTAGAATAACAACATAAATTTGATTTCAGTCTGTAACAGCCGGTGTAACTTATGATACTGGTAAAGGTTAGCTTTTTTTTTTTTTTTTTTTTTTTTTAATTCACTTTTCATTCTTGCAGTCGCATTCAGAATCAATCCATACAACCCCATCTGACGCAGCTGTTTTCACATAAATAAAAGTGCACTTTTATTCAAGACTATAACCGAAGAATAAAGAAAGCAAGTTACAGTTGGTGGTTGATACGACAGCTTGCGTGGTGCAATGTTAAGAACTGCTGATTTCAAGTGACGGTGAGATACAAAGAAGGCAGCTTCGCCAGCGTTTGTGTGTCAGAACCCTTTTGGGGGGTGGGGGGGGGGGGGTAGTATGCATCGTGGTACACTGCAGAGCTATAGCGCGTCTTTATGTCAGATGGGGTTGTATGGATTGATTCTGAATGCGACTGCGAGAATGAAAAGTGAATTAAGAAAAAAAAAAAAAAAGGCATGAGCTAGGAGAAGTTCGTTCTAAGTCGGTGGGGTGATGGAATAGCTGGCTGCTAGTAGCTTGTGTTTATCAGCACATTTAGATGACAAAAGACTCTGGCGGAGAGGTGCAAACGGATTTAAGACGCGATTTAAGGTGGGACGGATCTACGAGTTTTTTCGTAGGCTCTGGTAATTCTAGTGTTAAAAGTTCTAAAAAATCGGCGTTCTAAGCTTGTGTGGCGATTGGGTATTTGGAGAAAGAAAAGTAAGAACAGGAATTAGGGGTTAGTACGTTTGAAAGAGACAGTACTGCTGCAATAAATTATTTCATCGAAAGTTGCGCATGGCGCAGCAAGCATCCTGCATGAGGCAGGAACAATCACTGCGCCGCCATGTTGCAATTTAATAACATGCTTTAACTGCTATCATCATGAAAATGATATCAAGTATACATCTCAGTTTTTTAATTATTCAGAGAGCTGTAATATCACAAATGTAATGGATTCTGTGTCCCGTCGGAGGAAGAGAAAGCCGGTTTAAGAAGCACGTAGTGATTCACAGACATAGAGCACATAGAACATCAAATACAAAACAAAGCATTTAATGTGCTACTTTAGTTATGATGGGATTTGAGAAACTAGTAAATTAAACGATTTTAAGATGAAGTTTATGATGGTCTACTTTAATGACAAAATAAACTACATGATTAAAGTGGAAATTTAGAGATTAAAGTTGACATTTCGTGCTTTTTCTCCAGTGTGTGCCTATTTTGCCTGTACCATAATAAGCTTTTATATGACACTCAGACGGTGGGCTACGACTCGCCTTTTCATGGCAACTTTGATATCTGACAACTTCTTTTTTATTTTAGGCACTGTGCGACTTTGTGAAATTGAGCTTTCGAGTTTCTCCGACACTCTATGTCACTCGATCAACTTCCTTTTGTTGTTTATACCACTGTTTAAACCAACAAATAGTATGTTTTTCCTAGCCTCCACTTGGTATTCGCTGAAATTCTATTTATATTGATTTGCATATTCAAAGAGGTATAATTCTGGGAGAAGACGGGGCGGGACAGCAGGCGCGTTACTTTTCACACTGACTGGGATTTATGTAGCAGAAGACCGTGGAAGATGGCGTTCGCACAGATTTATTCATCTGGATTTTTTTGTGGGTACAAACATTTCCGCTTTTGTGCTTACACCATGTTATAGTGTGAGTTCTACGTACGCCATCATATATGAAGCCCCAGGTCCTTATGGCTACCCTGCTAAAATTAAGTTTTTTATTAGCAACATTTATAGAAGCCAGAAACAATAAAATTCTACCTCAAACTTTTCACCAAGCATTAATTACCGTTTTCTCCTAAGAAAAATAAGGACTTATTACAATTTGTATCATACAACCAATCTCACTTCTTAATTATGATGCTAAGATTCTCTTCAAAGTTCTAGCTAGAAGGATTGAGAAAGTGCCTGCAGCCCTAACTGCTCTAGCAGAATTTCAAAAGATATCTGGGCTCAAAATTAATTTGAAGAAAAGTGTGCTTTTTCCAGTGAATTTTCTAGCGAACAGCATTAGATCGGACACTTTCCATTTTATCCATTGCAGATCAGTTTATATACCTAGGGATAAACATAACAAGTAAATATATAGCTCTTTTTCAACAAAATTTTGCTGTCTGTTTGGAAAAACTTAAACAAGACATACATAGATGGTCTACATTCCACCTTACTTTACCAGGGAGAATTAACACTATCAAGATGAATATCTTCCGTAAGCTTCTGTTTCTATTTCAAAACATCCCCATATTCATTAACAAATCATTTTTTAAGAAATTAGATTCAATCATATCTTCAGTTATTTGGAATTTGAAATATCGACGCTTCCAAAGGGTGACCCTAAAACAACCTTAAGGAGAAGGTGGAATGGCTTTACCTAATTTTCAGGTTTATTACTGGGTGGCAAATATACAAGCTATAAAAACCTGGACATTGACATAAACAGATTAACACACACTAGCTTGGTCTGCAATAGAAATTAAATCCTGCAATACTTCTTTATATTCCTTGCCGTGTACACCAATAAATACAAGTTATCATCAATATACTAACAACCCAATTGTACTTCATTCACTCAGAATATGGAACCAATGTAGGAAGTACTTCAAGTTAGAGAATATTTTTTCTGTGGCACCTCTGCATGATGTTTGGAAAACATATGGGATTAAATCATTTAGAGATCTGTATATAAATAATGTCTTTGCATCTTACGAACAATAACACTCCAAATTTAGCTTTCCACACAATTTTTCCACTATCTCCAAATTAGAAACTTTGCTATACAAGATCTGCCAAATTTTCCTCACGTCCCACCTATTTCTATTTCAGAGGAAATATTGACCAGTCTTGAAAACTCAAGACAGCTTTTCTATAATTTATAAAAACATTTTAAAGTCCATTCCTTTTAAAGATACCAGAGTATAGTGGGAATAGGATCTCTTACTCAACATTTCAGAAAAGGGGTGAATGGCAGCAATGCACAGAATTTACTCAAGCTCCATATGCGCAAAGCATACAGTTATTCAACTTTAATTATTTTATTGAGCACATCTGTCTCAGTTAAAATTGTCAGAAATGATTCAAGGGCAAGATCCAACCTGCAAACATTGCAATCGAGCTCCAGCCTCACTAGGCCACATGTGTGTGTGTCTGTGTATGTGTATAAATTTATTTGTCTATCTACCTATTTATGTAGTTATTTATTTAAAGAGCTTCTGTAAAAAGCCAAATATCCCTGTGGAGACAAATAAAGTTTTATCTATCTAATGTCTATGATACCAAGCTTCCCTCTTGATAATTAGGTGGTTTGTTTTTTATTTTTACTTTTACAAAAGTCCTCCCTGTGTTCTTCCCGTGCTTGTGTTGGTTTCCTCCCACAGTCTAAAAACATGCAGGTTAGGTGAACTGGTGATCCTAAACTGGCCCTGGTATGTGGTGGGTGTGTGTTTGGCCTGCGATGGACTGGAACCCTGTCCAGGGTTTGTTCCTGCCTTGCACCCACTGCTAACTGGGATTGGCTTCAGTAGACCCAGGCGACAGTGTTCAAGACTAAGTGGGTTAGAAAATGACTGACTGACAGTTACAAAAGGGATCTAGTTTGAATGAAATAGTGGATAATGTACTGTACATGTAATGTACTGTACATGTGCTATGGGAAAACAAATAAAAATACTATCATGTCCTTTAATTTTATAATTTTAGCATTTGTGCTTTCCCTACTAAATACAAAAAGCACATTTTTTATTCAAAAATGTTCTTAATAAAAAAAAAAATCTATAATAGATATTTAGCTTCTGCAGACATCCCAAAGACCTGCGACTACGACGGATTTAGCATTCAAAACTCAGGTCCCTTTTCCGTTGGGCCACTCATCCTACAGTTAAATAGCTGCTTCTAGCAATCTTATCTCTTTGGTGTTCATAGATCTGCTTCCAGAAAGAAGAAGGCCTTTAACTTTTCAGATCAAGCATGATTTTTCTTTCATTGTCACTTCCAATGGCTCTTTTGGCCCTAGTAGCCTAACTAAATTGCCTACTGTGCCAGCAGGCATTTCTTCTGAGACAAGGCACATAGAAAAAAAAGATACAGAACTGCAAAAATCTTAAGACACCATATATTTTTCTATATAAATTGTGTCTTAGATGTGTATTTTTTGTGTTTTTCATTATGTGTAAGTAGAAAGAGACCAAATTTCCAAACATTCATTTACCAAAAAATTCTATTTTATAGAGAAATGTTTATATTTTGTTAAAGTACAATGATTTGATTGATTCCTTCTACTGTACACCAGTTTCTGTTAATCTGTTTGGTTGTCCCTCACCTGGTTTCAACTAAACTAAAGGATAAGGGTGTGGCAGATTACATAATGTTATTACACAAATGGCATATTGAAGAGCATAACCACAAGACTCAGCATGGTCAGTTTCCATCTGCGAAGTCGCTCCCAAACTGAAATTTTACAACAGCCAGGAGTTTCAAGATGAGCTGTCTAAGCTCTTCTGAAGTAGTACAAGAGAACAGGCATAGTTAAAGACCAGAAACAAGTGGTCGTCCACACAAACTGCATAAACCAGATGAGAAATACATCAAACTGACCTTGCTTCAAAATTGGAAGAAGTTCAATGCCATCACCAGCACTGAATTTACAAAAACTGCTGGAAGCCAAGTATAGACCCCCTCCTCTAAAGTGCAAACTAAGTCAAGCGACTCACATATGCACAAAAGCACAACAACTGGAATATTGAAAAATTGTAGCAAGTTCTCTGGCATGACAATTCAAACTTTGAAATTTTTAGTTCCAACAATAGGCAGTGTGTCCATGGCAGAGCTGGGTAGTGCTACATGAATAAGTATCTGCAGTAAACAATGAAGCATGTTAGAGGTTCCTGGCAGATGTGGGACAGCATTTCTGCAAATGGAGTTGGTGATCTAGTTAGAATTAATTGAATCTTCAATTTTGAAAAATCCAAGCGGATTTCTTCCATCACTTAGTACCATCAGGGGGGTGTCTAATCAGTCCAAATTCATTCTGCAGCAGGACAATGACCCCAAAAATGTGGGCCATAAAAACTATCTTCAGAAAAAGATATGTTTGTTTTCTTAATAGATCCCTGATGTCAACATTATCAAGACTATCTGGGATTACCTAGAGAGACAGAAGCTAATCAGATAGCCAAAGTCCGCAGAAGAACTGAGGCAAGGTCTTCAAACCATTCATTCAAAAGCGGTCAGTAATGCTAGTGGTAGAGACACTGTTCACTGTGCTATGATATACAACACCAGAATTTAAAAATGCTTCTTCTTAGATTGGTTTACCCCTTAAGCCATCTGTTACATTGTGCCTAGGTGGCTAAATCCAATCTACATAAAGATTATCCATGTTAACATTAATGTGAGATCTGCAATCACACAGCATCTCCTTAGTCAGATCTTGTCTGCTTTAAACACAAATGATACAACTGGTAAAGAGAAACAGTGCACTGATGTACTGCTATCTGCATGACTTGTTGATATGAGAAATTATTGACATCTAAAATATGCAACATATTAAAAGATTCTAATAACAGGTTTGGAAATCAAAATTGTGGCTGATTTGGAAATTGTCCTGAAGAAATATGGAGCATTTGCTATTTCCAAGTAATAAAACTTCATGAATAGTGTCACACACGTGAAATTAAGAGACAGTTTACGAGCCCGAATAAGTGTGTATCTACCAAACCAGGGGTTGGTGTTGTCAGATAACACTTTCTCTCTTTCCTCCACTGCAGACAATCAGAAGGAAGTCTCACCTGAAGACCTCACTTCTGGTCCTGGTGTTTCTGATCTCACTTCCTGACCTGGCTCTCCTGACCTCACTTCCTCCTCTGACCCTAAGTAAACATTATTTTGTATACTACAATTCAGTAGTATACTGATCTTGGTCTGAAAAGATATCGTTTTTTGCTTCATCTCTCTATACTTTGTGGGGTGGCAATCCCAAATCTTTTTTGTTGTGTTTGTGATTTCTTCACAATGGTAATGGTCCTTTGGTAACATAACCCTTGTTATTTCAATAAACGCATGCTCTTTACAATACATTTAAATATAACAAGTATAGGATCTCTAATACAAGATTAAAATACCATTTTTAGCATGTTTCCTAATGTAGCATCTCTTTTAGACCAATCCCTACTCCTATTTCCCCCTTAACATTAACATAATATAAAATCACCAAAAAACTGGTTGTTTTCTTTTGTGTTTTATGGTGACTCATGCAAAAATGAAGCTTTAAAATGCAGTTTGCCTTTTCTCCTTTGTAGTAATTCACTCAGGGAATATCCAACCTAAAACTAGCACCTACAAAAATGTAGTGTTTTCTATGTGTTTATAGGTGATTCAGGCAGAAAAGTCTCTTAAACTGTTCTGATCACTTGAAAGACAGCATTGGTATTCTTCTTTGGCTGAATAACATTTGGCCACTGGCAATATTGCAGAGTGCAAAGGCAGACATTATTAGCCTTGTGGAGTGGGGATGGGGAAGAATACAAGTAGATTAAAAAGTTCAACATGGTATTTGTAACTTTAACACGCAAGTCCAAAAGCTGACATTTGAGTGCGGCTTGAGGTAGGACATACATGCTGCTCTATTCTACTTGAGGTTAATTGTGTTCAGTTTAGGCAACTTATGTAGCTTAATAAACAGATAACAAGTGTTAGAATATTTTTTAAATAACATAATTACATAGAGAAAACACGGACTTGGCCTAGAACACCAAATATTATACTTAGTATATTTCTTAAACCGACGTAATCAAACCAAAGACCTGGGGCCTCATGTATAACGCTGTGCATAGAATTCACACTAAAACATGGCGTATAGACAAAAACAGAAGTGTGCGTATGTACAAAAAGATCCAGATGCATAAATTCCAAGTTCTTCTGCTACATAAATCCCAGATTGTTCCTGCCTCCCGCAAGATGCTTGCTATGCCATGCATGACCCTCGATGAAATAATTTATTACAGCAGTGCTGTCTCTTTCAACCTATTAACCTCCAATTCCTGTCCTTCCTTTTCTTTCTCCAAGTAACCAATCGCCATACAAGCTCTGTAATAAATGTAAAGCCATCTGTAAACTTAGAACACAGATTCTTCAAAATTTTTAAGGAACATTGAACCATTTTCATGGTACCTGTTTAATTATTCCATCCATCTATCCATCCAGGGTTGTGCAAGTCAAAACAAACATACAGTGTGAGGCAGGAACAATCCCTGAACAGGGCGCCAGCTCATTGCTACCGCAGCACCACTACACACTCATGTTTAAATATTAACAATATACATTATTTAAATAAAGTTAAAAATGTATCTGTATAATGTAATATACGTACTTTACTACATTTCATCATAAAATTATATCAAGAGCTCCAAGAAGATAGCGTTTGGAAATCTAAATCGACTTAGAAGCCAGTCATCATCATCTGTAAATACACGCTCTCTTCTATTGAATTGAATTCCTTTATTGTTATTGTATGGTGCAATGAGATTCAATATGGAAATCCTCCATAAACCTATTTTATCATTTAATAGGAAAATAATACTAATAATAATAATAATGCAATAAAAAAATGAAAAATATGCATTATGAAAGCATAAGTACAATAAAGTGATCCCTCCTCGATTACAGGGGTTGCATTCCAGAACCCCCTGCGAAAGGCGAAAATCCGCGAAGTAAAAACCATATGTTTATATGGTTATTTTTATATTGTCACGCTTGGGTCATAGATTTGCACAGAAATACAGGAGGTTGTAGAGACAGGAACTTTATTCAAACACCGCAAACAAACATTTGTTTCTTTTTCAAAAGTTTAAACGTGCTCCATGACAAGACAGAGATGACAGTTCCGTCACACGATTAAAAGAATGCAAACATATCTTCCTCTACAAAGGAGTGCACGTCAGCAACAGAGGATGTTAGAGAGACAGAGAAAAGCAAACAATCAAAAATGAATAGGTGCTTTCCGGGCTTTTAAGTATGAATGTCAGAGAGAGGGAGAGAGAAAAGCAAACAATCAAAAATCAATAGGTGCTGTTTGGGCTTTTAAGTATGAACGTCAGAGAGAGAGAGAGAGAAAAGCAAACAATCAAAAATCAATAGGTGCTGTTTGGGCTTTTAAGTATGCGAAGCACTGCGTGGGAAGCATATCGCACAACAAAGCAGCCGCAAGTAAGCCCAGCAAGGAAGTGAGCAATGTGAAGGTAGTCTTTCAGCGTTTTTTAGAGGAGCATCCGTATCCTCTAGGGGTGCGAAAGGCCCCCCTGCTCACAATATATTTGAGGAGTTTTATTTAATACGTAATACGTGCTCTGATTGGGTAGTTTCTCAGCCATCTGCCAATAGGGTCCCTTGTATGAAATCATCTGGGCAAACCAACTGAGGAAGCATATACCAGAAATTAAAAGACCCATTGTCCTCAGTAATCCACGAACCAGCGAAAAATCTACGATATATATTTAGATTGGGATTAATAAAGTATCTATCTATCTATCTATCTAGATATGCTTGCATATAAAATCCGCGATAGAGTGAAGCCTCGAAAGTCGAAGCATGATATAGCGAGGTATTACTGTATACATGTAGATAGTGAAATGGTTCATGAAGTGGCTCAGGTTGTACAATATTACAACTGTAGTGCAAGTTTACAGTGAGGTAATTGTACTTATAAGTATAAACACTTCTACCAGGAACATTTGATGGACTGATTGAGTGCGTTTAGAGCTCTCAGGATTAAACTGTTTCTGAACCGTGAGGTCCCACCAAGAAAGGCTGTGAAGCGTTTGCCGTATGGGGGCATTTCAAATAGACTGTGCGCATGGCTAAGGCAGAGTGTGCTAGATGCGGTATCCCGATAATCCTCTTTCTGATCAGCTGCTGTAAAGCTATTCAGTGCACCACTCAGAGTACAATGCTAAAACAGCTATGGTATCTGGAATAGTCTGGCCAATCCGTGGGCCATTATATTGTTACAGGTTGATTACAATCAGATGCCTTAAACTAATCAATGATATGCGGTTAATTTCAGTTTATTTGATAAAGCCACGTGAGGGATGTGAATCTAAAAAATAAAGGGAAATCACACAGGAACAGCAGCACTGCTTTGACGCTGGGTACCGCCAGTTTGCAAAACTGAGGCGTTAACTTGCGTACGCAATGGTTTGAGCTGGCATGAGAATGTGCTCCACTCCAATGGGGTGGCAGGACAGACAGTGGATTGTATTTCTGCTTCATGCATTTAGTGTCCTCTGTTCCAATCAGATAGATAGATAGATATTTATTTGTCCCAAAAGGGAAATGAATACTTTATAGAAGCTCAAGAAAAATATAAATATTATAACGAGCAACAACCTACCAAACACAAACAAGGACTTCTGATTTTGATAATTATAAGAGATCTGTTGCCATCTAATAACAGCAAGTGGCAGTAAGAAAGATCAGATTATGCTCACATCTGCCCAGATGTACATTTTACATTTAAATAAAGCAGGTCCAGCTTGTCATGTCCACAAATGGATCATGACACACTTTGATGGAAATTTTTCATCGTTCTTTGCAAAATTCCTTGGCTGAAGTCACCAACATTCCAGGTTCAACATGCTTTATCATTAAAATGATAAAGAACAATAGACACTTGGAATAAACTACCAAGTAGTGTGGTAGACAGTAAGACATTGGGGCCTTTCAAAACTCGATGTTATTTTGGAAGAAATAAGTGGATAGGACTGGCGAGAATCATTTCTGCTCTTGAGTCCTTGTTTGAAGAGGGCAGAATCTAAACAATAATCAGGATAATGTAACTTATCTCCCTAGGAAGTCCAACAGCCAGTATTTCAATATCTGGATTACACATTTTAGTTTAAATTATAAAATACTCACTTTTACACCATTGCTCATTCACATAAATATCAATTCTCCCTCCTTCCTTTTTCTCCCTTCATCTGATTGTATCTGATGAAATCAGTCCAGTGTTAAAATAGAATTTTCAGAAAGTTTCAGCCAGTCCTCCATAATGAATAAAATTCCACAGTACCTGAATGTGCCAAGACTTGCCATAGATGTGACAGTTAATACTTCTTAATCGAAAGTGATTAAACATTATTCATTATGTAAAGGCAGGCCAGTTCTGAAACCTTCCCACCATGCTTTTATCCTCGTTCCAGTTCTTTACCCTTTCCATTTTGGACAAGTTGCTCCTTGGTGTAACAGTGCTCCTTAGGAGCTAGGGATACCTAGATATTATCCGTGTGGAGTTTGAACATTCTCCTTGTATCTGTGTGGCTTCCTTTGGGTACTCCAGTTTTTCTCCGACTTTGTCAAAGATTAGGTTAATTGGCCTTACAACTTTGCCAAAGCATAGGTGTGCATGTGTGATTCCTGCAATGGAAAGGAGCCTTCTCCAGGGTTGTTTCCTTCCTTACACTAATCCCTGCTTAGATGGGGTCCCAGAACATGACCCTGCCTTGGTCTAAGCTGGTTTGAAAATAATTAACTGATTGGCTATGCTGCAGATTCAGAGCAAATGGACAGACAAAAATTAGGCATTATGATGTACCTGGCTACTCAGAATTGTATTCTATTTAGCCAACCTAAAAAACATATTTACTTCTGTCTATATTATTGCTAGTTACAGCTTAAATCTTTTTCTCTCTACTTCACACCATAATAGTTGGCACCAATTTATAGCTGTCTGAGTCTAACTGGTAAGCTAATATTCATTTTGAACTAAAGCTATAGGGATTTATTCGATATACTATGAAACCTCATCATTTATATAACATGTTTCAAAATTCTTTCAATAATCTATCAGAGGAGATTGACTTTTCTCGTCAAACTTTATCTTTCCAGGGTTAGCACTGCAGTTCATGGAGTTAAGAGTAAATGATTAAGGAAACTGACTTTGAAGTGACACTGTAATCTCCTTCTACCGTCTTTCCTATTATGATTCTGTGCATGGGGTGAAAATGTAACATTCTCAGTACAGCTGTTAAAATACTGTCTCCATAGAATCCTACTAATAAATTTATCCTCTTTATTATTTTTTCTGATAATAAATAGTAATTTGGGAAAGCAAAGAACAAAAATGCCAAATGAGAGAACCTTATTAAATCTGTGTAATATTATGTACTTACTGGAAGAAGAGGATAAGTAAAAGTGCAAATTCTCCAATTCTGCTTTTTAAATTTGTAAATAAATACGGAGAGACACAGAAAATGGGTTGGGGTACCCAAAGTTATGCCCCATATAATGAAAAAGAAATGAACAGTCAGTTAACAATTGTGTAAATAGACCATACAGGCTATCACAATTCAAAACTAAGTCACACCTGGTGCTGAATGTGGCATGCACACAGCAGTTCCATTACTGACTTCCCTGATGAACCTCTTTAATATTATTGTCGGAGTGCAAGGGGGGACTTAAAAAAAAAAGTGATGTCAGTGCTCTTGGAAATGTTTGGTCCTGGAGGTAAAAAAGGAGAGGTTTTTACTGACATTGGCCTCTCTTCTTTGGTAGTGCATTACTCTTTTTTGCAGCCCTGTAGTAGTCACATAAACACTTGTGTTTGACAAAATGATATAGGTTGGTTGGAAACAGAAATTAGATACAGAAGTTACATCAAATGGGAATCAGTCCTGGATGCATATCAACAGGTTATTCTCACATATCCTTACTCACTTTCAACAGAGGAGAGAGAGGTAAGGAGCCTGTGCTGATACAGTGCTTTGCCGCACCCACCACATAACAAACCACATCAGGATCCCAGATTAGGACCCAAGTGCAGCCATGCAATGGGTGACACCTCAGCACCACACTAGTTCAGATGGAATGGAACAGTGTGAGGTTTTTATGGTGGCTGGAGTGCCAATTCTGCCACCAACCCCCAAGTTTTGCCCTGCAGGTTGGAGGGCCTACTTGCAGGGCTATATGCAGATTAATGTCATACCCAGGACAGAGCAATTGCAGGTTAAGTAAAAATAATAAAATTACACAATGAAACAATCTTTAGGAAGTCTGAGGAAACGAAAATATCCATTCAAAGCCCTGTGAACCTAAGGAGATCTAAACTCTACAAAGACAGTGACCAGGAACTGTGAGGCAGCAGTGGGCCTAACCATGTGGAACACCGGGACTGCATAACTTATAAAATAAGGCTGAGCTCCAATTAAAGGGAAAAAAAAATGAATCAAGCTTAATGTGTAGTTTGCAACACTTGTTAATGCCATCACTCTTCCAGATTAATTTAGTCTACAAAAACTGTTAATTGTCGAGTTACCAGAACAAACTAACTCCTTAAATAGTCTAAATGAGTTTGTCATTCTCTTATTGCAAGGAGGCAGCCAGCAGTAATATTTGACAAGTATGTGTTAATTGAGTTTAGGCACCTACGACTTAACTTATGCATTGCAATTGTGTCTTATTCATTTTTTTTTTTTAACAGAAAAAACGCCAAAGAACCTGAAGCAATAATATTTCTTTTCATCATCTGTCAGAATTTGGCACAGTAGGTAGCGTGTTTGCCACTCGACCAGCTGGATATTAGTTATAATCCTGCTGAGAGATAACCTAAATTTGCTATATCTACCAAGACTTCAGCAAAGAGAATGGGGGTGGAAGAGATGAGAGAATGAAGTTTCCGGCTGCCACTCAAGGTCATATTTATAAAACTAAAGTCTCTGTCTGCTGTAGACTTTCTTTCAGATCAATTGATTTATTGAACATGAAAAGAAAACAGAAACAGGAAAATTCCTTCGACATATGCATGATAATTTGAAAAAGTCTCATTGGAAGCAGAGAGATCAGAGACATTTTATTTAGTTCCAGGAACTTGTTATACTTGTTTTTATTGTGGAAATGTCACATGAACAAATCTGTCAGTAAATCTTCAATGCTTTATACAAAAAAAGACAACTAACTTTTCATTTTGTATTTTTCTTTATGTAATAGTTTGTAAACCAAAAACCTAGTAATCATAAAACACAAGGGTACCACAGTCTTCATCAGGCATTTAATGTAAGACAAAGTTGAAGTTACTTCATTTTGTCAGGTTTCTTCTCTACTGGAAAGATCAGATTTAGCAATGATACAGAAAGCCATCTTCACCTCTTTTGGAGCAGCTGAGCTGAATAACCAAAATGACATCGACTTACTTTTCTGCATAGGATCTCACATCAAGAGTTGGTAATTCAAAGGTGAGTTCACATGTCTGTAGAAATTCTTTCAGGCAAAAAGGAACCAAAAAGATAATTTGCTTTAAGCTTGTAACTGCAACCTGAACCCTTTTCAATCAGATGGACAAAATAGCACACCTATCAGTAGGTCAGGTCAGGTTGGGGAGCATGCACTGGTACAGTGGGTTGCCACACCCACCACACAACAAAACAGCTCAGGATCCTGGTTGACAACCCACCAGGATGACATGCAGTCCAGTCCTACCCTCCGGAAATGACCCTCTATCTGCCACAGCCAGGTGTTATGTGGGTGTTCCCTTGGCCTGGTCCAGCGAGCTGGATCACCCTCGGGGAATTGTGCCACATGGCCATAGTGTTGTAACTGATGTTCCCTCACAATGCAGGTAATGTGCCTCATTCGGGACTCCATGAGCAACCGCTCATTTGACACAAAGTCAAAACAGCGGTACCCAAAGATTCTCCAAAGAGACACAGTACCAAAGGAATCCAATCTTCATCTCAGGTCACTGGATAGCATTCATGTCTCACAACCATATAGCAAGACAGGAAGCACCAGGACCTTCGTCCTTTTGCATAGATACTTAAGATACTTACATTGCTTCAATCGCCAGAAGTTACACCTTCCCTTAAAGCTAGAACCATGCATCTCTTCAGTTTTCTTGGAGCAGGTAGTAGACCTGCACTCTTGAGAAAAGAAAGAATTTCTCTTTGATCCTGTAAGCTACTCTCTGTAGAGCCTTGGAAATCAATGCCCTGAATCTCAAAGAAGAACAAATATTTTAAGAAGAAAATTTCAGCATCTAAAAACTCCTGTGCAAGAAAGAGTCATGCTTTTTTCTAGGAAGTGTAAGAAGACATGGCAAAGAGGCTAACAGGGAGCTGAGGAAGGTGATACAACAACACAGAAAAATGACCATATGGCAAAGACAAAAGTGCACTCCACTGCAGGCAAATTTCTTCACTTGAACCCAGAGTAATGACTTGCAAGTCCACACAGTATTGGACATCATCCTTAAAGGCTTAGTATTGTAGAACTATTTGTCTATGCCAAGAAAACTTAGAATTCTAAGTAGCTAATAAACAGCCAGCTAAGGACCTGCTTTCTTATTTTATGTGTTATTGGGTAACCAGCTCATAATGAACTGTATCCTGTAAACGTAAATGTTTTCCAAGATTTTAACTATTATGAAGACCAAGGATTCTAGAGACGCTAACAATTCAGCCCAGTCTCACAACTGATAGTACATTAAAAAACTGGGGAAAGCTCACTATGATATTAAATGATAAATAAAAAGCTTGTAAAATAATCAAAATCAAAAAACCATTAAAGAAAAAAAATGACAACCAGCATGTTCTTTATTATATACTTGTCTTATTTATCAATAAATAAGCAATTTTTGAAAGAATACTGGAATAATACACAGTAACACAGAGGATCTGAAATGTTAGGTTACGACAATCCATTACCTTAGTGGTGCACTGCACTCTTATTACTGGGTGAGAAAGTACTTATCTCCTCTCCTACAGTCTTCTGGTCCATATACTAGAACCTTGCCCAACAACCGTTTGTGTCTGTCTGTTGCCGGGCTAACTTTCACAATAAATATATTATAATTATAATATTCTTGCGCTTTCAGGAGCTGTCATCAGAGGATAATGATTAGACATACAACAATCAAAGGCAATGTATATCAAAATAAGGTTGGGGGAGGCACAGAATGAGGTGGGGTTGGGAGGGGTATTGGTCGCAAGGTTTTATTTATTATGAGGATGTTCTTCTTAAGTTTGCATATGCTGGGTTTATGTCCAAATGTCTGTTAATGGCGTTTTCGTTTGATAGCCAAGATTCAGGCAGGTCTCTGGCACTTTTAGTACTGGCCTTAAATCTTACTTGTACATTGTCCCAGTTAAATGTATTTCCAATAATAAATAAAACTTTACAACCAATACCCCTCCCAACCCCACCTCATTACCCGCCTTATTTTGCTATATTTTGCCTTTGATTCTTGTATGTCTAATCATTATCCTCTGATGACAGCTCCTGGCAGGAGCTAAAAGATCAGGAATAAAAACTACTTTATGAAACGTGATTCATTTTCTCCCATTGTGGATCTCCAGCTACAAATATGCAAACCGTATCACAGACCTTCACTTCCATATATATATATATATATATATATATATATATATATATATATATATATATATATATATATATATATATATATATATATATATATAGTCACACACATGCGCATGAGAGACGGTTTACAAGCTCAAATAGTGCCATTTCTCAGCCAGATGAGGGGTTGTCGCTGCCCTCTAATACTCTCTCCTTTTGTCCCTCTGCAGACTGACTGAAGACCGTACCTGCCAGTTGCGCCGCCTTTGATCCACCCTCTGATGATGTCACCTCCAGAACCATATAACGACATCCTATCCAGTCCAGAACCCACCTCTACAGACATCACTTCCTTTTCAAGCCTCCCGAAACACCACATCTTCTTTCTTGTGCAATAAATATACCAGAGAACCTATTTTTTAACCAGTTCCATTTTGAACTCTGTTCTGTAAAGACATGTTTTTCGTTTTGCTGCCTAATTTTTTCAGTATACGGAATCGCCATCCCTAAACCTTTTTCTGACTCTGGCTCTTTTTCTATTACAATTTTTGTATATATATATATATATATATATATAAATATATATATATATATATATATATATATATGATACGGTTTGCATATTTGCAGTTGGAGATCCACGAAGGGAGAAAAAACGAATCACGTATCGTAAAATAGTTTTATTCCTGAGCTTTCAACCCCTATCAGGGGTCTTCATCAGAGGATAATGCTTAGACTTACAAGAATCAAAGGCAATATATAGCAACACATTCAGTGGGTGGTAGGTGACTAAGTCAGTATGATCAAGGGGGGGGGGGGGGTTGTATAGTTTAATTATTGTGTACATGTCCTTCTTAAGTTGGCATATGCTGGATCAACAGACACTTGGACATAAATCCAAGCTATATATTGCCTTTGATTCTTGTAAGTTTTACTATACGTGATTCGTTTTTTCTCCCTTCGTGGATCTCCAACTGCAAATATATATATATATATATATATATATATATATATATATATATATATATATATATATATATATATATATAAATGTTATAAACTGCTAAAAAAATTAAAGAAATGCTTTAGAAACACATCAGATCTCAATGGGAAAAAAAAGTCTTCTGGATATCTATACTGATATGGACTAGATGATGTGTTAGTAACAAAAGGATGCCACATCGTTTGATAGAAATGAAAGTTATCAACCTACAAAGGGATGAAAAAACAGTCAGAAAAGATGAGGAGGGAAAAATGTCAGTGGCCTTCACCTGTTAAGCCATATTGGTTTTAGGGGTTGTCTCATTGTTGCCCCCCTAGTGTACCTGTTGCTAATTTCATTAACACCAAAGCAGCTGAAACCGATTAACAACCCCCTCTGCTACTTAACCGACCAGATCAATATCCAAGAAGTTTCATTGACTTGATGCTATACTCCGATTAAAAAGTGTTCCTTTAATTTTGTGACATAAGAAAAAAAATATATAAACTGGTAAACCAAGCAAATGTCAAAACCAAACTAATTTTTGAGTAAACCCAAACAATAAACTTAAAAACATACAAGTTTGTTTAAAGAACCCAAAAGCTAGGTTACTGAATGTCTTACAGCATCATCTTAAATAGCTATCACATGATGACATCATGCCATAATGGTGTAAGGCACGTGATAGCATCCTTCCTAACAACAAAAACCATCAGTATATGGAGCATAATGGTGAGACAAGCAGTGAAACAGGCTAAAAAATGGTGATGGAATAACACCACAGAAATTCTGTTAAAAAAGATCAAAAAGGAAATAATAAGAGTTTACAACAGAGTGTGACTCAGGGAGTGTCCAAAATTCAGCTGTTATCATTGTGAAAGAAGCTTCATGGACAAGTCTCCCTCTTCAAATCGCTTGTTTGATTCACGTCAGGGCTACATCTGGGATGTACAAGATGTCCCAGAAGACGCAATATGCCTGGCTTCTTACTCGGCCAGTAAACCTTTATAATGGAAGGTCAGGGATGGATGAGTTGCCCAGCCAAGTTGGAAGGACAGAGGACTAACATATGTGGAGAGATAACTCCCGATATATCGGGTAGCAGCATTCTGTGGTTGGGACTCCCATTGGTCCAGGGGCCTCATGTATAAACAGTGCGTACGCACAAAAATGTTGCGTAAGCCTGTTTCCACGCTCAAATCACAATGTATAAAACCTAAACTTGGCGTAAAGCCACTAACATTTTCATGTTAGCTAAATGCTTGACGTACGCAAGTTCTCTGCTCGGTTTTGCAAACTGGCGGCACCCAGCTTCAAAGCAGTGCTTTTGTTCCAGTGTGGTTTCCCTTTCTTTTTTAGATCCACATCCCTGAAGCGGCTTTATCAAATACACTGAAATTAACCGCATATTGTTTATTAGTTTAAGGAATCTGATTTAATTAACCTGTAACAATATAATGGTCTGCAGAATGGCCAAACTATTCCAAATACCATGGCTGCTTTAGCGTTGTTTCTCTCAATGCACCACTCAGACTATTTATCCCACTGTATCTGAGTGTGCAATCTGATCGGAAAAAGAATTATCGGTGTACAGCATCAAGCACATGGTGCCTCAGCCATGCGAACTGTCTATTGAACTGCTCTCAAACGGCAAACTCTTCAGAGCCTTTCCTGTAAGGACCTCGCAGTTCAGAAACAGTTTTATCCCAAGAACTATAACGGCACTCATTCAGTCCATCAAGTGCTCCTTGTAGAACTGTTTGTACTTATTAGTACAATTACCTCATTGTAAACTTGCGATACAGTTATAATATTGCACAAACTGCGCCACTTTATAAAGCACGTATTTACATTTGATGATGATATCATTTTTAAGATGAAATGCAGCAAAATATGTTTATTAATCAGATAAAATGTTAACATCATTTAAATAATCTAAATTGTTAATAATTAAACATGTGAGGACACGGTGTCGCAACGCTAGCTAGTTCAGGGATTGTTCCTGCCTTGCACTGAATTCTTGCTGGGGTTGGCACAACACTGGAAGGATAGATGGAAGGAATACTTAAACATGTACTATGAAGATATTTCAATATTCCTTAAAAGTTTTGAAGAATTGGTGTTCTAAGCTTACAGATGGCTTAACATCTATTACAGAGTTGATTGTGTGGCAATTGGTTACTTGGAGAAAGAAAAGGAAGGACAGGAATTGGGAGTTAGTACATTTGAAAGAGACAGTACTGCTGCAATAAATTATTTCATTGAAAGTCGTGCATGGTGCAGCAAGCATCTTGCGTGAGGCAGTCTCTGCACAGGGCGCCAGCTCATCACTATCACTGCGCCACCGTGTTCCCATGTTTAATAACATGCTTTAACTTCTATCATCATGAAAATGATATCAAGTATACATCTCAGTATTTTAATTATTTAGAGAGCTGTAATATCACAAATGTAATAGATTCTGTGTCCAGTCGGAGGAAGAGAAAGCCCGTTTAAGAAGCACATAGTGATTCACACAGAGCACATAGAAGAACACATAAAAAACAAAGCATTTAACGTGCTACTTTAGTTACGATGGTATTTGAGAAACTAGTAAATTAAACGATTTAAAGATGAAGTTTATGATGTTATACTTTAATGACAAAATAAACTACATGATTAACTCTTTTAGGGCTAATTTTTTTTTTTTCTTTTCTCCCAGGGCTGAATATTTTTCCAGAAAATAACTTTTTTAAAAAAAGAACACAAAACAATTGTTTAACATATCAAATCAACAAAAAATATTTATTTTTGACAAATATAACTTTTGCATTTTGTATGAGCCTGCATACTATATAATGTAACATATTATTATTGTACATACTGTACATGCTACAAGGCAAAGTCCTGCAAAGTATGATATCGCTCAAAGCAGCCAATTGCATGCATTGCCACGTTGCACTGCTTACAATATGTGTTGCACTGGTGCCTCTTTTTGAGTAGTCTATTGCTGCACACAACACAGTCAGGCTTATACTTTTTATCCTCATATGTGGCAGGAAAGTGGCGCTCAGTCAGCCTGTCTGGCACTGCTCTTTGTGCTGGCCTTCCTCGCTTTGCAAAAGGCACTCCGACATATTCTTCCAGCAAGCTGTCAACCACCTTCTTGCGGAAATCTGCCGCAGTCATAGTGCTGTCACTGTTTGCCTGCTTGAATAATAGAAATCCGTTTGTGAGTGCAATCTCACGCAGGCGATGGTACACAGTGTAGTACCACTTGGTGGACTTATGGCTGTAAGCATATGTCCCCAGCATCTGATCCAGTCGATCTACTCCAGCCATCTTACAATTATACTCTTCAAGCGCAACAGGCTTGTCCAGCTTCCTACCTGCTGGGTTTCCCTTTGAACGAATTGTTTTTTCACATAAATTGTTAGTGTGAACTGTACTAAGGCAAGTGACCCGTTTGACATCATGCCATGCCAATGCCACCAAGTTATCCGCCCGCATGAAAACAGGATTTTCCCCTCTTTTCAACTTCAGCCTGTCTGGCTTCAGCTGTAAAGGCATGTGTCTCCTATTCACCCTGACTGTGCCACAAGCTCCTATTCCCCTGCTCTGTAGCTCCATGAACAACTCTGGAGATGTATAGAAATTGTCCATGTAAACAACATGTTCATACCCCTGAAGCAGCTCAAGCACAACCTGAGTTGTCAAAGGACAGTTCTCTCTCTGAAAAGAATGCTTTCCTGTGTAAGTAATTACTTTCAGGCAGAAGCCAGTGTTTGCTTCTGCCAGTACAAAGTCCTTTATGCCATACTTGGTGGGCTTGTCTGGCATATATTGTCTGAAAAAAAGCCTTCCCTTATATTTTATCATGGATTCATCCGCAGACAAATCACGGCCAGGCTGATAAAATTGTTTATATGTAGGCTCCACAATGTCAAGCAGGGGCTGAACTTTGTACATCGGATTATAGCCTGGCTCACCCCTTGGAATGTTCTCCTTGTTATCACAAAAGTGAATGAAGCTTTGCAGCAGCACGTACCGATCACGCGGCATAACCTGTCCAAAGCCACCCGGTGACAAAGCACGTTTGGACCAATGCTCCCTGAAATTATATCGTCAGTCCAGTCCCATCTCAATCTGCAATGCCACAAAGCCCTTCACCTCGTCTTTTGTTGTGGGTTTCCACTTTGAAAAACGAGATCGCGGAGCAAGCGCATCCCGTGATTCAAAAAATTGTTCAGCATACCTGTTTGTCTCTTCAGATATCAGCTGAAAAACTGCCTCAGGAAAAAACAGTTTGAAATAGTCCAGCGGCTTGTAATCCGTTGTATCCAGCAGCAAGCCGTGCCTTCTTGTAAAGTCAGTTAGCCAGATCGGCTCCCATGGATCAATTTCTGGGTATTCCTCCCATGCGAACCTTGCCGTAGGTGTACTGGCAGCTCGAATGCGCTCAGCTGCCAGCTGAGCAGCTGGGGCGGCAACGGCTGGTCTCCGATCGGCTGATGCCGGCTCCTCAATCTCTTCCTCAATCTCTTGATCGCTGTCTATGAAATCCGACTCTCAGAAATCAGAGTCCGGCTCCGCGATTATGCGCAAAATGTCTTCTGCCGAGTATTTTCTTTTCTCGACTCGCTTCGCACCCTCGTGAGATGTTGATGCCATCTTGTCTTTGTTAGTGTTTGTTTATATTTCGCAACTCACGCACAGGCAAGGATCATTTGCTGAGTCAACAAGTCTAGCATTCCTCCAAGCACAGAGGGAATGCCTGTGACGCGACAGTGTGTTTTGTCGCCATTAACAGCTGATTGTCGCCCTCTATCCCTGGATGTCGACTTTTGTCGACATGCGCCCTCAACCCCTCCTGTCGACAAAAGTCGACATCCGCCCTAAAAGAGTTAAAGTGGAAATTTCGAGATTAAAGTTGACATTTCGAGCTTTTTTCTCACTGTGTCCCTATTTTTTTTTCTTTTCTCTACCCTAATAAGCTTTCATATGACACTCAGACGGTGGGCTACGATTCGCCTTTTCACGGCGACTTTGATATCTGACAACTTCTTTTTTATTTCGGGCACTGTGCGACTTTGTGAACTTTAGCTTTCGAGTTTCTCCGACACTCTATGTCACTCGATTAACTTCCTTTTTGGTTTAAACCATCAAATAGTACGTTTTTCCTCAGAATCTTTGTCATGTACATTTTCCATGAAAACATAAGCCACAACTGCAAACTATGTGGGGTAAGTAACATATAAAAAATATCATTTTTGGGAGTTTTTAGTGTTTGCACCTCAATTTTAATTGTTTTAGTGTTTGCACCAAAACAATTGCCAAGTACGGTCCAGATTTGAATCGAGAAGGGGACATGACAGACTGATGGGGCAGTATGTTTGAAGACAACCATTATACATTGATCTACATAAAGCATTTATAAATATTGCTGTGTATACAAAAAAAATTAAACAGGGTCTAAGTGACATAGAATCAGTTATAGTAGTTCTTGCTGATCTGTGTGCAAGCAGGGTGGACAATCCAGGGATTAAGTATTGTGAATGCAGTCGTGTAAGCTCAGAGTTTTTCTGCCACACTATGTCCGTCTAGTATATACTTGCAACAGGCTGGCTCACTATCAATGTTACAGTCCATAAGCAAGTATAAAAACCTGGAGGGATTCTAAAAGGACTCTCAGAAAACAAAATAATATTCACTCTTTTTTGACAATTATTGGGCAAAAAAACTGGTTAAATAAAAGCTTATTTCGAATATCTAAATATATGTAGTTTTAACACTTCATTCTAATATATTTTACCCTGAAGACTTTTGTAACTTCTTCCATATCAACTACTGAGCAGGAAAAGGAACCTCAGTACAGGATGAGGCCTCACATATGAAGACAAAACTAAAATAAATGCCTTTCTTGCGTGAATTATTAAAACAGAGTATTTAAAAAAAAACAACTGAAATCTACTGTACTAATTCCTTTCATAATTTTAATCAAATCCCTTTTAATCTCTGTTTGCTTAAACTGAAAAGGCTCAACTTCTTCAATCTCTCCTCGTAGCTCATACCTCTTAGTCCCAGTATCAGTCTAGTTGTTCTCTTCAGGACTTTTCTAGCACTGCATGTGTGTTTTGTAATGTGGACAGCAAAACTGTACACAGTACTCCAGGCAAGGCCTCACTAGTATTATATAACTAAAGTGTAACCTCGTTTAACTAATACTCTACACATCATGATATGAGGGGGTCAAGCTAAAGTTAGAAAATGGGATGTATTAGAAAATGGAGCGAACCTTAACAAAACCGATAATGTCGTTTCTCAATGTTGTCTCCACCCTTCTCTAAGCACTTGCACGACCTGCCGGGAAGTGCCAGGATTCCAGCAAAATAAAAGGTTTTGTCTTGTCCTCACAATCATTTCTGCACTACTTTGTTTATGTTGTCAAATGTCTTGAATCAACGACCACCCAGGTAATTTAGCGGTCCAAAAAGGTGGAAATCACACAGTGCCAAATCTGTCAAATAAGGAGAATGTTACAATAATTTAAACTTTAGTTTCTCCAGACAAAGCTTGGTGTTCTTAGCAGTGTGTGGGCGGGCGGGCAATGTCTTGCAGCAAAAGGACTCCTTGAGGCATCAGTCCCCGCCGCTTGGATCGAATAGCAGGCTTCACATTGGTCTGTAGTACACCTCAGCATGTAGTGTTCAACAATAACTTGGGTGCAAGAGTGGTTGTGAGGATAAGACAAAACCTTTTATTCTGCTGGAATCCCGGCACTTCCAGGCAGGTGGTGCAAGTGCATTGAGAAGGGTGGAGACAACATTGAGAAATGACATTATCAGTTTTGTTAAGGTTCATTCCATTTTTTAATGCATCCCATTTTCTAACTTTAGCTTGACTCCCACTTGTATATAACCTAACCCCCTATTAGCTTCACTTGTGTATACTGTCTGGACATAGATGTTTACAATATATACTGTCAGCATGCTGACTGAAAGTGATTTCCCAATATAATACATGCACTTGCAAGTCCATTCCGTTTGCTAGCAATCAACACTACCTGTCTTGAGTCTGACTTCAGTCTTACAGGCCATACTGCCTCGTCAGCTATGTTTTTGCACATTCACAAGCAACTTCTATGTTATACAGTATAGCATAGCACTTTTCCATATGGAATGCTATACCAAATAGTTTTACAGGTACAGAGCAATAGCACTATTATTTCCATATGTTTCTTACAAATGGAACGCAACTTGATAAGGATCATAATGTGAGTCACATTAACTGAACTAATTTAAAGGGCATTGTATTAGCTAATAGTCATCCTTAGTTAATGATCAGTGTGTGATGCATTTATAACTGTAAATCTTTTGGGATATTGCACACTATGAAAAGTGGCTTCTGCATTTACAGTAAATAAAAAGCCATTACTAGATGTATTACATATGTTCTTATCTACTGTATATAGACCCTCATTTTACACAAGGGAAGCAATTAATAAAGCAACTAGCAAAAAATGAAGACACATGTTAGAGAAATTTCAATCAATTACTCCATTGTTTTCTATGCTGTGATTTATAGAAGCAATAAAGGTAATGACCATAGAAGAACCCATACAACATTAGAATATCAATTTCTGTCTTTCCACTAATGACTTCTTATTCGTATTACAAGTATGCTTTGCATGAATGACAGTTTAGAAATATATGATCTGATTATATTAAAATACCTTAAAGGAAGAGCTTAGTATTGTTGAACATAAGGTTATCTTTAAATATAAGCATTCTGTTGTTTGCACAAGACACTTGCTTTATAAAGTGAAGTTCAATCTAACATAACCCCTTAACAGTGGAATTACCAAAGCCTACGAAAAAACGTGTAATCCCAGCCCACCTTAAATCCGTTCGCACCACTTGTTTTGTTATATTTGTACCTTTTGTTAAAGCGTATATTTGATATTTTGACTTCAGGCTTCACAAATTATACATGTATTTATTGTATGTATTGTATGTACTTACATGTATGTATTCCAAATGATGATATATTAATTACCCTCTACAACTCCAAGCAGTTCACTCCAAGATAAACACTGAGCACTGAAAACTTTCTTTGCGAATTTAACTGCGGCGGTTTGGGGGTTTTATGGCAGGGTGGTGAGAATATCAGGCAGCTTGCTGTTTGTGCTGATCGACACATTTACAACACAAAAGAGTCAAAAGGATTTAAGGTGTTTTTCGTAGGCTTTGATGATTCTAGTGTTAATGCAAGCTACAAATGAATACAGCTAAAGACAATGTGTATCAGTCTATTGCAGGATACGTTTCCTTTTAGTAATCTTATCAAAAAAAAATATGGAGATCTAGAATGTCTGCTAAAATGAAAGCACAAATGCCTTCAAGTTTTCCAAATATTTCCACTATCACTGTTTGCTCCACCTCCCTGAACTAACCAAGTTAAGAGTCTTGACTAAGTCACAGAGGGAGGAATAGAAGTAGTGTTAGCTCAGAGACTGATTTTTCCTCTTTTTAAGAGGGGCCTGTTTGTGTGTTGGACAGGACATGCCTAGGAGGGAGTTAGGAATGGGAGTGAAATATACAGTAACTCAGCATTACATCTTGGTATACTGTAGCAGCATATACACAGGGTGGGGAAATGGGTACTGAATGTTACTTTCACACCGCTACCTTCTGTTCAGTCCATGTATAGAGAATATAAAAAGTATTTAACCCTGGGAAGTTTATTCAGTTTACTGCTGTAAAACATAGTTTCTTAAAATTTTGGGTTGCCAACTTTTTGGTTGTGGAAGTTCGTGACACGCTGTTGTATTCAATGGAAAAGAGTTGCTTACAGTCTTGTGATGGATCAATGCGGGTAGCTCAACCAATCGACATTGCTCCATTAAGACTGTCGGTGGTGATTCTCCAAAGGGTAATCCCCCCATTCTGTTATGACTGATGGTGGAAATTCTCTGATTTGACAGTCATAATGGACCATGTCTCGAAAACACTAAGAAGGGCAAGACTGGGTCGTGAGAAAATAAAAAGGTTAAAAAAACTGATTATACAACACTGAATCTTGTGGGGGGCGGCACGGTGGCGCAGTGGTAGCGCTACTGCCTTGCAGTTAGGAGACCCGGGTTCGCTTCACAGGTCCTCCCTGGAGTTTGCATGTTCTCCCCATGTCTGCGTGGGTTTCCTCCGGCTACTCTGGTTTCCTCCCACCGTCCAAAGACATGCAGGTTAGGTGCATTGGTGATCCTAAATTGTCCCTAATGTGTGCTTGGTGTGTGGGTGTGTGTGCCATGCGGTGGGCTGGTGCCCTGCCAGAGGTTTGTTTCCTGCCTTGCACCCTGTGTTGGCTGGGATTGGCTCCAGCAGACCCCTGTGACCCTGTAGTTAGGATATAGCGGGTTGAATAATGGATGGATGGTTGAATCATTGTGGATTTAATTTAGCTTTTTGACACTGATCAAGAAAAAAAAAAACTCAAAGAGAAAAAAATGCACGACACCTCAGCTAGAACTTGCCAGAAGACACACGATAACATTGTGAAGATACCTGGAAGAAGTTTTTATAGTCTGTTGAGACCAAAATTAAGGATTTTGTCCATCAAACTTAATACCACATTTGGCATAAGCCAAACATTAACAAAAACTCACCATCCCCACCGCTGTGGTTGCAGCATCATGGTGTGAAGATGCTTCTCTGCAGTAGGCACTGGCAGGATTGTGAGGGTAAATGAAGGTGGCAAAATAAAGGAAATTCCTGGAATAAAACCTGATGTAATCTGCAAGAAAGTTACACCTTGGGAGAAGATTTGTTTTCCTGCAAGGCAATGACTCCAAAACTATTAAGCCAAAGCTATACATGAATGGCTTACAAACACCAAAGATAATGTCCTGGACTAGCCGAGTCAATGTCCAGATGTAAATCCAACAGAGAATTTGTGACTAGGATTGAAAAAGGAAGTTCACTCACATTCTCACTGCAACCTGTCAGACCTTGTCTTGTCCAGATGTACTGGGCTGACAGAGACCAGGTGGAAGCTACCGTCACACTTTTCGTAACTGATCTTTTCATAAATAAGGAGTGGCATTGCACATGTACTTTGTCAGCATGCCTATGTCGATCAAACATAGGAAGCTCTGCAGTCTACTTTGACTTTACGCTTTAGGAAGATAAGTAAATAAATATAGGTAAACAACATTCGATGTGGTGTTTATATAAGTAACATATAAATGTTTTTTATATAAAGACCATCAAAAAACATAATTGCAAACGGAACTTTGCATGACACCTTGGTGAGCTCTGTAGGCCCTGCTGTTTCTTTGAAGGACATGTGTGTGGCAGATTCACTGGCAGAATGATGCCCAACCTCTTGCTGCATCCAAACGGTGCCATCTTTCAATTTTATGCCGGGTGTAGCTGCGTTTTCTTATGTGTGAGTGGACATTTCTTGTGGGGAGGGCTTCTGTTATCTTTCTCCGATGTAGAACCCTCATCCTCATCGGAGTTCACCTCTGTTATAGCACATCTTTATTTGAAAACAGCAGTGTCAGATCGGAGGGAACGTGAATGTGACAGAGAGAATAAAACTGAATAAAAAAAACGCTAACCTTTACAAGTACCATAAATTTACACCGGCTGTTACAGACTGAAATCAAATATATGTTTTTATTATATAATAGTAACAATAAGAGCAGCTCACTACTCAAAACAGTAAACCTAGGAAAGAGCCGGAATCGAACCCGCAACCTCTTGATTATCAGCTGTCAGCAGAAGGACATTCCAGTTCATCTTCTTGGAAGTCCAGAATCGAACTGGGCACCTCTTGATTATGAGTCAGTAGTTCTTACCAATGCATCAGTCAAGCGGTCATGTCAACATAGTACCCTAACCCAATTTCTTTTTCTTCAGTTATATTCTTGTGTAAAAGCGCACTTGTTTTGTTATACTTGTACCGTCTGTAAAAATGTTTATTTGTTATTTGGACTTCATGTACACTTCATGTCAAAATTTTGTCATTAGTACTATAACATGAAAAAAGTTTCTATTTTAGGTATGTGTTAACATTATGTGTGTAACATTTCTTGCCTCGCATTTCCTGTTATCCTACATTTACCCAGATTGTTGTAGACACAGAACACACATGAAATGCATGCCTTCCAAATATCAATATATTATTTACCCTACACAACTCCAGGCATCTCACACCCAGGTGAACAGACTTGAGCTGGAAGAACTTTTTGTCGGAATTGAGGTGCGGTGGTGTGGGGGATGGGATATCAGGCTGCTTGCTGCTTGTGCTGATAGACACATTTGCAAAACAAAAGACACTAATGGAGAGGTGCGAAGGAATTTAAGGTGGCCCATGATTATGACTTTTTTCGTAGGCTTCACGGATTCTAGTGTGAAGAAGCAACTCCTGATCTAAAGCTGTTCATTTTCAAATAATATTGCATTAGTGCAATGATGTTTTCTAATTGGTACTATTCAGGTCATACAATGATTTCTTCAACATGTCACATATATTTGTCTGTTTCATTTTTTCCCCAGTGCTGCGTTGACATCATGCACCAGAAGGTGTGAGCTTATTCAGTGCGATCAGAAGCATGCAGATGACCGGTTTCTGTCTGCTGCAAAATGCTTGATCTGGTGGCAATCAACACACATGTACTGTGCAAGGCATGTACGGGGTCCACTGAGAAAAGAATAGTGTTCCTTGCTCACCTTGCAGATGAACTTCGTCGTCGCATCTTACAAGAAAAGGCGATGGAAAAAAAGTAAGGAGGATGCAACTTTGACAACCTTCTGTTCCAAGACAACCACTTCCCCCAGGAAAGCAAACTTTGTCAGTGTCAGGCACCCCTTCAGTGTAATAGTAACCACAGCATAGAGAGAAGTGTGTACATTGCAACAGGTTCACATGTCATAAATGTAGGAAGGACAGTCCTTGGGTGTGTGGGAACTGTTAACATTTGAATTTGATGATTCCATATAGCGTGGAACTGACCTCTCTGTGATATTCTTTCCTCTGCATGTCCTGGAGTACAAAAAAAACACCACCATGCACCAAAATGTGAAGACTGGGCAAGATCGGAAAAAAAAAAATGCGCTCACTGATTACAACCGCAAGGTGGTATGCGAATGAATATGAATTATATGAATAATGTTGCATCAGTGCCACAATGTTTTCCAAAATGTACTATACAGGTCATAAAATGAATAATTCCAAATATCATATATACCTATGTCTCTGTTTTTTGTCAGTGTGGCTTTGACATCATGGACCATAAGGTGTATACTAATTCAGCGTGAGCAGGAACACTCAATAAAACTGAATAAAAAAATTCAAATGACAATGAGATAGGAAGAAGACAGATTCACCAGCGTTTGTGTGTCAGCTTTTTTCCATCCAGATCAGAGAATTTCCAGTTCCATTGTCTCAAAACACCACTCACATCTATAGTTATTCCCAGTTTCAAGTAAAAACTAACAGTGTCAGATCCCTGGGTTTGGGAGGTTGAGGGGTAGTATGTATCATGTTCATGACTGAGAGAATAAAAGTAAAAAAAAAAAACACTAACTTTTACAAGTACTATAAATTTACACCGGCTGTTACAGACACAAATCAAATATATTTTTTTATTTTATAATATCAACAATAAGAGCAGCTCATTACTCAAAATGGCAAATTCACGAGGCAGTCGGGATCGAACCAGGGAAATCTTGATTACAAGAAAGCAATTGTTACCGCTGCACCACAGAAGCTGTTCTATCATCCTTGTACCTTTTGTGAAAGTGTTTATTTGATCTTTGGACTTCAGTCTTCACGTATTATACAGTTTATGTCTACATTTTATCATTTATTACTAAAATATCAAAAGCGTTTCTGTTTTAGCGATGTGTTTACATAAATTGTTGTAGACACAGAACACACATGAAATGCATATGTTCCAAATAACGATCTATTATTTCCCTATACAGTTCTAGGTACCTAACTCTCAGATAATTAAGGCTTGAGCTGGGAGAACGTTGTGCCATTTTTCGGTGGTGGGGGGGATGGAATAGTAGGCTGCTGGCTGCTTGTCTTGATCAGCACATTTACAACACAAAAGACGCTGACAGAGAGGTGCCAAGGGGTTTAAGGTGGGCCGGGTTTATGAGTTTTTTCATAGGCTTTGGTAATTCTAGTGTTAAAAACCCAGCTGTTCTGTTAATATCTGTCTAATTGATTAAAACAAGGGTGCTTTGTGATCTTTCATGCTGTTTGTTGATTTGTTGTTACATTAAGGTTAATTGCTTTATCAATTGTTAATCTATGTTTGTAAATTTATTAGATATTACATCTTTTCACTTGTGGCAGTCAACTTTTGTTACCTGTCCTACTACACTTGCTGAACAAACAGGCCTTACCCTTACAGTATGTTACTCGATTATGTCTACCTCTTTTGTAACTCCAAATAAATGAAAATGTAAATTCTTTATTTTTTACTTCAACCAATACAAATATAATATAACACTTTGAATATCTAATTTATGGCAGAGGAAGCCTTTCTCAGCAATACTGGGCACATAGAAGTAAATTGAACCATACAGGGCACCAGCCCATCACATGTTCCTCTCCCATATCCGTACAATTAGATATGGAAAGATATGGAGTTAAGTTCCACCCTGGTTTCCATCATATATATAATTCTTCTGGGACAGGCTCCAGCACTCAACATCACTTCAGTTAATGGATGGACAACACTAATAACTTAGCTACCCTAGTGGGATGTGCTGATGCCTTGTGTCCATTTCTCTTGGGATAAGCCTCACCCGCCAAAATCATCCCAACAGGAATATAGTAGGAGACCAACTTTGGACATACCCCGGTCTTTCATTGAGCACAATTACAAACACTGGGCCCATTCAAAGCTGCCAATCAAACTAAAGTGTACATATTTAGGTGGTGGGAAGAAAAGAACAGTACCCAGATAAACAAGCAGAAGAAGCTTCTTGATCGATTCTGTCCAACCCTGGATGGGGTGCCATACCTCTTTTATTGACATAATTCTATTATTATTTTTAGTTTAAAATACCCCATGACCCTTCTTAGGGTAAAGTGGGTTTAGGTAATGAATGGATGGATGAATTCCAATTTTCTCTGACTTTTCTGTCACTGCTCTCCTTTCCATTTATTGGATTTTCTTTAGATGGGCCTATAAAATCAACTACCTGAAAACACTGCTTCTCAACTGCTGAACTTGATGGACTGAAGGATGTCTTCTCATTTGTCAAACGTCTTATTTTTTAACTTAATTTATTTCTTGCACTTTAATGTTAAATGGTTTGTGAAGTTATATATAAAATCATTTATATTTATTGGCTTCATCGGATTATAACAAGTGTAATAAATTTCTTTATGGAATCACTAAAAAACAGCATTTTTGCCCTTATTGATTTTCTAACTTCCCAGAGGGATCGACAGCTTTAACTCACTTATTCTTAAAAACAATTTACAGTGAAAGAAAAAAGCAAAGTTTCTTATTGTAATTTAAGATTATGAACAACCATGTGTCTGTGGTCAGAACGCATTTGAGGCCAACAGATTTCTCAAGCTAATATCCACAGCCAAGATATGTAAGGGTGTAACAGATGCCCTTGAAAGAAAAAAAAGCTCCTTACACAAACCAGTCATAATATCAACAAGCTGTACTTAAAGACTACCTCTGTGCCTGCAAATGGATTTTCAGAGTTCACATTTTGTTTGTGTGTTTTGTGGTGATCAATAAAAAAACCCATCCACAGCATTTAAGAGCTCCCATGCTGATTGCTGTGACAGCTACTATATCACTGCTAGGAAATGCAATTTGCTAAAGGGTTTATTTTTACCTGCTGAACTCATCAGCTGACTATCCTAGTAGGGATAGTAGAAAAATAAAGGAATAAAGACACTGTAAATGCTAACCCGGAAAGGAATATTATCCATTAAATAGACCTAATCAATGTTCTGCTGTCAACGAACAAAATTTACAGTTACTTAAAACATACTGTACAGTGAATCTAAATGATGCCTACAGTATATGAAAGAATTGCTCATTTTTAAGGCTAACTGTTGTATATTTTTAAAACTGCATATGAATTTATCCTAGTTACCTATTTTTTCATTCACCACCCAATTTTGAGGTTGTGAGGAGCTAAAGCCTATGTCAGTGGTATTCTACATCCTGGATGGGATGCTGTGATACCCCAGCCAATGTCACCTTCCTGAATCCGGAACATCAGTAGTCATGACTGAGGATGGACCAGGCTGAGGGAACAAGAATAGCAAAATTTATTATAAACATATAATTAAAGTGCTTATAAAAGTACAAACAGTGCATATTCTAAAATTAATAAATAGTTCAATAAATACATAAATAAATATTCCATAAAATCATGCTGAGGGTGTTCAAATACATAATTCAAGAAATATGTTAAAATCAAAAGTGGAGAGGTAAAATCAGAGTTGCTTCTCTTGTTCTCTTTTAGCTTCCTCATCGGGATACTGGGAGTGAATCCCAATGATCAGCTGCCTCAGGCAGTCACCACGAAGCTGAACTGCCACCTTTGATGATCACTGCTGTTCAAGGTGCTAACACCTCTGTTTTTCACCGCATCTCCTAGACCACTTTTACCTACCTCAATACCACTGAGTCTGAACTTTCCTCCTTCAACCAGTTCCCACAGCCAACTTCTTTGTCTTGCCAACTTCACATTTCAGCTGTTCATTGGGTGATAATGTGTCTACCTCGCAAATGTCTCATCCATTCCTCTGTCCTGTTGTCCACAGACTAATTAGGCAGATGAATGCTGCCCATTGTTTCCATCTGTTCCAAAAACAGTGATCATGCTCTCTTTACTCCCAATACAAACAAAACCATTTCTTCCACATGCACTAACATCGGACCCTTCTTATTCCAACTTCGTATTTAGCTGTTGCCCCATGATTACTGTTCTACTGTTAAGCCATAATCATCAATTAACTTTAAAGCATGCCTGCATGTGTGTGCCCCCTATGAACCTGAGCTAAAACGGGACGTGCCACAATCACTAACGATCTACACCCCTTAAATTTGTTTCGCCACAGATGCCAATACATTTATAGATCTTGCAAAGGTTTATCATAAAGAGAAAATTCGCTCACTGAGCAAATTATTAGGAACACTATACATGTAGCGGTGATACATGAATGGGGACGTCTTAAATGTATTGTGCTGAGTCGCATCTTTTGTAGCGTTGTCCCATTTATGTAGTCTATGGTGTGTCTGTGTAAATGATGTCCCCTGGAAACATAGGGGGAAGGAGAATGCTTCAGGACCGTGACCCCTCAAGGTAATTTGCTTATCCACCCACCAAGTCCATTTGGTTATTTTTTATTTAAACGAGAGGAGATAGAGAGAAAAAGGATAGAAACCAGAACACAACACAGAAACACAACAACCTAACTGAGAAACGCTGATCTGGGTCATCACGCACCTTTCCACAGCTTGCTGCTCTCAATGCCGGACCTGTAAAGATCTCGCCATTCTCACAAAAACCCGGGAGTCAGTAGTAACAGGATACACTGAGGACCATCTGGTGAGACTGTTTCTTTTTATTTCAGGAACTGAGCAAACAATCAAGTGCTTCCATATCGACGTTACCACTGGACAGTTTCTAACCAGTTCAAGTTCATTATCATTAATCACTCTCTGGACAATTTCCTGGACTTTACATATGTTTTGTGTTTCATGTGTGTGTCATATCTGTTTTATGTTCAGTGTATGGATATGAAGAAGTACGGCTTGTCTAAGTCTAACGCCCTCAGGTTGCCAGGCCATAGGTCTTGGCAGTGTAGTTGCTGGTCCTGACGATTGGGTCAGTCGTTACATCCTAGTACTGACTGGGTAGGGCCTCCTTTTTCTCTCAAAACAGCCTTATTTCTCTGTGACATTCCCTTCAGATTCCATTCCATGTTGCCGTGATTGCATCATGCAGTTTCTACAGATTTGCCACCTTGACATTCATGCAGTAAATTTCCCATTCTACCACATATCAAAGGTGTTCTATTGGATTCAGAACTGACTGAGAAGGCCAACGAAGAACACTGAACTCACTGTTATGTTCATGAAGCTAGTCTGAAATGACTTTTGCTTTGTGACATGGTGCATTATTACTCTGGAAGTCATCATACAGGAGAGAGAGAGAGGTTGGGAGCATGCAATGATACAGCTCGTGGCGGCACCCACCAGACGACAAACCACCAAAGGATCCCAAATTAGGACCCAGGTGACACCTCAGCACCACACTAGTGTGAATGGAATGGAACAATGTGAGGTTTTTTGTACAGTGGAACCTAACGTGGTCTTCTGAAGTTGTAGCCCAACCGTCTCAAGGTCTGATGTGTTGTACATTCATTTTATTTTGCTCACCACAGTTGTACAAAGTGGTTATTTGAGTTTCCACAGACTTTCTGTCAGCTTGAACCAGTCTGGCCATTTTTCTCAGACCTCTCTCATCAACAAGGCATTTGCATCTGCAGAACTGCTGCTCACTGGGAAATTTTAGTTTTTTGTACCATTCTAAAGTGAACTGTAGAGACTGTTGTGTGTGGAAATTCCAGGAGATCAACAGTTACAGAAACACTCAAATCGGATCATCTGGAACCAACTATCATGCCATGGTCAAAATCACTCAGACCATATTTTTCTCCATTCTAGTGTCTGATGTCATCATTATCTGAAATTCCTTCTGTTTGCATGATTTTATGCATTGTGCTGCTGCTGCCATATGATTGGCTGAGTATATAATTGCATGGATAAGGAGGTATACATATATTCCTAATATTTTGCCAAGTTAGTGTATACTCATCTGTTGTTTTTCTTCTTTCAAGTTGTTTTTTTAAGCAAAGCAACCTTCCAGTATTGCTTGTGAACTAGAAGGCAGCCATCTGATTTGTGTCTGTTTCATTAAGCTCAAATACTATATATTTTTATGAGGCACATAAACAAGGTCATAAACCCTGAAGGCTGCTGATTTCTAACTGGCCTGGTTTCTGGGAATGCGGATGTTTCTGTTTGTGTGTTCTATGATGGACTAAAGTCTGGTGAGGGGCGACTTCTGAACCTTATTGGTTCTGGTCCTATAATTTATGTGATTTATGTGACTGATAATGTGATTCAGACACAGGATGCTGGATCTGTGGGGCAGCATTAGTAACATCTGTCCCACCCACTAACCATTTCTGACATCTTGCACCATGTTTTTTAACCATTTTAAAGATAGAAGTTACTGTATCAGAAGACTTTCAGATAGTCTCAAAAATGTAAATTGTGGTTGTCCTTTTCTTAACCTCGATGAATAACAAAATGATTACATATTTATTCCAATGCATTAAAATAATATTTTCATGGCAATCAGTGTACTTCCTGAAAGAAGAGATTAGGAAATTTGAATGGACAGCCTGGTTTCATACATGTGCTCAGAGGTGTGAGTGACTGAAAATGCCACTCCGCCACAAGAAGGGTGCTGATGCTAAGAATATCTCCTTTCATCTTCACAGTGCAGAATGCTCCCATGGAGATGATACCTAGCCCTGCCCCCCAATGCACGCTCCAAGACCCTCCCACTTTTTGGCTCAGCCCAATATATACCAGCAGTCTGCCACCTGGAAGTCATCATTGGCAACAGGATACAAAGCTCTCTGCCATTAGTTCTTCTTAACAGCAAGAAAATAAGAGAAAAGTGCATCAACACCTCTTTTTTTTTCTTTTTTTTCCCGTTGTAGCCTAATTAAACAGGGTTTCATGGGGTTGGTGCCACAAAAATTTGGACCTGTGTTCATCAAATCTGTTACAGTGGTCAAGAAAGAAAGCTGAGGTCAAAACCAGAAATCAAGAATCAACCATTAAAACCCATAACACAAAACTAAAGGTCAAAGTCTTATTTTGAGCTCGGATCAAACACCAAAATAACAAATAGAGAGTTGCTCATTATTGCCAGTGAGTTTATGCAGCCTTGGATACTTTGTGGCTTACGAGATGCAACCTTTATATCGTTCTTCCAAATTACTATTATGACGAGTTATTTTCTATGGTTGTTGGGCACATATTTGATGTAGATGTTGGGGTTTTGAACTCTGAAAAATATAAATTTCAAATTGATTATGTAAAATTTGCAATGGTTAATAAGTTGAACTTTTGTATCAGAACACTGCTTTATTCATTTATTGAGCACCAGTGCTTTGTTAAGTTAGTGTCACTTGCTGCCAAGAATCCCAACAGCCCCAGGGATTGCATTTCTCATATTGTCATTCACAGCGGTGGCATAAAGCATCCATTATTATGATTCTGTATTTGATTTCATAGCTGTTTTCTCTGAATGACTTACTGGTTTTGCAAACAAAACATTTTTTTTGGCTTTAGGCTGATTTTTGAATTATCATTATTACTTTCTGACACAATGGTCAACAGTCTTTTTGCGTATAGTTTTTTGGTAAAGTCTTTTCCTCCCAATCCCACTTTCAAATTTTGCACTGTTTTACCTTGAGTCAGCAAAATAGCATCATTGATACATACTGCCTGTGCATGATGGGAGTGTCACCAAGGCAACAGGCAATGTGTTCATTACCAAAACAAGGTGGTATTGAAAATAACATTATTAAATTAACAACTTATAAATAAAGAGTCCAAAGAAAAAATGAACATTAATTATATATTTTCTGGGAAAGAAAATCCCAGAACAAATGTAAAGATAATTTTTTCATCTTGACAAAAACTCCAATAAAGTTCTTAGTTTCTTTTTAAACATTTCTTTTAACAGGTTTTAGAGTATCTTCTTTCTTGCATGAAAAACTGAAGAGTTTTGTTAGCAGAAAAAGTGCAGGTCAAGGTTTGTGCTATCAATTTTTCTTGCATCTGTATTGCAGTTAATTTTGTATTTATTTATTACTAGCTGTCCCCCACGGCTTCACCCGCGTAGAAATTAAACAGGACAGCAAGGAGGACCCTGCCTGGCTCCCTACTCCTGACGCCACACTTCCCCCTCCCCTTGGCCCACAGCCTCTGTCTCGAATTAGCTCGAATTAATCTGCAAGTGAACTATGATTCTTAGTGCGCTGAGGGAGGTCGCAAAAGCAACTATAATGTTCAATCAAATTCTAAAAAAAAAGCCTGATCTACAGTAAGTCCGTTAAGTAGTTCTCTCGTTTACTATTCTAAGCGGATGTAAGATACGTCCCAAGGCTGGCCCGTGAGTGAGGAGGGCCCTGCCCATCTCCCCTCAGCCAGCTGTGTCTTTCTCAGATTAGCGCGAATAAAATTGCTCCTACGAGGGAACTATGATTCTCATCGCGATGAGAGAAGTCGCAAAATCAGCTGGAATGTTCAAGGAAATTATAGAAGAAAACCCAATCTAAATCTGCTAAGTAGATCTCTCGTGAAAAGCAGACAGACATACAGACAGACAGATGTTGGATTTTATATATAGAGACAAGCAGTTCTAGATCATCCTGATTTACTAAATACCAAGTTTTGATTTTTACTCATTGATTTTTTTATTGCATTATTGTGAACATTTTTAAGGCTGGCAACATATTTGTCGTTCATGTTACTTGCTGATATCCACTGCAGACTTGTGATGGTTCAGTATGTGACTACACTGTTGATACTGTATTAAAGTCGGAAGCATTGTCCCACTTCTGAATTTTGGGTCACTCATATAAAGATTACACAAGAAGTAGATAAATCTTTTCAAGAAGAAAAGACAAAAAGAAACTAAGATTTAGTTAGGTAATGATAGACTTTTAATCCTAAACTTTGGTTACATGTTCAACATGGCAAATTGATCTTTCTGGCTAGTTTATGTCTAATGTTAATGAAAGACAGCCTAGTTTCCACTTGAGTGACCGACTTTGGACTACACCAGATGGGTTTTGACTTGAAACCTTCATTTCTTTTTTTTCAGCCTTTCCTTGGTGGATTTAATGGTACAAGTATAAGGTCATTGCCAAGTTGCAAGGTCCAGTTTTGGTTGATCATCTGACAAATTATCTCACATTATCCTCCATCACCTTTTGATATGAAGAATAATTCATAGTGAGTGTTCAGACTCTGATGCAGTAAAGCAGCTCCAAATAAGAACATTTCCACCACCATGCTTTACAGTTGGCATCAGGTTCCTCTGGTTAAATGCTGTCAAATGGATTTTCAATATTCTCCCCATATCTAAGTGGGTTGTTCTCCAGGTACTTTGGTTTTCCTCCCCGTGACCTTGTAAACTTGAACTCAGGACCGTTGATAACGAAAACAAGGATGAGGACACATACTGTACAGTGAGCAAGAGTTGGTGTAAAGTGCTTCAAGTGCTTTTATTACAACAAAGTATTCAAAAAGTGCAGTGCAACAATCCTCAAATAAATAATCACCATAAAAACATGTGGAGGTTAAAACGTCCAATACATTATCCATAAAAATGAGGTTGAAACTCCAGGGAGGCCCCAGTGCCTCTTTCTAAAATCCGGCCTTTCCTCTACTTATCCTGTAAGGGCTATACAGCTTGAAGAGATGCCGGCCAACAGGCACAGTTAACCATCAAAACCCCTGCTCATGTTCCTCACCGCCATTCCCCAGGCCTGAGACGGGGGACCCCGCAAGCTCTGCTCCTACTCTTGCTGCCATTTCCCTGCATCTGCAGAAGCCTACTCTGAGCACATAGGTCACTTCTACTCCATGAATTACTCAGAAGGAGAAACCCATTGAGGGCTGGCCACATGCTTCCCTCACTGAAGCTCCCTACATCCCAAACAGCACAGCTCCCTATCCTGCCTCTCACGCTCTCTTTCCTTTAACCTCCATTCCTTTTTCATTCCTCTACTGTTCTCCTTTTTCGCCATGCAGGCTTACTTTTAAACTGCAGTCACCTGCTCTGAAGTGTGAATGAAGCACTTGACTGATCCACTCACGTGTTTTGCACATAAATGCGTGATCAGCCAAGGACCTTAATCAAGCAAAGAGGGGTGCATGAACATATCCACATTCACCTGCATCCACCTGGAAACTGCACGCAAGGGGACTTTCATTTATTTATTTAAATCCTCTCTCATCACACTCTCATATGATGGTGCCACGCAAGTCAGGTTAATTAGGAGTTGTACATTTTCCCTGTGTGATTGTTTCCTGTGATCCTGTCTTATGCTTAATTATCCTGCTGCAATAGGTGCTGATCATCCAATACCGTGAATTAATTGAGGTGGTTTGATAATGAATTAATAAGAGGGATTAAAGACCCATTGATTTTACTGTACATTGCTCGCCTCCTGTTGTGAATTGGATTAAGTGAGTTGGAAAATATTAGGAGATATTATGATATAATGTTCATACATTTATCTATCCATCCATTCACTTTTCCAATTACATTTTTTTTACTACTGGGTCACCTTACCTTTACCTGATTTTGTCATGTATTTTACTCTTTTGCATTTAAAATGAATACTCATCTCTTTTTATAATGTACTGCTCACTAGTAGAAATTCACAATTCAGTTATTTCACCTTGACTCACAGACAGACAAAGCATCCCGGTTCGAGATCCCATACCCAGTCATTGCCTGTGTGGAGTTTGCACACATGCCAGCCACTTTTTTTCTGATTTCCTGCCATATTCAAAAGAGTTGTGTTATGTTAACTGGTGATTCAAACTGGCATTTTTTGAGCCTTTCTGAGTCTAAAGAGGCCCTGTATTGCACTATCACCACGTCCAGTGTTAGTTTCTGAATAATGTCAAGGTGAAAATGAATTTCATTATGCATTTTTGGAATGTTATATTATGCTATTTACCACTAAGAAAAAAAGTTCTCTTAGCTGATGACGGAGCTTCTGCTGACTTAAGATTTGTTTCTTCAACAACAATCAAAGGCCCCTTAACAATGTTAAAAGTCTGAAAGCCATGAGTACGCAGTTCCACCAATTCAGTGTACTCATCTAACACAGCATGACACAAATGAATATGAAAGCTGTAGCATCAGGCCATGAGATGATAGCCTTGGTTATCAGAGAAATATGTTTAAGACTCATCTTACAGCAGTGTCACACATTTCAGAAAGACAGATTTTGCACTCAGATAACAACAGCTACCTATTGCTAACACACTCTGTGACATTTTGGTGCAACTGATAAATATAGAGAAGCAGAGATGAAGGGCTACCGATAACCCTCTGAAGCTCGAAAGTCAGAATGTGTCAAAAGCCTTGAAGGATTTTGCTTTAAAATGTCTTTTTTGGCACATTTACATCATTTTTGAACTTGCCAATAGCAAAAAGAAAGAAACACCCAGCATGGAATTCAAAGTGCACTCAGGTGAGGTGCAGCTGCTGGTTAAACCATAAGGCTGTTACATTGAAACATAAATAAAGCTGCAGTAAATAAAAGGAACCAAATACCTGTACACATCTGAACTAAGGAGAATCTTAACATTAAATTAATTAAAATACTGCTTTTGATTCTTACAGTTTAATCATTTAATAAAACACATTATTCCAGTTTCAAGTTCTTGAGGAGATGAAATCTGTTGTGGAAGCATTTTGCAGAAAGCTGGAACTTGCCCTGGAAGTTGTGCCAGGCCACTGCAGGGCAAACAGGTCCCCTAGTTTACACTGGTCCAATTTAGAATTATTAATTCCAAAAAAGTTGGGACAGTATGTAAAATGATAATAAAAACAAAAATGTGAGAGCTGTTAATTTTTATTCACCCTGCACTGTATTGAAAATGTAACACATCGTGTGATGTTTTATCCTTTGGGCTTAATGGTTATTTTAAAAATATGCATTCATGTCAAATCTGAAGACTAGAACACAGCTGGGACAATTGAATGTGAAACCTCACCATTTCTTTTAATAACACTTATTAAGAGTTTGGCACTGGCGACACAAGTTAGTTAAGTTTTTCAAGTAGAATTTTCCTCCATTCATCTAATATGCAGGTCTGCAGCTGCACTATTGTATGGGGTCTTTGTTGCCGTATTTTGTGCTACATAATCTGCCCCACAATCTGATACCAGCACTGTCTACCTACGCAGCCATACACTTGTAATTGGCGCAGAATGTGGTTTGTTATTGTCCTGCTGGAAAATGCAGGGACATCACTGTAAACGATGGCATCTGGATAGCAGCATACATTGTTTCAACATTTGTACATATCCTTCTGCATTAATGATGCCCTCACCGATGTACAAGTTACCAATGCCATGGGTACTGATTCACCTCTATACCATGGCAGATGCTGACATTTGGACCTGATGCTGATAACAGCTTGGATGGTCCTTTTCCACTTTGGCCAGAAGAACGTGACAGCTGTTTTTTTCCCAAAAATTTTGTGAAATGTTGACTCTTTGAAACAACTCCACCATGCTACTTTTTATCTTAGATGAGACAGATTCCAGAGAAATCAGTGGTGCTTCTAGACAGTGTTGATGTGTGGCTTCTGCTTTCCTCAGTAAAGTTTTAACTTTTGTGACAAATAGTGTTGACTCACAAAGGTGTACTGAAGTATTCCTGATTTCATGTCATGATCTCCAACAGAGACGCATGATAGTTTTTAAGGCAGTGATCTCTGAGGGGTTGGAGATCTCTTGTATTCAGAAGTGGTTTTCAGTTTTGCACTTTACATATCAAATTTTGACTGAACTCTTTGAATCTTTTCATGATAGTGTGCACTTTAGAGGGAGTAATTCCAAAAGACCTACTAATTTGTCTTTGGGGAACGTTGCTGTCAAAGTGACGGATTATTCACAAATGCATCTGTTGGAGTCTCGGCCCATCCTTGCTCTTGAAGGACTCCTTCTATACTAGAAAACACAACTGCCTCATTTGTTTCACATCATCTTATTATTTCAATGTGTCGCATTATTTTTAGACCTAAACTACACTGTCCCAACTTTTTTGGAAAATGTTAAAGGCATTAATTACAGAATAAACATATATTTTCAAAAAACAATGCAGTAGATTAGGCAAAACATGAGATACCTGGTCTTTATACTGTTTTTGTTCAAATTCAATTAAGTCAATTAATAAATCACTCTTTTTGTTTTATTTGTATTTTCCATATTCACCCAACGTTTCCGGAATTGGAGTCTGTACATTTAACCTATATGTCTTTTGGGACTTGGGAGAAAACTCAGAACACCCCAGAAAAAAAAAGAAGTTCAAATACCGCCTTTCTCAGTTGCAGCTGATTATAATATTGTTCTAAAAGAGAAATCATAAACTTTGATAGAGAGGCGTAAGACTCTGGAATACAGATGATGAAGTCATTCTTTTTTCTTGATACCCCTGAGAGTATAAATAAATACTAAAAACAATACTTTGAAAAGCTGCCTGGCAGTATTGATGTCTCAGTCCTTGAAAAACAAACACTTATATGAGTCATCTCCATTGTCAGGTCATTAAACATTTTTCCATAAGGTATGTTGAATATTGTAAGTGGGTATACAATACAATACACCCATCCATCCATTTTCCAACCTGCTGAATCCGAACACAGGGTCACGGGGGTCTGCTTGAGCCAATCCCAGCCAACACAGGGCACAAGGCAGGAACCAATCCCAGGCAGGGTGCCAACCCACCGCAGGACACACACAAACACCCCCAGCACACACTAGGGCCAATTTAGAATCGCCAATCCACCTAACCTGCATGTCTTTGGACTGTGGGAGGAAACCGGAGCGCCCAGAGGAAACACACGCAGACACGGGGAGAACATGCAAACTCCACGCAGGAAGGACCCGGGAAGCGAACCCAGGTCCCCAGGTCTCCCAACTGCGAGGCAGCAGTGCTACCCACTGCGCCACTGTGCCGCCCACAATACAATACAATTTATTTTTGTATAGCCCAAAATCACATACGAAGTGCCACAATGGGCTTTAACAGGCCCTGCCTCTTGACAGCCCCCCAGCCTTGACTCTCTAAGAAGACAAGAAAAAACTCCCAAAAAAACCCTTGTAGGGAAAAAATGGAAGAAACCTTGGGAAAGGCAGTTCAAAGAGAGACCCCTTTCCAGGTAGGAAATTACTATTATCAATTACTATTAATTGATTTACTAAATAATTCCCCAAACTCCATCCATCCATCCATTATCCAACCCGTTATATCCTAACTACAGGGTCACAGGGGTCTGCTGGAGCCAATCCCAGCCAACACAGGGTGCAAACAAACCCCGGGCAGGGCACCAGCCCACCGCAGGGCGCGCACACAAACACCAAGCACACACTAGGGACAATGTAGAATCACCAATCCACCTAACCAGCATGTCTTTGGACTGTGGGAGGAAACTGGAGCACCTGGAGGAAACCCACGCATACAGTGTCCATTTTAGGACATCCTCCTCCCTCCGAAAAAACTCCATCCTTCCTACTACCTTCGACAAAATATTCCTCCTCCCTGCGAGGAATCCCCAGTCACCCCTCCTCTCTCCTCCCTCCTCCGTCCGCTCTCAGTTCTCTGCTGTCCGTTTTCCGCCATCCACCCTCCTATCTCCGTCATCCGCCTTCAGCTCTCCATCAAACCCCACACTCCCCCCGCCCCCTCATCAACATTTTCGTTAATGAAGTAACGTAATACTTCAGCTCCACCTTCTTCACAAGTTCATTCACCAAATTATTTATCAATTATATTTCACAGTAAGAATTTACAGCACGACTCAAACGTGGGAACGAAAGTAAATGACGTTAATTGTTGAGTGTCTTTTAATATTGTGTAAGCATACATATTAACACATGTGCAATTAAACGTGTGCATTTACGGTGTGATTTTTCAGGCTTAAAAGCTCGCCTTTTATTAAAAAGGTAAATGCAAACTTTTTTCATTCTGAAGGGCACAAACCACGCAAAAATGTCGGTACACCAGATAAATAAGCGCAACGTATTATCAGTTGTATTGTATGCTTACAATACATATAGAAATGTGTTAATCGTTAACTAATAGTATGGGATGGTGTTTTTCAACTCAGCTACAGATACAGATGGAAACCAGAACTGCTTTGAAAAATACGAACGCCTTAGGACCGATCTGGAATAAGGTAGCACAGCGCCTTGATTTAAACGATTCCATGTCTTGGTGGGTTTGCGTTGCTTGTTGTCAATATCTTTACACCTGTTTTTAAGGCTTATTGACTGAAAGGGGCTTTCGTGAAAAAAGTTAGGACTTTGCTACAGGATACACCCTCCACAAGTTAAGGAAGTTAAAAATAAAGGTATATATTTCTGTTTTATTTAAACCTTTTAAGTTTGTATGCGGGCGGCATGGTGGCGCAGTGAAAGGTGCCAGTTAGGAGACCCGGGTTCGCTTCCCTGCGTGGAGTTTGAATGTTCTCCCCGTGTCTGTCTGGGTTTCCTCTGGGTACTCCGGTTTCCTCCCACAGTCCAAAGACATGCAGGTTAGGTGCATTGGCGATTCTAAATTGTCCCTGGTGTGTGGGTGTGTGTGGGTGTGTGCGCCCTGCGGTGGGCTGGCACCTTGCCTGGGGTTTGTTTCCTGCCTTGTGCCCTGTGTTGGCAGGGATTGGCTCCTGTATTTAGGATATAGCAGGTTGGATAATGGATGGATGGACATTTGTATGCATAGCCCCATTTGCCCGTTTTCGTTTTTTTTTTCTTTCTTCAGTAATATTTCAGCAAACCCGGAGCTTGTCAGTTCAAATCCTGGTACTGACACCACTGTGTTACCCTGAGGAAGTCACTTCACCTGCCTGTGCTGCAAAAAAACAAAAGTAATGTAACAAATTGTACCTCAGATGTTGCAAGTTGCTGGAATAAAGGCATAAGTCAAATAGATAAATATGTATTATACACATAGGAACTATTCATTTATTTTCAGTTAAGTCATCTGCAGCAAACCTTTATAAATGAGGATTTCTCCTTTTTAGATAGTGCAAACTGTTTCTTCTTCATTGAGGTTTTCTCTTGGAGAGCTTTTTTCATTTCATTGAAAATTAAAGCAGCAGCTGCCAAAATATGTAGTGTTCTTATTAATCTTTCAACATTGTGTAACATAACTTTATAAAGTAACATAAAAGGTTTAAATACTGGTTATCCTTTTACAATAAAATATTACTAAAGAGATACAAAAAAAGTAAAATGCATATGTTTTTCTTTAAGGAGAAATCCTCATTTATAAAGGTTTGCTGCAGATGACTTAACTGAAAATAAATGAATAGTTCCTATGTGTATAATACATATTTATCTATTTGACTTATGCCTTTATTCCAGCAACTTGCAACATCTGAGGTACAATTTGTTACATTACTTTTGTTTTTTGCAGCACAGGCAGGTGAAGTGACATCCTCAGGGTCACACAGTGGTGTCAGTACCAGGATTTGAACTGACAAGCTCTGGGTTTGCTGAAATATTACTGAAGAAAGAAAAAAAAACGAAAACGGGCAAATAGGGCTATGCATACAAATGTCCATCCATCCATTATCCAACCCGCTATATCCTAAATACAGGAGCCAATCCCTGCCAACACAAGGCAGGAAACAAACCACGGACAAGGTGCCAGCTCACCGCAGGGCGCACACACCCACACACCAGGGACAATTTAGAATCGCCAATGCACCTAACCTGCATGTCTTTGGACTGTGGGAGGAAACCGGAGTACCCGGAGGAAACCCAGACAGACACGGGGAGAACATTCAAACTCCACGCAGGGAAGCGAACCCGGGTCTCCTAACTGGCACCTTTCACTGCGCCACCATGCCGCCCGCATACAAACTTAAAAGGTTTAAATAAAACAGAAATATATACCTTTATTTTTAACTTCCTTAACTTGTGGAGGGTGTATCCTGTAGCAAAGCCCTAACTTTTTTCACGAAAGCCCCTTTCAGTCAATAAGCCTTAAAAACAGGTGTAAAGATATTGACAACAAGCAACGCAAACCCACCAAGACATGGAATCGTTTAAATCAAGGCGCTGTGCTACCTTATTCCAGATCGGTCCTAAGGCGTTCGTATTTTTCAAAGCAGTTCTGGTTTCCATCTGTATCTGTAGCTGAGTTGAAAAACACCATCCCATACTATTAGTTAACGATTAACACATTTCTATATGTATTGTAAGCATACAATACAACTGATAATACGTTGCGCTTATTTATCTGGTGTACCGACTTTTTTGCGTGGTTTGTGCCCTTCAGATTGAAAAAAGTTTGCATTTACCTTTTTAATAAAAGGCAAGCTTTTAAGCCTGAAAAATCACACCGTAAATGCACACGTTTAATTGCACATGTGTTAATATGTATGCTTACACAATATTAAAAGACACTCAACAATTAACGTCATTTACTTTCGTTCCCACGTTTGAGTCGTGCTGCAAATTCTTACTGTGAAATATAATTGATAAATAATTTGGTGAATGAACTTGTGAAGAAGGTGGAGCTGAAGTATTACGTCACTTCATTAACGAAAATGTTGATGAGGGGGCGGGGGGAGTGTGGGGTTTGATGGAGAGCTGAAGGCGGATGACGGAGATAGGAGGGTGGATGGCGGAAAACGGACAGCAGAGAACTGAGAGCGGACGGAGGAGGGAGGAGAGAGGAGGGGTGACTGGGGATTCCTCGCAGGGAGGAGGAATATTTTGTCGAAGGTAGTAGGAAGGATGGAGTTTTTTCGGAGGGAGGAGGATGTCCTAAAATGGACACTGTACATGCAGACACGGGAAGAACATGCAAACTCCAGGCAGGGAGGACCCGGGAAGCAAACCCCGGTCTCCTAACTGTGAAGCAGCAGTGCTACCCACTGCGCCACCGTGCTGCCGCCGCCACCCCCCCCAACTCTCTTCAGCTAAATGTTGTTATTATTATTATTCAGTATTTGTTTCCTCCCACATGATGTCTTTGCGGTTTTAGCTGGTAAATCCAATCTACAACAAGAAGCCAAAGTAATTTACCCTAACACCTTCCTAAGGATGTGTGCAGTTCCCATAAATGCAATCTTTTGCACTTCACTAGCTGATGGATGGCCTGGGAGCATCTTCAAGTTATTATTATTATTATTCATCCAGTCATTTTCTAACTCGCCTATTCAGTTTAAGGTGATGAGGAACTCATTTAATTACCTTCAACACTTGCAGGAATGAACCCAAAACAAGGGTTCCTGTCCATTCCAGGGCACACTCATATTTATTTTTTCATATTTGTACTAATTTTTAATTTCTTCTTACTATAATCAAGGAATCAGCAACAAGCACCAGAAATAAATTATATCACAAAACTGTCACAGAGTCAACATATCATGAATTTCCAGTAGTAAAGGCTTCAAGCAGAGAAGCAGCAAAATCTCTGTTTTGGATGGAGACTCATTGAACAATTTGTTTATTTGTAATGCAAGTGAATCAAAATATAGAATGGAGACACCTACTGTAACTCTTCATAGTGAATTCTGGGATCTTTTATTGAGAAGCATGGAGTAATTTACCTTCTACTGTTCCCAAAATGAACTTACATTGGTGCACAGTGACAGAAAATCTGAAGAGGTCTAAGAGAAGCGAATTTGACCAAAAGGCAAAATTGTAACAGATAACCTCAAAGAATGGACAAATTAAAGATCAAAACGCCAGAACAGTTGGGGGGTTGAATTCTGTTTTGATCGTTTTTGTCTTTTTGGTTCCTGCTTTCTTTTTAATCTTTCTGATTTTTTTTTATTCTTCCTTTTTCTATTTTGACTGTGAACTCATTTGATGTATAAGTTCAATTTTATTGTATGCAATGTTATTTTCTTCAAATAAATTAAAAATTAAAACCAAAAGTCAGAGCAGAAGGGCAAAACAAATGTATGTGCATAATGTGCTAGTAATACATTTAGGGGCAAAGAGATTCAGAGAAAAGGTACCTTAATTGTAGTTTGAGTGTGGTAAGATAAAATCTATGTACATGCATAAATGGAGTAAACTGATGATTAGAATTCTGGAGGAATTTCAAATATTTTTGAAGGTGATATTTTAGGAGAGCAGAGAAGATAAGGTAAGATTCCAGACCTATTGAGAGATGAGATGAAATGGTTTAAAGGAAGATTTACAGTACGTAAAAAAGAGCAGATAATTGAAACTGGGGGAAAATGAATTTGCAAGAGGGGGCTTGCTAAAGAGTGAGAGATTGCATAGGCTCCTAAAACTAAGCGCAGCTATGGAGAGAACAAACAAAGAAAAAAAGAGTTGACTCTTGGAACAATATCTATCTTGGTAGTACTGAAAAGACATTTGAATATTGAACCATGATAAAATCGACACCCTTATGCCTGCAAATAGTACATTAAAAATCTGAAGTGGCAATTTCATGTATCAAGATATTTCAATGCCCTGATGTTTGAACTAGTCAGTGGTGGGAATGGTGAATGAAAAAATGATAGACCATGCGAAGGGACTGACTAGAAATAAGAAACTTTTCATCCAACGTAGTTTGACCTGGTCTCAAAATATTTAAACAGGTCTAAAACATACGCGAGATCCTTAAGAGATTTACTGTGGTAAAACAAATAGCATCAGAAAATCATCAGTAGGGCTGCCAGCTCTCTTTCTCTGGAAATGAGGACATTTGGGTCAAAAAATGAGGACTTTTGAGGACGCCTTTCCCTATGATGCTGTAATATGCCTTTGTACTGTCTTATGGTTTTTTAAAATAATATAAACCTTTAGTAGCAGTTTATCACTATAATTATGATATGATGGCCACAATCACAGTCACTGGCGAATTAATAACCCATTAAATATTTTGAATACGTCAAGCCTCTTAAATTAACAGACTTCATTCCTTCCATTCTTATTTGAATAGCTTAAACCTGGAAAAAATTATATACATTCTAAATTCACTTCTAGTAAAATAAAAATAATTTTACTCTTTTCAGTTTAGTTAATTTGAATTTATCTACATTCTTTTATATTTTTCCACTGAAGCTATTTTATTATTATTATTATTACCACGCTTATATTAACTTCACGTTTGTTATCAGGTACAAATCTTGTATTCGATATTTAACCCATTTCCATTTTATTTGGAGAGTCATGTATGAGAGACTTATTTCTCAGTAAATCTGGGTTCTTGGATAAATATGAATGAAAATCTTTACTTAGCATGCTACTGAAATTGAATCTTGTGAGCATTAGCTCCTTAACACTAGAATCACTGAGGCCTATGAAAAAACTTATAATCTCAGGCCACCTTAAATTCCTTCGCACCTCTCCATCAGTGTCTTTTGTTTTGTAAATGTGTCGATCAGAACAACCAGCAAGCAGCCTGCTGTCCTTTCCCCCCACCCCTGCAGCTCAACTGTGGGGGGAAAAGTTCTCCCAGTGGGAGACCTTTTGCTGTTAATTACTAAAAACTTGGAATACTTCACCTATAAAGATATGCCAGGATAGTCAAATATTATTAGATGACACATGCATAAAAGTATTTTCTTCGTGGATTTACAACCATTATTAACCTCTACTTTTCTCTGCTTTGTTTTCTGTTTTTCCTGTGGTGGCATTCCACCACTTGATCAAAGTACTGTGATGTTGGAACATAAGCAGATATTCCAACTATCAACGAGACCCACAGGATCGAATCTTCTAGAACAAAGCTTAAAAAAACAATTGGAACTACTTAAGAGCATTTAAGTTAGATGGAAAACCCAGTGAGGCTGGGCAGTCTTTTGACCCCGGAAGCCGTTTTTTTTCTGTCCTCCCTGACAGCAGACATACCTTTAGAGACTTAACATCTAATCTATATATAAGGACACTGCTTTTTCTAGTACTTATTTATTCATATTTAATATTTTTGGTTTTCATTACTTCATTTTTATTTTTATCTAATTTTTCTCTTAATACCAGCTAAAAAGTCTCAGTTTGCTTGATGGGGCCCTTTTGTGGAATGCTGGCACTGCACCTTATCTGATCGATCACAGACTAAGTATCATGCTGGAATAGCTCTCAGATGTACAAGCTGGACACCCAAGTTCAAACTAAGGCCCAGAACTCGAAGACTGACAACCATGAGGAAAGAACCTTATACCAATGGTCAACCTAAAAGGATGGGCTTATGTGCATTCAGGAAACAAATGGCAACCCTAACCCTTCCTTTAAATATACTTGTAAGCACTTGTTGCTTCCTCACTGTTTAACTTGTCTGTAACATCTGCTGTACAGCAGAGACCCCAGTGTCTTATTGGATGGCCATAACAAAGTTGGAGTGATCCCTTCTACTTCAATGGGTAACCAGGACTGGACTGAAAAAAACTGGAACACGGTCAGTAACAGGAGGTGGACCAGAGGTGTCTAATGCTAAGATTACAATTGCCCAAGTAGAGAAATACCAGATACTAGAGGCCACACATTCACCTTGGCAATGACAGGGGCTTACTCATCACCAGCAAATCTAGCAGGTTCGACTTTGCTAGTGTGTGTAACAACTGCAGTACATCCTGCAACCAGAAGGTGCAACCAAAGGTGAAGAAGGAGATGAGCATCCAGAACAGAGAAATAAAACGCGCTGAAGATTCTTCCACATATCTGGAGAAAGATGATACAATACAATACGATACAATTTTGTATAGCCCAAAATCACACAAGAAGTGCTGCAATGGGCTTTAACAGGCCCTGCCTCTTGACAGCCCCCCAGCCTTGACTCTCTAAGAAAACAAGGACAATACAATACAATACAATACACAAAACAGAACAAATCCTCAATACAGTATAAAGATAAAAAAATTTAGAAGAACGGAGCAGAATTTAACAGTAGATGATATCACATAATATGATTTAGATTTTGATCAGGACAGGAACAAAGTATCGCTCATACCAGAACCATAAGTGCACTTACTTTGATTCCAAGATCTATTAATTGTAATTCAATAGATAAGACAAAGCCAGGTAATGTGTTATGCTATTGGTGTCACTGTGCCTGAAAGGTAATAACCTTGTGAAGGATAAGTTCTATCAGTTATAAATTTATCATCCTAAATACAATAAGAAAGTAGAGCAGCCTCTCACATGCAAACACTAACGCACGCTATCTCAGTATCTGAGATACTCGGGGTATCTCAGAGTTCGTAAGCCAGTGCAGAGACTAGCAGTGAGCAAGTGAACGCTACTGTGTGGACACGAGAAGCTTAATAACTAGCTAATCAACTTATCCATCTTAAACACATAATTGAAAGATCAGAAATAATAAGTTATGTTTCTGTTTCTATAACGAGAGCAATGGATCTATCTAAGCCAAGAGAAAGAATTCATAAGTTATGTACATTTTTCTAAAAGAGACAAAGTCAACTAAGCATTTGTAATTTTATTTTTTGGGTTATATAATACTGTCTTTCATCCATCTATGTACTTGCATATATCCATCTTCTATTATCTTGTTATTATAAATAAATTGTTATATTTTGTTAATTTCAAAAAGCAAGTTAGTGGTACTTGTGAAATATATTTGTCAAGTTGAACCACAACAGAGAAAGTGAAAGCGTTAATGTATACTTTCGCCAGTCTCTTCATACAAGTGGTGTCCCAGCCAGAAGGTGAAGCAGAGAACCTTCTCAACCAACATTTAACTAGTATGCATTTTGTTAATTGTTTCAATTAATATCCAGCACTGCCAAAGATAAAACTTATAATTAATTAAATGAGTGATCGTATGCTCAGGATTAACGCCAACAAAGTTAAAACAGAAGTTGAATTCTTCATAGTTTAATTTAATATTCGGATAACACCACTGGAGTATATGACCGTGCAGTTTTTTTATTAATTAGTTTGGCTTTCAGTGGTGTCTAGGACCAGTTTATAAAGGTATTGGTCATAAAGAATAAGTTGTGCTATTGATAGCTATAATAAAGTGTTGGTTCTTTATGTGTCATTGAAGGCTGTGATTAAAGGTAAGATATATAATGTAAAACTCTGTGAGGAAAGACAGTTCAGACAAGTACTTTAATTGCACATTTAAGTGTTAACCCTGAATTTAAGATTGATTTAATAAATACTTTCCTAGCTTGGAGTACTATATTATTTAAAGGTTTTAGATTTTTTTACAATCAATGTTTATTTTATAGATACATACTGTATATAAATATAAGGTATGCAGTATATACACTATATAGCATAATACATATTGCAAATCCATATGGAAATTTTTGTTTAAATTTTATCTGTTTTAATTTTTATTGTCACCGTAAGCCAAAATAAGCCCGTTTTCATTTGGCTGCTATATCAGTATGCTCTGAATTAATGACTTGTTTGTGCTGTTTATTTCTCTCATGTATTCATTACCCGATGTTTCAGTATTTACAGGTCTCCACTTTTCCCTCAAGCATTGTAAATGTAATTTACTGTCCTCTCAATGGTTCCTAAGTGTGCAGAGGCAAGCTCCAATTGAGGCTGTTTCATTGGCTTTTTTTTGCTTTTATAATTAAACTAAGTTGACATCATCATGTTTTGTGTATTTACAGTTTGAGTATTTTTGCATTTTCCTCAGGCGTCCAGTTTTATTCTCTGCCACAGATTCCTGTGATTAAATAACATTAAATAAACACATTTTTTAAAGATGACATATGTTGAGTGCTTTTATTTGCTCTTATTTATTATCTAGCTTTGGCTCAGTATCTTAAACTAATCTGGTTTTAAGACAAAGGCGCAATGGTTAGAACTGCTGCCTCGCAGTTCAACAGCCCTGGGTTTGAGCACTTTGGAGTTTACACATTTTCCATATGCCTGTCTTAGAAATCCAATATTGGTTTTAGACATTCAGTACCTTATCAGTTAAAGTTAATTATTCACCAAGGGGATGTGAAAGTTTGGGGGGACTGGTCTAGAATTTAAGATCAAGTCCACAGTGAATCTGCCATTGGAAAGAAGGCAAGAAAGGCCCTTGGGTCAGGTAGGGCTTAATTAGTGAACGATGCACTTAAGAACATACAACTCTTGGTTTTTATTCTTTTCGCCATTATATTAGACAGATCTGTTAATGGTTTTGAAAAAAACTGACCAGTCTTTTTAGTAAATGATAGATAGATAGATAGATAGATAGATAGATAGATAGATAGATAGATAGACAGACAGACAGACAGACAGACAGACAGACAGACAGACAGACAGACAGACAGACAGACAGACAGACAGATAGATAGATAGATAGATAGATAGATAGATAGATAGATAGATAGATAGATAGATAGATACTTTATTTGTCCCTAGAGAAAAACATGTGGCTCTTTAAAGAAGCTCTTTAAATAAATAAATGCGTAAATACATACATAAACATTATAACAAATAATTAAACACAAGAATTACTAAAAGAAGAAAATGCAGTCAGAGTGAGGCATTATGAAGGCATATTGCAGTGTGGCTATTGTGTCATAGAGAGGATATGTAGCATTGTTCACAATGGTTTTGTTTGCATTATCTGCTCTCCTACCACCTCCAGTGGGTTCAGAGTGTGTTTCATAACAGAGACTGCCTGCTTAATCAGCTTGTCGATTCAGAATGCAATTTTGCACTTGTACATGTTACAACTGAACAGCTGAAAAATATGTTCACTTGTATTCAGTTTTCTGGTTAAAAAAATTTGTGACTACCCATAATTCCATAATCCAAATTTAAACAAGATACATTATATATTTCTCTGATTTTCAGTAATTACATTTGAAAATTAAAATCAAATGACATCATTACTATGAACATGAAGAGAAAGCTAATAAGCTCTTAGCTCAACAAATCCACAAGCAAGAAGTTCGCAATGCAATCTCAGCAATTACCAACATGAACGGAGATAAAATCATTGACCATAAAAATATAATGCACACATTTAGAGACTACTATAAATCCTTATATTCTACTGAGTTTAAAGAAGACAACACACAATCAAATGTATTTCTGGATGCATTACAGATACCAGTGCAGAGGAATTGGATAAACCTCTGACGCTATCAGAATTACTAGATGCTAAAAAGTCACTTCAGAGTGAGAAAGCAGCAGGCCCTGATGGCTACCCTGTCGAATTTTATAAGAAATTCTCCACTCAACTAGCTCCTCTCTTATTAGCAACATTTACAGAAGCTAGAGACAATCAAATTCTACCTCAAACTTTTCACCAAGCATTAATCACCATCTTTCCTAAACAAACTAAGCACTTATTACAATGTGCATCATATAGACCAATTTCACTTCTGAATAATGATGTTAAGATACTCTCCAAAGTCCTAGCTAGAAGGATGGAGAAAGTGCTGCCTTCAGTAATATCACAAGATCAAACTGGATTTATTAAAGGCCGACAATTAGCTTCCAATCTTCGACGCCTGTTTAATGTAATATATTCACCTGCAAAGTCAAACACCCCAGAGAGATTATTATCATTGGATGCAGAAAAAGCATTTGATATGATTGAATGGAACTACCTTTTCACTACAGTAGAGAAATTTGGATTTGGCTCAAGCATTTGTGCATTGTTCAAACTACTGTATATCAGTCCAGAAGTTTGCAGTTTGTATTAACAACATTTGTTCAGACTACTTTAAACTAGAACGTGGTACCAGACAAGGATGACCCTTGTCACCACTGCTATTTGCAATCTCCATGGAACCACTGGCAGTGGTATATATCAGACCCACAAAATACTGTGCCTGCAGTCTTAACAGTACTTACAGAATTTCAAATGATCTCTGGTCTCAGAATTAATTTGAATAAAGGTGTGATCTTTCCAGTGAATTCACAAGCACGCAATATTAGATTGGACACCTTCCCTTTTATCATTGCAGATCAGTTTAAATACCTAGGGGTAAATATCACAAGTAAACATAAAACTCTTTATCAACAAAATTTTGCCGTCTGTATGGAAAAAATTAAGCAAGACTTGCATAGATGGTCAAACCTTCATCTAACTCTAGCTGAAAGAATTAACGTTATTAAGATGAATATCCTTCCTAAGCTTCTCTTTTTATTTCAAAACATTCCAATATACATCAATAAATATTTTTTAAGCAATTAGATTTAACCATAACCTAATTTATTTTGGAACTTAAAACATCCACGTATTCAAAGAGTGACCCTACAAAAACCTAAGGCAGAAGGTGGCATGGCTCTGCCCAACTTTCAGTTTTATTACTGGGCACCAAACATACAAGCTATAAAAACCTGGACACAAATAGATGAACGTACACAAGCTTGGTGCGCAATAAAAAAAAATCCTGCAGTACTTCTTTATATTTCCTGCTTTGTGCCCCTATTAATGCAAGTTATCGCAGATATACTAATAACCCAATTGTGCTTCACTCACTCAGAATATGGAGCCAATGTCGAAAGCAATTTAAGATTGAGAATCTTTTATCTGTGGCACCTCTACATGAGAACCACCTTTTTCAACCTTCGCAAACATATGCAGTTTTTAATATGTGGAAAACATTTGGGATTAAATTACTTAGAGATGTTTATATAGACAATATCTTTGCATCCTATGAACAATTACATTCCAAATTTAACTTTCCAGCAACACATTTCTTTCACTATCTTCAAATTAGAAACTTTGTTAAACAGAACCTGCCCGATTTTCCTCATCTCCCACCTTCCTCTATGCTGGAAAAAATATTGCTCAGTTTTGAGTACTCAGATAGCATTTCTGCAGTATATAAAATTATTTTACAGTCCATCCCTTTCAAAGATCCAAGAGGACAATGGGAAAAGGATCTCTCACTCAACATATCAGAAAATGAGTGGAAGGTAGCAATGCAGAGAATTCACTCGAGCTCCATATGCGCAGCATACAATTATTCAACTCGAAATTATATATCAAGCACATCTGTCTCGCTTAAAACTGTCCAAAATGTTTCCAGGGCAAGAACCAACCTGCGAACACAGCAAACAAGTTCCAGCCTCACTGGGTCACATGTTTTGGACCTGCACCAAATTAACATCATTCTGGACAAAATTTTTAAGTGCCTTTCAGACAGCCCTGGTGTCACAATCCCTTCTAACCCATTAACAGCTGTGTTTGGTGTTCTTCCAGATGGGCTTAAAGTGGAGAAGGACAAACAAACTGATTGCCTTTACTACACTATTGGCACGCAGACTTATTTTGCTAAACTGGAAGAATCCCAGCTCTCCTCTTTTAAGTCAGTGGGTAACTGATGTTTTATATTATTTGAAATTGGAAAAAATCTAATTCTCACTTAGAAGCAGAACTTTTTCAAAACCTGGCAGGATCTAATCAATAATATTTTAGAATAAGCTCTTAAAACACTGAGGAAGCAAATTCTCTTGCCATTTCTTTTTCTTCTCCATTTATCTATATCCGCCTATTAAACTCATCAATTTATTTATTTTTACTAGCTTTAAGTTTTACTCCGTTGGCCACGCTCTCTTTCTCAGGGGTGGGGGTTGATTTGTTTTCAATCCTAATTTTTGTAAAAATTGATCTATTTGTAGAATGGTTACAATAAAATCAATATAATTAAAAAAAAAAAAAAATCAAATGGCCAAAAGCTACACCGAGCTACCAGTAATCAACGTTCTCTTCCCTATTTCTCAAGTGTAGCCATTGACTCTTCCAGTCCTGCAAAGTACTGGAATTTTATAGTGGAGATGTTCACATACTCATTATATACAAGGGAAACGTTCATGAACATACTAACCCATAGTAACCAAACAGTTCAGAAGAGTTGTATAGAGCAGGAACTGAACTCTCTGAAAGGTTGAGCTTCTGCACTTTGAGCGTTTTAAGTGTCTAATTATTACTTAATATGCTAACATTGACAGGGTATTTTGGCAGTTTTATCTTTGTAGCATGTTTGTTATTTATTGTCACAGAGAATGGAACTGGTACACCATACTGGGAATATAATCCAGATCTGTGTGGCATAATATAATTAAATTGGATGTTAAGCAGCCTATGAATGTGTAAAATTTCATTTCAGCGTAATTTGACTTTAACTTCAGTGCTGTGTAGTACCTTTCATGAGACTGCCATGGCAGACATTTCCAAAACTGTTGGATTTTCTTTTTTAAGAGCGCTGTCAAAATGTTTTGTGGACCTGAGCAGATCAACATTACTGAGGCCTTCACCTTTCTTTATTTTCAGTTATTGTGTGATGGACGCTGGTTGTTGTTTATGTGTTAGTTCATTTTGTGTCTTAATATTGTTTGGATGCTAATTAAGGAAAAAAGAAATAATTAAGGGGCCTGAGTCTTAAGTTGTGCATCAATTAAAATTAAGGCAAAGAGTTAATTAGCAGCAAAATCTGGTCACTAATTAAGAAAAGGGTTAGAATGAAAACCTGCAGCCATAGCAGCACTCCAGGACTGGAGTTGGAGACCCCTGCATTAATTGTTAAGAAAGTGTATTTGTATGGTTTCATTTTTTATTTTGGATTAGAGCTACATTTTCATAACATATTGGTGTCTTATGTGTACACCTTCCATTCAGCTAGTAATATTTATTTTTCATGATGAAATGTACTGTCCAAAGTTGCTCTACAGAGGCACAGTAGAGTTATAGCATAGTGACTCCACCAGAGAATTAGCATATTTAGGCTGGGACCAGCCAAAGCCTAGTAAAGGCATAGTCTTGAAGAGGACTGCATATTTTCTCAACTATAGTAGTCTTGCATTTGTATTGAACTCAACAAGGGTGGTCTTGACTACAGCACTGGCACAAAATATGAGTAGAGAATGTATACTGTTAGAATTAACTTTCCACAGACAGCTGAATGAGTTCTTTAGGACTTTGACCTTTAACATAATCTAAGTGCTTTCATGCTACAATAATACCTGTGGCCATGCAAGCTGACTCTTTAACCCAGGGATCTCAAACTCCAGTCCTGGAGGACCACAGTGGCTGCAGGTTTTCATTCTAACCCTTTTCTTAATTAGTGGCTTGTTTTTGCTGCTAATTAACCTCTTTTGAATTAATTTTAATTGACTCCTTTTTTAAGATTTGTTTCCCAGAATTTCTTCATCGTTCCTCGGAATTGCTTCATTTATTTCCTTAAATAGAATCCAAAAAGAAATGTGAAGTGAGTGAGCCAACAGAAGACCAACTAACTAAAGGCCTCAAACTCCAACCAGGTGCTTAATTAGGCGCCGAGTCTTGTCGTTAATTAAACCCGTTCTTTAATTCCATGGCTTGTTGCTGCACTCATTGTACAATAGCAGACATTTCTGAAATTGTTTTTTTTCTTTACTTTTCTAAGAGCACTATTAAAATGAGCAAATCAACATTCCTGAGACCTTCACCTTTTTAAGTTCAGATATTGTATGGTGGTCACAGTTTGCTGGTCATGTTTTGGTTAATTTTATATCTGATTATTGTTTGGCTTCCAATTATGGAAAAAGAAACAATTATTTTGTCTGAGTCTTCAAGAGCAAGTCAGTTAAAATTAATTCAAAAGAAGTTAATTAGCAGCAAAAACAGGTCACTAATTAAGAAAAGGGTTAGAATGAAAGCCTGCAGCCACTGTGGCCCTCCAGGACTCGAGTGTGAGATCCCTGCTTTAGCCCACCATTACTAGATACAGTATGTGTCTGCAAATGGAAAGTATTAAAGGGTCATCCTAGCCCAATTAGGCAACAGCGTCCCATCAGAATGTTTTGTGATTAGAAAACGAGTAAAAGGGGCATTTAGGGTAGATATGATGAAAAGTGAAGAGAGAAATCAATCTTGGATCAGATAAGAGTGACTGTATTAGTCATATAAGTCCTCACACGGCAGCAGGGTTTGCATAATTTATCACCATATTCTGTCATGAACCAAACCATTAGAGAATTTCCTCTTTATATTTTGTCCAAAAATAAATATTAGTTGTATGTGATTACCCATATGCATTCTAGAATGTTCTGGGAGTGCCATACTGTATGTATCCCATATGAGGCATTCAGTTAGTATTATTTATTTGATGCTATAAATTTATTTCAAGGAGTCATTCAACTAAACTCTATTATTTTTAAAAAATATATAAATGTAATCAGTTTTATTAATGAATTTAATTAAAGGAAATTAAATTCCTTTAATTTCCAATTAGAAATTTCCAATTTCCAATTAATAACAAAAATTACACATATAAACAGAAAAAAAATAATGATATGTTATTTACATTTTGTTTTACATGAAACCTCTAAATCTTTTTCTCTAACAGAACAAAAAAATGTTTTATTTAGCTAACAGAAATATAAGTAATGGTTATGGGAAGCAAGGGGCAAAATGCTTGTTTTCGTTCATTGTATGTTAAATCCCACATTTGGTGATTTGTGAGATTCTAGGCAATGTGTTATGAATTATGTTAAAACGGAATATTTGTGGTATGCTGTGTGCTCACATCAGAAAGACAACCTGTTCTGATCAGCAGCATAATTAATAATTGATCAGATACAGAGGTGGCCACATTGCTTCTGCCAGCAGCCCTTTTCTTTATGCTCTCTATTTTCGCCTCTTTCATGCCAGGCTTCCTAGGAAGCTGAATGACACAATTGCATTTTGCATAAACTTGTAATTCATGTTGAATTATGAAACTGATCACAGACAGGTCCATAACACATCAGCTCGGAGACTAATGAACCATATATCCTTGTCAACTTTGGTTGTGTTTTGACAGTTTTTGCTTCAGTGCGTCTGAATTACAAGTGTGTGGAGATGTATTGCTCACTGCTAGTCCTTTCCCCAAGGAAATGAAAGGTCACGTTTGATGAATCTGAATTAGTTATCTTAACACTAAAAACTTCTCTAAAGTACAGAGTAAAGCAATTCCATTGTTCAAAGTCTTTAATTATGGATCCCACTGCTGATGGGGTATCGTAGCTGACTCTGCCTTTCATGATCCATGTCTGGGCTGATTGAGGTGGACACACAAAGTCACATTATGACATCATGAATGGTATCTGGCACTCAATTGTTCATCTATTAGGTTTCAGTATTTTTGGCCATGTTGAATATTACCATATATTTTGTGTGTAGAAGTACTTAATGAATGTGTCACTTTTTTAATCTCTCTCCTAGATTGCATAGAAGCATGAAATTCTAAAAGGCAACTCGATGCAATTTTACATTTTATGTTTATAAATATTCTTTATTGATAATTCTGTATGTATGAAAGTTTGTTTTTATTTCCTTCCTCATTAAATTATGATGTACAGTACACCCCCAAAATTCGTGGGGGTTACGTTCCTAGAGCACCCGCGAATTGTGAAAAACTGCAAATTTTGGATGTGGTTAAAAAATGCCTATTTTTATAGTTTAAACCCTAAATAGGCCCCCAAAACATTTTAATTTAATTTCAAACTCAGCTTAATACAACTGAACACCAGCAAAACCAAGGAACTGGTGGTGGATTTTAGGAGACCCAGGCCCCTCATGGACCCCGTGATCATCAGAGGTGACTGTGTGCAGAGGGTGCAGACCTATAAATACCTAGGAGTGCAGCTGGACGATAAATTGGACTGGACTGCCAATACTGATTCTCTGTGCAAGAAAGGACAGAGCCGCCTGTACTTCCTTAGAAGACTGGCATCCTTCAACATCTGCAGTAAGATGCTGCAGATGTTCTATCAGATGGTTGTGGCGAGTGCCCTCTTCTACGCAGTGGTGTGCTGGGGAGGCAGCATTAAGAAGAAGGATGCCTCACGCCTGGACAAACTGGTGAGGAAGGCAGGCTCTATTGTTGGCATAGAGCTGGACGGTCTGACATCCGTAGCAGAGCAACGGGCACTCAGCAGGCTCCTATCAATTATGGAGAATCCACTACATCCATTAAATAGTGTCATCTCCAGACAGAGGAGCAGTTTCAGTGACAGACTGCTGTCACTGTCCTGCTCCACTGACAGACTGAGAAGATCATTCCTCCCCCAAACTATGCGACTCTTCAATTCCACCAGAGGGGGTAAACGTTGAACATTATTCAAGTTATTGTCTGTTTTTTTATCTGCATTTTTTTTTTTTTTTTTTTATTACTCTTTAATTTAATATTTTTGCTGCTGGAATATGTGAATTTCCCCCTGGGATTAATAAAGTATCTATCTATCTATCTATCTATCTATCTATCTATCTATCTATCTATCTATCTATCTATCTATCTATCTATCTATCTACATTACCTAAAAAAAGAATGTAAAGGTAAACCCGTATACTGCACAGTACTGTACTGCTATGTCTCCCGCAGTGCTAGAATGTGAAATACCGATGTTACCGCTATATGTACTTTAATTCATGCAAGCGCGTTTTCATTGCCAGAAGCCTTAGAAGGTGCTGGGCGTTTCGGCGGCATCTTGGGGCTTTAACCCTTAAACTGCCACATACTTAGGGGTTAATGCATCCCTGGACGCCAAATACTTTTTTGCTGCACTTTAAGTAAACATCACAATTCACAAAGAAAAAGTGAAATTTTAATGGAACACATTTTTTTTCATGCAAAGAGCATCACAATTACTGCAACACTAATCATTTTACACACTGCTAATGAACTGTAAAGACTATTTAAAAAACTACTTGAACAATATGTACAAGGTGCAACTGACGCCATGGATGAAACTCAGTAAATCACCGAGCCAACTGTACTTGAACTGACTGCACTCAAGCACATAGAGGTAAGTGCTGATGCTGGCAGGCTAGTCTAGTGCAGCAGCTCAATCCCAGGGACAGTGAGACTGCAGTGCTGGAGGGTGTCACGCTTGGGTCACAGAATTGCACAGAAACACAGGAGATTGTAGAGACAGGAACTTTATTCAAACACTTCAAACAAATATGTCTCTATCAGAAGTAAAACGAGCTCAGTATGCAGTTAGTTCTCGATTAAAAGAATAGGCAAACATCATAGGGGAGCACAACGGGAGCGGGATCCGCATCAAGAGCAGAGGATGTCTGGGGGAGGAGAGAGAAACAAAGTAATCAGCCAAAAAGGAAAGGTGCTGTAAGTGCGACAGAGCAGCCGCAAGCAAGCCCAGCAAGTAAGGGAGCAATGTAAAAGTAGTCTATCAGCATTTTTTAAGAGGGGTTTTTTGAGGAGCGTCTGTGTCTTCTGTGTGCTCGGCCCCCTGCTCACAAGGGGCTGGCAGTGGTCATGACCTGGCTGCTCAACAAATGTGCGGCACTGACTGATTGCTCGCAAATGGCACTGGGAAATGACTATAGCCGGTTGTGGCGGTTTAAGGTTTAAGAGGAACAAAACGGAAAACACAAGAACACTCATCTGGGGATGCATCACAATCAATCAGCAGCAAGGAGAAATGAATAATGCTGTAGCGGTCCAGTGCCGCTAAGATTCACACCATCGAGAAGACAGCAATTTATTTATTTTTATGGTGGAGATTCCAGGGACGCACCCAGCCTTGGCCCAACCCGCACGCTCTCACAAACAGAGACAAAAACAAAGCAAATCAATAATCAAACAGCAAATATAGAATGTAATGAAAACAAATGAAATAAATGAAAACAACAATACCACTACTGTTCTCCTTACGGTGATTACACATTAAATGCAACAAAGCACAAACAAAACACACAGAGTAAATCATTAAAAAACGACAACGGATGAAATGTAAATGATGAAAATAGATAGTCCAGAGATCCGCATGTTGAATGGGAATGTAAAGATAGTCCTACTGCTAGTTCCTGAAATGGTGAAGACGGGTTCAGGAGCGCACCTTTCTTTGCAGGATGGCCATGAATCCACTCACTTACAGTCCTCATGTACACAGGCACACGGCAGACAATCCAGACGCACGAAACACTCCAGGACAAAATGAATAAGTACAGGTAACCCAACAGAAGGCAGACAGACAGGTACTTGTAACACAAATTACAAAAACTTGTTTTTTTGCTTTTGGTCACCGGCCCCATTTTTAAAAGCCACGCTGACATCCTTTGACCCAAACAGCCTCAGCACCCTCAGCAGAAGACCAATCAGAGCCACTGTAGGGACTGCTGGGAGTTGCAGTTTCAAATTCTATTGGCCACTTTCACCATCCCAAGCCACGTTTTCCTCTACAGTTGCTTCCTGGTCTCTCTACAGTGCAGTATTGCCACGATAAAAGCCATAAAAATTACGGAGGATATTTGCGGTTTCTGCTAACAATTATTAGATAGGTTCTAAGGAAAAATCTGCGAATGACTGAAGCTGCAAACTCTCAACTGCGACTTCGTGGGGGTCTACTGTATAATGTTTCTGGTGTCTTGTGTGTGGAACCCAGACGGAGGGGACCACTTAATGCTGCAGCTGGCAAACAGCCCCCACTGCTGTTTGAGGAGAAGAAGCCAATGACATGGCTGCTTTGGCATTGAGAATTGGTCCTCGTTATTTTGATTGTGTGTATTTTTGTATCTTTGGATACAACAAAACTTAGTTTTTTGATAGAGAAAGGCAATAAAAGTTTCACGTAAATATTCGGAGATATTGCTTTATATATAATGATGTATTTCATACATTGTTTATTTTAAAATCTGTTAAAAGAAGAATATCTCACAAGTGAACTCGCAGGTCTTTGTAAATAGAAGCTTCTTTTTTACAGTTCCACTACTTCACTAGTTGATGCCATCCTTTCCATCTTTCAAATCTTCAGTCTGTTTTAAAATCTGTAGGGATTCTTTTTATTATTGTTTTCAAAAATAAGTGGTGGTTTGTGTTTTTATTATGTTGAACGAATGCACCTTTTTATGCATTATTTTGGTTTCCTTAGCAGCATTTTGACTTGGGTGGGCCACTATAACAGTGCCACCTAATGTTGCACCAAAAATAGCTACACTAAGATAGGAAAGGAAAGGAAAGGAAAGAAAGCCTGGGTTTTGTTAAGTACTTGTCTTTCAATTAACTTCTTAAAGGTATGGAGTCACTTAATGCCTTATGGTGTGTAGAGTTTGCTAATCAAATAACATTTGCCTGTTTCCATAGACTGGACATCTGCTGTAAATCCATTGTACATTATACCCCAGAGGACAGTTGGGCATCCCTCCCAGGATGGAGGTGGAATCCTTACTTGGCTGGGATGCCATGATGGAAGGATGGACTAAATGGGGGCAATACCCGGTCAGGATGGCTTATTAATCCCATCCTGGGTAGAATGTCCAAGGAGTACAAGAACTGGCAGGAGAGCATGGCAGGGAATAGTTCATCCCCCACTTTAATAGGTGGCAGTGTCCCTCATATAGTCCCAGTTTGGATACCAGCAGGGCTGCATGGGAGTTGGAGTTCCAGAGGAGCAGCCCTGTAGGGATCCCTGGCGGACAATAGAGCACGCTGCTTTGGGGGGCTTAGGGGCGGGGACATCTCCCTGGCTTTCTCATAACCTGGAGGTGCTTCCAAATGGCTATGTCACATCACCTTAAACACTCCCGGGTCCTCAATAAAACGGAACGTGCTGCCTTGTCCGGGCGAGTCGGAGCTGGAAGGAAGAAAGGCAACACTTGACTGGAGGAGAGCAGTGTGGTATTGAGAGGAGAAAGAAGAAAAGATTTGTTTTGTGCTTGTGTATAAGAGGTATTTGTAATAAACTCCCCTTTATCTGAACCCAGCATTGTCTTGTGAGTTCGTGTTTTGGGCTTTGGGGCTCACTGACGCCCCCAAGCCTTCACACCAGAGACATCTTAAATATGGGGTGGAATGTTAGAGGGAGCTGCTCTGCACAGGAGTGAAACAGACGGCCACTTATTCTATCTGGCCTTGAGCTTTTTTAAAATAATATAAAAATATAAAGCCTGATGGGATTATAGGTATCAATGCCAAAGTGCATTTCTGTTTTAAAGCAGTTATCCTCCAATATTGTGAATACTCAAGAATGAAAGAGAGATTGTAAGATGTCTTATTATAAATTATGAACTGAAAATTTGTGCTAAAAGTAATGGAAGTTGACATGATTTTTATGAGATTACTATTGAGATGTGGATCTGTAGCTACTCTTTTCTTTATTAATCCATTCTTTCATTTTCTGTTCTGCTTTTTTAGATTATGTGGCCAGCAATTGGGTACAAGGTAGGCACTAAGCAGTAGCCATGTATGGGTTGCTAGAAAATTGCAGGATACACATAAACCATATTAATTCAGAATAGCCACTTATCAAACATAGTGAGATGTAGAAGGAAAACCACCCAGTCAAGAAGAGAAAGTGCAAACCTCACATAGGCAGTGTCTGGGCAAGTGTTTGAACTCTCATCTCTAGAAGTGTGTGGCGGATGACTGGGCCCCATACCCGGCTGGGACGCATATGTGATGGAAGGACCAGGGGAGAGGACATGTTCATGGCAATACCTCCTCTGGAACATGAGAGGAGATCCCTCCTGGATTGCATCAGGACCATGGGCTGGGAGCTTGGAAGCTCAACCCTGCTGGGACCCATGGGGGCACCTGGACAGTTACGGAGCCCTGGACTGCAGCACTTCCGCCACACCCGGAAGTGCTGCCAGAAGAGGATCCGGGTGCACCTGGAGCATTTCCGGGTGCCCATACAGCACTTCCAGCACATGCAGGAGTGCTGCCGGAAGAGTGTCACAGGGCCCCTGGAGCACTTTCAGGTGCACTATAAAGGAGGCCGCCTCACTCTGTTCAAGGAGTCAGAGTTGGGTGGAAGGTGGACAAAGCTTGTAGGAGAGGAGTCGAGGCAGCAGAAGAAGAAAGAGTGAGAGGGAAAGGAGGAAAGAGAAGAACTGAGCTGTAATATTGTGGTGATTTGTGCACTCTGTCCTGGGCAGGCAACAAAAAGAAATAAATCATGTGTTGTTTGCACTTGTGTGTCTCTGTGCTTGTCTGTTTCGAGGTTACAATGGCAGTACGCACCCAAGGCTTTCACAGGTGTCAAAAGTGTTATATGCACTGCCAGTTTGCTTCCTTTGTTTTATAGAAAACATACTATATGATAGCAGAAAAATATAGCATGTTCTACAAAGTTAATGTCTTACTGTATTATTTTAACTTCAAACGAAACCTACAAAATGAGACCATTGGCACAGGGTAAACATGAGTAGACTTATTGATTTTGAGGTGAGACAAAGGTCCCATCAACAACATTTCTCACATACAAAAAATAAAGGCACAAATTGATCCTTCCTATATTTGAGTCAAGGCATACTTAGAGTATCACCTAAAACACTCAAGCTCAGTTTGCTTTAAGATTTGTGATTGTTTTCATTTCTATTGCAGCTAAAAGTTTTTTGCAATTCTGTATTGAAATAGCTCCTCTCCACGTCTAGTAGCCAAAGTACTTTTTTGTAAATTTTTTCTATTAAAGGCTATAGTGAAAGTAAAAATAACACACTTTAATTATGACTGTAATGCCAGTGATTTCTACTGTTTGCAACTGCCATATTTAAATAAGCTTTGTTTTAAAACTGTTGTTCTGTGTAACAACATTACTGTGTAATAAAAGCACCTTTATACCTTTTTTTTGCAGTCATTTTTAATTGCTTTATTGTATCTTTAAATGCATGCATATTGGAGATTTTCAGTCTCTTATGGATTTGTTAGCATTTCATTTGGAATGTAAACAGATGTTTTGTATACGTAATCATGACGTCAGAGAGTGGCGGTGAGTTGCAGGTTGATTAGTACATGCAAGTAAGGCCATTCCTGTACCCGTCACTATAATGGTGCAGAGCTGTTGTGAGTATGTGTATGTGGGGATTTCCCATTTTTTCTGTGTCTGCATGGTGGCTGTTTGCACTTTAAATGTATTCCTCCTCCCCAAAGGCAGGACTTAAGTCCCGTAGGGATTTGTTATCCATGCTTTTGGGGAATTCCACTTGATGCAGAAGTGCTTCCAGTGGGCTAAACCCCAGCACTGGAAGTACTCCTGGGTATAAAATAAAAGAAGCTACTCGACCTCATTCAGTTGGAGTTGCAGTGGGGTGTGGAGGACAGACAAAGCTCGCCTGGGAGGAGAGGAAAGAGAGAGAAGAGAGAATTATGATGGTGAAAGCCGTGTGGATAAAATAAACCTTTTAATTAAACCTGGAACTTGTGTCTGTCGAGTTGTGTCTGGGATTTGGGGTGCTAGAACATCTCCTACAGGTCACAATGGATATATTTAACATACTCATTTGAAACATGTTTGTAGCCCAGTGGTATCCCTTTTGGGGTAGCTTTACATCTCTTTCTGCTGAACAGATAGTTTTTCATTCTTAATGTATATAACAATTTAAGAAAAGAATGAAGATTACAGTAATCCCTCGCTGTATCGCGCTTCGCTTTTCGCGGCTTCACTCTATTGCGGATTTTATATGTAAGCATATTTAAATATATATCGCAGATTTTTTGCTGGTTCGCGGATTTCTGCGGACAATGGGTCTTTTAATTTCTGGTACATGCTTCCTCAGTTTGTTTGCCCAGTTGATTTCATACAAGGGACGCTATTGGCAGATGGCTGAGAAGCTACCCAGCTTACTTTTCTCTCTCTCTCTCTTGCGCTGACTTTCTCTGATCCTGACCTAGGGGGATTGAGCAGGGGGGCTGTTCGCAAACCTAGACGATACGGATGCTCGTCTAAAAATGCTGAAAGATTATCTTCACGTTGCTACCTTCTGTGCAGCTGCTTCGTGAAGCGACGTGCTGCACGGTGCTTCGCATACTTAAAAGCACGAAGGGCACGTATTGATTTTCGATTGTTTGTTTTTCTCTGTCTCTCTCTATCTCTCTCTCTCTTTCTCTGCTCCTGACGGAGGGGGTGTGAGCTGCCGCTTTCAACAGCTTTGTGCCGCGGTGCTTCGCATACTTAAAAGCCAAACAGCCCTATTGATTTGTTTGCTTTCCTTTCTCTCTCTGACATCTGCTCCTGACGCGCACTCCTTTGAAGAGGAAGATATGTTTGCATTCTTTTAATTATGAGACGGAACTGTCATCTCTGTCTTGTCATGGAGCACAGTTTAAACTTTTGAAAAAGAGACAAATGTTTGTTTGCAGTGTTTGAATAACGTTCCTGTCTCTCTACAACCTCCTGTGTTTCTGCGCAAATCTGTGACCCAAGCATGACAATATAAAAATAACCATATAAACATATGGCTTCTACTTCGCGGATTTTCTTATTTCGCGGGTGGCTCTGGAATGCAACCCCCGCAATGGAGGAGGGATTACTGTAATTGATTTATTCCTTAGCTAGAAGATCAACATGATCAAGCAGAAAATCTTTACAAAGTCAAATAAAAACACAAACAGTTGAGAGCTGGCCACAGCCTAAGTAACCCACACCAACAAAAGTGCTTTCTAACAGACTGTTAAAGCACCAGGAAGAGGAGCAGCCTGTCTAGATGTTTTATTTTGTTATAATCAAGATTTTCAAATACATAAGTTAAAAGTGATCGAATCATTAAGAATTAGTGACCATAATATACTGCATTTCATAATGTTTTAGCAGAGCCCCTATTCAAAATCTAAACTTGTCAAATTGAATTTTATAAGGACAAATTTTGACCAGATGTGGCAAAATCTAAAAAAAGGTAAATTGGGACATACTTGTAAGTGCAGGGACGGTCAAGAATTAGAGGAACAGGTCTGAAAGCATTTTAGCTGCAATGCAATGATACGCACATTGCCAAATTCAGAAGCAGTAAGAAATTAAGGAGATGTCCACAGTGGATATGAATGGAGAAACAAAGGAAGTTGCACAAAAAAAAAGGCTGTATAAAGTGTACAATTCAACTTACAGCAGCAGCAGGAATATGGCTAATGACTGCATGAGAGCAATAATGGGCATTAGGAAAGCGTAAAGGCATTTGGAAAAACATTTTGCAGGGAAAATGCAAACAATGGCTTTCAGCATTAAAAGAATAGACAGGGAGGAGGCCAAGTGCATTTAAAACAGAAAAGACAAACGAAAATATTACAGGCTATGAAATTACAAATGCTCTAATCTTTCTGAAGTTTTCATATGTGAAAAAATTAATAATTCTTTATTAGCGATTGCAGGGGCTATTAAGCTGATTTGGAAATCAGAGACAGATTAAAAAGGTTGAAATCTACCAAATCACCAGAAACAGATAATGTTTATCCAAAAGTATTCAAGGAGTTTTGTGAGTATGTACTGTATATAAACCCTCAATGCTTACTTTTCAGAAACAATTGCACAAAGATGAGGAAGGTCTTACAGATTGGAAGATAATAAATGCTGTAAAAGTCAGTCCAATAAATTTAATGTTAATGTTAAATGAACATACTGTAAGTGTTTGCTTATTTATAATAGAATGTACATTTTATGTAAACATAGCTATAGTATATAATGGAAGATTCTATTTTATCCCCTTTAAGCTAGTACCGTATATTAATGGAACAGTCTTAATGTTCTGCTACTTTTCTGATGTAACATTCAAAGCTAAAACATTTTAAATAGATTACAAAGAAACTGAGGCATACAGTTTTCTTAATATGTACACCAGTTAGGATATTAATGTATGTACTAACATATGTCATAGGAAAATAAACTGAATTAAGATACGAGCCTTAAACAAAACATCATAAGCAAGTAGTTATTTTTATGTGTGCATTATCTGTTTTTCTCTTCATTTCGCATGAACTGTTTTAGTTTTGAATATTACTAAAATGTTTAAACAAAGACACAGCAAAATCTTTTGTGTACATATCATACTCAATACCTGAACCTTTCCAGTAGCTGTGGAATTTTGGAAACATTGGAAAATGCACTTACAAATGTTGCCCAATTATCTAAAAAGTTGGTTAAAATTATCCTAATAACTATAGGCAGATTATAGGAAAATTAACGGAAAAGACTGAGCAACAAATGTCAAGAACAGGTGTATTAGTGGCACTTAACATCGTTTTGCATATTGCATTTCACTAATGTGCTTGAATTCTATAAGAAAGTAGCAAATACATCCAATCATTGAAGTTGAAATGATATTATTAATCTTGATTTTCAGGAGGATTTTGATAAGGAGTTCTTAGTTCCTCGTTCCTGCTTTGGTCTCACCACTGAGTTCCTGTTGCTGCAAAGATCCAGTTCAAAAACTCACTTGTCTTGACCTACAGTTCTCTGATTGGTTCTGCTCCTCAATATTTCCAATCCTTTGGCCTCTCCATAAGTCCCTTCTGCCTCTGCTTTTCTGCTGACTGTCCTTCCTCTTGTCAGATGTGAATAAACTGAACCATGTTTCTCCCGTTCTTGCTCCAAAGCTCTAGAATGATCTCCCTTTATCTATTCATATTGCATCAAATTTTCTTGTGTTTGGGGCGTATTTTGAAAACACGTGTTTTCATTAAATATTTTGGATCTGCTTAGCTTCTTTCCTACAATATAGCTGCTGTTGTACTGACAGAGTTTAAGATACTGATTTTTGCTTTGATGCTTGTACCTTCATTCTTGTATGTATTATAACTTGCTTTGTAAGTCACTTTGGATAAAGGTGACTGCTAAATAAATGAAAACAACAACAACAATAATAATAATAATAATAATTACAGTAAAAAAGTACCGCTAGTGCTAGCAGAGATAAAACCAAGTAGCTACTCATGTCCAAGATCATGGAGGTAAGAATGCTGTGCTACTAGGACAAGCCATTATACGGGCAGGTCTTTAACATCCTGGACAGCCCCTACATCGAACAATGACCTGGCACATTCATAGCTATGGCTTCGAAGCGCAGGTTTCAAGGGAATAACTGACTTACATAGCTTCTAAAGGCCACGTCTTCAACACATGGTACCACCACAAGTGTGTCATGGGCATATCAGTCAACAACAAATGCTGTCTGTGAGGTGAAGCTGAAGAGATCATCCACCACATAGTGTCCGGATGTCATGTACAGACCACAAAGGAATATCTTAAATGTCAAAACAAGGTAAGTACCACCATGCATTGAGCACTGGGCCAACAGCTAGGTGTTCCAATGGTGGACAAGTGGTACGAGCATATACCATATGTGGTAGTTAACACAGAAGACTGCATCATCATGGGGGATAAGACCATTCCCACACACTGTACCATCACAGGCTGGATATAATGTTCCACAACAAGAAGAGCAAGTTATGCATCTTCACTGATGTGATGATCCTGCATGACAACAACATCCTGAGTAAGGAGACTGAGTAGACTGTCAAATTTAAAGATCTTGAGATTGAAGTAAGGTAAGTGTGGAACATGAGGACAAAAGTAAATCCAGTAATAGTAGACCATTAGGAACCATCAAGACTGGGTTCCAACAGCATCTGGACAAACTCTCTTGTAGAGTCAGTATGAGAGAGATCCAGAAGAACGCACTCCTTGGTATGGCCTACACTTTTGATGATTCCTGAGCTGAACAGCAATCTGAGTTCAAAACCTAAGAGATCTGGTTGACCTCTGGTGTGCACACAAGCGTGCCTCAGTGCACTGAGAGGAGGGTAGTGATAATAATAATAATAAATATTACAAGCTTTGTAAAGTAAACATATAAAATAATCATGTTGGCTATTAACATTTCTGCAGGAACATTATCCAATTATATATTTGTCTACCCACTAATACATTACTGAACCGACTTCTAATACAAGGCTGGGGGGACAGGAACCTGCTCAAGCAGAAATAGGTGCAACAAAACTTGAATGGCATGTCTGCCAACCAAAAAACCATACACAGCATGGACAATCATCCAAATTTGCAGGTCTTTGGGATAGAGAAGAAAACCAGCATAGCCAGGAAAAACTGTTGGGGACTTAATGGGATGAACTCACTCTTTAGTAGATATATATAAATACAGTGAGCACTCAGTGTAAAATAAGCACCAAAGCAAAAATCTTCTATTAATGTGCACAGTCATTATTGTGGTTCTTACGACTTTTTACAGGACATAGTGTGCACTGACAGAACGTTCATCAATCTCTGAAGACATAATAACTTTGAGAGCTGAGGCTAACTGTTACTCCATTCGTTTGCAATGACGAGCATCACTTATAAAATTCAGAAAATAAAAAAAGGTCTTCTTGATTACAAAGGAGAACTAACACAGGGGAGAACACAAAATGGCAAGGTCTAGGTAGCCTTCTGTAGATCTAATTATTAAAACTTCTTTGATATTCAGTTAATGGCAAATTCTAGTACCACATTCCACACACATGCTTTTAAATTGGCGTCAGACTTATGTACTGATGGAAAAAGGCAATCTAATGTGTAATGATTCTCAAAGATAGACAAACAAAATAAGCAAGAAAAAAGTATTGCAAAATGTACTCAATAAAAATGAAAAAATAAGTAACCTATTGCAACATTTGGTCCATACCTGAATAAAATGTAACCATATGCTTGATGTAAGATATTGTCATAATGATTTGGGTTCTTTAATTATTAATAGACTATTGGTTAAGAAAATAAAAAGATTGCAGCTAATAAGCACATAAAAGCTGGCAGATGCGTGGTATTACCCTGATGGATCATTACCAGCGTTCTGAAGTTCTCAAGCATAATATAATTATGGCTATTTGCAATTATAAAATTCTGTAAGTGTCCGAGCTATTAATATCTGGAGTGAATATTACCTTTATCCACGATTCCCAGTTTTTATAATTAAACTGTCCTCAAGAGGAAGACATAGTTTTTAAAGAACAAGTTCATTTTATTTTCTAGTTCTGACTGAAATTCTATTTACCACTGTTAAGAGCACTATACAAAATAATGATTGATTCTTATTTAGTTATTTATTAAAGTCAAGGTGGTCTGTTTAATCAAATGAGCCGAAGGACTTTTTTTGTACTTACCCAATTGTACAGATCATTCCGATTGTGTTTCTGAAAATTTAAAGCCGAACTTATATTCTACTTGCCTATGTCTTGTGAAAATTTCTCCTACAATATACAGTTCTATGAAATGTGCAGCAGAATAATACAATAGAAGTCATTGCTACCTCACTGATTTGCATTCGTAGTTCAAATTCCAGGTGTTGTCTTTGTAGAATTTGCAGGTTCTCCGTCAGTTCGTGTGGGTTTTCTTGGGTGCCCTGGCTTCACTCCATGCTTCAAAACTGTGCAGTTGTGATGCAACGTGCAGACCCACAGTCGTAAAATAAAATGGAAATAAAAAGTAAGTTAAAGATAAGGAGAGGTTGATACATCGAAGGAGCTGTTCGATGATCAATAAATACAATACTTGATAATGTATTCTGAAGATAGGGGTAGTGGTTTTATTACAACAAAGTTTTCTGCCCACCAGTAAAGTGGCCATCAGTTTGCCACAATCTAATTTATTTTGAATTTATTCAGGATGATTTCTTGCTGGTCTATGTGCTTCACATTCTATCTGTTTATATATTCTAATCCTTTTCACTTAATTGCCTTTTGTGATGAGCCTTTTCTTTCTACCATATGGTGGTAATCACTTGGTTTGTCAATCAGTTTGGTGTAAATGCACAATAAAAGGTCACTTTGCCGTCCTTTATAGCTACCAGTTTGCTACTACCTAAAATTTTAAACTTCTTGTCTGCCTATACATTTCAGCATTTTGTCTTCCTATTCCTTCTCATCCTTCATCACTTAATCGCCTTCTGCGATGTGCTTTACACTTTGCAGATGTTGCTGATGTTCTTATTCTTTCTGCCATCCTGAAGGGTATCACTTGGTTTCTCGGTCACTTTGCCATAACCACACAACTGCAGGTCATGGCCACCAGGTGACCACTGCCTAACATTCCTCGAATTTCTAGAACTTATCACCCCCTCTCTCAAGTGAGTTCCTATAATGCCTCCTTCTCAGATGTTTTCATTATTTTTGAGGTGGCTTTCTTACCTTCTGTTTAGTTTTATATTGTCTTTGAAGGTGACACTCTCAGCATGTCTCTACACCTTTACTTCTCCTCGTGTGTTGCACACTGAGACTTCTTCTTTTGACTGCGTCACTAAAGCCAAACTAACCAATCACTCCAAAGCCAAACCGACCACAGACCGTAGTGTTTTATTATACTGTATAGTAAATAATATATATATATATATATATATATATTATAATTATAAATATATATAATTATAATATATATATATATATATATATATATATATATATATATATATATATTGTAATAACGAGAAAGAGACACACATAAAGGTTTGGGGTTTTTAGCCCGTATACTGCAACAAAAATTGGTCAATTGTTTCACATAAACTCAGAAGACATTGAAGGGTAGGAAGATGGACAGTTTATAGGGAAGGACCGGAAATTTGAACGTGGAATGCTGGGAAAATCATGGTGGTGTATGGGAGTCTGACGTCATCAATGGGGAAGCAGAGGGAAGAAAGGGACCCGGAAGTGTGCATCTCTTTGAGTCGTCCGGGCGGTCTTTACGGCGGCGGTGTCTCGGTCTTTCTGAAGAAACAAAGAGAGAGAGGTTAGCATGCTGCCGTTGTCCACCGGCAGGACTTGTCGTGGTGCAAATTCGGGTCCTTAAGCTGCTCCCCAAGCGCTCGTGCGTGACAATATATATATATCCTTAGTGTTTTATTATACTGTATAGTAAATTATATATATAGTGAGAACCGGTCCGAACACCATCAGACAGAGACCACGTCTTTATAAAAGCACACATTTATTTCTAATAAGTCCCACACAGCACACAGTGCTCCAACACCAATCACCCTGCACACAGGCCTTTTTCTCCCTATCCATGGGCCGCCTTTCCTCTCTTCACAGGAGCTTCGTCCTGCTCCCACTCCCGACTCTAGCTCCCTGATTGTAGGGAGACGGCCCCTTTTATTTCTGCCCGGATGTGCCTGATGACACTCTTCCTAGTGTGGAGGAAGTGCTGCCCTTGCACCTGGAAGCACTCCGGGCATCGCTGGAAGGATCTTCCTCCACCTTCCCAGGTGTGACAGAAGTGCCTGTTTCCCGGGCTCCATGATGTTCGGGGTGCCCCCTGGCGGTGGCCATGGGCCCCAGTGGGCTTGAGGCTCCTTGCTCCTTTCCCATGGTCCCCTCCACAACCAGGGCAGTGGCCCCCTCGTGGCCCGGGGGATGTGTAAGCCACCTTCCGGTCCTTCCAGGCGTCCTGTGACAATATATATATATATATATATATATATATATATATATATATATATATATATATATATATATATATATATATAGTATACAGATTAAAATAAGAGCCTGAAAGGTAATTACCATATGTCTTGAGGAAAAACACCCAATGGGTTAAAAATTAAGACTAATACACATAATATATTCACAACTATTTGGACATTATTTGAAGGAAAAAAAGTAATATATTCAGTGGAATTAACTAGCATGTTTTGCTCAAATTTCCAGAATCCATTTATATCTCATTTTACATTCTTTACACATTTTAAGATGGAACACAAGAGGATCATAAAAACTTCACATAATGCAGATATTCACACGTCAAGATAAAAGTAAAAAAAAAGATGAAAAAAGACTTGTGTCTCACAAATAGGTGGGGCTTTTAAGTTTCCTCTGTTCTTTAAAAGATGGTGCTGGAAGAGGAGGAGGAGTTGGAGGTGGGGCTGATGCATGTCATTGGTCCGGTTTAGGGGCATTTTCTTTGAGTTTAAGGGCAGATGTGGGAAGAGTAAATGACTATGCAACAACCTTTACTTGTGCACCCATGAAATTGGTCCTCATAACACCCTTACCTGGCTCACATGTTTGACAATGTACCAGGTAGTGCCAAATTTAAACTTAAAATGCATATATGATACACTCTTTTCTGCAAATACACTTTTAAGATTTTCTCCAACACTTATGTGAGTTAATTTATCAGTGATTATTTTGCCATGTACTTCTGAATAGAGCTGGAGGTAATGTGGTGCAAAGTAACATGTTAATGTAATGTAATATAATTACATTTTCTATTAAAGAAGCAGTGTAACATGTGAAATTCTTGCAATCACATTACAGTCACTGACTGATTTTGTTACTTGTGGTACGCACGTTTCTAATCAGATAACACTGTATATTCTGTAAATGTCTTGAAGGAAAGAAATGTCATCTCACATAACATTCGAAGAGCTGAGTGTGACTTTCTGATCTGCGTCTTCATCACGATTTGCACTGTACATACGCACTATCTTCACATAGGTGTAGACTACATTGAATTTTAAAATCCTGTCGGATCTGTAGTGGAGATCATATTTGGGTTGACTTTATCTTCATTAAAAAAATAAAGATTTTGAGTTTTCCATTGAAAGGTTATAATGTTTCAGTTTTACAACTCATTGAAAGAATATGATTAACAGAGATAATTTAATTCTAATTTAAGGAGAACGGACCAAAGTGAACTGCAGTGTGTATCCAGGAACTTTTATAATTAAATGTTAGCTGTATTAATATTTTTGTTCATTGTGATATAGGGCCTCTTGATCACAGAGCTTATAAGCAGTTAGATTTACAAAAGCAAAAAAGCTCTTCATATCCAATCAAATGAAAAAGCTATAAGTGTCATCTGTTATAAAATGTAGCAGCATATCCTGACATGCATTTTGATTTTTTTTTTGTCACCTCTCTTTAATATTCCTGTAAAAGTGGAGAAGTATGTGTTCAGGTGAGATAACTGAATCTTTACCTCAATTGTTAATGAAATTAGGTAGTTAATTACAAAATGTAAATGCTTTCTTTTTGATTGTCAAGTACTTTTTTAGTAGTGTAAAAAGCAAGAGTGCAGAGACATTTGATTTTGTTACACAATTAACATTGCAGGTCGCTGGCACCTCCAAATCAATGAGTCCTCCTGTTTACTAGCTGCAATAATTTAACTTTTTAATTATCAGGATTTACTTTTTAATAAGAATTTGTTTTATGAACGAAAGACCTCTAAACTTCGGTTCTTATGTTTGAAGTTGCACAATGCTAATGTAATCCTGGTAGTTATTGCATATTTAACTGCTGAATTCACATTCACTATTTATTATATAACTCAAATAACATTTGGGCTTAATCATTGTACTTTTCAATTACTACATATTTATTTGAGTTTACAGAGTAACGGAAAAGTAATTAGTAATGTGATTACTTTTTCCATGAACTAATAAATAAAGTAATCCTATTAACAAATTAAGGAGACGTACTTTCAAATTTGTAATGGATCACATATTTTGAGTAACTAACCCAGGTCTGCTTATGATACCGCAAAATGTCTAGATGGACAAGAGTGGCCAGTTGACTTAAGTCATAAAAATTGTGACCTTGCCTGTTGTTACTAACAGTGAACATTAAGATTTTTTGCTTTTCTTTTTTTTTTATTTCTCAAATAATACTGTTAACTAGCATTTTAATTTGTCTCTTCACTTGGCCATTTCTCAAATAATAATAATGTTAATTGACTATATAATGCCATGAATTGATTTGGTAATCATTTCTGTTTTGCTCTTTGTTTAACATGACATTTGTATTTATTTTTTTTACCGTCTAGACAATAACAGGCCACTCATCCAAACAAAGCTTGCCAGTCCTATCCACTTAATTTTTCCAAAATTACTTCAAAGTTGAGTTTTGAAGGTCCTTATACTTGAAAACTTATTCCATATGCCTATGTGTGAAGAAAAACTTATCTGTACAAAGTTTCCAACTGTGTTCCCATGTTCTTGGTGAACTCATTTTAAAGTAACAGGCTCAATCCACTGGACTAATTCCATTCATTATTTTAAATGTTCTATCATGTCTCCTCTTAATCTCCTTTTCCTAAACTGAGATGGCTCAGCTCTTTTAATCTTTTCTCATAACTCAACTCCTGTAGCCCTGGAATCAGCCTAGTCATTCTTATCTGGACTTTTTCCAGCACTACTTGTCTTTTTTGAAGTCAGAAGACAGAAATTGTACACAATACTCCATATGAGGTCTCACCAGTGCATTATTAAGGTTGAGCGTAACCTCCTTGGACTTGTACTCCACACATCGTTCTATATAACCTAACATTCTGTTAGCCTTCTTAATGGCTTCTGAACACTGTTGGGAAGTCGATAGCTTAGAGTCCACTATGACTCCTAAATCCTTCTCATAAGGTGTACTCTCAATTTTCTGACCACCCATTGTGTATTCAAACCTAACATTTTTACTTCCTATGTGTAATACTTTAAATTTACTGACATTAAATTTCATCTGCTACAAATCTGCCCAAACCTGTATACTGTCCAAGTCCCTCTGTAAAGATTCAACAGATTGTACTATCTGACTATCTTATAATTTACCTAGCTTGGTATCATCTGCAAACTTAACCAGCTTGTTACTTATATTCCTATCCAAACCATGTAAATATATTAAAAATAGCAGCGGCCCTAGCACTGACCCCTGTGGAACACCACTCTTAACATCGGCCAATTCTGATAAAGCTCCTCGCACCATCACCCTCTGCTTCCTGTGTCTGAGCCAATTCTGTGCCCATCTAAAAACATCACCCTGGGCTCTCACTTCTTTCAGTTTGATGCCCAACCTCTCATGTGTCACCTTATTAAATACTTTCTGAAAGTCAAGATAAATAATATGATATGCTCTACTCTTATCATACACTTTACTGCTATTGCATTAGAATCGTAAGGTATGTACTGTATGTGTAAGCATTCAGAGCTTTTAGTCAATGAATCACTCTACACATGTTTGCATGAAATCTCTTTGTAAGATTTTCTTGTAATAATACAAATTTATAAAAAAACTAACTTTAAAAAAATCTGCTGTTTGTAAGCAAATCCTATTAACATTCATTGAAATTCTTTGAAAGTGGAAGAGTGCCATAGCAAAGCCCTATAATTTACTGCAATACCGTTGAACCTTCCTTTTACAGAAAAATTATGACCACACTTCTAAATGTGAACTTGCTATCCCTGTGGTGTTACCTTCTTCCAGACTTGAAGTTTTTCAAATTTAGCTCCTTTGAGATCGAGCAGTACTTGAAGTGACTTCATTTCTTTCAATAAAAGTTGGTGAGAAAAGATTATGAACATATAAAATTGAAGATTTTATTGAAGAACATTACATGCTTAAGCTTCATATATGTTATGTTCAAAAATAATTATGCTCACCTAAATCCATTGTTGGCAAAGATCCATGGTCACATACTACAAGCAGGATGACTAAGCCTGGACTTTTTAAGATAGTAAACTAGCATATACCACCTTATTGAAGAAGTAGGCATTTTGACTAAGAACAAAAAAAGTTATTTCACATATAATATATGCAAGAAAATAGATGACCTCATTCTCTAGAAACATCTCCATGCTGGCCATTGAATATCCTTAGCTGATAATGACTCAGCATAATGAGTAGCCATTGCAACAATGAAAACATATTTGATCATCCTTATAACAAGATGAACCATATACAAAATTCTAACAGCTTTCATTACTTCATTTGTTTTTAACAATTTATACATTTGTTCTCCAAAGGATATACACTTAACTTCAAATACTACTGTAATTATTCCCAATAAGGCAACCCTAGAAATAATTAAAATCAATTCATTTCAATAAGATGCACATATTTATCACCACTTAGAAGTGGTGCTGGGGTCCATGTGGGTTACAGGGACTGCAGAATGGAGATCTGTATGAACAGAGGAATTTCCTAGAGATAATCTTTTATTTTCTACGGCTGTAAAGATTAGACACCTTCTCTGAGAGAGGATCTGCAAATTTCAACTCAATGCCCCAAACAGTGACCACAAGAGACAGAATGTAACAATGTAGCAGGCAAAATATGCCTGCCTAGATCCCAAAAATACCTGAATGTTCTCTATCTGATATTTAAAGTTAAGGTACTATTAGTAGTAACTTACAAGTATGTAAAGGGCAGGGCAGGTAACTGCCTGTCATGGCCGTTTCCCAATATACAGTTCCTTTGTTAAATCAAATGACTGGCAAAAGTCGTATTTACAATAGAAAAATGTTTAAATGTAAATGTATTTTATACATGGAGACAATTACATTTAGTATTATGCCTTAGAAAAGTTTCCTACAGTAGCCAAGACTTTATTTTCTTGATTTTCAAAATTGGAGCTGGCATATCTATAAAATATTTACTATATGCATCCTCTGGCTGTGATCTGTTACAGTATGTGGGTGCTACAATTTGGACTGCTGAAGGGATCGGGGCACTGCCAACATAATCCACAAAGACTTCTCTTCTGTTCTCCAGTTAAGGGCTGCCTGACCCTTTAAACAGACATTTGCCTTCTAAATACTGCCTGGAGGCAAACTAGATAAAGTATGTAGTGATTAGAAAAATATTATAACAGCAAGGCTTAAACTTGACATGGTGCTAAATGATTTGCTGAATGAATGCAGCAATCCTAAAAGTATAAAAATTATCAAAGTATAAAGAAGTATAAAAAATATCAAAGTTAACAAATAATGAAGAAAAAGTAATTTGTAAATCCACTTATAGCAAGGAAGGCTTTCGCTGTTAAGTTCTAATGACTCTGCCTAGTTTTGTGCATGGATAACAAAGGACTGACATGTTATGTATGCAGACCAGCATTCCCCAGCATTCTTGAAACATCAGTTACAAAAAGTCATTAACGAATCTCACCAGGAAAATCATTTAAATGCAGGGAAGTGCAGAGACACACACAGAGGCAACCACAAAACAACTCAGAGCCTGGTATCTGTGTAAGTAGGACATCAAAGGTTGATTTTCTGTGTAGGAAAGCTGGATAAATGTAACACATCTGGAATAAACAAACTAGCAGAGCGTGCTTTTAATTCGCCATTGTTTAAAGTCTCACTTTATACGATGGAGCAACCACTGCTAGGGAAGTGTTTTAGGTGCCATCTCTGGTCAAGGCTAACATTACCATATCAAACCACCCACATAAAGACCACTTGTGGAAAAACACATTTTAATGGGACATGGTTCAGATGCAGTATATTGACATTTTATTGCAGTTAGAAAGCAAAATGTAAAACAAAACTCTCTTAAACTGCTTTTAGAGTTAATGTAGTAGTAGATATTACATATTTAAATGACACCTTCATCCAAGACGACTTACAACATTTCAGAATCAGCAGCACGATCTGAATGCACAATCCCGGGTTTTGCAGTCCAAAGCCTTTATCGCTATACCACAATGCCTGTCTGACATAAAAAGCACTGTACATAAGATGCCAAAGACCTGCGTTTGATACCCTTATTTTTGAATTATATGAGACACTGTGTACTGCTCTGCACCTTCTATAATCATTAAGCCATGTTTATTGCTATGGAGATAGTGGCCTTCCCTGTGCTTTGATCGCAATTCTTGACATTTAACTTCATCGTAGTGATGCTATTTAAGATTGTATCCTGCTATTTCTAGGAGCTAAGAGTTTGGATTTGTATGAAACACCTTTTCATGGCATTTAACTAATTAAAAATCATTTTAGAGATTTTGGATGGGCATGCTTATGAGCTAAGAGTTTAGTTTGTGCATTGGGCATCGGTATTTTGGCTCCTTTGTTCCTTTGACTCAGGGTGCTGCTTGTTTTTGACTTTTGATTTCCTCTCCTCTGCCATGGCTTTTTTTTTCTTTTGTATTTAGTAATTTCTTCATCTGGACAGAATACATTGTAAAAATTGTGAGAAAGTGATACACTGTGAGATTAAGGTTGTTTTTAAGGACTTTCAGGCATCAATGTAAACATCTGACTAGATCAGACAAAATTTACTCAGAGTACTCTGTTGTACTCTGCTGTTGCTTCTGCCTGTTGTTGTTTCCCTGGGGAGGAGACCCGACTTGATATGCTGCAGTTCTGGGTAGATCAGCCCAGCTAGAGTGCATGTCTGATTCTGCTCACCTCCATTAAGCCTACTGGTCAGAGCATTCTGGCAGCTGGTTTAAAAAATTTCTCTTTGATGATGCTGAATAATGTGATGATGCTCATCAGCAGAGGCGGATGGCTGCTTTTGGAATTCCTGGTCAGATGGGTTCCAAGATCTGAGTGGACCTCTACTCCACTCCTGGACCTTGCCTGACAATGACAATCAAAGTCAGTGTTAAAAGACTGATGAATAACATGCATTGTTAATTACAGTTTAAAGTAATTTATAATGAAAATATGTGTTATAGAAGGTATTACAGTATACTTATTATATTTTTGTCTACTTTATTAAAAGAAGTGGAAGCAAGAACTCCTTGCGACATACAAAGCAAGTAAACTATAAATGTTTTGCTAAGTAGTGAGAAAGGTTCAATAACAGTCTTGGTTGTCCATTTAATGATCTAATCAGGCATATTAAATATCAAGCACAAATCAAAGAAAGCTATACTGGAGTACATCCTGCAGTTGTGGTCTACATATTACAATAAAGAAACAGCAGCACTGGAGAAAGTCCAGAGAGTCCACAAATGCAAGGTATGAGTGATGAGGAAAGAGTGAAGGAGTTGAACCTTTTCTGTTTAAACACATGACGATTAAAAGGTGACATGAGTGAATTGTTTAAACTTAGGAAAGGAATTAGTACAGTGGATTCCAGTAGTTACTTCAGAGTAAATTTTTCCATAAGAACATGGTTCAGAACGTATTTAGGGCAAACTTCACACTGATCAGAAAGTTTTTCTTCACTCTGAATATGTGAGAAGTTATGTCACTGAGCCATTAGTAATCCACATAGTTCTCAGTTTTACTGCTATTTACAGTTTGTATAATACTGTAAATAGTAAAAGTGCACTTCGCTGGTGTTTAAACTGGATAGCACAAAGGGGCACATCCATTAAAAGCCAGCTCCATGCCTTACCTCAGTACTGGTCATAGAGTCAAACTCGCAGACTTGGGCATGTTAAACATTTTCACTGGGGGCATAAGGACAGCTGTGGTTCATGTGACTCATGTCATGGGACTTGAAGGCATCCAGGTGTCTGCAAGGCTCCTGGGATAAAGAGACCAGTGTCCCGGCAGTTGTCTGCTACTATGGCAGAAGGAGCACTGCAGTGGGTATAGCTGCTGGCCAAAAAGAAAGGAGCTGGGTCAATTCAGAAAGCCACCAGGGAGTGGACCTGGAAACTCACTCGCATGCAAGTCATTGTGTACGCACAAAGATATAGTGATTTCTTTACTTGACAGAAGTGTTAGCTCTGATTGGAGAATTCTAGATATCGTCAGCAAAAGGGGAATTGGGCAAAGAAACCCTGCAGGGATAAAAAAAAATTGATCAAGCAGACACCTTTTGCTATTTTGCATTCTGATTATGTGTTAGTAGAGATGAGAGTGTATTGCGGATAAGACCTCCGAGTTATGGCGAGTAATGGAGGTGTATTGAAGTGGGAAGCCTTCTGATTCTTTCCTTGTTCTTTTTGTTTGTTTTGGAAACACCATCAAGAATTGTTCCTTCACTGTAGGAAGAAGGAAACCATTTATTTTTGATTTTGTGGCACTTGCATATATGTAAATAGTATTTATATGTTTCATTTTTGCTTCTTTTTGTTGTGTCATTGCTTGTTAGAACAGCTTTGAAAGTTTTGCATGACACTGAACTGCAAATCTTTTGTTTGTTGCACTTACTGTAATAAAAGAATGCAATAATAATTATGAGAAAGGCCATATTTTCAATATAAATAAAGTTAACAATGTCTGTCTAAATGTATGTTCAGATATTACTCAAGAATGGCTCAACCGATTTATGTTAAATATGGTACTGGTATATTTGTCTTGGTCTCTGTCACAGAATAGACTACTCCCCCACCTCATTAACTAGGGGGATGGCTATTTGAAAACATTATTTTTCTTACATGTTCAATCCTAAATCAAGGATGCATAAAAATAGATTCTCATAAAAGCTTAGGGATAAATTAAAAGTAGACCCCCTTCAAAAGAAGTTTATGCCTTACCTCAGTACTGGTCGTGGAGCTGAACTTGCGGACTTGGACAGTTAAAAATTTTCATTGAGGGTACATCTTACTTGATCTAGCCATTCATGTTCTACGGAATAAAGTCAGTATATTTTGCTTTTTTGATTTCCTTTCTTTTTATTGATTTTCAAATACTACACCTTCTAGAAAGACAGCCAATTTAAATCCAAGATGTTTCGATGCCAGAAGAAAGTGTCTGATGCTGGATTCTGAAAGCCAAAGAACAGTGAACCAACCATTTGAAACCACGCATTGATAGTTATTGCACTTCAGAGCCACATAATTGAGGCTGAAATATTGACAGGCAAAGTAACAGGTCAAATCATTTTCATCACAAGAATACCTCTGATTCCCAATAATTTTCAGTTCTCTTTTAAATGCCTGACATTTCCTATTTGTGCTTGTTTTGCTATGACGATAAACAAATCACAAGGTCAGACACTAAAAATTGAAGGCATTTATTTAAGTACAGTGACGTCAAACAGGTCTTTCCTTATATACGCTCCAAGAAATATGACAAAAAATGTTTTTTATAAGAAGCAATCACTTAACATCTGGCATTTATTCACTTCATATGACTTTTATACAAATAAAAGTATATTTATTATTTCAATTTAATCGTAACATTTCCATAAATATAATATCAATATGCATGATTGAGTTAAATAAGTATTTATTTGTTTAAGAAATTAAATCAAAAGCTATTTATTTTTCTGTAGTTTTGAAGTAGAGATAGATAGATAGATAGATAGATAGATAGATAGATAGATAGATAGATAGATAGATAGATAGATAGATAGATAGATAGATAGATAGATAGATAGATAGATAGATAGATAGATAGATACTTCATTAATCCCCAAGGGGAAATTCACATACTCCAGCAGCAGCATACTGATGGTACAAGTAGTATGTGAATTTCCCATTGGGATTAATAAAGTATCTATCTATCTATCTATCTATCTATCTATCTATCTATCTATCTATCTATCTATCTATCTATCTATCTATCTATCTATCTATCTATCTATCTATCTATCTATCTATCTAATGCACCTATCATAGATGGGTAACTCAGCTAATAATACGCCAAATCAGACATATCTTACTTATAAAGATTAACTAATAATAAACTGTAGATAGTCCCTTTTTTCTTTAAATCCATTCTGTGTTTCCTCTATGCTGAGAATGAATTTCATGGCATTGACAAATTGTGGAGGTGTTGTCCAGTTGAAGGTGGTTTAGACTATTTGGCAGTGCCTCACACTGTGAGGCACTGTGGTCCCTCTAACGGCTGATTTCCAAGTTTGTGTAGACCTCCGCAGAAGTGTCTACGGTCCACAGAGTGTAACCGGGCAGCAGCACATAATGGAGACTGAAACAGATCATTCATCTTCTGGCCTCCAGTGCCAATAGGGGAATTGTAGCAGCTGAAAAAAGATTGTTCACTTGCAAGCTATAAATGTAATTTCTGCATAAGCTTACATTTTATACATTTACTGAAAAATATATTTAAAAAATGACTGTGTACACATTTGACAAGTTTGTAAAATTTAACTGTTAAATGATCTGCTTGCCCAGCCTTAAAATAAATGTCTCCTATAAGGTAATAGTACTTTCTGAAGGTTTCAGCTCAAGGGACGTGTCTAACTTAATAATGAGAAGCTGTTCGCTAATTACAGTTCCACAGAATGATATAACAGCAAATGTCATGCGAACCAGACCATTTTGCTGCTGGCCAATATTTTCACTTGATGTCTGATTGTGTAATTATGCATTCTGCTCTTCCCTGACCACTACTATTAGTGTTAAAGGCAGTCAAACCTTGAATAAAACTGAAAGCCATGATTTCAAAGCATATAGTACATGTCTTCTGATTTTAATTGGTAATCATCATATACATTATACTTATATATTATAGTTGAATTAAATCATTAAGTGATTTATTTTTTTATCATTTTTGTTATAAGAAAAAAATTAAAAATGACTAATTTGTCTCAAAATTTAAGCAAGAAAATGTTAAAACCTATTATAAAATAACAACATACCATGTTAATCATTCAAAATTTAACAATCTGCCTGTAAGCAATCTGAAACTTCCCTAATTTGTTCAGTTTCTCTTTGTCACTTGAAAACAGTTGATGTGCCATCTTTATTTTATACTCACAAACTGCATTAAAACAAACTAACCTTACATGCTGTAGCAAGTGGCTGGGGGTGGTAAACAGCCGGGATGCCCAGTAGGACTCCAGACCACGAGGAGGCGACGGCCCTGGTGGCTTTGGGGACCACGGGAACAGAGCTTAGAAGCTCAACCCTATAGGGGCCCATGGTTACCACCAGGGAGCGCCCCGATACCTATGGAGTCCTGGCCCTCAGCACTTCCACAACACCCAGAAGTGCTGGGGGGAGGAACACCAGGGACACCTGGAGTGCTTCTGGGTGTGCAGCTGGTACTTCTGCCACACTGGGGAGTGCTGGCGGAAGCTAATCAGGAGGCACCTGGAGCACGTCCGGGTGGGTTTAAAAAGGGCCGCCTCCCTCCGTTCGTTGGCTTGAGTCAGGAGCGGAGAAGGGCGGAGCTTGGGAGGAGAGGAAAGGAAGCGGCCTGAAGAGAGAGAGAGAGGCATCATTTTGGTAGAGGCCTGGACTGGGGAGTATTGGGGATGTGTGTCACTTTATTTGTAAATATGAATAATAAATGTGTGTTGGTGTTTGAACCATCAGTGTCCGTCTATCTGTGTCCGGGCTGGCCTCCACAATGCAAAACACGGCATAAAAATACAACGGACATTCAAAAAGTTTCCACAATTTTTTTCTAACTTTATTTATTAAGAATTTCAAAAAAATTAATTATGATTTAAATCCATAAAGTCGTGTCACTCTCTGTGGGTGCGATTGCACGACCACTGGGAGTTAATGAGGTAGTTGGGGTGAGTCGTACCTGGACATGTGGGTGCAATCGTTCTCAATTGCTTCATTGGCTTCCTGCAGCGGGTGATTAAGGTGCAGCACCCACGGAAACAAGTGTATATATATACTGGCCGGCACAAGGGAAAAGAGAGGAATCAAAGTAATGGAAAAAGATCGAAAGGAAAGAAAGAGGTTAAAAGACGTGAAAGGCAGTCTTGGAATGACAATCTGGCCACCTGGAAGGAGGAAACAGTATGAGCAGGGGCCCCGCGAAGGAGCGTTGGCGGTGGCACTCTAGGGGCTAGTTCGCCCCACTGAATATTCAGGTGGAGTGTGGCGAGCAAGGCAGGTGCCCTCCCTAGGCTTCCGAGGTGCAACCAAGTGAGCGCGAAGGAAGAAGGGAGGAGAGTCAACTCATTGACCGCAACATGCAAATCAAATGCTTTTTTTCTTTTGGATATACAGTATTCTTGAATAAAAGCGCATCTGTTTATTTGAAATTTGGATTAAATTCTTCATACATTATACACTTCACGTCATTATTAGTATAACATGGAAAAAGTTTCTGCTTTAGGTATGTGTTCAGCATTTCTTGCCTCACATTTCCTTTCATCCTACACTTACCCAGATCTTTGTAGACACGGAACACACATGAAATGCATGTGTTCCAAATAACGATATACTGTATTATTTACCCTATACAACTACAGGCACTCCAAACCCAGATAAGGAGTGTGGACACTTTTTGTGACTGAAGACAGAGAAGAAAATTAAAATTAGTCAAAACCTTTTATTGATACATACCAGACAAGGGTAAAATGACAGAGAAACACAGTCCTAGGACACCGCACTTCATCTGCCTCGAGCGCAGATGTCCTTGCTCTTTTATACCTTTCTAGTCTCCTGATCGTTGACCACGTAAGCAATAAAAATAGCGTCCTGACTCATTTTGTATTTTTCCAATTTGTAAAGTCATTACCCTAAAGGTATATTTTCTTGTCACACACATCATTAAAAGAAAACTTCCAGAAAGTATACATGCTTTTTGTCACGTACGCAAAACACAAACAAGTTTGATCATTCTGTCCTATTTTCTGTACTTACACACATACATTTGTTCAATTACATCATTTTATGTTTTTACACTCCTCCCTTTTTGAACAAAATGATGTGGGCAATATAATTAAATTGAAATGGTTGATGAAGGGGAAGGGGGGGGAAAAGGGGATGGGGAGGAGAAAATGGAAGAAGCTATACGAGACATGTGCTCCTCATGTAGCATATATGCCCTTTCCATTGAGGCGGTAAAGTACTTAGATATTATATAGCGAAACAAAGGGATAATACAACAACCAACCAGGAGGAGGAGGCAAAATGCCACAACCAAAGAAATGAAAACAGATCTTATCCATTGTCCCCAGGATCCGAAGGAGGATGCAAACCACTGATCCCAGGGATTTGTAATGCCAGAATTAGTGGAAAGTTCATTAGAGAGAGCAGTGAGGCCTGCCAATGCACGAGTTATTGATCCATCTGGCGCAGTATTATTAGGAATATATGTACAACAAGCATCACCAAACATAGCACAGACACCTCCCTTTTCCGCAAGTAACATGTCCAAGGCTAGACGATTTTGCCAAGTCATCAGAGAAGTACGGTCAAGCTGTTCATGTATGCCTTCAATAGCGTCTTTGGTGAAGTTAAGGAAACGTTGTTGGTTATAATAAAGGTAATTAATCCAGTCAACATTCTTATTAATAGTAATTTGGGGTATAATAGATTCAAAACCGGCAGCAACTTGATCCCTAGCTTTAAATCTGTCTGGGACACCCCTAGGGACTCCAATAACATCTATGTATACTCCAGGGCCATGTAAGGAGATATTAGTAGGCATATGGAAAAGGGAGCGGGTATGTCGGAAATAAAAAGGAGGTGTGGAATAATATGGGGAGTGAGAGGGAGGTAAGGATAGAAGTCTAAAAGGCATAACTAATTGGATTGGAGCACAGGTACCAGACCAGTTAGGGGGAAGGGTGGCAAATAATTTGGACCTACAGCACATCCACCAAATATCTGATCTAGGAGTGGTTTGGGAGAGAAGAAAGGAAGACAGAACGGTGTTCAGAGAAAAGTTGACCTGAAAAGTTTGAGAACAGAAAGAAAATGGTAATTCTCCTACCCATGTCGTTCCATTAGATTTGAAACATGTATAATTTCCTTCGTGAGTTTGAAACATAGGGGTAGTCATGTGACGGGTGGGGGGAAAAAGAATAGATAGATTAGAACACTTTGAACCAGAGAGGGGTTTCTTGGAAGTAGTGAATAAGTACAGAAGGCAGGGCAACCCCGCGGGGTCAGTAATGTTAGATAATGGGAAAGGGACTGTAGCTAAATGGGAACGGGCTGCAGCGCACGCGTAACAATGAGAACGATTAACTTGCTTAGCTGAATAGAGAACCCACTGCAACCATCTATTCTGATCCTCATAACCAGTTTCTACTGAAAAGGTGCTTGTTAAAGTGTTTAGATTTAACACGCGAACTATAGGGGCCGAATCGTCAGGTAAAGGAATGGTGGTGGGGGTGGAGGTTTCAAAGGAAACATTGGAGGGTGAAAGAAGGGGGTCCTGTACTCTAATATTAAATTTTCCTAAGGGGTCAATTCCTGAGACATAAGCCCCAAGAATATAAGTGCCAGTATCATGAACAGTAGGGTTTTTAAGCGTAATAATTAGAGGGTTACATTGATTCTCATCACATTTAGTAACGGCATGCCCCTTAATTATAGAGAATCGGGTCTTCAAACCGTATTGCAGGCTTTTATAAGGAGAATATCCCCAGTCATCTGACCCTGTATTTGCAAAGACTAAACCCCACCGACTGCACCAGTCTTCGTAATCCGTAGGAGCTGAAACACAAACATATTTATCAGACCAGGTCCATTGTTCTTGTCGTCCGACTCCACAGTCCACAATAGAGCAGAAATCAATTTGCACTGAAGTGGTGAGTCCCTGTGTGACTGTGATATTCAGGTATCTCTGATTCTGGTTCTGTTTTAACTTATAAAGATAAAGATCACCACCCATCCTTGGGTAGCCCGAGAGGGTGCGGGTAACAGCCAACAGAAAAAGTATTTTAAAGATAGCCATTTCTTGCAATGCGATGCGTGGATCCAGGCAGGCAGTCCTTCAACTTTCACGGCGTGTGGTGTGGATAGAAGAATTTGGAATGGTCCTCTCCACCTAGGCTGATGCCAGTGTTTCCTCCGAGTATCTCGAACCAGGATCCAGGTGCCCAAGGGAATTGGTAAATCCTTGGAAAGGGGGCTGGTCCTCCAGGCTTGATTAACCTGCTGGTGGACTTCCTTCAACGAGGTTCGTAAACCTGCAAGACTAGAGAGAAGATCATTGTCCACAGTATGCAAATTCACATTTCCTACAACCATGCCAATGGGCATGGGACGTCCGGTCAGAATCTCAAACGGAGATAGTCCCAGTTGTCGGTGTGTCCGTCCCCTTAGTCCCATTAAAGCTAAGGGTAGTGCATCCGGCCATGATAAATTAGTTTGTTCACAAATTTTTGCGAGTTTAGCTTTTAAAGTGCCATTGCATCGTTCTACGATGCCTCCGCTTTGGGGATGGTATTTACAATAATGGTGCACATTAATTTGGAGCCAGGTGGTTAATTCATTTATAACGGAGTTCACAAAATGAGTGCCATTATCTGTTTGTAACTTTTGAGGGATACCCCATCTTGGAATAATCTCTTTAATTAGTGCTTTAGCTACTGTTTTGGCATCGTTGTGTTTTGAAGGGAAAGCCTCTACCCATCGGGAGAACACATCGACAATCACAAGACAATATCGGTACCCTTTAGACGGGGTTAGTTCAATGAAATCCATTTGGAGGTGTTCAAACGGACCCATTGGATTAGGGGTAACGGCGGGACTTACCTGGGTACCTTTTCCCACATTAAACTTTTGACATATTGCACAGCGTCTGCAAAATTGCTCTGCATATGTAGAGAAACCTACAGCTTCCCAATGTTTTTCAACATCTCGAACCATGGCATCTCTACCTGCGTGATCGAGGCCATGGGTGATTTTTGCCATTCCTGGGAAAGAGGCTTTTGGGAGAAAAGGTTTGTTAGTGTGTTTATGAGTCCAGACTCCATCAGAGAGGGACCCTTCTTTGGACCATTTTCTCCTTTCGATATCCGTGGCTGCACTCTGTAAAGAAATAATTTGATTATCAAGGTCCTGGTCATTTCTCTGTTGGAATAAAGAAATTGGTGTGTTATTATATGCAGCCTCTTTAGCAAAGTGGTCAGCTAATTCATTTCCTTTGCTAACAGGATCCTGTTTTCCTGTGTGAGCTTGACATTTAACAATCGCTAGCTTCGATGGTTTGGTTATAGCTTCTAAAAGGGATTCGATCAATTTCTGATGTTGGATGGGTTTGCCAGTACTGGTCTTAAATCCCCTTAGTTTCCATAGTGCTCCATGATCATGGCAGACTCCAAAAGCATACCTGGAATCCATATAAATTGTTACGATCTTCCCTTCGGACAGCTGACATGCTCGAGTGAGTGCTACGAGTTCAGCTGCCTGTGCACTCAAGCTTGATGAAATTCGATTTGCTTCCAGCAGGCGGTCCCCTTGGACCACTGCGTAACTGGTTGAGGGTGCTCCATTTTTCAATCGCAAGGAACATCCATCCACAAAAATCATTTCTCCAGTTTCTAAAGGTGTTTCCTGTAGATCTACTCTAGGTTTTACAACCTTTGCTATTTCGTCATGGCAATTATGTGGTTCTCCTTCGTTGTTAGTTGGGAGAAGAGTGGCTGGATTTAAAGTGGAGCATCTTTCAATTGTAACATTTGACAAAGTACAGAGTACATTCTGATAGTGTATTGCCCTAGCAGTAGTGAGATGTGAAGTTTTGGCTTGTACTAGGATAGAATGTACAGCGTGAGGCACTTTAACTGTTAAGGGGCTCATGAGAACTACATCCGTGCTTGCTAATACAGCTTCTGTTGTTGCAGCCACAGCACGAAGACACGGAGGAAGTGCTGCGGCCACTGGATCCAGTTTTTTAGAAAAATAAGCCACCGGTCTTTGTTTATCTCCATGTTGTTGCGTCAGTACTGCATTCATAAATCCCTGCTTTTCGTCCACGAACAAAGTGAATGGACGAGAATGATCAGGCAAACCTAGCGCGGGCGCAGATAGAAGAGCAGTTTTGAGGTTACAGAGAGCCTTCTCAGCCTGTTCATTCCATTGGACCTGGCCAGAAAGGGGGATGCCAGGAGTATTAGCCAATTGTTGCAACGGCTGTGCTCTTTCAGTAAAATTTAGAACCCACTGTCTGCAGTAGCCCAGAATACCTAAAACAGACATAACTTGTTGTTTTGTGACCGGTCTAGGAAGATTTTGGATGGCTGTAATGCGATCGCTAGAGAGAGCTCTTGTTCCATACGTAATGTCATGACCTAGATATTTTACAGTTTTGATTAGCTGCAGCTTAACTTTAGAAACTTTATGGCCATTTTCCCCCAGAAACAGCAACAATTTCTGGGTATCTTTTGTACAATCTTCTTCCGTAGCGCTACATATCATTATGTCATCTACATACTGTATCAATGTACTACCTCTTTCCGGCCAAAAGCCTTCTAAATTTTGGGCAAGAGCTTGTCCATAAACACAAGGGGCTTCAGTGTATCCCTGAGGCATGACGGTCCATGTCCAACGGCGGTTTTGGAATGTAAAAGCAAACCAAAATTGAGAATCAGGGTGAACAGGGATAGAAAAGAAAGCATTAGCTAGGTCAATAACGGAGAAGTACCGAGCGGAAGGAGGGATAGTAGAGAGGATAGTGGAAGGATTTGGGACGATAGGGGCCCTAGGGAAGATGGCAGAATTTACTTGTCGCAAATCTTGTACGAAACGCCATGAACCGTCAGCCTTTTTTACAGGTAGAATGGGGGAATTGACTGGAGAGTATTCGATTGGAATAATGGCACCGCGTTTGACGAGATCGGAATGTACGGCGGAGATGCCAGCCTCTGCTTTGGGAGACAGAGGATATTGGGCACGGTGCGGGCGGAAGGAGGATTTCGGGTGGATCACCAGAGGCTCACAATGGGCTATCCTTCCATAATCATTCTTTCCCTGGGACCATAGTGAATCAGGGAGCATAGAGAGCCAAGAAGGGAAAGTGGTTTGCAATGAACAAGCAAAAGAGGAAGGACGGCACAAAGCGCGATGTACTAAACAATCAGTTTGAAACACCACTTTAGTTATTAAACGGTCAGGAGTATCAAAAATACCTGGAGTAACTTGTAACCAGTCTGTTCTTTCAAGGCATTTTTCCACCCATGGTCCTATTTCCCCCCATTTAACAGTGCGTGATTTAGCTAAGGAAATATGAGGCACTGTGCCGCCAAGATAATATATGTGCTGTGAGCATGTAAGATGAACAGAAGCAGCTGTCTTTGTGGATGAAATAAAAACACAGGAGATGTGAAGGGTTTCGGGGCAAGTACCAGAAGTAAGGAAAGATTCTAGCCAGGGGGTGTCTACTTCTATAGGGAAGTATTGGGCAGTACAGTGTAAAATGTCAGGGGCCTGTAAATTGGGAAAGAGACAAGGGGAAAAAGAGTGTAGGGCTTTGAGGAGAATGGTGTGTGGGGAAATATCTAAAGTCCATGCTGCAAAAGAGGGATTGGGGTAAGGGGTAATTTGACACAACAACTTGGGGGTTGAACAGAAAAAACCTTTGTCAGTCATAGAAATAGAAAGAGAAAGTTTTGTCATGAGATCTCTTCCTAAAAGGTTAACTGGACAAAGCTGATTCAAAAGAAAACGATGCAGTAAGGTATGTCCGCCAGGACGTGACTGGACTTGAAGAGGTTTTGATACTTGAAGAAGGTGAGGTTGTCCAGAAGCAGTAAGCACAGTAACAGTTTCGTTCGAGGCAGGGACCTTTGCCAGCGAGAGGGTAGATCGAGTGGCACCAGTGTCGATTAAGAAAATAGTCTCAGTGCCATCAACGAACAATGTCAGTAAAGGCTCAGTCTCTGAATTATGGGTGAGCAAAGGTAGTTGAAAAGAGTGGCTGGAGGTCCCTGCGTTTTCCTATGGCCAGTATTGTTGGTCAGGGGTGTCAGAAAAAACAGGTGGAATAAGGGGAGGTGGGGGCTGTTGCTGTCTGTGAGGGCACTCCCGACGAAAATGTCCAGTTTCACCACAGGCGTAGCAAGAGAAGGAATTAGCATTGGAATTAAAGGGAGAGGGAATAAAAGGATTCTTATTGTGGTCAACAGGAGGAGCTCTAAAACCACCTCGTCCTCTTCCTCGTCCTCGTCCCCTTCCTCTAAAGCCATATCCTCGACCTTGGTCAGGAGCATTCCTGGTATAATAGTTCATCTGTGCTGCCAATAATTTGGCATGAGAGTCCGATTCCTTCTGCTTAGTTTGTTTTTCGGCATGTTCAGCATGTCGTTTGACTTCATCAAACGTGGCACTTTCCCACTCAATACAGGAAGTGCGGACCTTGTTTTGTATATCAAGGCGCAAACCGGAAACAAAAGGTGGAACTGCAGCTCAAGTGCGGTCATCAACATTTTCCAAGCCCGAGTGATTAGCCATAAGGTCTTGAATCCTATGTGCCCATTCATCAACCGTCTCGTCTCTCTTTTGTTTTGCAGCAGAAATAAGGGACCAGTCCGTTCCTTTTTTATATTTTTCTGCAATATTTTGTCTCAACGCCTCCCATTGTGGGTTAAATTCGCCTTCTCCACCTATCCCCTGTCCTCGAGTTAAAGCTGGGTTCCATACCCATGGAACGTCATTGCGGACACCCCTGCTAACAGTGGCCCATGTGGTCCCAAGCTTTCGACGAAGTACCTGGGTCCATTCAGCAGCGTTAGGCTTATACATGCTATCTAACTGATCAAGTTGTTCAACAAATTTTAGTCCTCCTACTTCCTTTGGATCTGGAAGTGCATTCACGACATCTTTTAGTTCTTGGATGTCCCAGTTCCGATTTATCATAACTGTTGTGGGATTTTGGGGTCCGGCTGGATGGGCAGGGTTATAATGGGGATTGGGAACTTCTATTAAAGGGCAAGTAAGTGAAGGTGAAGGATCAGAAGAGAAAAAAGTTGGAGCTGGTTTGTGAGTGGAGGTTTGACTTCGAGTGCATTTGGAGACGGGGGTTTGTCTAGTACAGGGTGGGTCATCACGATGGGTAGAGGGGTCATAGTGATCTGTGCCTGGGGGATCATCAGGGGAAACTTCTGCTGGTTGTAGTGCAGGGGGGGCAGTCGGAATGGGGGATAGAGGAGGGGATAATGGAGGTGCCTGAGGTTGGTACTGAGGAGGGGAAAAAATAATAGGATAAAGGGGGTCTTTATTTGGATTATTCTTCCTTTTCCTCCCATCTGCTGGTGGTTCAGTGCCTGTCTGAACTTTCTGTAATGTAATTAGTAATTCCTCTTTCTCCTTTTTAGCCTTTCCCTCATTTGCCCGCAACAATTCATTCTGTTTCTGTACTGCTTCTAAATTTCTGTCTTTTATTACTAATTCCCATCTATCGAACATATCCATTCGATACGGTCCACTATTATAACAACCCTGCTTATTCCTACACAGGATCTTCCTGACTTCCTGTATTTCACTTACATCTCCTGTCCCCTCTATCGGCCAACGCCCACCACTCTGTCTATTCCATTTCTTACATGCCTTCTTGAAATCTAAACCTGTCTTCTTTTCTATAAATTTCCTAGGAGACCCATTTTTACGGGGCGTCTGTTGATCCTCCGAAAATAATTCTTCCAGCATTAATGATTTTGATCCCCCTGTGCGGCGATTAACAGGCTTACTGTTATAAGTTCCCATTATGTCCCCTTGCCCTCCCGGGTCCTGTATTTAATTTTCCAACTATATACTGATTCGCCTAATCCCTTGTCCGTATGAATCAGCGAGGTATTAAGTGTGCCACTCACTGTTCCCTTACTGTTCCCTTCTTTTTCCCAAGGGGAGACACCTAACTATCGGTCCTGTCCCAGTTCCCAGGAGAACACGGTATTGTTGCTTATTCCGTATGTAGATTTATTTATTCCGTCCTAACAGCAATCCTGCAATCTGTGCTCTTTTTCGGTTTATATTTCCATACATATATATACCACCCCGTTACTCGTCCCGTTAGCCTGTCCGCTCACATCCCCGGATTCCAGCTCAGGTGACTTCGTGTCCGATTCGGTTCAGCAGAATACTACATCAATACGTCCAGCCGAGTCTAGGATATGGGTGAGGCCAGTATCCTTTCGTCAGACCTTTCGTATGCGTCAAACTGCTTGGGTCAAGTCTCCATCACCTTAAGCAACCCGTTGAGATATGAGTATGACTAGACGGTCAACAGGAAACTTGCCCTCCCGTTATTTAGAAAATAAAAAATGTTCGGAAATCCCCCGGTGCTTACCCCAGCCTGGAAGTGTGCAAGCTCTGTCTGGAAATCCGTTCAGTCACCGTGGATGTAGCAAAGAGGAGACCAGGGGCTCCTCACGCAAGAACTGTTTCAGGACAGGGCAGTCCTAACTTTTGCCGGAGCTGCATGCTCTGCTGCCGGAGCTCAAGTTGACGGCAGTCCGCTGGTAAGACGGATCACTGAAATGGTCTCGCTGGAGGAGTCGACCGGCCGTCTCTTGCCCCACGTCCGGGCGCCAAAAACTGTGGACACTTTTTGTGACTGAAGACAGAGAAGAAAATTAAAATTAGTCAAAACCTTTTATTGATACATACCAGACAAGGGTAAAATGACAGAGAAACACAGTCCTAGGACACCGCACTTCATCTGCCTCGAGCGCAGATGTCCTTGCTCTTTTATACCTTTCTAGTCTCCTGATCGTTGACCACGTAAGCAATAAAAATAGCGTCCTGACTCATTTTGTATTTTTCCAATTTGTAAAGTCATTACCCTAAAGGTATATTTTCTTGTCACACACATCATTAAAAGAAAACTTCCAGAAAGTATACATGCTTTTTGTCACGTACGCAAAACACAAACAAGTTTGATCATTCTGTCCTATTTTCTGTACTTACACACATACATTTTGTTCAATTACATCATTTTATGTTTTTACAGGAGCCTTAGCTAGAGCTGGGAGAGTTGAGCTTCGTCAAGATTTTGGGGGTTTGGATTGAGACAGCAGGCTGCTTACTGCTTGTGCTGATCAACATATTTACCAAAGAAAAAACACTGATGAACGAGGTGTGAAAGAATTTAAGGTGGGCCAGGATTACAAGTTTTTTTGTAGACTTCGGTAATTCTAGTGTTAATTACAGGATAACTATTGCCCCAGAACAGTTATGACTTAAGCAGCATTTTTCTGCTTCATTTTATTTATACTAACTCCCTTTTTAAGATTCCCAACAATTATGTGCCCCTTTTTTCCTTTTCAGCTGCAAATTAATAATAAAATGCAAACTACAAAGTAGCTAGCAGTTCATGAACTAACTTTGCCCATTTACACATGTGCATGTTTGTCATGAAGTATATGAATAAAATATTTGAAAAAAAAGAAGAAAAAAATGTGGAGAACTGAGAATTATTAATCTGCTCCAGGCCATAAATCATTTGGATGACATCCTCAGAAAGGAAACATCTACAATATAAAAATGACCTGATGTGGGAAAATGAAAACACTTACAAGCCATAAAAATTAAGTAATGAGTTCCATTATTAGCAAATATCAACTTCAAATTAAGAAAAAGGGCTGAAATAAAATGCCGCTGCCTCTGCACCCCTCCAGGACTGACCTTGAAAACCCCTCTTCGAAAGCATCAATAATAATTATCGTTTCCCTTGAATTTGAACTTGGATTTTTGACAGGTGAGCTGTAAGCTTTCTGGTCATAGTCAGTCAGTCCTTTCTGATGAGTTTGTCAGCATGTTGCAGTAAAAATGGTGTGGCTTCTTTTATATGTTGACCATTATGAAGTATTCCAATAAGCCCCACATGGTCTTTTAGAATTTAAAATTCATGAAGTCCAAAGAATAATGGTGTCTCCATGTACCTTTTTTATTTATAACTGCCTGTTAACGTTCATTATTGATGCTTTTCTGACGCAAGTAATTCAATAAAGTGAAAGAATAAATTCATTTGAGTTGTCCCAAAACAGACAGGATGTAAAAAATTGGTTTTGCTTATCAGACAGTACAATAACATCTCAGTTTTTTATTTATTTTTTTGTTAATTTTGCTGTTCTTCTTGTCGGAGTTATGCTAGTTATGAAAACACAAAGCAGCTTAACAGCTCGGAGGCACACTGCCTGTCTTTTCCCGAAACTGATCACACTAGGTGATAATCTGGCAATTAATATATATGAGCAACTGCTAGGATTTTTAATGCTGCTAACCAGGAGATGCATGCACGTTTCTTTTGAGAATAAAAACAAAACGTGATTTTTTTGCCAAAGCCTGAAAATCAAATCAAAAACAGAAGAAACCTTTTCTATGGATAGTGAGTTGTTTTCTATGTCAAAGAGTCCAACTGCATTTGTAGTTAGACACAAGTTACAAAGTATCACTCACTAAAATTCTATCAGACATAAAACAGTAAGTGAGTTGAGACAAAAAACATACAAGTTAAAACCAGAACATTAAATTCAAGATTATCTAACTGCACTTGTTCACTGATCAGATCCATATCTAAGACAAAGAGACTCCCATACTGCACTGTAATTTATTAGTGAGTCTTTATGATGTGAGCGAGGGAGGAGGTCCCTATCAACTAGGTAACGGTGTCCATAGAATTCACACTAAAACATGGCGTACAGACAAAAGTGGAAATGTGTGTAGTGTCATGCACAAGCGCATAGGGAGTGGCTTAAAGACCTGACGGGCACCGCAACATCTCATGTCAAGGGACAACGACAGGGTACTAACCTTTCTCTCTTTGTTCCCTCAGGAAAAATGAAGCAACACCGCTCTTGTGACTCGATAGACACACAAGCCACTTTTGGGTTCCTTCCTTTCCTCAGGTCCCCACCTGATGACATAATTACCACCCATCTACCACCACGGTTCCTTCCCAACATTCCGTCTGTCCACTTCCGTTCCCACCCTATGAATTGTCTGCCTGTTGCTATAACAGTGTCTTATGTTCTATGTGTGAACTGACCAATTGCCTTACAGTATACAGGGACAGATACCCCAAACCTATATGATTTGTTTTTTGTCTTTATTACAGTGGTGTAGTCAGCAGGATAAAGTCTGAAGATGTCAGAAGGGTAGGATCTGAATACCATGCTCACGACTATGATGAATGAGCTCCAGACCATTAAGCTTGAACAGGCAGCCATGAAAGCAGAGCTGGCGGAGACCAAGACACGGCTGGCAGCAGCGGAAGCCCACACAGCCTCCACCTCCTCCAATCATCCCGCTCGCAGAGTCAGACGATATTGAGTCATATCTCATGATATTCAAGAGGACTGTCGCTCAGAATCAGTGGCTGAGCGAGGGCAGAATGGGCATCCATACTGGTGCATACTTGAAGGGTGTTGCTCAGTGGGTTTATCATGACCTCCCCGAGGAGGAAGCCACCAGTTACGATCTCCTGAGGGCCGAGATCTTAAATCGCTAAGGCGAGGGAATGGCGGCACTGGAAATTTGACCCCAATCGCCCAGCCAGGGCCCAGGCATTCAAGTTCTGGGGCAAGCTGGGGCACTGGCTATAGCCAGATATAAACCAGGTGCGCCAGGTGGTGGAGCAGGCGGCCTGTGAAGGGTTAGTAAATGCCATGCCTGAATACCTTTCCCAGCAGGTCCGCCGACATCCTTACAAGGACATGAATGGCCTTCTGGAGGTTTTGGAGCGCCAGTTGGCGGTGAACTGAGTCAGGGGGTTGGAGAGATCTGCTCGTGGGGTCTGAGAAGGACGTGTCGCTGCCCCTGAGCCCACCCGTCGCGCTGTGGAGGCTCCGGTCAGGCCTAAAGAAAAGGTGCCCATCCCGCTGCACTGTTTCAAGTGTGGGGAGATAGGACATATTCTCGCCACCTGCCCACTGAACGCCGAGCTTATGGACTACACCTGGGAGAGAGGTATTGTGCTCTGTCAAATCCCTTGGCTGTTCCAAGCACGGGAGTGGTGTTGGTAAACGGGCACTCGGTTGTGGTATTATTTGACTCCGGGAGCAATATCACCATTGTTCTATCGCAACACCATTGCTCGTGCCCACTTCCCATTCAAAATTGTTGGATCATTGGCAGGGCCCATACAAGGTTAAAGAGAGAAAAGGGCTCGTCAATTATTTGGTGAAACAACCAAATCATCGACCAAGCGAGCGGGTATATCACGTTACCTTGCTGAAGCCATGGAGAGACAGGGAAGACCGCCCTGTCACCGGCTCAAACCTCTCCCTTTTCTAGAAAAAATCTAAATTTAACCTTGGCCACAATTTGAGTCCCCACCAGCTGCAGGAGCTGGAAACTGAGGTCCTGTCTGTCCTGGAAGTGGTCAGTGAGGCACCTGGCCGCACCTCATTGATTCAGCACAACATCGTGACTGACCCTGGGGTGGTAGTCAGGGAATACCCCTATCGCCTCCCGGAGGCAAAACGTGCTGAGGTAGAGCTAGAAGTTCAACGGTTGTTGGACATGGGCATCATTGAGGAGTGTCACAGCCCGTGGTCAAGTCCCATTGTCCTCGTTTCTAAGCCTGATGGCTCATGGAGATTTTGTAATGACTTCCGGCATCTCAATCAAGTCTCCAAGTTCAATGCATACCCCATACCCCGCGTGGATGAACTCTTTGAGTGGCTGGGGCAGCACGTTATATGACTTTTCTTGACATAATTGTGTTGTGGTAACATGCAAATATAATTTAGTTTTTAAAGGACACTTTAAAAAAAAAAAAACAAATCTCATATTTGGAGTCCTTGGAGTAAGAAACTTAGATGTATACTTCATCACCAAACAATCAGGCATTCCTATTAAAAATTAAAGAAATACTCCCATTACAACACAATTAACCTTCTTTAGGACATAGGACCTTAAAAAGAACTTCAACTACTCACTACCAATGGAAAAAACAAACACTATTTCGATATCTTCATCTGCTTGGGATTGAGCCAAACATCATCAGGAAAGAAAAATAATGGCATGTAACCTGGCAGGAACAATGACAATGTTATCTCAGGCATCAGTGAATTCTGCATGAATGAGAAAAGTGGGGTATTTTCAGCACTTAAGGAAAAGAGAATTCAAAATGTAGGGATGGATATTGCATGTTAACAACACACTCCAGAACATCATAATATTGGGAATCCTGTTAAAACAGTAAATTTGTGACATATTTCAAATTACTGGAAAGTAGACTGGTCAAATAAGTTAACTGTCAGCTTTCTTGGCAAAGATGGTGCTTCCCCCAATTTTGTGGCATAGTAGTTCCACTGAAGGTGGCACTTAGTGTCACTGCTGCATGTTACTAAGCTAGTATTCCTGGTCAAATCTATGGAATGTGTGACATGAGAGACCTTGGAATCCTTGGGATTCAATTGGATTTGATGTGTTTTTCATTACACTTCAGTATTTAAAGTGCTGAATTTTAGCCACTGTTTATGTTATTACAGAATGTCTGAGAGGAGTCAGTTGGCCTATGTTATCAGAACTCTGCTTTTTGACCTCGGACCACCAGAGGTTTACTTTCTTCAGCAATGCTGTAAACTGGAGTTTGTGTATTCCTTGACAGCAAGGACTTCATGCTGTCATGACTTGGTTAAGTCATTGAGATTCACTTCTTTTACAATCTGTACTTAACTTGCATGTTTGTGTATGTAAATGTTATATGCTTTCATTACTTAGTGTTACTGCAATATAGTTTTAAGCTGTAAGCTTTCTGAGTCTGTGCTCAGAATAAATTGAACTGAAATAAAGGGATAAAGTGTGTGTAGTGCTGTACATTTGAAAGCCTTAGGGATGATGCCAATACACAAATGACTAATTCCACTAAACTTGCCATTTCATTTTAATTCATCAATTTTAATCTAACAAATGTTTTGTGCATGTTTTACAAAAAGGTATTTCTAGTTAATATAGTGAAAAAAAAGTTTAAATTGTCTGCAGAGTAGAATTAGAAGTAGCAAATTGACAATACTAATGGTGGAAATAAAAACAAGTCGGTTGTGCATAATATCCATTCTTATCCTAGTATTCTTTAACTGCACCTTGATTTAGATGTCTTGATACAAGATGGATTTTGTTTCATTGATTGGCATAAATCATTCTTGAAGAGGCATCCCAGCTCTTTTACAGAGAGGTTTATAGATCACTCCTGTTGTCTGCTGGTGATAATCACTTCTCCCAGGGTGAATCCCTTCTAGAAGCAGAAATTGAAATCACTCCAATCTGTTTTCTATAAAGGTCTAAAAGTTTCTTCAAATATGAATTAAAAATATTTTAAGCAAATACTTCTGTAGCTGAAAATGGTTGGTAAGAAAAATATTATGTGGAGTCTCATGAAAGAAACACTGTTTTTCCAAATCTGATTCTTAGGTGGGGTGTAGCCAGCTGATCCAAACATCTAATTCCGATATTTTTGATATTTTTCTTTCAAGGACAACAATGAATTTACTGAATTTTCAATTGCTTTGGCATTAGACAGGCATTTTTTGTTGTCCACCTTCCTAACAACATTATTACTGTCACCTTCTAGATTGTTGCAGACAACCCTGATTGCAGCTGTATATCTTGTGTAAAGGCCAGCCCTGACACAGACAGCCTTCTCATTTCCCGACAAGTATAACACACAGTCCCCAGCACAGCACAACACAACACAACACTTTTCCTTCTCTTTTCTCTTTTTTCTCCTCCACTCACCCTCTGGCAGGCTTTGTCCTCCTCCTCCCGACTCTGGCTCCTGGAGTAGTGTCTGCTGGCTCCTTTTATAACACACCCGGAAGTGCTCCAGGTGCTTGATGACCTATTTCCGGCAGCTCTTCCTGATGTGGTGGAAGAGCTGCTCTGTAGGGCTCACCAGCAGCTACAGCACCCCCTGGCGGCACCCACGGATCCCAACAGAGCTGCACCAAATTCCAACTCCCATGAAGCCCTGCGGGAGTCCTAGGCACCGCTGCAACCCAGGGGGGCTGCTATCTAGCATTCCGTGGAAGGTACTGTCCTGACCAGGCTTGCTCCCCTGGTCCATTCAAGAGAGGGGTGTCCCAGCCGTCAGCCACACTTGATAAAGCATGTAGAATTTACCAGTATACGTATACTGGGATTTCTAATCATTTGTAATTAACTACAAAATAAAATCAACAACAGGAAAAAAAAATTGTTTCAGCAAAGGAACATAATATGCACATACATAGCAATACAAATAAAATAAATGTGTTGTATTAATAAATGTTCATTTTAAATAGTTTATTTTGTTTTATTCGAAAGTGGATTTCCTTCTCACTTCATACTATACTGAACTTTGGCACATCATAACATTCTTAAACCTGCTTAAACCAATTTAGGGTCGTGGGAAGCCTGAACAGTCTTTAGTGGAAGGAAGGAAAAAAAACCTCAATGATGCCCCAGTCCATTTTAGGAACATGTTTTCTTAAATAAGCAACAGTACCATTTTAAAGCCTTATGCTGGTTCTAATTCACTTCCAAATCACTAAACTAAATTAGTAATATAAGGAACAAAGGGCAAATAAGAACTAGCATGAATATGCAAGGCCCTGTAATTATAGATTTTTATTTTACATAAAAATAAATAAGACATAGGACCCAATATGTATAACCAGTGCAAAGTAGCAGTTATTAAATTCAATAATTAGCTCCAGTAATGGAGTTAGGTGAGGTTAAAATGTATAGAGTGATAACCAAAAGACTGCACCTTCAGTAAATGTTCTTGATTCTGACTCCAGGACTTTCAAGAAAATGGCTTCTATTAAAAGAAGAGGCCTTACCACTCAAAAAAAGCCTAGAAATACAAAGTAAATCTCACCCTGAAGCTACTAAGCAAGCTGCAGCCTAAACCCTAAATGAAAGCCAAGCTTACAAACTATAAAGGGAAAAGGAGATCATGAAAACCCCTGGCTCAAAAACCAAAATGGTCCTTGATATAATTGTAATAGCATTTCATTTAAAAACAATAGTCCAAAACTCAATTAAAAAAGATTTCAAAATGATCAAAAATATTATCTGAGACAGCAATCCAGAAACATAGAGTCAAAATTAAAAACCAAAATCAAAATCTCAAACCTTAGTGGAAAGTCCAAAACGCTGAAGAATCAAAAACACAAATTTCCAATAATCCAGAGCACAACAATAATCCAAAAATGGGCACCAAACAACATAAACAGTAAGCTATCTAATGCTGCTTACATAGGCTGGGGGGTGGTCCCACTGCGGCGGCACCAGGGGGCCCCATATTCCCTTAGGTGCAACATAAAGAAGACAAGGTGCATAGAACAAATGACTAATAAATATTTAATTAACATAACACATTAATTAAAGGTAATCAGGGCATGAACTGATACTCATCCATCCATCCTCTTCCGCTTATCCGAGGTCGGGTCGCGGGGGCAGCAGCTTGAGCAGAGATGCCCAGACTTCCCTCTCCCCGGCCACTTCTTCTAGTTCTTCCGGGAAAATCCCAAGGCGTTCCCAGGCCAGCCGAGAGTCATAGTCCCTCCAGCGTGTCCTGGGTCTTCCCCGGGGCCTCCTCCCGGTTGGACGTGCCCGGAACACCTCACCAGGGAGGCGTCCAAGAGGCATCCTGATCAGATGCCCAAGCCACCTCATCTGACTCCTCTCGATGCGGAGGAACTGAACTGATACTGATACTCATTGAGAAATAATAATTTATAAACTCAAACTGAATTTACAAAATATTTTTAAAAGACAAATAAAAAGAAAACACATTTAAGTCAGTGATAAAACCCTGGTTATAGAATAGCAGTAAGCAGTATATGTGCTTTTTTAGATTAATTTAACAATAAATAGGAAGTTGCAAGCTGGTCTGATGAGCGGTGGTGCAGTTCACCATAACATGAATAATTACTGTACAATAGTGAAATATTAAAAAGGAGTATTCATAAGGCATTTTAATTAGTTTCATAGGTTGTTGCTATCAAGAATAAACAAAATAAGGACTACTCGACAATTTTCTAGTCAGTGTTCTCCTTTTCCATTTTGTTAATGAAATTAGCTTTATTCCATTCAGCCATTATCCAACCCGTCATATCCTAACACAGGGTCACGGGGGTCTGCTGGAGCCAATCCCAGCCAACACAGGGTGCAAGGCAGGAAACAAATCCTGGGCAGGGTGCCAGCCCACCGCAGTTTTAACTTTATTTAAATCATTAATTTTCTTCTAAATAATGGTAGCCCATTCATTATTTCTTTTTATTTTGCAGGTATTCAGTAGATATACAGGACAGATTGGGTCATGTTTAGTCTCTTAGGTGCTCAAAATGTCCTCCATCAACATTGCAACATTCTTGGAACATTTTCCTGACACAGTGACACACAGTAACACACACTCAGGTTAGTATCATTGTCCATAAATGCTTGCAAGTCGAGCTCCTTCAATTCGTCCATTGTGTGGGGCTTCCTCTCAAAAACATTCTGTTTACACTGCCCCAAAAAAGAAGTCCATAGGTAATAATGAATGAATACTATATACCTCAGCACGGTGACGCAGTATTAGCTCTGCTGCCTCGCAGTTAGGAGACCCAGGTTCGCTTCCTGGGTCCTGCCTGCGTGGAGTTTGTATGTTCTCCCTGTGTCTGTGTAGGTTTCCTCCGCATGGTCTGGTTTCCTCCCACAGCCCAAAGACATGCAGGTTAGGTGCACTGGCAATCCTAAATTGTCCCTAGTGTGTGCTTGGTGTGTGTGTGCCCTGCAGTGGGCTGGAGCCCTGCCTTACACCCTGTGTTGACTGGGATTGGCTCCAGCAGACCCCCGTGACCCTGTGTTAGGATATGGCGGATTGGAAGATGACTACTATATACCTACTTTTGGCCAACCCTATATTTGAATGACATTTGCTATTTGTAAAATGTCAGATTCTATTAAAGTTGAGCTTCAGTAGAGTCATGGTTGTGGATCTTGGTTTTGAAACTCCTAGAAACACATTCATTGACATTTTACTAATGTTAAAATTCCATGACATTTACCATTTTATTTAAAGCTAAATTTCAAAATATTTCAACATTTATCTATTTTTTTTTTGTAGTAGTTATTTATTTTTTCATCACTCAAGAAATTACATTTTTGTGTTTTTGTCTGGTTACAGATATTTTGTGACTATCTTTGTGTGACTAGGGTCAAAATCTTCACAGTTTCTACATCTACTGCAGGTCAAATGACATACAGTATCATCAAGACTGTCTATAAAAGATGGACTGGTCGGTCAATAGCAGAATACTATATACAGTATTTATATATAGCAGGGCTGTGTGTCCCCCTAGCCACCTATGGTGGCCCAAACCCCCCTCAATAGCTCAGGTATATTCTAACACAGTCAAAACTCTGGCCCTGAGACTTGTTTCTAGTTGTAGCAAATGCTAAAACTATTGGAAATTGTCATCTATGCAAGATGAATGATAATCTACTTGGTGTCTAACTTAATACACGGAAGGAGTGCAACCTCACCTGCATGATCATCAGTCATGATTTTGCTGGCAATTGAATGTTTATGCATTTTTACAATTTGGAAGCATGTGCCATTGCATAGGCTTTATTTGTCAACTGCTAACAAAGAACTGAGCTACTACTGTTCTTAGCAGAAAGAATATTTATGAGGTATTTTGTTTGACATATGGATGCTAAATTGTTTATATTGACATGAGAATATCAGTTTTGCCCTTTTTATCTCTCATTATTCAGAATATTAATATGTAATATTTTAAAGCATTTTTAACCATAAAATCTGGATATAGCACCTGAGGATTTTTATCCTTGTTTACATCATACTTTTCAGAAATATTTTAGCATCCATTGAGGCTATGATGGCTGTCAGTGTTTTTTTTTTGTGTTGGCATCAATTTTTCAAAGAAAAACACAATTGTAGGTCGAAATTCACTCCACATCCAAAATTTTCTTTTGAAAAAGAAAATGATGCATATGGTCAAGCAACATGAAATATTGCAGTCTGGGTTTTTTGTTTTTTAACAAATTCATTGCCATTTCAGTAGCAGATACTCTTAGCTAATTGTCGTTAAAAGGCTACGTGTATGCTCTGACTTAGTACACCCAGATGTCAGTGTACATGCTCGTCCAGTAGTGTTTATCCAAGGAGAAACAATAAGTTGTTGCAGCACATTGTTCGTATTGCTTTTGAAGATTTAAATGAATGTTTGTTTCAGTCCTCCACTGCCTTCTAAACCAGGACAGCCAGCACAGAGATACGTACAGCCACCTACAGAGCACAGCCAATGATTAGTGTCTTCTTCAAACGGGTAAAAAAAACAAATCCCTATGGAATACAGAAGGATGGTTATAACATTCATAATGCTATACCAAAATGGCTGGGACACATTGGATATAGAAATGTTTTAGGATATTCAGTTTACTATTAGAAATATGCTTTGTCGTACTCGTTAGAGTAAATTCTGTGTTGAAATGTTTTGAAATTTAGCTGTAAATAAAATGGTAAATGTCATGGCATTTTAATTAATTTTTCTGCAAAAATAATACACATGTGTAAGATGATTAAAAATGATTGCCTGATTGCATTGTTTTATTTATTTATTTTTTTTATATCACATAAATATGATGGCAGCAGAGGGGGCCTGAAAGCAAAGACAAACTTTATGACAAAAGGAAAAAAATTATGAAATTGTTTTGATGTGCTTAACATTTTAAGTGATTGTTGGAGAAAAAAAAAGATAAAAAGAGACAAAACATTGCATAGGGATTTCTGAACTGCCCTTTAAATAAAACCAAAAAAATATGGAAAAAGGGTTCTTTTTTTTAAAATGGATGAATTATAGACATTATTCTGATGTACAGATCATCCAAGCTATGCTACTAAGCTGTGAAAACTTAGAGACAAGCAAATGGACATTTTCAAACTAGCTAAGCACAGTACTATGGGGAAAAGACAAGCATTTGATTATAATAATTTTACACAACTTAAGACACTACATACAAGCAAAATGCCTATGTACCTAATATATCAGTTATAGTGCATTACCTATCATATAGCAACTTTCTTATCTATCTATCTATCTATCTATCTATCTATCTATCTATCTATCTATCTATCTATCTATCTATCTATCTATCTATCTATCTATCTATCTATCGTGAATATTCTGTGTATCGTGTTGTTTTTTCACATGTGGTAATTTTATTTGATTAACCAGAATTAAAATATTCTTTGTGTTATTATCACTCATTTAAAAATTACAATACCATATATGTACAACCAAATGGAGACTGAGAATATTCAGAATGTATGAGCAGCACAATCCTTTGTATTCAGCATTAAAAATTACCTTAATGGCCTACACTGCTATAGCTGAAGAAGTCTAAAAACATCATGGTCCCAAAGGACTAATGTTGGAATCCAACAAATTACAAGTGTGGTCATTATTCACAAAGTGATAGTTTAACCCAATCTATAAGTCAGAGTAGCAGAATGTTAATCAAAAATCTCCTCAGTAGACCATTATTGAAGGATGGCTTTAAATGAATCCTGGCTTGTGAAGACAGCATCTCGTTATAAGATGCTAATGTTTCCCATACTTTGTTTCTAATTTTCATTACCAATACCTACAACCTGCCTGTCATGTGCACTCGAACATAGTAACACGTCTGTTTGGTGAAGCAAGAAGGTCTATGGACACATCCATTTCAACTTTGGCATGGATTTTGTTATTTTAATGATGACTTAAAGTACCTATTATACTGCAGATCATCATTCTGCCAAATTGCTGTGTTTTAACAAAACAAACTGTTCTAGGCCTTTCTTTTAATGTAAGAACAATAGAAGTTTGACTGTAAAACCCATCACACTTGTTTGGTTAAGATTTTTCAAATAAGGTGGCGTTTCCAGTGATTTGCACTTGTACCTTTTAGTTGCATAAAGTTAGACAGTTGGTGGCAGTCGGCTGCACAATCCCATGAAGCCAGTTGCATAATGTAAAATACCTATCAGCTCACTCCAACTAGTCTGGGACTCACTCCAGTAAAATCATTTGATTTTGTCTTTAGTTGTTGGGGCTAGCTCTGAGTACAGGAGAGCTGACAATCAATGAATGCTATCCATAAATACAATGCATAGAATGCAGCAATAGGGAATAAGGGACACAGGGGTTTTGGACCTCACAAACAGAAGAGAAACTCATTTGTCTGATGTCACATCTTTTATGTACCACAGCAGAGTGAAAAAAAAAATAAAAGTGCCAATATAGCAGTTGAACTCCTCTTAGCTGTTCACATTTCAACAACAACATTTATATATATACTGTGGAAGCAAGCCCCGAGGAAGACAGGAGTCGTTAATAAAATAAGTCTTTATTCTAGCACTGGTGAGTACATGAATTCATGTGTTGCAAGGCAGAAGAGCGAAGTTGCGCTTTTCAGTTGGCTTTTTTATATTTTCTCCATCCCCCTTCCCCTTACTTATAAAAAAGCATAATATTGTTTACCTAAGTATTTCATTTTATATTGCACAAATCGGCCAACTGTTTCTATTCTGTGTATGTGTCAGAGGGGGCCATAAAGAAGGAAAGGTCATCTTTCCAGTTTCTAACTGACGCATTCCTAAAGAGGAAGTTGTCCTGGTTAGCTTACTGCACCCTGTCTTATGACAGACACCTGTATGAATAACCTGCCATTATAGCAAAACAGGTTTGTCAGCATTTAACTCTTAGTAGCTTGCAAGCAATTAATTTTTCTTTCACAATAGCACATTTTCATGCAAACAATATAACTCAAAGTGCTTTATAAGGTGTCAAAGACAAAGTTACATGAAAACAAACAATTAAGATTAGGCAACACTGTCAGGTCCATGAGGCAGCATGTCATTGGCTGTCACAAAATGGAACGAGCATGACTGTTCTTGGAGGTCGGCACAGCAATTTGTAGTCATTTAATTTGACATGACCCAGTCATGCGATCAGCAACTGCTGGTTGCAAATCTGACGCACCCCACAACTAGAACTTGCATAATGTTTAGGTGATAAATATGCAGTCCTAACATCTCTTCCAGATTTAGAAAGAAATTGCAAAGGATTACATTTTAGCTATAAACGTCAGTAGTTTGTACCAGATTCCCCCAACCCTCTGTGTGAAGAAGTGCTTCCTTGTTTCCATCTTAAATTGACTTCTCCTTATTTCCAACACTGTTGAGTAGGTGATTCACTATTTAATTGAAAGAATTATGATGAACCTACATTGTCAATGTCTGAGAAATGTTTAAAAAAATACAGTAAGTCCCCACGCAGACTTCTCTCCTCACAAGTAGTCATGCGGGATCAGATGTGATTCTTGGGATGAGAATACAGATCTTTGGACATCTTCTAAAAGGTTTGTAATGAGTAATGTTGTAATCTGCCACTGAAAAAACTCCACTCATTGGGTTTCTTCCTAAAAACCTGCTCCCAATTTCATCCAGTCCATGTTCAGGGATGCAGTGTCCCATTTCTAAACATGTCTTAGACAGTGTCACACACGTGTGCATGGGAGGCAGCTAAAGGGCTCGATTGAGGGAAATTCCATGCCAGCCCAGAAGACATCACTTCCACTTCCAACCCCAATGACGTCACTTCCTGTGTCTCTCCTTAAATACCACCATTTTCTGCCTATGCATCATTTCTGTTTTGAACTCTTTGAAACCAGTTGCTTTACTTTGTCTGCAACCACTTACAATATACGGGGCGACTACTCCAAACCTTTTTGTGACTTCTTCGTGTTCTTGTTGTGACAACAGTTATTTTAATAATAACTATGGAAAGACAGAGAGAGTATATGAAACCAATCAAAAGACTTGATACTGAAAAAAGCAGAAAGGTAATCTGTTATTAATTCAAGAGCTCAGTAGCACAACATAAGTGAAGCTTGATTAATTGAGATTGCATCACTACATGGCATAATGGCTGCAAATTGTGTTTACAGAAGCTTTGTGATCTGTAGATACAGTATCTCATGTATTAAAACCCTACAACCATTCACGAATCGCATGTTTGGCATTGCCAGTTAGACAGAAATTTTAAGTTACTTTAGTCATACATTTAGATATGCAGTTAAAACATGGATGCTGTGCAGCCTCATCTGTGGTTCTGCATCTCAAATGCTATGCACGCGCACATTTTTATAGGAATTTTGCAAGGCTGTAGACACCACTCTTTGTAGATGTGTCCCTGTCATCGCGTGCCCGTGAAAGATTGACATTCGACCGCATAATTGGTTGGCACGTAAGTGCCTAATACAAAAGGGAATTTCTGGCCTCTAGAGGGGGTCTTATGGCTAGATCGCGCTGAGTGAGGTTCTTGGTAAAGCGTTCTTATAAGTTTACCAAGAACTGCTGCTTGTGCCTAGATTGTTGTAAATATTTTTTCTTCTTGTATAAATATCTCTGGATTAGCTTTATTGGAGGTATTTATTGGGTTTTGGTTAATGGTGCACTGTTTATTTTTGTATATACACTTTTTCCTTTTCTGTATTTTGAATATTTTTCTTGGTAAACCCTGTACTATACACTGTTTGGTGGAGCAGCTTCCTGACTTGGATTACTTTGGAGGACGACAGCTTTATTTTTTTGTTTGTGTATATATGGGTTTTACTAGTTTGTGTGCATTGTGGTGTTTTCTTTGGGACTTTCAGTCAGCACTGTAAATACTGTATATAGTCATCATTTTTGGACTCCGTTTCATTACTGTTTTTGTGTGTCCTTTGCAGTGTTGAACTGTGTATAGATATATATTTTCCACAGAACATTATTTTTATTTTTCTTTATGTGCACCTGTAAATAAAACCTCACTTTATTTTTGCAAAACCCAACCATTTTGTGTTTGTGTCTCCCTGTCTTACATCACAATCCTGGTCATATTCAGTCCCGCATACTAGACACCTAGAGTGGAGGCTGGTGTCCCCCAATTCCCACTACAGGGGGTGTCACAGATTATTCGATTGGTTTAGAAATTTCAAACTTCCTGAACCGTCTAATTATTCCTGCCCACTTTTAAGCCAGATTCACTCATGGTTGTCTCTGGCGATATGTTTCATACGTCTGGGTCTGAGAGACTAGTTCACAGCTAAAAAGGCTTATTTACAGTTTACTTGTATATTAGAGATGTGCAAAACGATTCTTTTTAGTGATTTGATTCATTTCATTCAGTTCACCAAAATGAATCGAATCTTTTAATCACTGATTCGTTCACTTCAAAAACAACAAGCTATATTCTAGTTTAAAATCTAGTATCATAACAGTGTAGCAAGTTTAACTACCAAACAGTACAAATAATATAGAAGCATCCAAGAAAATAAGTAATTCACAGATAATAATGATAATAATAATAATAATAATCTATTGAATTTTGACAATAAATAAAATTTCAATGGTAAATAAAAAAAATCATACAATTAGAACCTTAGAATAGTGAACACATCACGATAAAATTGTGAGAACATTAAAATGTGACTAAATAAAATTATTTTCAATTTTGGAATAATCTTCCTCAATTTCCTTCTTTTATATCCCGTCCTTTCTGATACAATCTCCCATACACATATCATCAGTGAACTGAACTGCGATTCAATGTGCTGCGAGCCTCTGGTCTGCAGTTCATGAACGAACTTCTCCAGATCAGTAGGGGGCGTACTAGTTCATTCAATCAGTCAGTGTACTGAGACGGTCATAGTCACTCAATCAGAGAGGACCGATCAATAGGAGGTGCTTGGTGTCATGTACCAAGTCAGTCATTGTCTAGGTGTTATCATGACAGTTTTGCTGAAACACTTTATTTCCTAAACACAGCAGGCAGGTAAGATAAACGCTCCAGACTGTTGTGGAATCTACTTTATATATATAAAATCCTAAGCCTAAAAGTGCAACGATTCTGTGCAACAATTTTATGTGACTTTTTTGTCACGCTTTAAATCAGGCTTATTTTAAAACCGACATATATATGTTTGGTATCATTCTTTTCAGAATTTATCAAACATTAATGTGATATTGTTAGATTTTCAGATCCCTTTTCCGTTTTTAAATTATAAACTAAAAAATATCAAGAACTCAAGTCCCGCGAAATGAGACTTTGTACCAAGAGATTTAAACACACCTGGGGCCGGAAATAAGAGACAAAGAGTAGGACAGCTGCTGTACAGGCTTTTAAACATTTGAAGCGCCGGGTGATGTGCAGATCATGTGGCATGGCAGCAGCAGAAGCAGCAGCAGCAATCCAGCAGCTGATCGAGCAAAAAGGAGGTAAAAAAAAACTGTATTTGTTTCCCATTGTATCACCGTTTAAGAGGGGGTTTTGGAGGAGCGACCATGTCTCACAATGCAAGACATGTCCCAAAGACTCACAGTTAAGATGAACTGGTGACTTTAAAAGATACAGTGGATTAGCACCCTTTGTAGTGGCTCTGCCTTGAGCTCAGTGTTGCATGGATTTGCTCCAGCTCTCTGCAATGGTGCCATGAACCAAAGAGTTTCAGGAAATACATGGATGAGAGTTTCTTTTTTCTCAGGGACATAATTTACATTTTCTGAGTTATAGCATTATTTTATAAAATTGTATTGTCAATGGTAATAATGAGTAACAAATTATATATTTTATGAATAAAATGAACTTGTCTGTTGACACAAAATGTAATCCTTTCTTAAATATATAGTTCAATGCCTGTTTGTGCTTTGTAATGCAATCCTCCTCATTGCGCTGCACTGTGATAACACAGTCTGCCATTTTGACATCTTTCTTAACTGAGAAGTTATAGCTTAAACAATAAATGACCCTGTCTTCACCCTCCTTAGGTGTTTTCACAGCCTCTTAAATTTGGAGCACCAGTAAATCATTATGTGCTGTCTGCAGCAGCTGAAAATTACAAGGCTGTGAATCATAGCTGGGAAATGATTATTAAGAGAAGCAGGAAGAAGAAGAAGAAGAAGAGTGCGACTTGGGAAAGATAAAGCTGGTGCTTTCAAAGGCAGCTCTTCCTGAACATGCTTCATTTGATGATACAGCATAAACGTCCTTTTAGACTTAAGTTGATTAAAGAGTACAGGAAGTTAAAATAACATAAACATACCAGAATGTTCTCAAACCTGCTTAATCCAGTTCAGGGTTGCAGGGGGCTCTACTAGCAGCATCAGGTGCAAGGGAAGAGCCAACTATGGATGGGCTGTCATTCAATAGCAAGCGTGCTCACTCATACCATGCCAATTAAGAGTTGCTAATTAACCTTCAGCCAGATTTAGCCAAATTAAATTCAACAATTAAAATTAAACACCTTCATTTGGTATATACAGGAACAACCCACATGGAAGCAAGGGAATGTACAATTTAATACATTTATCTGGGCTCAGTGTGAGTAAGGATACTGGAAATTGTCTAAAATGTATGTATTCTTGTCATTCACTTTCTTTGTACACCTTCAAATTGTCCAATCTAACAAGGAATTGTCCAAGGAAACAAAAAAAATGTCATTTTTTTATTTACACATTGATAGTAAATCACTATGTAGCTACATAAAGTTAAGAGCTCTTCCTAATGTCATTTTTCACTTTTTTTACTAGCTTTCTACATTAAATGTGAAGATTGCTTGCCTGTGATTTAAAGGAAAACACATTTAGCATATTTTGTATTCTACAGCTGGCCCCTTTTTTGTGAGCAAGGCAAAAATGTCATCCAAAAGAAAAAAATAACGGGGTGGACAAAAAAATAGTTGAGGGCAAAGTGAAAGGGTCAAAACCAGGATGTAAACACAGTAAACTGATTAATAAAATGAAATCCTTTAGGTATTTGTTATAATTCCTGGCTTTCCTGGAGCACTGATGGGACATACTGTTTACCAGGGTTTGTCTAGTATCACTAGAGTAGGTGTCTGTAACTTTCCATGTAATTACCTGTATAATTACATTATAACTAGGTTATTAACTTGTACTTACTGTATAATACAGTGCAACACTATAATTAACTACTCAATTGTAATTGTTATTCCACAATTTTTATAAGTACCTATGTATATGTTACGGCCAAAACCCGAAACCGGCCAAAGCGGGAAGTGTCTGGCCTAATCGGGAAATGGCCAATGTCACTTTCAATTGACCGGCCAATGTCCGATCTTTTCTTCGATTTTGGAATTTGGCCATCCAGTTTGCGAAATGTCATGGGGCGATTGGCCAAAGTCAGAACAAAAAAGGCATGAGCAGCGATTTGTTGCGCACTTAGTAGTGCAATTGCATCGAGTGTAGCCTTGTGCAGAATGGAAAACTCACGTCTGAGTCTGCATCTGAAATTTTTAAGCATCTTCGCACCTTGAGCGGACAGGCTTACGTCAGTGCATCGACTTTTGCCCAGGGAGTTCTTGCAGCTTTGTGAAATGGCCGGCCAAAGTAGCATATACACTGCTCATTTCTAGTAATTTGGACTTTGGCCATACTTCTTGGTCAAAATGCAAAATGGCTGGCCAATTTGGGAACTGGCCGAATTTCAGGTTTTGGCCGTAATTTATATAAATTGTGGAATAACAATTACAATTAAGTGCTTAACAACAGCATCACATTGTGTTACACAGTAAATACAACGTAATTACACCTAGATACTCTGTAATTATACAGCTAATTACATGGCAAGTACAGCGTAATTAGGGACACCTAATCTAAAGCAATGTCTTTTCATACCCACTTGCTTGATGACTGTCACCACTGCCAGAGAATATCATGAAATTGCAAAACAATGCCATATAGGTTTTTTATTTAAAAAAAATGAATATTATAAAAAAATATCATAATCAATGAGAGTGCAGTACTTAGACACCATTAATTGTGCGTTAGTGTAATATCCTCAATCCCCAAAAAGTCAGCACTGAGTTCCTCCAAATGCCACAGTTTAATTTGCACCCTGGTGGAAATAATAACATTCTTTTTTACTCGTTGTATTTTGTTAATAATTTGTGTCCATGCAATTGCATTAACTGTAACTGAATTACATCTTCTAAGCCCTCTTTTCTCCGTTCTCTTAGTCCCCAAGTCATACGCCCATTAATATTAGTTAAAATGAAATCTTCCTTCAATGGATGTAATGTGCAGAGCTCTGTTGGATCGCTGGAGATTTTTCTTTTTGAACACAGCTGCAGACAGAGGCAGTCAGATTATTAAACTGTTCTGAGCCACCTGCTCAGTGGGAAAGTGCTGGGTGGAAAAAAGACAACAGCGGCAAATAGAGCTACAAGATCGGCTGACCGCCAGCTGTGCATGTGTGTGAAATCCCTCTTGCAAGTCGGTGACGAGGATTTTTTTTTCCAATTATGCCAGAGAACAGTAAAAGCACTTGTTATTTTTAACTTATGATAAGGATTCTTGTGCTCCACTGCAACTGAGATGGTTATCTAGACAAAGCTGATTGAGATTAATAGCAATGCTTTTAAAATGCTGCTAAACTGCCATTGTACTTAAAGTCAGTAAAATTCCAAAGTATTCATGTTCTGCATAATCACTAACAGTGGAATGTATGTAAGGTTGAATTACAACATTAATTCTCATCTTCTGATAATGCACAGGTGATTAAAGGAGGGAATTTTCTTTAACAGATTGGCATGGTGGCACTGTGATTTGCAAAGGAACATTTTAAAAAGACTTCTAAAAATCCACTTTTTTAATTTGGATTTTTCATAGCTACATTTTAGTTGTACTCCTAATTGAATATACACTCGGCGCCCACTTTATTAGGTACATCTTGCTAGTACCGGGTTGAAACCCCTTTTGCCTTCAGAAATGCTGTAATTCTTAATGGCACAAATTCAGCAAGGTGCTGGAAACATTCCTCATGGATTTTGTTCCATATTAACATAATAGCATCATGTAGTTAATGGAGATTTGTTGGTTGCACATCTCCCATTCCAACACATCCCAAAGGTGCTCTATTGGGTTGGGATCAGCTGACTATGGAGGCCATTTGAGTTCAGTGAATTTATTGTCATGTTCAAGAAACCAGTTTGAGATGATTTGAGCTTTGTGACATGGCGCGTTATCCTGCTGGAAGTAGCCATCAGAAGATGGGTACACTGCTGTCACAAAGGGATCAACATGGTCAGCAACAATACTCAGGTAGGCTGTGGTATTTAAATGATGCTGAAATGGTACTATGGGGCCCAAAGTGTGCCGAGAAGATATCCCCCACGCCATTATACCACCTGCCTGGTCTGTTCCTACAACGCAGACTGGATAAATGTTTCATGTTGTTGATGCCAAATTCTGACCCTACCCTCTGAATGTCGAAGCAGAAATTGAGACTCATCAGACCAGGCAATGTTTTTCCAATCTCCTATTGTCCAATTTTGGAGAGCCCGTGTGAATTGCTGCTTCAGTTGCCCGTTTTTAGCTGACAGGAATGGCACCCGACGTGGTCTCCTGCTGCTGTAGCCCATCTCCTTCAAGGTTTGATGTGTCGTGTGTTCAGAGATACTCTTCTGCATACCTCAATTGGAACAACTGGTTATTTGAGTTACTTGTCCGACCTCTGACATCAATAAGGCATTTTCGTCTGGAGAACTGCCATTCACTGGATCATTTTCTGTAAACCCTAGAGATGCTTGTGTGTGAAAATCCCAGCAGATCAGCAGTGTCTGACATACTGCAGACCAGCCCCTCTTGCACCAACAACCATGTCAAGTCACTTAAGTCAACTTTCTTCCTGATTCTGATACTTGATTTGAACTTCAGCAGGTCATCTTGACAATGTCTACATGCCTTTATGCATTGAGTTGCTGCCATGTGATTGGCTGATTAGATATTTGCATTAACAAGCAGTTGAACAGGGGTACCTAACAAAGGGGCCGGTGAGTGTACATGCATAGAATTACAATATTCTTCTGGGATCTGAAATATTAACTAATCTTGATTTTTCACTGCTTTCTTTTCTGGTTTTCTGTGGTGGCCACCACCACCCGATCAAGGCCCTGTGCAGACACCTGTGATGTTTGAATGAGGGTGGGTGCCCCCAGGGGTCCATCTGAGACAAAGTGTGGAAATAATCTAGAATTCATAACATTTATGTAGAAGAGGTCCAGTGAGGGGTTAGTGGTCTTTTGGCCTTGGATCCTCTACAGATTTTGTTTTTTTATTCTACCAGCTTAAAAGGAGTTATTTTTTAAAGTTTTTTTCTGTCCTCCTGGCCATCTGATCTTACTTTATCATCAGGCTTGTTTTTAGAGACTTAGAATACATTATTATATATAATGACTCTAGTTGTTTTACTAATTATATGTTATTTAAGCTTGTATTGTTTTATTTTTTATTAGTTATTCATTATTATTCTAACCGAATTGAATATGTTTTTCTTTTCTTGCAGCTGTCTCTTTGACATCTAGTAAAACACTTTGAGCTACAGCATATCCTGTGTATGAAAATGTCTTAAAGAAACAAATGTTGTTGTTTTTGTACTGCTGCATTAGAGTTCCAGCATCTTAGGTTCCATTCATGCAACTGGGTGCTATCTGTATAACGTGTGTTTTTCACCCTATGCCTGAATACAGTTTCCTTCACGTACGCCGGTTTTTCTCCTGTATTCCCTGTGCGATGGAGATTATAAATTGGCCGAGTGGGTTTGTGCATTTTTGGGTTCTGCAGTGGACCAGCACCACATCCAGTATTGATCTCACCTTGAGTTCAACTTATCCTGAACAAGTACAGCCTCTCCATGGTCCTGAATTCGATTAAGAAGTTTAGGGATGTTATTTTAATGTTCTTTTAAAATTTTCATGTAGCAGCCTGCCAATCCTTAGCCCAAAATAATGCCGTAATACATAATGATTAAGGAAGTAGGCAAAGAGAACACAGCATAAAATGTTAAAGACAAGTTAAAGTTTTGATGTCCACAAGGCCTCTCCATATCAATACACGATTCGGTACATCTTATGTGATTGCTGCAACTCCAAAGCTCCACCGTAACTACTGTCCCTTTCTCCTCTCTTTCTCATTTTTAAACATGGACATTTCTTAATCCCCAAAGAGTATTTAAGAATCCTTCAAATTTGATCTCTTGATTGCATCTGAGAAAATGGTAGAAATGCTTTCTGGGTCATGAATGCCTAACAAAAGTCCAGAATCTCTACTAATATGTACTGCCTTTCGGCTCTTGGAGGAACTAAACTACACCAGGAAACCTCTTTTTTCTACAAAAGGCTGGCGTCCAAGGTAACTTTAGAGAATCTTCCCTCTATCATATGGGGAACGCATATCAGCTTCTTCTTAGTTAATCTTTCTCCTCATTTATTTGCCCCCTTGAAGTGTCCTATTCTGTGGTTCTTCTGGTACCAAGAGAGCTTCTTTCATTTTGGACAGTTCAAATTTCATCTTCCCATGATGTTGCCTGGTGTCCATACACCTTGATCCAGCTACTGTGGTTAGTAATAGAGAACTGATAACCTCAGAGCCTGGGAAACAAAACATTTCCTGTAGGCCAATGACCTGTTTGATGTTCCTTGAATGCTTCCCACAATAACATAAAAATATTGCGAATTTTCCTTTATTTCTCTCAAATGGAAGGAACCGTGAGGCACCAGTGTAAAACACTTTGCCACATCTTTTCACTTAATAATCTATCTATCTATCTATCTATCTATCTATCTATCTATCTATCTATCTATCTATCTATCTATCTATCTATCTATCTATCTATCTATCTATCTATCTATCTATCTATCTATCTATCTATCTATCTACTGTATAATTACAGTTTAAATGTTATTTACAACATGTCACAATACAACTATTCAATGACCTCCTTATCTAATTTTTGGAACTGATTTTTAATTAGAAATTACTTATTTATTGAAATAAACTGGAGTCAGTTACATTTTCTAAAAGCAAGGAAAAGACAAGTTTTTTATGTCAATCTATAATAATTTTTTATCCATTAAAAGAAAATTCCACAACGTTTCTGCAGCAGGCTCCATGCAGGTGCAGCTTTTAAAAAGCATCTGGCATCAGTTCCTCCACCCACCAGGGAAGGCACCTCACCGACATAACATAGTGCTTAGAAGATTCAGGAGTTTCTAATAATGTCCAACATAAGGTAGGCAAACCCCCAAGCTCACTCTGAAGTTATATTAAATGATAAAGCCAGTTAGACAAAGAGCAGGAGAGGGGTCAACCGGCTTGTCTTGGCATGCTGACAGCACCCTAGAGAGACTCGTACCAGGTCTCTTATTTAAAAGAAACAACTTGATAAAAATACAGGGCCTATAAAAAGTATTCACCTTCTTGGAAGTTGTTATACAACATTGAATCACAGTGGATTTAATTAGGCTTTTTTGACACTGATCAACAGAAAAAGACTCATTGATGTCAAAGTGAAAACAGATCTCTGCAAAGTGATGTAGATTAATTACAAATATAAAACACAAAATCATTGATGACATAAATATTCACCTCCGTTTAATGTGACACACTTAAATCATCACTGGGGAGGTCAGTTAGTTTTAGAAATCACAGAATTAATTCAATGGAGATCACTTCTCTGGGGGTCAAGGCGTTTCATTTGATTGTACACTCATAGGGCCAACTTGTGTTGTGTCAGTATGGTGGCCTAACCTCCATAATGAAGACCAAAGAACACTTCAAGCAACTTTGTGTAAAGGTGATTGAAAAGCACATATCAGGGGTTGGAGACAAGAAAATATCCAAGTCCAATAAAAACAATCATGAAAAATAGGAAGAGTGTGGCACAGCTAGAAATCTGCACTTAGCAAGCCATACACTAAAACCGTGAGATAGTGCAATGTGGAAACTAGTGAGGGAGGCCACCAAGAGACTTCTGTGAACTCTGAAAGAGTTACAAGCTACAGTGACTTACATTACAGGGACTGTGCAGACAACTGCTGCCCTGGTGCTCCACCAGTCACAGTTTATGGGAGGGTGGTAAAGAGAAAGCAATCTCTGCAAAGTGGTCTAAAACAATTACAAACATAAAACACAAATTGCATAAGTATTCATCTACCTTAATATGACATCCCTAAATCATCACTGGTGCAGCCAATTGGTTTTAGAACTGACAGGATTAGTCCAATGGTGATCACCAGTCTGAGGTTTCCATTGATTGTCGTATAAATGCCCCTGTATCTGGAATGTCCAGCTTCTGGAGAATCAGTATGGTAGCCTAGACAAAAGGACACTCCAAGCAATACTGTAAAAAGTGGCTGAAAAATATGAGTCAGGGGATGGATTCAAGAAAATATCCAAGTCAGTGAATATCCCTTGGAGTCCAATTAAATCAATCATTAAGAAATGGAAAGAGTATGGCACCGCTGTAAACTTAGAGCCTAAAGTAGGCTGTCCACAAAAACTGAGTGATTGTGCAAGAAGAAAACTTACATGGGGGGACCACCAAGAGCTCTTTGAGAACTCTGAAGGAGTTACAGGCCACAGTGACTAACTTTGGAGGGACTGTGCAGGAAACAACTATTGCTTCACCAGTCACAGGTTTATGGAAGAGTGGCTGGCAAAGAAAAGAAAGCATGTGACATCTTGCTTAGAATAGAGATACTCTGACATCAACTACAATTAGATTGTATAGTATAATGAGACCCAAATTGAGCGTTCTGACCTTTAGACTAAACACTGAGTCTGGCATAAGCCAAACACTGCACAATAACAACGCACACCATCCTCAACATTAAACATAGTTGTGGCATCGTCATGCAGTGTGGAGTCTTCTCTGTGGAAGGCCCAGATGGACTTGTGGGGGCAGACGGCCAAAATGAATGCAGCAAAATACAGGAAAATCCAGGAGGAAAACCTGATACAGTGTGCAAGACACTTGCGCTTTGAGAGAAGATTTGTTTTTCAGCAAGTCAACAACCCAAAATATAAAGCTAAAGCTATAAAGAACCCTTTGAGAACCCTGAAGGAGTTACAGGCTACACTGGCTGACATTGGAGAGACTGTGCTTAAAAACAACAATATAAGTGTCTTAGTGTAACCAAGTCAGAGTCCAGATCTCAATCCAGTTTGAGTATTTCTTGCGGGACTTGACTGATCACTCACAATCTAACAGAGTTGGAACAGCTTTTCAAAGAAGAATGGGAGAAAATTTCAGTGTATAGATGTGCAAAGCTGATAAAGAGAAACCCATGCACAAACTTAAGGTAATCATGGCTGCCGAAGGTGCATCTACTAGATGTCAAAAGTTCTCGAGCGTGTTGTAGCTTCCCAACTCACCAATTACTTAACCTCTAATAACTTGATGGAACCCTTTCAGTCTGGTTTCGGGGTGCGGCACAGCTGTGAAACTGCTCTGCTACGGGTAACCAATGATTTGCTTATGGCAGCAGACTCTGGACAAACCAGCATATTCATTCTATTAGACCTCAGTGCAGCATTTGACACTGTCAGACATGACATCCTACTGTCCAGAATGGAGAACATGCTGGGTATCTCTGGCACTGCCCTCCAGTGGTTCAAGTCCTATCTGACTGATAGGCAAGAGTTTGTTAGTCTTGGCAACAGCAGATCCAGCTCAGCGCCAAGTCATACAAGGAGTCCCTCAAGGCGCTGTCCTCGGTCCTCTTCTCTTCTGTATTTACATGCTTCCCCTTGGCCATATTATCCGTAGCTTTGGACTGGGTTATCATTTTTATGCAGATGATACTCAACTCTACTTCAATGTTAAAAGTGGATCTTCATCAGAGCTTTCTCAGCTCACAACCTGCCTTAGTGAAATTAAAACCTGGATGGAGTAGAACTCTTTAAAATTAAATTGCAATAAAACTGAACTCCTGCAAATTGGGACTAAAATGCAACTTAATAAAATGAGCTCCTTCCCAGTCCATCTTGGCGGTGATCTCTTCAGACCTGCCTCTACTGTAAAAAATCTTGGTGTCATTTTTGATTCCTCCCTCTCTTATTCCGCCCACATAAATCACATTAAGAAACTTTCTTACTTTCACCTCCGTAACATATCCTGTGTTCGCTCCTTCCTCTCCTTCTCTAATGCTGAGAAACTTGTCCATGCTTTTATCACATCCCGCAGCGATTATTGTAATTCCCTACTGGCAGGTGCCCCTTCTAATCTTCTATCACAGCTCCAGCTTATTCAAAACTCAGCTGCAAGAGTCCTTACTCGAACCAGCAGCAGCGAGCACAACACACCCATCCTGCTCCATCTTCACTGGCTCCCTGTGTCTTACAGAGTCGAATATAAAATCCTACTAATAACCTTCAAAGCATTAAATAACCACGCGCCAAACTACATCAATGACCTTCTCCATCACTATGTGCCTGCCCACCCACTAAAGTCCTCTGATTCTGGAAATCTTGTTGTGCCCCACACTAATCTACACTCCATGGGTGACAGGGCCTTCAGCTGTATAGCGCCCAGACTCTGGAATGACCTACCGAAATTAATCAGGTCAGCTGACTCCATGAATTCTTTTAAAAAACAACTCAAAACTCATCTGTTCAGGAAGGCTTTTAGCTCTGCTTGACTTTATTACCCTTCTCTCAGTTTACTTCTCTGTCAAGATGCTCATGTAACCTGTATGTGTGTGTGTGTGTGTGTGTGTGAGACCATCAATTATGTTGTCTGTTTTTTTTTGTTTTTTTTTTTCTCTGAATTCAATGTCGTAATCTTCTTTATTTATTTATCTGGTTTGTACTGTATACACTGCCATTCTTTCTTATATTCTGTAAGTGCCTTGAGCCTGGGAAAGGTGCTATATAAATAAAATGTATTATTATTTTATTATTATTAGATACTGACTTGAAGGGGGTGAATATGTATGCCATCAATTATTTTGTGTTTTATATTTTGTAAGGTTTCTAAACTCTTTTGGGACTCCCCCGTCAATGAGACGAAAAAACACTGAAGAGTGTCCCGAAGTGCGTTCGGCGTGTCTGTGGAAGACAGCTTACCCGTTGCTAGGGCAACCGCAGGCTCCCAGTGCTCCAGCAGCTCGCCAGGAAAGCTAATCGGAGCCGAATGTGGTCGCGCTATAATTGCCGTCGTCGATGGGTGATGCAAGAAACATTATAAATGCAGGGAACATTATTACTTAGCCATGACCCATCCTGATTGCTGTGTCTGTGTAAAGGAGAGTGGCAGATCCCGCTACAATAAATAACCGTGCTGTTCCTGTTTCAAGCTGAATAAAGTTGGCTTTGCTAAAGTACCGAGACTCAGCCTTGTGTTTTGAGGTTCAAGACAGGGACTCACACGTCACAATTTGTAATTAATTTAGACCACTTTGCTGCAGTGGGCTGGCACCCTGCCCAGGGTTTGTTTCCTGCCTTGTGCCCTGTGTTGGCTGGGATTGGCTCCAGCAGACCCCCGTGACCCCGTGTTTGGATTCAGCGGGTTGGAAAATGGATGGATGGATGGACCACTTTGCAGAGATCAGCTTTCACATCAATGTTAAAAGCTCAATTTCTGGTTGATTACTGCGAAAAAGACAAGTTAAATCCACTGTGATTCATTGTCATGCAACAATAAAATATGAAAGCTTCCACAGGGTGAATACTTTCACAAGCCCTGTAATTCTAAAATACATAAAAATGTTATATTTTTTCATTATGCAAAAGCATCATAAAAAATTCAATTTGTATTTTAGGCTTATTTTGCATTTAGTGTGTTTTTTCAGTCTTGCATTAGATGCTAACAGGATGCCTTCACCCACTTGCAGCCTTGGATTGCATTAAGCGGGTTTGAAAATGTTATGTTTTGTTAACTTGTATTTTATTTTTATGAAACTGTTTGAGTCTTTCTTTGCACCCAATACTACCAGGATAGTTTGCATCCCCTCGTGACCTTGAATTGTATTAAGCAGGTCTGAGAATGGTATGTTATATTGCAACGTGGGTAATTATTGGAGAGCACTAAATTAGCTGAATGTTTACAATGCAATAATGTTTTTTTCTTATTTTTTACACAGCTTTTTATATGGTGAGTCCCATGTCCATACAGGCATAGAAACTTATATTAATTTTAACAATTAAGGAACCGGCAGGTTAAATGGCTTGCCCGCCAGGCTAAATGACACCGTCAATCAGCTGCAGGATCTCAGCCTCCCTCTCTCTATCTGATTTTCCAATATCTATTTGCCAACTGCCAAATTAAAAATCTCTTGCAATTCCAGAATAAGTAACAGGAGCGTGCAGATGTGGTAACACAATTTTGTTCTAAATGTTCTGATATAAGGAGAACATCAGCATTTATCCCAGATTCGAGTAATTAGGATGAATTATTTGGACACCTTGCTGAACATTCTTGGATTAAGACATGCTGACACAGCTGAAAAAAGAACTCTTAGCTCTTTTATTTTGCCTGTTTGACAGAAACAGCTGAAGGAAGGTAAACACAGCAAAAACAATTAAGACTGACATTGACAATTAGCCATTTGGGCTCAAGTAAGAGAAGCTGCCTTCACAAAAGAAAGAAAGCCTTGCAGGGATTTAAATCTGAGGGATCAGAGGGAAGGAGCAGCTCAGCAATAGCACAGACTGACAGGCCGATTGAAGGGTTAAGGGCAATTTTAATTATCATTGTGATTTTTCTCCTTCTTGGACTTTTATCAGGTTTTTTTTTTTTTAACTTTTTACATAGTTCACAGAGAATGTGGGAGGAAAAGGTGTTTTTTTCTTCATCTTGAACACAATGGAGAGCCTGTTAATGCTTGCAGAGTGAATTTCTAGCCTGCAGTGACTGACATATGGTTTCACCTTTGTGCCCTACCTTTATGAACATATCTCAGCTTCTGATGACATTGCTTAAACTGAGCAGAGATATTGCAGAACTCCAGAGCTGGAAAAACGTGATGATCCAAACAGTTCAGCTGTTTAGCAGTGCCATATTTGATATGTTAAGGAGGTCAATGACTCACTAAAATTAGTAAATGATACATAGATTGAATCACTCAGAACACACTTAAGTCTCCATTATTTTATACTTGGCATTTTTGAAATATATTTTTATAAACCTGGTGACAAGTAATCTACAAAAAAGGGTTTTCTTACATTTTATGATAATAAAGGGGAGTGTTCGCCAAAATGAGATAAACAGATTGGTCTTACTAAAGGAGAATGATCATCTTTTCTTTGTTAGAATAACCTCTAACCCTCATTGTTTTAAATACCCCATCTTCAAATGGCCTCCTTCACTCATTAACCAGTGATAAATTGATGATGAATTCATTAAGCACAGGCAACAGCTTTAAAAGGCACGCATTAGCAATGCTATCAAGTTAAACAGAGGGAGAAAGAGAAAGCAGATAAATAAGAAAAGGAATCTGAATGTTTATTTTATGTAGAAATTATTTTTATTAAAAGTACTATCTGAAGGGTCTTTACAAAGAAATTAACATTTGTCTATGCAGTGCCACATTTCTAAATTGGCTGTGTTGTATTCAGTCTGGTGTTGAGACACCATCTAATCCTTAAAAGCACTGGACACACAGTGAGGACGCATCTGGAAACAGGAAGCCACGATTCACAAGGTCACACACAGCTATCCGCTGATCTGGGCTTAGTGCGTATTAACAGTAACAAGACTAACTGTCAGGTTTAGCACTGCTGCAGTGTGCCCCACAGCTGTGGACTAGCAGTGGACAAATACCGAAGCTGCTGTTGCAGTGTGCTCCTTGGAGTCAGACGAGAGAAGCAAAGTCATGTACTAACTTAGACCACTCCGTGAGCATATTTAACAGTCTGGTTATGGTGGGTAAAATTACAAAATGAATTCCGTATGCATCTGACAGACTGTTACAGACATGAAAAAGATCAGGAGTGGTCTCCCCTAGACTTTCTGGTATACTCAGATATGGGGATGGATATTTGAGGAATAAACCACAAGACAATGATTATACAGTGATCCCTCGCTATATCGCGCTTCGCCTTTCGCGGCTTCACTCTATCGCGGATTTTATATGTAAGCATATTTAAATATATATCGCAGATTTTTTGCTGGTTCGCGTATTTCTGAGGACAATGGGTCTTTTAATTTCTGGTACATGCTTCCTCAGTTGGTTTGCCCAGTTGATTTCATACAAGGGACACTATTGGCAGATGGCTGAGAAGCTACCCAACTTACTTTCTCTCTCTTTCTCTCTTGCGCTGACTTTCTCTGATCCTGACGTAGGGGGTGTGAGCAGGGGGGCTGTTCGCACACCTAGACGATACGGACGCTCGTCTAAAAATGCTGAAAGATTATCTTCACGTTGCTACCTTCTGTGTGCAGCTGCTTTGTGAAGCGACATGCTGCACGGTGCTTTGCATACTTCGCGGATTTTCTTATTTCGAGGGTGGCTCTGGAACACAACCCCCGCGATGGAGGAGGGATTACTGTATACTTAACAAGTAACAGCGCACTGCACGATAACGTGCAGTGAATACACTTAACTGGAGCATTTCTAGTTTTCCTCCTCTTTCTTTCTCTGTACATTTAGCATTCGTTTGCTCAGAGTTTGATGTGCTTGCTGCTTCCTGAGCAGCTCTTCTTTACTCCACCCTAGCGGCTGGCTGCTCCTCTCGTCGGCATCTTTTCGCATTAAAACTGATTACGTTTTTTGTGTTGCAATTACTTAGTGCGTTTTCTTTAACCTTTCACTTAATCTGGCACTTAAGTCTTCAATCTGCCTCAAGAATGATTAGCGAAGGTGGTAGGGAATGAGAACAGCGCCCGTACGCATTCGCCGCACGGCCGCCTGCTGCGCACTGCCTAGGGTTGATTCTACAATAAAATAAAATGAAAATAGAAAGAGTAATAAAATCATCACCCCAACAGCTAATAGTAGACGTCACGTAGTATATTTGTACCAAGTTTCAAGTCAATAGGTGAAACGGTTTGCGAGCTACAGGTAATTTAAAATCCTGGACAGACAAATGAACAGCCATGGTAGTGTATTATAGAAGATACTAGCCATGTGCGCCCAACTACGTTGCGCGTGTTAAAGTTGTCTGTGAAGGGCTCCCTGTTTAAACGCGGCTGCCAGTTGTGAACTGGGCCCTTCGTCGCACAGCATTATGATTTTTTATAAGGGAAACAAAATTAGAAAACAAAACCCTTGGACATTGATTCGATAGGAACGGCCTACTCGGAATCACTGTCCGAATAGTAATTATGTGGTGGTGGAGGAGCATTTCTGCTTCTCTCCGTTCACAGTCCGTCTCATTTTCATGACGCTGTCGTTTCCTGTCACGATCTCTTCTCAACCTTTCTCCAATCTCGCAGGTTGCTTTGTGGCAATCCAAAGAGTAAGGAAGAAGCAATGCTTCTTTCTTGAACTCCAAACGCCGACTGATGGAAAATCACAGAAGTGTGCCCGACTTATATACTCTGACTGCCGACTCCAAGAAGTGGATGAACATTCGATTTGGACGAAGTGCTGCCAACGACGGTCGATAGAAACACAAAAAACCACAGTCTCGACAACGAAGCAGGTGTCGATGCCAGATCTAAACACAAAGCACGGTGTCAACGCCAGATCTAAACACAAAGAGTGCTATCGACAGTGTTTGTAAACAAAAGTAACAACCAAGGTGTTGTGTATTCAGCCAGTACAAACAGCACGTAGTCTCCTTTAGTTCAATCCTCTTTAATCACTACACTCCAACCTCATCCAACGATCCTCCCCCTCACTTCCTCTCCTCCTCATTCACTACTGCCCTCTACTGAACACAGCAGGAACACCACAGAAGGCAGTGAATTCGCGGACAAACAAAGATCAAGATCCAAATGAAGATTATATATAAAGATTATATACATTAAAGAACCATCAACCACAAATCAAATCAATAATATATTGAACAATTATTATAAAAGTAAAGTTTGAATAAATTGGACTCTGCAGCTACATGAATAGAAGGTAAAATACCAGGGAGGTCTAAAATGTCAAGATTCATCAAAATCTTAAAATGGAACATTTGGATGATTCCAGTACTTTCCCTACACAAAAGTTCAAAACGTGCAAAGATTCGCTGACGACACTGCTATCGTGGGCTGCTTCAGGAGTGGGCAGGAGGAGGAGTATAGGAACCTCATCAAGGACTTTGTTAAATGGTGCGACTCAAACCACCTACAACTGAACACCAGCAAAACCAAGGAGCTGGTGGTGGATTTTAGGAGGACCAGGCCCCTCATGGACACCGTGATCATCAGAGGTGACTGTGTGCAGAGGGTACAGACCTATAAATACCTGGGAGTGCAGCTGAATGATAAATTGGACTGGACTGCCAATACTGATGCTCTGTGTAAGAAAGGACAGAGCCGACTATACTTCCTTAGAAGGCTGGTGTCCTTTAACATCTGCAGATGTTCTATCAGACGGTTGTGGCGAGCACCCTCTTCTATACGGTTGTGTGCTGGGGAGGCAGCATAAAGCAGAGAGACGCCTCACACCGGGACAAACTGGTGAGGAAGGCAGGCTCTATTGTAGGCACGGAGCTGGACAGTTTAACATCCATGGCAGAGCGACGGGCGCTGAGCAGGCTCCTGTCAATCATGGAGAATCCATTGCATCCAATAAACAGTATCATCTCCAGACAGAGAAGCAGCTTCAGCGACAGACTGCTGTCAATGTCCTGCTCCACTGACAGACTGAGGAGATCATTCCTCCCCAACACTGTGCGACTCTTCAATTTCACCCCGGGGGGGTAAATATTAACATTATACAAAGTTACTGTCCATTATACCTGCATTTTTATCACTCTTTAATATTTTTTTTTTTATCAGTATGCTGCTGGTGGAGTATGTGAATATCTATCTATCTATCTATCTATCTATCTATCTATCTATCTATCTATCTATCTATCTATCTATCTATCTATCTATCTACACTTCATATATGAGAAAGTCAGGGAGGTCTAAAACGTTGAGATTCATCAAAATCTCGACATCGAATTTTTGGATGATTACAATACTTTTCCTATACTTCGTTTATGAGTAAGAAAAAAGCACTTATAAGCTACTAAAAAATATGGAAACCATTATTTATATTTAGACTTAAGTATAGCGTTATACTGAATCAAAACTATTTAACTCGATGCCACAGAAAAAAAGAAATGGATCATGGATCAACATAGGTTGGGAGCATGCGCTGATAGCCATTTATCTCAAGTAAAATAATGCAGCGTTGGTGTCTATATTTAAGAAACTGCTTGGCTGTCGGTTCAAAAAGTGTTGCTAGTTTTCTCCATACTATATCCCTTTGAAGTGTTGTGGAGATATTTTATAAATATTTTATATTATTTATATCTGATCAGAGATCTTTCACAATATGTATTATATAGTACCTGTGCCCTACAGTGGCGTTTGTACTTCGATGAGACATTTTATAAATATTTTCTGTCCTCTGACCAGGGGGGTATTTTCCGTACGTCGCTTAAATCATCCGAGATCAGATGCCTGATCTTGGATGAGTTAATGCCAGTGAAACTCATCCGGGATAAGTCGGTTTTTCAAACGCAGCCGCATAGTAGATTAGTTTAGCTGGATCTAGTCATCCGAGATGAATGCGTGCACCTGCGCTGAGTGAAAAGCCCATATCTATTGAGTCGACAAAACATGATTAGCAAGTCTTTGATAGGCTGCAACAAAATGACGAAAGAACGGGCGCATTTTTTTTCACACAAGCTGCGTGTGTGTGTGTGCGTGTGTGTGGGTGTGTGTTAGTTAGTTAGTTAGTTACTCGAAGGATTTCAAGATTTAGTATACACAAGGGGTAACACTGCAAAAGCAGCCCAAACCAGAAAAGACGGCTGGCAAAAAGTGCCCGACAAATTAAACACGTGTGCATTGTACTTACTGAAAGCAGCGTTTCATTTCCTATGTGTCAGATTAATTATTTAATATGTCATAATTCCAGATTAAACAAGGAGAACATGGGAACAGGTTAAAGTGAAGTACAAGGATATACTTCAAACTGGTAAAAATTGGTATATAACTATTTAAAGAATTGTTGACATAAAGAATCATATGTAATGTAAAGAACATTAATTTTAAAGCTAATAAGAAGGCAGACAAGCAAAAAACAGATGGAGGTCCATGCGGTCCAGACCTAACCCCTGCAGAAGAGCTGGCTCTCCAGCAAAATGCCCATCGCCCTGTTTCTGAGGGCATTCCAGGAGGAAGTTCCTCCTCAGAACCAGTGGCAGGATGCAGTGGTCACTTCATTTCAGGTAAAGGATGGTCATTGCATGTATTTGTCGTCAATGTGTGCCATAGGTAGGTTCCATATAGCCCTCTTTTTTTGTTGGGTTAGTTGCAGATAATGTCATATCCCTAGAACCTGTGTCTGACCAAAGAGATATTGACAAAGGTCAAATATTTGATGAAGACACTGTGTCTGATTATTCATAAGGAGGAGAGGTAGATTTTCCAAATCAAACTCCACTCTGATCAGTCCCATGTGCCCCAATCACATTTGGAAATCCTGGGTAATGAGAATGTTAGGCTGATTGTGAGATTCTTTATGGAACTGTGGGTGTTTTTGCCTGTGTATTACCTACCTGCGATGGCATGAAACGCCTCTTTTATTGCCTGCACACGCAGGTGTCCAGGAAACACTATGAAAACTCGAAGGAAATCTTTTAGAGCCAAAGAGACTTTACGAATTGCCTGGCAAACTGCACTTTTAGTTAGATTTTCCGCATCGCCTACGGTATATAAAAAAAGTGCTGCTTGTAAAAAACCTCAAAGCAATGCATACTGTCTGTGTGGTTGTGAGAGCCCGACTTCGCCGAGTTTGACTTTGAATATAAGGTCCTAATAAATCTTTGAGGTACAATATTCCCCCTCGGCTAAAGCGGTATCTTTCGAAAAGAACTTCCTCCTGGAGCAATAAAGGATCTTGCCGATTGCGCAAAACCTTCTCTATATGAAATTCTCTTCTTATAATTTGCGTACCGATATCAATTGGTCACTCATTCATGAACGGCGAAGTCATAACTGAATGAATTCCACACACGGACACTGATTAATTGTGTGAGCTAATCCTTGTTTACATCGAACAAACCTGCTCCAAGCAGGTTTGAAGATTTGGATATGCTGCTATGACAACACATCCAGCAAGAGTTTCGAAAAACCGACAGATCCAGGATCACGCCAAATCGTCAACAATTACATCTGGCTAAACGAGTAATCCACGTACGAAAAATACCCCCCAGGTGTTTGATATGCTTTGGTGACTCTTGGATTAATTCAGTTAGTAGACAAAACTGGGCGCATAATGAAGGCATGAATGATAATTATCTACATCAGTGGGTCTTCAACTTTTTTCCTCGTGACCCAATTTTGCCTTTTTTGTGTGTTCATGACCCTCAATGGCCACCAAGCATCCTCCAGGGGAATCAACCCTCGTGTAGAATCGTTGTTGATTATTGTCTTGGTGGAGGTGGGTGGCAAGGTTATGGCAGCGATATCCCCTGGCCTGTGGTGACCCTTCACAAGGCATTCCGCAAACTGTGGCCCTTTCCATTCAGTTCTATTGTGATTCACAACTCTGTGCGACACAAGATCAGATATTACTTGACCCAAAATGAGTCAAGATCTATAGTTTAAGAAACACTGATATACATAATTGCCAAATGAGTTACAGCAAGGCCAGATTAAGGCCCCCATAGGTCCCAGGGTGTCACACACATTTATTTATGTTCTATGAACATCACATTCTGTATAAAAATAAAATGCTGGAGGAGTAGTCCCCCTCAGAGATTTGAGTGCTCGGTCATTTGTACATTATATCTGTTCCCTTTGGAGATCTGACAGAAATGTTACTCATACATTATATTTAGCAGGAGAATTGACCCCTCTAGGGTCACACATACATTACATCACATTCCTTAATCATAACCACATTGATCTCTCTGTGTGAGTTCTTTAACGGGGCGTTATTCTCATCCTGGGATTATACTGTATATTTCTGCATGTCTTAATGACTGACGAACATTTTAAAACTTCTCTTCATTCTCTATATTGGCAGTTTTTTTATACCTACTCTCATCTCATCTACTCTCACAAGATTGTGTAAAGAGAACTAACCAAATAACAAAATAAAGTTCAAAATCTTCTGCTGCGGTGGGTTGGCACCCTGCCCGGGATTGGTTCCCTGCCTTGTGCCCTGTGTTGGCTGGGATTGGCTCCAGCAGACCCCCGTGACCCTGTGTTTGGATTCAGCGGGTTGGAAAATGGATGGATGGAAAATCTTCTGTTTTGGTGTTAGACTTTCTTCTGAAACACAGGGTGCTGGTTTTAGCTCAAATTGATATTTGTTAGTGGCATCAATAGATGTGTGCATTGCTTAACATTATTATGGAAAACTATTCCCCCTTTCCTCTTTTTTCCCCAAATTCAATGCCATGTGACTAGCAACCAGCCAGTCACTAACTCTGCCATGGTGTTCTTTTGAGGTTGCAATTTCCTGTCTGTTTTTTAAAAGCAATCTGTTTTTATTTGTGTTGAGGCCAAGAAAAACAAAAAGATTTTTTTGAAAAATCAACTGCAAATGTCGACAAAACCCAAAGCATATGACGTGATTTACACAGACGTCTTTGAGACGGTCCTACACTGAATATTAACTGTAAACTAGAAGTGGTAGGCATCAGAGGTAACCTATAAAACTGGATCTCAAGCTTGTTATCTAGCAAGAGACAAAAGGTACAGATAAAAAGAGAATGCTCCATGCAGAGTGAGGTCATCAGTGGAGACCTTCATGAATTTCTGATTCATATTAATGACATAGATTTTGGTTTACATTGGAACCCCGGTTGTCAAACGACTCTCATCTCGAACAAATCAGTTCCAGTATTCCAGTATTTTCCAAACAAAAAACGCACTGGTTTCTGAACAGAATCTTGGTTCCCAAATAGGCAAACTAGCAACCACATGCTGTGCGGGCTGAGATGTATGGCAGGTTAGCGTCAGTCTCTGCTCAGTGCAAACTGAGACTCCCCTTCCAAAATGTAACATCTCTCCCCTTCCCCTTATTCACCACCTTCCACTTACACCATCAACTCTCCTCTGTACAGGTAAAGCGAAGTTAAATTTTCATCTATATTTTATGTATTTATTGTGTTTATTCTTTTTGTGTAAAATTTTATCTATTTTCACTGTTTTTGCATACGATTTTATGCTTGAAGTATTGTTGTAAAGGTTTAAATAAGCAATCATATGGGGTTCGGAAACGGATTAATCCATTTTACAATAATTCATATAGGAAAAAGGTTTCAGTTTTCAAACAAATTGGTTTGAAAAAAGAGCCTTTAGGAACAATTATGTACGACAACCGAGGTTCCACTGTAGTTAGTAAACATAAGAAACATAGAAAAGTGCAAAGTGTTACACAGAAGTATAAGGAATCCTTCCATCCATCCATTATCCAACCCGCTCTATCCTAACACAGGGTCACAGGGGTCTGCTGGAGCCAATCCCAGCCAACACAGGGCACAAAGCAGAAACAAACCCCGGGTAGGGCGCCAGCCCACCACAGGGCACACACACATACCTAGAGGAAACCCACATAGACACGGGGAGGACATGCAAACTCCACACAGGGAGGACCCGGGAAGCGAACCTGGGTCTCCTAACTGCGAAGCAGCAACGCTACCACTGCACCACTGTGAGTATAAGGATTGTCAATTATAAATACAAGATGGGAGACACTGTCCTACATGAAGCAACTTCACAAAGGGATTTTCATCACCTAAAAAATGCACAAAGACTATGAAAAAGACAAATAAAATGTTAGCTTACATCATAAAACCTGCTGAATATAAATAAAGGGATATTGTACCCAGTCTATATAATGCACTAGTGACACCAAATCTGGAGTATTTTGTGCAGTTCTGTTCACCAGACTACAAGAAAGACATAGCAGCACATGAAGCTCTGCAGAGGAAAGCAACTAAGAGCATCCCAGTACTTAGGCACATGCCCTACTCTGTCAGAGTCAGAGAATTAAATTTGTTTAGTCTCGAGCAAAGGAGACTGCGTGGGGACAAAATCCAGGTCTTCAAAATTCAAAAAGGCATCGATAAAGTAAATTAGCAGAGTTCTTTCAATGTACTTTTTAAATTAAGGGTAATTGCAATTAGGATAGAAGTTACTATGCACTTTGTTACGCAAGATTTGTGGAAAACTGGAACACATTACTGAGACATGGAGTTGAAGCAAAAATGTTGACAACCTTTAAGAAAAACATATATGAAGGAGATGTTGAGACAGCTTAGCTATTAGCTAAACAGGATTCTTGATGGACTGAGTGGTCTCCTCTCATTTGTTATATTTCTTATCTTCTTATGTTCTAAGTGATTTAAGCCAGTAATTGGTGGAATGATGGATGGAAGGATACTGTCAGCTGCCAAAAAAAATAAATAAATAAAATGTTTCTGGCCTGTAGCCACATTTGCATGTCCATTATGGGATGGGGCTTCTGTGTGCTGATGCCAACAGAGGGTCATAATTGGATGTTGTTGAAATATACACATTCATTCAGGAGAGTACCTAAAAGAAGAATGTAAACCGGTTAACAGAAATTTTTAAAACACCTTTGAATATTTTTTATGATCTCTAAAACAAGACCCATCACATTGCTAAGGTGTAGCACTCTACAGATGTATAGTATGTGCTATAGAACCATGGGCACCTCACCTTCCCATGCCTATAGTTTGAAAATGTTATGTATATTAAACATGAAAATGAATTATCTTGCTACACCTATGGTATAGTGCCATTTAGGAGAGTTACCATGTAAATCATAAATTTAATATTTCCTTAAATACTTTTTACAACACGTTGTGATTTTGAGAGCTATGAAAGGTAATATATTAAAATGATTTTCCAGGATACCGTTTATTTCATTGTAATGAGCATTGTTTTCTATAACTTAATGATTTATGTTCTTAAATGGGGCATATATTTAATAATATATGAGTAAATCAAACAAAATTATAATTTATTTTAATTCAGGCAGTCATAGTAGATCACTTCCTCTCTCAGTCCCTGTGTGATCCTCTTTAGTAACAGTTGTTTCCTTCCTGGAAATGCTTTAACTTCTAATCAATATTATGACCTGAAACTGGTGAACAGCTGACAAATTACTGGACTAATTTGGTCATTTGTTTTTCGTATGCAAATGTTATTACTGTGGTAACACATTTACCAATGAACAATATCATTGAATCAATGCATCCTCATTATCCAAGCTTGGCAGTCGCAGTCTTTTTCAGAATATAGTGATGATGGAAAAATGAATAAAAATTTCCACTTAAACAAAGACAAATTAAAATGAATGAATGGCTAATTGATATGGCGCCTTTCACAAAATTATCATCAAAAGGTTGCCTATGTATAAAAGCACAACTTAAAATGTTTGATTTTACCTTAAGGCCAAATGCCTCTTTTCGAGAAATAAACATTTTCTCTAAATAATTGTGGGTAAGTTCAGTGTTGTGGCTTCACAAAATAAGTAGTCTGAGAAAGTACCTGGCAGAAGAAAAAGTAATCATGAAGTAACACATTTTATACTAGATAAGTGTTTGATCTCTTTTAATTCTTGTGTTAATCCCTAGAAGAATTACAAAATACGGTATTTTGAAATCTTTCAATTCTTACCTGTTTCTTGTGAGCATTACTAATACTGTAATTTATTCTTACTTCCTCTTTTGATAATCAATGCCTACTCAAGATTTTAATTGTGTTGATTTTACAAGTAAAATGCTTAACAGCTATATACACATCTAGTGGCCAAAATGAACATCCGTAATGAGTGTTGACGACATCTTAAATCAATTCATGCAGTCATTTGATTGACAAGCCACTTGAATTTCCATTTATTTGTCCAGCTTCACAGAAGAGAACGTGAGCCTCAAAAGATCTATGGGGCTGGGAAAATATTGAAATATTGATGAAGAGAGATGGTGACAGATTCAGTTGAGAAGTGCTTTTCGTGGGTACTATACAGTATACAGTAGTTGCCCATTTTGTTTATTTTCTTATTTGTTGGTCTATTTATTCAACACTGATTTTGAGCAGGATACTCTGTATTAACTTGGCTATGATTTTTTACATACAGTGGTGTGAAAAACTATTTGCCCCCTTCCTGATTTCTTATTCTATTGCATGTTTGTCACACAAAATGTTTCTGATCATCAAACACATTTAACCATTAGTCAAATATAACACAAGTAAACACAAAATGCAATTTTTAAATGATGGTGTTTATTATTTAGGGAGAAAAAAAATCCAAACCTACATGGCCCTGTATGAAAAAGTAATTGCCCCCTTGTTAAAAAATAACCTAACTGTGGTGTATCACACCTGAGTTCAATTTCCGTAGCCACCCCCAGGCCTGATTACTGCCACACCTGTTTCAATCAATAAATCACTTAAATAGGAACTGCCTGACACAGAGAAGTAGACCAAAAGCACCTCAAAAGCTAGACATCATGCCAAGATCCAAAGAAATTCAGGAAGAAATGAGAACAGAAGTAATTGAGATCTATCAGTCTGGTAAAGGTTATAAAGCCATTTCTAAAGCTTTGGGACTCCAGCGAACCACAGTGAGAGCCATTATCCACAAATGGCAAAAACATGGAACAGTGGTGAACCTTCCCAGGAGTGGCCGGCCGACCAAAATTACCCCAAGAGCGCAGAGACGACTCATCCGAGAGGTCACAAAAGACCCCAGGACAACGTCTAAAGAACTGCAGGCCTCACTTGCCTCAATTAAGGTCAGTGTTCACGACTCCACCATAAGAAAGAGACTGGGCAAAAACGGCCTGCATGGCAGATGTCCAAGACGCAAACCACTGTTAAGCAAAAAGAACATTAGGGCTCGTCTCAATTTTGCTAAGAAACATCTCAATGATTGCCAAGACTTTTGGGAAAATACCTTGTGGACTGACGAGACAAAAGTTGAACTTTTTGGAAGGCAAATGTCCCGTTACATCTGGCGTAAAAGGAACATAGCATTTCAGAAAAAGAACATCATACCAACAGTAAAATATGATGGTGGTAGTGTGATGGTCTGGGGTTGTTTTGCTGCTTCAGGACCTGGAAGGCTTGCTGTGATAGATGGAACCATGAATTCTACTGTCTACCAAAAAATCCTGAAGGAGAATGTCCGGCCATCTGTTCATGAACTCAAGCTGAAGCGATCTTGGGTGCTGCAACAGGACAATGACCCAAAACACACCAGCAAATCCACCTCTGAATGGCTGAAGAAAAACAAAATGAAGACTTTGGAGTGGCCTAGTCAAAGTCCTGACCTGAATCCAATAGAGATGCTATGGCATGACCTTAAAAAGGCGGTTCATGCTAGAAAACCCTCAAATAAAGCTGAATTACAACAATTTTGCAAAGATGAGTGGGCCAAAATTCCTCCAGAGCACTGTAAAAGACTCATTGCAAGTTATCGCAAACGCTTGATTGCAGTTATTGCTGCTAAGGATGGTCCAACCAGTTATTAGGTTCAGGGGGTAATTACTTTTTCACACAGGGCCATGTAGGTTTGGATTTTTTTTTCTCCCTAAATAATAAAAAACACCATTTACAAACTGCATTTTGTGTTTACTTGTGTTATATTTGACTAATGGTTAAATGTGTTTGATGATCAGAAACATTTTGTGTGACAAACATGCAAAAGAATAAGAAATCAGGAAGGGGGCAAATAGTTTTTCACACCACTGTATTTGGGTCTGGTGAAAGAGTATAGCACATTGAATAAATTATTAACAAAGAACTGGAAACATTACCTTTGAGGTGATTATTATAATTTAAGTGTTTTAAGTAACGATCCAGACATTACACTGATTTAATTATATAAAATAATGTAGTGCTAAGTAACTTTTGAACACATTCATTTAATTTGGTTTAACCTTCCTCTTATGTTAGCTTTCTGTTACTATCTCTTATGTTAACGGGTCGGTTTTGACCCGTGTCTTTAATCAGCCATATTACCCTCAAAACAATTATTTATCATCCAATTTTTTCCTTACCTCTTGGTTACTTTGTTACGCTTCCTTGCCCATTAAAAGAATGTTTTTAATATTTTTACTGTGACCTCATGAGCTTTTACTTTAACAGCATACCTCTCGTTTTCAATTTTAAAAAATGATTAAATTAACCTCAAGAGAATTATTTAAATAAATAAAAGGTTGTTATGTTACCTGACTATTACTGAGGGGTATTAGATAGATAGATAGATAGATAGATAGATAGATAGATAGATAGATAGATAGATAGATAGATAGATAGATAGATAGATAGATACTTTATTAGAACACATCTCTTAAATAAATTTGTTATATATATTTTTTATTATAATATTAATTACTATAGTAACATCTATGGTGTTACGGGTCAAATTTGACCCATATATATTTATTTCAAAGAAAAAGGCAAAAAAGTATTTTCAAAAATAACTTTAATATAAATGGAAAGCTAAACAAGTAAATCTCAAAATGTGGATTTGCAAGGTCAAACAAACAACGAACAATCAAGCAAATCAAACCAATAGAAATGAGGCACTAGTTCCAAAAAACGTCTTTGTGTGCAAGAACATGCATGTGCATTTAGATGCATGTGTGGCAAAAAGTGACACTTTTAGTGTGTTCTTTGCAAATATATTTTTTGCAGTGGAAACAGAGTACGTTTTTCTTTCTGTCTTTATTGCTAGGGCAGACCTGACACCTCTTTCTTTTAGAATCAGGTGGCCTCAGTGGGGTTGTGGCTGTGGCTGTGTAGGTTGATGTTGAGGCAGTGCTGGCCGAAGAGGATGCTGGCACTGATGCTCTTTGTGTTGCTGATGGTGTGGAAGGAGTGCTACGTGAGCTCTGCAGCTGTCTGACCAAGGCTACAGTGGCTGGGTCCCGGGACACCCGTTCCCTTCGCTCAATGTGTGGCTTGACAAGGGAACTTCCTAACTCCTCAAGAAACATTCTCCGCTTGTTTTTTCTGGTTGAGTTCCACCCTAGGTGAATGTGGGTCCACAACACAAATGCATTATATGCAGACACATCTAGAATGTTATAAAACACAACCATTGGCCATCTCCTGGTCATTCTCTGGCAAGTATAGGTGGCAGTCAGCTTGTCCAGGTTGTCCACTCCACCTTTGTTTTTATTATAGTCCAAGATAATTATGGGCTTTTTGTCACTTGCTAATGACACAGCTGCGTCTTTGTGAAAAGTGGACATAAGTATCACACTCCGGTGTTTTTTTGGACAATATGAAACAACCGTGGTGGTGTCTGTAAAAGCAAATTTTGAAGAAAGTGGAGCCCTGTCCTTCACCTGCAAAATTTCGGCAGGCAACTCAGGTTTATTTTTTTTTACTGTGCCCACCATGGTAAGTTTCCACCTGAGAAGTTCTTGTCCAAGGTCATAGCTGGTAAAGAAATTGTCACATGTGATATTGTGACCCGCAGTCCAGTAGTCATATCGAGGACTACACGTTTTCCTTGATTTTTCTCAGGAATGCCACTTGCATGTTTGCCTGTGTAAATCTGCAGATTCCATGCATAGCTGGTTTTTGCATCACAGGCTGCCCAAATTTTTATGCCGTATCTCCCTGGCTTACTAGGCATGTACTGCCGGAAAGGGCATTTTCCACGGAAAGGGACAAAACGTTCATCTACTGTTACCTCTGGCCCTGGGTTGAACATCAGTGGAAGGAGCTGCACCAACCTTTCCCAGACATCCCTGATGGGAGCAAGCTTGTCAGATTTTTCTCTAGTTTCTCTGTTGTCAAATCTAAGGACTCTTGATATCATTCGAAATGACTGAAGTGACATTGTTGCCCGGAAAATATTTCTGCCTGTCGACGCATCCCAGAGACTATCAGTGGCCTCACCACTGGATTTGTAAACACCAGCAAGAAGAAGAACACCAATATAAGCATCCAGGTATTCCTCATCAATGTCATTCCACATGTCGCCATGAACCTTTTTTCCTTCAAGGTTTGTCATAGCAATCATGACTTTCTTTCGTGACAATGGCATAAACAGATCAAAACATGTCTTGATGTCACTTACTCTCGTCACAGCAAACCTTGTGATTCCAGGGGTCATTTTGATGACATTTGCAGCAGCTGCCCTGTCCATGTAAGTCAGGAGGTACTGCCCTCCAACAGATGTTACCACTTTTGGATTTGAACGTTTCAGCAGAAGTGAGTGCAGCTTCAGCATCGGTGACCTCCTCATCAGACTCATCAGATGTGTCTGTGCCTTCTGGTAGATACTCTACAATGTCTTCCTCCTCGGAAACCTGCTCATCTGTATCACTATGCTGTTCTGTGTCCTCTGCCTCATTTTCAGAAAAGATATGATCCAGAGCTTGGCTTACTGTAAATCTTCTTCTTATTTTTGACTGCTGCAAACAGGAGAAGTGTACTCTGCAAGTCACCAACGCTAAACTAAATTTGTCTTATGCAAGCCTTACATGTCTGAACAGGTCTGTCTTTGTTTATTTGTTTTGTTTGTTCAGGTAAGGAGACACACAGGCAAAGAGAGAAGCCCATCAAAAGGTGTTTATGATTTTTGTTTTGACCCTAACTATTGTTTTATAACCTTAAATTATACAGTAACTGGGTCAAAACTGACCCTACCAACACAAAGGTAATAATTTTCACCAGAGCATTTTATAATTTAGTACAATTGTTTTTTTTTTGTTTTATTTTAATTAAATACAGATTCCTGACAAAGTCAAAAAGCCTTGATGCAATAAACAAAATTAGGTAGTAGTTTTATGCATTTAAAAAGTAAAACGGGTCGGTGCTGACCCTAACACAAGAGGAAGTTAATAAATAATAAGATAAAGTCAGTCGATATTTGTAATATGTGAGCACACTACACAAAATTGGTGAGACAGACTTCTGTGACCCTCGATTAAGTGTTTTTGAGTTTGTTATATTATGTTTTTGGTGATTTGTTTTCTGATTGTGTTGCTTTTTTCCTTTGAGAATGTTAATGTTTTTGATTCATTAACTATTTCTTACAATCACATTCACCTTTATGTCCTTAGAACTTTTAAAATGTATCTGTATGACATTTTGAGACAATTTACCTAATCAAAATAGTGCAATTTACATAATCATCTCTGTCTGCTACACTATCTGTGTTTTTGTAAGTTTTGATAATATCCTCATCATAAGGAAACTGAATTTGTGTATAGGACAATGTCTAATCATTTAGCAATTGTTTTATATTTATATATTATATTTAAAATTGTGTGATATTATGTCACATGGGCGGCACGGTGGTGCAGTGGTAGCACTACTGCCTCACAGTAAGGAGACCTGGGTTTGATTTCTGGGTCCTCCCTGCGTGGAGTTTGCATGTTCTCCCTGTGTCTGTGTGGGTTTCCTCCGGGTGCTCTGGTTTCCTCCCACAGTCTAAAGACATGCAGGTTAGGTGCATTGGCAATCCTAAATTGTCCCTAGTGTGTGCTTGGTGTGTGTGTGTGTGTGTGTGTGTGTCCTGTGGTGGGCTGGTGCCGCGCCCAGGGTTTGTTCCCTGCCTTGCACCCTGTGCTGGCTGGGATTGGCGCCAGCAGACCCCCATGACCCTGTAGTTAGGATATAGCGGGTTGGATAATGGATGGAAGGATAATGTACCAGTAAATGGTATGGAGCATATTTAGAAGGTAGAAAATTTTTCATTTTATAGAACTTGGCTGTAAAAAATAATTGAAATGTATTGTTTAAGATATACAGGTACTTTTCAATAGAACATAAACTAACTTTCCTTTTTTCAGAAAAGATATTTTATTTTCAAAATTTACAGTATTTTTACAGTTAAATTTAATGACATTTTTTACAGGGTATACAGTTCAGTTAAAAACATAAGCATAACATTATCTATTTTGGAATTACTGTACCTGTAAAAAGTATTCATCACGTGAAAGTTTCCACATATTTAATATTATTCAACATTTATTCACAGTGAAATTAATTTGACTTTTCTGACATCGACCAACAGAAAAATACTCTTTATTGTCAAAGTAAAAATAGATCTGTGCAAACTGATTTAAAAGAATTTGAACAATAAAACAAAAATAATTGATTGCATAAGTATTCATGGTCAGTATTTAGTAGGTGCAACTTTGGCAGCCATGAGTTGTGTCTGTGTGCCCAGATCTCATTCTATTAAACTGTTTAAACTGTCAAGTGACCAACATGTCTCAACTACGGTCATACATTCTTAGCTCACTTGGCCAGCCCAGGATATTCACATTGTTGTTTTTCAGCCATGTTTGTGTAGCTTTGGCTTTAAGCTTGTAATCGTCATCTGGCTGGAAAACAAATCTTCTCCCAAGGTGGAGACTTCTTGCAGACTGCATCAGGTTTTCCGCCAGGATTTTCTTATGTTTTGCTGTATTCATTTTACATTCTGCCCTCACAAGCCTTCCGGGGGGCCTGCTGAAGAGAAGCATCCACCCAGTATGATGCTGACACCACCATGCTTCACGGTGGTGATGGAATGTTTTTGGTAATGTGCAGTGTTCAAAAATGCCATTTGCTCTGATGGTCAAATAGAACAGTTTTATTCCCATCAGACTGTTCAACCTTCTGCCAGCTGGCTTCAGCCTGGTAAACTTTAGCCAAGATTACATGTGTGTAATTTTAACAGAGGCTTTCTCTTTGCCACTCCTCTATGAAATTGTGACTGGTAGGGCACCAGTTGTTTGCACAGTCTCTCAAATCTCAGTCAGTGTAGCTGGTGACCCCTTCAGTGTTCTCAGAGGTGTCTTAGTGGCCCCCCTCAGTAGTCTCCTCCTTACATTATTGTCTCAGTTTTAGTGGATGGCTTGCTCTGTGTAGAATTTCAGCCAGGCCATACTCTTTCTGTTTCTTCATGACTGATTTAAGTTGGCTTTAAGGGATATTCAGTGACTTGGAGACTTGTCACCTTCCCCTGCTTTTCAATCACCTTTTCACAGAGTTGCATGAAGTGCTTTTTTGTCGTCATTATGTAGGTTAGACCTCCATACTGACACACCACAAGTTGGCCCTTTGAGAGTACAATCAAATGAAACCCCTTGACTCTGGACAGATGATCTCCATTGAATTAATTGGCCACCCCAGTGATTATTTAGGTGTGTCACACTGAAGGGGGTGAATACTATGCCATCTATTATTTTGTGTTTTATATATGTAATTAATTTATACCAATTTGCAGAGAGCTGTTTTCACTTTGATATTAAGGAGTCTTTTTCTGTTGATCAGTGCCAAACAAGCCAAATTAATTCAATGTTGTATAAGAATAAAAATGTGACAGCTACCTAGGTGATGAATACTTTTTATAGGCACGGTATTAACACTGTATTATGGAGTGAGATGAATTTTGAATGTCGAGTACTTACTGTGGCTTATCGTGCTTTTAGGTTTGAATCCCAGTGTCACAGTACCATAAATGAGAAAAACAAAAATCATTATTTCCTAGTGGCCAAAAGATTGCTTAATCTATTTTGAGTTATTGAAGTTAAATTAAAATATAGGCAAAGTCAAAGTATTAAAATATCGGTCCTAAAATGAAAGCTCTGCAAAATTAAAATTAATTTGTTAGGAAACCAACCAAATTATTAATTAGACACAAGCCAAGGTCACAAACAATGAGTTTTTACAAATTTGTGTATTTGTATAATGAAAAACATAAATAACCTAGTCAGGAAAATAAGGCCAGACAGACAACATCATGTGAAACCCATTGTTTCTTCAAATGGATAAAACTTTATTTGTCTTCAGAGGGAAATTTGGCTTTCTACAGAAGCACTTTAAACAAACAAATAAATAAATAAAAAATGTACAGCATATATACACATATATACACGTACATATATATACATATATGAACGTACACCAGAATGACTAAAAAGGATGAACATGAAGAAATAAGAAAGAAAAACCTTTGACTTGGCAGTCCCAGTCACAGTGAGTCATTATGCAGTTTTATTGCTGTTAGCATAAAGGAGCCCCCATAGTGTTTCTTGACACACTTCTGCTGAGTAATTCCTCAGTGTTAGGGTGCCATACCACATGCACTTCAGAACAGGTCACCCAGCATGTTTGGGACCAGCCAGTACTTGAAAGGGAGACCAACCAGGAAAAGCTTGGGTAGCTGCTGGAAGAGGCGTTGGTGCGGCTAACAGGGGGCGCTTACCCTGTGGTCTGAATGTGGATCCCAATGCCCTACTGCAGTGACAGGGGACACTGTTTTGTAAAGATGGCACTGTCTTTCAGATGAAACGTAAAACCGAGGTCCTGACTCTCTATGGTTAATAAAGACCCTAGGGATCTTTCACAAAGAGAGGTATAGCCTGACGTCCATGCTAAAATTGCCCACCATGACCTGGTTATTCTGGCACCCTAATCGTCTGTCTCTAATTGGCTCTCTCTCTCACCACTTCACCATCTAACACCTAATGTGTGGTGAGCGTACTGGCACAGAGTTGCTGCCGTGGCATAAGCCAGACAAATGCTGCATATTGGTGATGGTTGAAGTGGCTTCCCATACCACTCTAGTGCTTTGAGTAGCAAGAAAACCACCATATAAATGTAATGGATTATTATTATTATTTTTATTGAGAAGATGTACAGCATTGTTCATAATGGCGCTCAGTTTTGTTTTAATTGTATCCTTTGCTATGACCTCTTGGTGGTCCAGAGTGCATCCCATAATTGAACCTACCCTCTTAATTAGTTTGTTGATTCAGTGGGCATCTCTTGAAGTGATGCTACCAGCCCTGCTCACCACAGCCTAGAAAATCACACTGGCCATCACAGAGTTGTAGAAGATGTGAAACCCTTCACAATCACTCCTCAAACATCCCTTCTTCTTTTACTCAAACCATCTTTTTCAGATACTCCCAATGGAAGCACCTGCTGGTTCAATGCCCACCTGATCTCCATGTGTTGCACACACCCAAGCCTGCCTGTATATTAAATATCTTAGGCTCCATGTTGTATCCACACTCTTCCAGTTCTAGCACAGTCTTATTTTTGTCCCCTTCAAATTGTAAATTTCAACTTTTTTCCACACAGCCCGGTTTCCTACTTTCAAGTAAACATTTCCTGTTTTATTACTTCTGAGCACTATCTTGTTTTATTTCACTGAAGTTTCTCTTAAAATTGACTCATTTAGGGTTGGATTTAGACTCCACAATGTATTGGGCATCAGCGCCTGTGGTACCCCCATGCACAAACACACACACACTGAAATAAATCAGATGCAACATACTCTACAACAAAAGCAATTTAATAAGCTAGTTAAAGTTCCTTTAAAAAAACAATAGAAACAAAGGAACAAAATAAGACCTAAGGCCACATTACTTGTAATTATGATATGGGATGGGCATAAGACTGTTATCCCATGATTCAGGCTTCACAATACAATATTCATATGATATGAAATTTTCATAAAACTAATGTACTGGATTTTTGGTGTTATGTATTATTTGACTTTTTTTAAATTAAAACAGTGAAAAATAAATTCAAATCAGTGCACAATTACACATTTTAGTGTAAGTGTTTGTAAGCTTTTCCTTTTTAAATAAAATAAAATAATCCTCAACATTAGCATAAAATATTGTCACAAACTTGACCACAAGTCATTGCAAGGTTTGGGACAGCCACCCGTATAATTGGTATCCTAGCTGCAAAATTGTAAAAATGTTACACAGCACTGATGTGCAGAAAAATGAGTCCAAAACAGAACTGAGGGAATAGGGAAAAGGTGGAAGCTTTTAAAGGGGAAGACAGGAAGTGTGGTCAAAGGGGTCGGGCTCATAAGGCTCTTCAGCCATTGGCTCGAGCCCGGACATGACATCACAGTGGCCGGAGTCGGCAAGGTCTTCTTCTACAGTATAGGCTCGGACCCGGAAGTGACGTCAAGAGGGCCAGGTAGAATCTGTCGTGACTGGTCTGCAGGAAAGAGAGAAAAAGAGTCAGTGCACTCTGCCACATCCCGGTCTGATTCGGAATTGCCCTTACTCAAGCCCTTTAACTGCCTCCCATGCGCATGTGTGTGACAAGCCCCCCCCCCCTCCCCTAACCCCCTCACAGCCTAGACCCGTCGGGTCTGGCGACCCTGACCTAGAGGTCGTGAACCTGAGAAAGAGCATTGGCGTTAGCGTGAATAGAGCCCTGATGATGAATGAGTGAAAACTTGTACGGCTGGAGGTCAAGAAACCACCGGGTGATCCGCAGATTCAACTCCTTGTGCAGGGCCATCCACTGTAAAGATGCATGGTCCGTGCATTCCCAGCCCAACAGGTAGTACCTCAGCTGAGTAATCACCCATTTAACTGCCAAAGCCTCTCTCTCCACCGCCGCATACCTGGTCTCCTGGTCCAACAGTTTCCGGCTCAGGAACTTGATGGGGTGTTCCACACTGTTGACGCTTTGGCCCCCAGGCCTGTGTCCGAAGCATCCGTCAGGAGGATGAAAGGTAAAGAAAAGTTAGGTGCTTTCAAAACAGGTGCAGACGTAAGGGCCTGCTTCAAGTCAATAAATGCAGCACCTGTCTTGTCAGTCCATACCACAATGTTCGGGGCTCTCTTCTTTGTCAAATCAGTCAAGGGCGCTGCTCTCTCTGAGAACCGGGACACAAACCAGCGGTAGTACCTTGCCAGCCCAAGAAAGGCTTGGATGTGCCGCTTGGTTTGCGGACGGGGCCATTTCAAAATGGCATCTACTTTGGAGCACTGTGGCTTCACGGTACCCCGACCCACCAGGTAGCCTAAATACTTGGCTTCGCTCAATCCAAAGAAACATTTCTTCAGATTAATCCAAAGTCCGGCCTCAACAAGTGTCCACAATACCGCTTTTACGTGCTGTAGGTGTTCTGTCCATGTGCTGGAATAGATGACCACATCATCCAGGTAGGCAGCACTATATGAGTTATTGGGCCTGAGCACTTTGTCCACCAGACGCTGGAAAGTTGCCAGATCCCCAAGTAACCCAAATGGAAGGACATGATACTGCCAGTGTCCGCTAGGGGTACTAAACCCGGTCTTAACCTTCGCGGAGTCCATTAAAGGAACCTGCCAGTACCCCTTTGACATGTCCAGTGTGGTCAAATACTGAGATTGTCCAAGCCTCTCGAGGAGGTTGTCCACTCATGGCATTGGATAAGCATCAAATTGGGAGACTTGATTAACACTAGAATTACCAGAGCCTACGAAAAAACTTGTAGATCCATCCCACCTTAAATCGATTCTTAAATCCTTTCGCACCTCTCCGCCATCGTCTTTTGTCTTCTAAATGTGCAGATAAACACAAGCTGCAAGCAGCCAGCTATTCCATCCCCCCACCGACTTAGGAGGTGCACGAATTTCTCCCAGCCCATGCCATGATTGATTATCTGGGAGTGAAGTGAAGTTTTAGTGTGGAAATAATAAATCGTTATTTGGAACACACGCATTTCATTTGTTTTCTGTTTCTACAGTAATCTGTGTAAACACATTTTTAAAACAGAAATGTTTTTCATATTCTAGTAGTAAATGACAAAATGTAGGCATAAACTATATAATGTATGAAGCCTGAAGTCCAAATATCAAAGAAACACTTTCATGAAAGGTACACATATAACAGAACAAGTGCGCTTTTATTTAAAAATACAACTGCAGAAGAAAAAGCCACCTTAGTGTGCGACATTGACACTTATTTACAATAACTGCCACCGTGGCACAACAGTATCAGTTGCTGACTGGGAATCAACAGGTCACAAGTTCAATCTTGCACGATTCTCTTTTGAGAAGTGAACTGCTCTTATTTTTACTATTTTAGAATAAAAAGATACATTTGATTTCAGTCTGTAACAGCCAGTGTAATTTATGATATTTGTAAAGGTTAGCTTTGTTTTTGTTTTTTTTTTATTCACTTTTCATTCTCTCAGTCGCGTTCAGGATCCTTCCCTACCCCATCTGACACTGCTGTTTTCACATAAAGACACGCTATAGCTCTGCAGTGTATCATGATACATACGACCGCGTGTTTTTTTTCCCCAATCTTGCCAGTCCCCACGTGTTGTTGTATGCTGTTTCTTTTGTACTCCAGGACATGCAGAGGAAACATAGTAAAGAGCAGTAACTTCAGCGCTATATGCAATCATCAGACACTCCCCATCTGACACTGCTGTTTTCACATAAAGACGCGCTATAGCTCATCCAATGAGCACCCTTCCTACATTTAAGACATGTGTACTTGTTGCAGTGTACACACCTCTCTGTGCTATGGTTCCTTCCACTGAACAAGCACCTGTAATTTGCTGCTCTATTCATTATCTCAAAACACCACGCACATTCACAGTAATTCCCAGTTATGTCCACCACTCACACCCACGCCCACAATCATACAGAACTGATTCCACATCAGAGAATTTCCAGTTTCAGCATAAATTCACACCCGATCTGACGCTGTTCATTTTCAAATAATATTGCATTAGTGCGATGATGTTTTCACATATATTGTCTTTCTTTCAGGTGTGTAATAGAAACCACAGCATAGAGAGAAGTGAGTACATTGTAACAGGTACACGCGTTGTAAATGTAAGAAAGACGATCCTTGCGTGTGTGTGAACTGTTAACATTTGAATCTGATGATTGCATATAGCGCTGTCTTATTCAGTGCGCTTATTCAGTGCGCTTATTCAGTGCGCGCAAGAACATGCATATGGCCAATTTATACTGGCGTTGTTACAGTCAGATCAGAAGCTGAATAAGCTGAATAACCTCCTGTTCTGACTCTAAGTAAAAAAGCATGAATTAATCAACAGAAATAACCGCGATCGACATTTTAAACTTAACGATTTATAGTGCATACCAATATATAAATTTTATGTCCGTTTGAGGCTACAAAGAAAAAAAAAAAATACTTCCTCCCCATCGGTGAATCGAACTCTGGTCTCTAAGGGACCCCAAAGCTACTGTGCTCTGAGTCAGCAAATCTTAGCGTTACACCACGGATGGTGTTGTATCACCCTTGAACATTTGATGTTTGGACGTCAGGCTTCACACATTCTATAGTTTATGCCTACATTGTGTAACATTTATTACTAAAATATGAAAAAGTTTCTGTTTTAACAATGTGTTTACACAGATTACTGTGGAAGCGGAACACACATGAAATGAGTGTGTTCCAAATAAGGATCTATTATTTCCACTCTAAAACTCCAGCAGTTCACTCACTCCAAGATAATTAAACAAGGCATGAGCTGGGAAAACTTAGTGAACATTCTGCGGCGGTGGGGGATGGAATAGCCGGCTGCTTGCTGCTTGTCTTAATCGGCACATTTAGAAGACAAAAGAGAGGTGAGTACAGTTTTAAGGTGGGCCGGATCTACGAGTTTTTTTGTAGACTCTGGTAATTCTAGTGTTAAGTCGACGAAACTCATTGCAAAACCTCCAACTCCCATCAGGCTTATTGACCAAAACAATGGGACTGGACCAGGGACTCTGACTGTACTCTATTACTCCTAGTTCCAGCATGTGCTTGATCTCAAGCTCCACTTCAGCTCTTTTTGCCTCGGGAAGGCGATACAGATGTTTTCGGACTACAAAACCCTGGGCTCTGTCACAATGTCGTGCTCAATCAGAGAGGTCCTTCCGGAGTTTTCACTCACTACCTCCAGGACGAACAGGATAATCGTTTCCAGCTCCCGTTGCCGACTGGACAGAAGAAAGACTTTAGACAATGAAGGACCTTCCTTAGACCTGGATGGATTATGAATAAATGAGGATAAATAAAAGAGTGTTTGCACTTCCAGTTTCTTTGGAGTAGTTTTCACAATGTTTTAAACCAGAAAAAAGTCCCTCTGAGCAAACAAGTGAAGAGCAACTGGGGATGGGATGTCAACTTCCAAACATCTGAGTAACCACAGTGTATTCTCCAGGAAGATTCACTGTTGTGTACAATTTGAAATTGTTTGTACACCTGCAAAGTCAAACACCCCGGAGATATTATTATCATTTATTTACTTATTATCATTATTATTATTATTGGATGCAGAAAAAGCATTTGATATGATTGAATGGAACTACCTTTTCACTACATTAGAGAAATTTGGGTTTGGCCTGAACATTTGTGCATGGATCAAACTACTATATACCAATTAAGAAGCTTCAGTTTGTATAAACAACATTTGTTCAGACTGCTTTAAACTAGAACGTGGTACCAGACAAGGATGCCCCCTGTCACCACTGCTATTTGCAATCTCCATGGAACCACTGGCAGTTCACTGTCGAAATGCTTATCAGATAAAGGGGATTATCAGAGAAGGACTTGAACAGAAAATTTCTCTATATGCAGATGATATGATACTGTATATATCAGACTCACAAACTACTGTGCCTGCAGTCCTAACAGCACTTACAGAATTTCAAAAGATCTCTGGTCTCAGAATTAATTTGAATAAAAGTGTGCTCTTTCCAGTGAATTCTCAAGCATACAATATTAGATTGGACACCTTCCCTTTTATTATTACAGATCAGTTTAAATACATAGGGGTAAATATCACAAGTAAACATAAAGCTCTTTATCAACAAAATTTCACCGTCTGTGTGAAAAAAAATTAAGCAAGACTTGCATAGATGGTCAACCCTTCATCTCACTCTAGCTGAAAGAATTAACATTGTTAAGATGAATATCCTTCCTAAGCTTCTCTTTTTATTTCAAAACATTCCAATATACATCAATAAATCTTTCTTTAAGCAATTAGATTCAACCATAACCTCATTTATTTGGATCTTAAAACATCCACATATCCAAAGAGCGACTCTACAAAGACCTAAGGCAGAAGGTGGCATGGCTCTAACCAACTTTAAGTTTTATTACTGGGCAGCAAACATACAAGCTATAAAAACATGGACAGGGACACAAATAGATGAACATACATAGGCTTGGTGCGCAATAGAAAAAAAATCCTGCATTACTTCTTTATATTCCCTGCTTTGTGCCCCAATAAATGCAAGTTATCGTCAATATACTAACAACCCAATTGTGCTTCACTCATTCAGAATAAGGAACCAATGTAGGAAGCATTTTAAGATGGAGAATCTTTTATCTGTGGCACATCTGCATGAGAACCACCTTTTTCAACCCTCGCAAACATATGCAGTCTTTAATATCTGGAAAACATTTGGGATTAAATTGCTTAGAGATCTTTACATTGACAACATCTTTGCATTCTATGACCAATTACAAATTTAATTTTCCAGCAACACATTTGTTTCACTATCTTCAAATTAGAAACTTTGTTAAACAGAACCTGCCCGATTTTCCCGATCTCCCACCTTCCTCTATGCTGGAAAAAATATTGCTCAGTTTTGAGGACTCAGACAGCATTTCTGCAATATATAAAATTATTTTACAGTCCCTCCCTTTCAAAGAGCCAAGAGGACAATGGGAAAAAGATCTCTCACTCAACATATCAGAAAAGGAGTGGAAGGTAGCAATGCAGAGAATTCATTCGAGCTCCATATGCGCAAAGCATACAATTATTCAACTCAAAATTATATATCGAGCACATCTGTCTCGCTTAAAATTGTCCAAAATGTTTCCAGGGCAAGATCCAACCTGCAAATGTTGCAATCAAGCTCCAGCCTCTCTGGGTCACATGTTCTGGGCCTGCACCAAATTAACTTCATTCTGGACAAAAATCTTTTAAGTGCCTTTCAGACAGCCTTGGAGTCACAATCCCTCCTAATCCATTAACAGCTGTGTTTGTGGAGAAGGACAAACAAACTGTAATTGCCTTTACTACACTATTGGCACGTAGACTTATCTTGCTCAACTGGAAGAATCCTAACTCTCCTCTTTTAAGTCAGTGGGTAACTGATGTTTTAAATTATTTGAAATTAGAAAAAATCTAATTTTCAGTTATAGGATCTGTACAGAACTTTTTCAAAACCTGGCAGGATCTAATCAATAATATTTTAGAATAAGCTCTTAAAGCACTGAGGAAGTAGATTCTCTTCCCATTTCTTTTTCTTCTCCATTTACCTTTATCCACCTATTAAACTCATAAATTTATTTATTTTTACTAGCTTTAAGTTTTACTCCGTTGGCCATGCTCTCTCTCTCAGGGGTGGGGGTTGATTTGTTTTCAATCCTATTTTTAAAAAAAAAATGATCTATTTGTATGGAATGATTACAATAAAATCAATAAAATTTTAAAAAAAAAAAGAAAGAAATTGTCTGTACCCGTGACACCTGAAATTTATGCTTGATGTGAAGCACTCATGTGACATTGTAAAAAAGTTTTAATAAACTGATTTGACAGACACACTGATTACAAGAGTATTACAAACTTTTAGTGCCCTGTTAAAAGTCCTCTAAACATTAATGTATGGGGAAATTACCAAAGCAAATGTTTGGAGATTGTGCTTGAGTAACATCGAGGAGCTTTTGCGGGTGTCATGGCCCTAGCTATCATCTGTATGGAGTTTGCATATTGTCACCATGTCTACACAGGTTTTTTCCAGGCACTACAGTTTTTCTTCCATGCATTAGCTTATTTATGTGAGTATGGCTTGTGGTGGACTACAGTGCTGGTTCCTGCCATATATTCACAGGATATCCTGTATAACCCTAAAGTGGATAAAGTAGGTTCAGAAATGGTCAGAGGGATTTTTTTTAAATGTACAGATCAAGTTAAATGCTGTTTTTGATTAGACAGCCCCAATTTGTGTCCCAGATGTTTGGAGCACACTCCTAAATCCACTAAAGCTTTTCTCACAAAGCTAACCAGCATTCATTATTTGCCTTGCTTAGAAATTGCACAGATAAGCAACACCTCCTGCTGGTCCCCTGACAGTAGCAAAATTCCAGTTGTGTGCTCCATTTTCCATAAGATTGTGAATTTCAATTGTGTGATCTTCCTAAGAGTCCATGCACAATGTGCACAGTGCCTAAATAGGTGGATTTGAAACCCCAAGGTCACAGGTTTAGTCTTATGGCTGGTTCACTTATTATTCTTCACATGTAATTTAACCAGAATCTGTTCATTTCTCATATCTTAGAATTATTCCTATTACCTTTTTTTAAATTCTCCAATCAGGAAAAAAAATCAAGCCAAGTTTATGGATCTTCCATTTACTAGCTATTTATATGGATATATTCTTTTTATGCAAATGCTGAATGTAATTTTCGGATTCTTTTATATTTGAAAATCTGTGCTTTAGGCCTGTCTTCAATGAAGAGCATTATATAAAAATAAATTGAAAAGGAAATTAAAATTTCACTGGCTACATTATTTTTTACATCTTGCATATATTTATACAGTGCTTTAGTGCTCACACCCAACTTCTAAAGCTATCAAATAACATGTGGTACCATAGTTAAGACTGCTGCTTCTTAGCTCCAGACTCCTGGGTTCAAGACTCAGTCTGGCCACTGTTTGGAATATGAATTATATTATATTATACTGGAAATTTTGCAATAACACCTTGGACTCAGAAGTGTTAATATGCTTAATAAAAATCAAATAAATTTTGAGTTACCTGGTGTTTCCTGCTGTACTCCAAAGATTTGTACGTTAAGGTGCATCAGTCTGTGTGAGTGTGTCCTGTGCTGCAGAGATGTCCTGTTCTGGACCTGTGTCTTGCTTTGCACCCTTGTCTTTTAGTTCAGTGTCCTTCTCATATCATGGCATTCTAGGCTCGAATCCTGTGACTGATTTCAGTCTGCATGGAGTGTGCCTGTTCCCCGTTTGTCTGTTTGAGTTTTCTCTTGGTACATAAGAACATTAGAACACAGGAAATTTGACAAATGAGAGGAAACTGTTCAGTCCATCAAGCCTGTTTGGTTCTCCTCCCATTTTCCCAAATGTGTGTAAAGTTAGTTGGTGATTTGAAATTGGGCCCTGAGTGCATGTGAGTGTGAGCAGGCCCTGCAAAAGATTGGGATCCCATCCACGTTTGGTTCCTGATTTTCACCCAGGCACACTTCAATCTTCTGTAGCTGTATTAAATGGAACTGAGAAGGTAATGTCCTTAACATAATAGTGCATGGAGGTCATGATTTTATTTTATATTAATTTTTAACATTGCACACGTTTGTTGTATAGAAACAAGCTTTATTTTTTGCATATACTGCATTAATCTCTAAGTGGAAATTGTCTTCACATGACCTCTGGGGTTCAGAGCACAGGGCTTTCCAATGTACTGCACACAGGGAACAATTTTCAAGTTAAGGGCCTTGTTCAAGGGCCCAACGGAGTAGGGTCCCTACTGATAGTAATGGGACTTGAACTGACAACCTTCCAGATACCAACGCAGACAATAAAACTGAAGTAAAATATGTAAAATACTGTCGTGCCTTACCCTCAGATCTACTCTTACACTGCACTGTTATCTTAATAGGGAACACTGCACTGAGGACCAGACTGAAAATGACCTTACTCTTTTTTGGAGTACTTTTCTAAATAGCCTACATTTTCCATCATTTTATGTATGACACACAAATATTATTTTTTTCTAAGCAATTTTAGGAGTTGGTTTCAACATATAAAAGAGTAGAATTTTTATAAAAATATCAACATAATATTCTGAAACTTGTTTATTTCAATTCAAGGCTATGAAGGCCACTTGAGCACGAGGCAGGAAAATGACCTGAACAAAAAAACTGCAAAAGGAGATAAAACATGAAATTAAGTGGGCAAAGCTTAAGTGTAAGGACAAGATGGAGAAAGATATGCAGACTGACAGCCTCATTGTGGAATGGCATGAAGATGGTGGCTAGGATTCCCAGTAAATGCAATAAATATGTTGATTTGGTAAGGGTTAAAACTGACTAGCAACTGGCTCAAAAATACATCCATCCATTATCCAACCCGCTATATCCTAACTACAGGGTTACAAAGGTCTGCTGGAGCCAATCCCAGCTTGCACAGGGTGCAAGGCAGGAAACAAACCCTGGGCAGGGCGCCAGCCCACCACAGGGCGCACACACACACACACACCAAGCACACACTAGGGACAATTTAGTATCACCAATGCACCTAACCTGCATGTCTTTGGACTGTGGGAGGAAACCGGAGGTCCCTGAGGAAACCCACGCAGACACGGGGAGAACATGCAAACTCCACGCAGGGAGGACCCAGGAAGCAAACCCAGGTCTCCTAACTGTGAGGCACTCAAAATACAATGAATTCTATTTAAGGTTTGTGACACAGGATTTTGCTTTGGGAATTATTCATCACTTAAGAATCGAGCAAGGAGTCAGCCCTTCTTTAATTTAAATTATGTCAAAAGATTCCTTCAGCAAAGTAAAATCTTAAAAAACTATTGTCCAGAAAGAACAACTGGGCATCTGCTTCACTCCTGTGCAGAGCAAATCTCCCCAATATTCCACTCCATATTTGAGATGTCTCTGGATTTTCAGCAGGTGCCCAGACTATGGAAAGAGGCCAATAGTATTCCATTAGCAAAGAAATACACACCCAAAGTATTAAGTGACTTCAAACCGGTGGCCTTAACTTCTCATACCATGAAAACCTTTTAGAAGTTAATTAGGAGACAGCTACTTAACAAAACCCAGGCCAATTTGGACCCTTAACAATTTGCATAGAGGGCAAAGAGTTGGGTGGAGGATGCCACAGCCACACTTCTGAATTTACTGTGTGAGTACTTGAAAGGATTAAAAGAACACACAAGATTGTCGTTTACTGACTTCTTGTCTGCTTTTAATACAATCCAGACCCACATGTTTGTTGACCCTAAGTGCCTATGGTCAATTCTGTGGATTCTGGACTTTATAACACTAGAATCCCCGAAGCCTAAGAAAAAAGTTGTAATCCAAGGCCACCTTAAATTCCTTCGCACCTCTCCATCAGCGTCTTTTGTTTTGCAAATATGTCAATCAGTACAATCAGCCTGCTATCCCATCCCCCCCACCGATGCAGCTGAAGTTCTCCCAGCTCAGGTCTCTTTATCTGGGTGTGAGGTACCTCCAGTTGTATAGGGTAAATAATATATCATTATTTGGAATACACACATTTCATGTGTGTTCCGTGTCTACAACGATCTGGGTAAATGCAGGATTACAGGAAATTTGAGGCAAAAAATGCTGAACAGATACCTCAAGCAGAAACTTTTTCCATTTTATAGTGATAATGACGTGAAGTATATAATGTGTGAAGACTTTAATCCAAATATCAAATAAACACAAGCGCTTTTATTCAAAAATATAGCCAAAGAAAAAAAAATTATTCAGTTTACATGTTGCACCAACTGTGGTCATCACTGCTCTTGTGAAAAGAATGGAGACACATGTCATCAACTCAGAGAGGGACAGGCAAGTTCATTGTACCACCTGAGTGTCACTGACAGAATAAAACTGAATAATATAAAAAAGAGCTAACTTTTACAAGTAGCTGAAATTTACACTGAGTGTTACAGACTCAAATGTATGTTTTTATTATATTATAGTAATAATAATAGCAGTTCACTACTCAAAACGCGAAGCACCCAGATTCAGACCCTGAACCTTTTGGTTATAAGGCAGCACTTCTTACCGCTGCACCATCTAAGAAGACATAACAGCTTTCTGTCGATTGACATTTGAGCTTGGGTTTTTAACTCATTGACAGCAACATGTAAATTAAATGTTTTTTTTCTTTGGTTATATTCTTGAATAAAAACACATGTGTTTATTTGATATTTAGACTAAAGTCTTCACACATTATACACTTCACGTCATTATTAGTATAACATGGAAAAAGTTTCTGTTTTAGCATGTGTTCAGCATTTCTTGCCTCGCATTTCCTGTCATCCTACAGTTACACAGATCGTTGTAGACACAGAAAACACATAAAATGTATGTATTGCAAATAACGATAAATTATTTACCATATACAACTCCAGGCACCTCACACCCAGATAAAGAGACTTGAGCTGGGATAACTTCAGCTACCTCGGATGAGAGGGTGGTATAGCAGGCTGCTTGCTGCTTGTACTGCTCGACACATTTACAAAACAAGAGATGCTGATGGAGATGTGCAAAGGAATTTAAGGGTGGACTGGGATTATTAGTTTTTTTGTAGGCTTCAGGGATTCTAGTGTAAACTAACAAAACACATGTCAACACGCATGTTGATGATTGCTTTTCTTCTAGCCTTAACTCATCTACTGGGATACTTTAAGGCTGCTGTCTGTCTCCTCTTCTGTTTATATTGGACACAAATTACAGCTGGAGTTTACACAAGGACAGATCTATCTTGAAATCTGTAGATGTCTCCGTCATTGTGAGTCTTCTACAGGACAAGGAGGATAACCATGAGCCTGTTTTGATGAGTTTGTTGACCCCATTATACTGCTAAATAACTCTATGACCATGGATATGGATGAACATTTTAGGTGTTCACTTTCTCTCACCATATCAACAGTAATTAAAGAGGAGACAGTGGATATGATAGAGCACAACAAATATCTTTGGACAATCATTGATAACAAGCTAAATTTTAATCTTAACACAGAACAAATCTGTAAGAAATGGCAGACACACCATTGCTTTCTTAGGAAACTCATTAGCTTTAAAATGGACAAAACTATAATTTATTGGTTTTTATAGGTTCTTTGTTGAATCTTTGATTATATTTATTGTTGGTTTGGCAGCCTCAGCATTAGAAATATAAACAATCTCAGAAACATTGTAAAATTAGGCAGCAGCCATACCACATGCACTTTAGAACAGGTCACCCACCTGAAGCTAAGCATGTTCAGGGCCCAGCCAGTAGTTAAATGGGAGACCATCAAGGAAGGTGTTGGTGAGGCAATCAGGGTGCACTTACCCTGTGGTCTGAATGTGTATCCCAATGTCCCAGTGCAGTGATGAGGACAGTGCACTCTAAATATGGCAACATTCCTTCAGATGAGATGTGAAACGGAGGTCCTGACTCTCTGTGGTCATAAATGATCCCTGGGGATCCTTCATAAAGAGCAGTGTGTATCCTGATGTCCAAACTAAATTCTCCATCATGGCCTAGTCATTCTACCCTTCTAATCATCCCCTGTTTCTGATTGGCTATCTCTCTTACCACTTTACCACTTAATATCTCATGTGTGATGAACGTACTGGTGCAAACATGGCTGCCGTCACATCATCCATGTGGATGCTACACATTAGTGGTGGCTGAAGTAGTTCCCCACTCTCTATGTAAAACACTTTGAGTAGTGAGAAAAGCACTATAAACATGGAAAGAATTATTATATTTAAAAAATAGCAGAAAAATTATTGGTTTGCAGAAGATGTCTGTCACTGAACTGTACTGTATTACAGATAGGTTAGAAGAAAGCTGACTCAGTTCTGTCAGCCATCCTCTGCCTCCTAAATTTCAGAAGTTGCCATTAAATTGCATGTTTTCCTGAGCTTAAAGAGCAACAAATTTAAGAACTCTTTCATTCCCAGAGGTATAAGCATTTTGAATTTTGCTATTTGTAGGAATGCTTTTGAATTCTGAATTGTTATTATTGTACTAGCGACTTGGCGCGCTCTACGCTGCGTGTTGGATGACCACAGTTGAAGGACTCCCTGTTTAAACGCGGCTGCCAGTCGTGAACTGGGTCCTTCATCGTACCGCATTTGATTTTTGCATGGGAAACAAAATTTCAAAACAAAACCCATGATTCACGAAGTGTGGGACGCAGACTAATCAGAATCGTATACGTTGTGTAAATGGTTGTAAGGAAGAGGAGGATCATACCGTTGAGGACGTCCTGCGCTTGTCGAGGGGGCATGTAGTGGTACTTCATTCTGAAGAGCAAAGCGATGTAGGTCATTTGAGTGGTCTTCATTAACTTCATCAGTGACATGCAGCACTGTGTCATCGCGTCCGTCACCGTCATTGCACATAGTAATGTCTGTGGAGTCACACAATCCCGTGGCATTCAAGTGGACAGAGTCGAGTACTTCTTGGTAAACAACGTTCTGTGTGAAGTATTTATTAGTATCTTGAAGTAATTTCCCTTGACTTTTGCAAGGCAATATTTTGACTTTCACTTTTGGAAAACCTTTTCCTCTGGAGAAGGCGACATAGAGCTGGCCATGTGTGAAGACAGGCTCCGGTAGGTATATACCTACAAGATCTAGTGTTTGACCCTGTGCCTTATTTATTGTAATAGCGTATGCCAATCGGAGTGGGAATTGCTTTCTGTGCATGTCAAAAGGCAGGTCAGAGTCATCCATAGTATCGAGACCTATCCTGGGGATGAAGACGTGTTGACCACAGTGTTTACCAGTGATTATGTTTGCTTCAAGTAAGTGGTCATGCGTAATGTGTCCTCTCTCTCTGTAGGAGTTTGTCTATTACGGTTGTTTTGCAATCGTAAGGACCTCTCGTCGGGTGTCTCATTGGCACGCTTTTGCCTCTTTCTTTCGCGATCATGGCGTAATCTGTCTTCTCTCTCTGTAGGGGTTTCAGTTGCCTTTCGTTGTGCGGCAGAGACGTGTCGTTGAGCTAATCTGTGTGAATGCTGACTGTCCGTTTCTTGCGAGCGACTGGCACGCCTTTGCCTCTTTGCTTCGTTATCACGCTGTAATGTGTCCTCTCTCGCAGCAGCAGGTTCAGTTGCCTTTCGTTTCGGCATTGTTCCGTAAGGTCTCCTCTGTACAAGTGCACATGGGTATCTGAAGACGGAAAGGCATAGTGGGCCGGAAGGTAGAAAATAGAAAATCGCAGCTTGAAACACACGAATTGGTGAGCAGGGGAACCATCCGACTCACGAAATACTCACATGCACAAAGGGGAAAGAACGGAGGGGGGTAAGCAGGAATTCTGAGAGGGGAAGGACTGGGGCTTTTCTACGGGGGCGGCTATACAGCCAAAAGGAACCTGGACACGGACGCCGTGCTGGGCTTTTATTATATAGATACTCTTAAAGGTAATTATGTTTCTTTGTACGAATTTTGAGTGTGTGCATTTGTGATAGCACTGGTTGTAAGTTGTTTGGTCTTGGATTGTTTTTTTTATATCTGTGTAGCACATTAAGCATTACGCATATCCAAATCTGTTCCTCGGAGAGTCGCAGTCAGGACGGCTGATGGAAGGGTCCTTACGGATGACACTGCAGTTGTGACCCGCTGGGCTGGCTACTTTGAACAATTGTTCAAAGCTGATCCTCCGGCTAGGACGTTGGATATCTCTGGGTCCACGGTTCTTGAGGCTGATCCTCCAATTAGCTGTGAACCACCCAATCTAACTGAGATTGCACAGGTAGTGAACCAGCTGAGGGGAGGAAAGGCTGCAGGGATCTGTGGTATCATAAATGACCTTCTCCTGGCTGGTGGTAAGGCTGTCTACCTGGCATTGCAAGCAATCTTTGCTGCCATTTGGGAGACTGGCATCATCCCAACTAACTGGAAAACGGGATTTGTCGTCCCTATCTGGAAAAGGAAGGGTGATCGCCTGGATTGCAGCAACTAAAGGGGGATAACACTGCTCTCAGTGCCAAGTAAGGTCCTTGCTAGGGTCGTCCTCAATAGGATCCGTGATCACTTGCTCACCTACTAGTGACTGGAACAGTCTGGCTTTACGCCTAAGAAGTCTACCATCGACCGCATCCTGGCACTGATGGTTCTCATGGAGTGCAAATGTGAATATTGGCAGAGTATCTTTGCGGCTTTTGCTGATTTTTGTAAAGCGTTCGACTCAGTTGATCGAGCTGCCCTGTGGGACATCCTGAGGATTCGTGGGATTCCCTCGATGTTGCTGGATATCATGGTCAGCCTGTACACTGGTACTGTGAGTGCTGTGCAGAGTGGAGGCAGAACCTCTTTGTTTTCCCCAGTTGATTATGGGGTTTGTCAGGGGTATGTTCTTGCTCCTACTCTGTTCAATGCTTGTATGGACTAGGTGTTGGGCAAGGTCATGGGGTCCAGCGGCTGTGTGGCATCTGTTGGTTAAGAAATATTCAAGGATCTTGACTTTGCTGACGATGCTGTGATCTTCGCGGAGTCAATGGAGGCTCTCATCGGGGCGCTAGAGAGACTGAGCGAGGAGTCTGAGTGTCTGGGCTTGCGAGTGTCCTGGATAACAACCAAGATCCAGGCCTTTAATGACCTTTTGGGCACAGCCATCAGCAGTGTGTCTGTCTGCAGAGAGAGTGTCGACCTTGTTGAGAGGTTTACTTACCTTGGCAGTGACATTCATGTCTCTGGTGACTCTTCCTATGAAGTCAGTAGACAGATTGGGAGAGCATGGGGGGTCATGAGGTCACTGTAAAGGGGTGTGTGGCGCTCCCAATATCTATACAAAAGGACGAAGATCCAAATCTTTAGAGTCCTGGTGCTTCCTGTCTTGCTATATGGTTGCGAGACATGGATGCTATCCAGTGACCTGAGACGAAGACTGGACTCCTTTAGTACTGTGTCTCACCTGAAAATCCTTGGGTACTGTTGGTTTGACTTTGTGTCGATTGTGCGGTTGCTCATGGTGTCCCGAATGAGGCACAGTACCTGCATTGTGAGGGAGCGTCACTTATGGCACTACGGCCATGTGGCACATTTCCCCAAGTATGACCCAGCTCCTAAGATCCTCATTGTTGGGGACCCGAGCGGCTGGACCAGACCAAGGAGTCACCCACGTAACACCTGGCTGTGGCAGATAGAGGGTCATTTCTGGAGGGTGGGACTGGACCGCATGTCTGCCTGGGGGGTTGACAACTGGGATCCTGAGTTGTTTCATCATGTAGTGGGTGCGGCAACACACTGTACCAGTGCATGCTCCCCAAACATTGACTTGACTTGTAACAGTATCTTATACTGTATGTTGTACTTTTCTGCTGCAAACAAATCTCGCTCTGATATAATAAAGTCTATCTAACCTATCCTATCCTATCCTACAGTGTGCCAACCCATCACAAGGCTATCTGTTCTTTTCAACATAAGAATAACTTTACACTTTACAAAAAGTACATTGATCCAAAATTTCACTAACTTCAGTATTAAAATTAAACTAGTATGGCACAGTGGTTGGCACTGACATGTCATGAATCCAGTGTTTTGAGTTAGCAATCCTCTGTCCGGTTGTTGCCCATGTGCAGCCTGCAATTTCTTCATAGATCTGTGTAGGCTTCTTAGCACATCTACAAACATGTCTTGGATTACTTGACGATCCCAATGTGTGCGTGAGTGGGCCATGTGATTAACAGGCACCCCATACAGGGTTGGTTCCTGTTTTATGCTCAGTGCAAGGCAAGATAGGGTCTGGCCCTCAGCATTTCTCAATTGGATCAAGAATGTTTGCACATTTTATGCTTTAAAATGCAGTATAATTCAGTATAACACATTGCATTTTAATAATGTGGAAATTTTTCATTTTTATTTAGCACTTCACATAATTTTTCATGGCTCAAAGAGCTAAGAGTTCTACTAAACAAATACTGCCTGTCATAATAGATAAAGTCAAACATAAATACGTACAACTAAAGATTGCTCCACAGAGAAATGTTACAAATCCATAGTACATTCTAAAAGGTTTGACAGGTTCACCGAAAAAAAGAGCAGGATAAGGAAAAATTTGAACATGAAATGAATCAGAAAAATAAAAAATGGGGTTACAGTTCTTGTATATAGTTGTTAGACATGTGGGGAGCTTTTTGTGGGTCTGTGCTGGAAAAACACAGGGAAGCAACAAAGTATGACGCTGTCCCATCTGTCTCCTTAGAATGGAGGAGGAGAAAACTCTGGAAGACCACTGAGGTCACTTCCTTCACTTATGAAGCCACTCCCCTTCCTGTCTCATCTTTATATAAACAAGTGCCCCACTGGAAGTCAGTATTCAATTGCAGACCAGCTTCTGAGGACAATGGAGCTCAGACTATGGGTATTATCCAGACTTTACAAAGAAGTGACTGAAAATGCAGCTGACGCTGAAAAAAGTAAGGCACATCTTTCTGAAGACTTAATATTAGACAGTTGCACAGAATAAACCAATGAATTGCATTGGCAATCAGATTAGCCACTGCTGCCCTGAGTACAGTGATTTGTACTCCTAGAAATATTAAAACGTTTGTAATTATTTCCTGAACGTATTATTGTAAAATTGTCAGTAGTGGTTATTTTTCAACAAACCTGACTAAATAAAACCTTAGGACAGCGTTTCTCAACCTTTAAGTATTTGCGACCCGAGTTTTTATAACAGTTTTAATCGTGCCCACCCTAACGTTTTTTTGAAAGGAGCCCACTAATACCAATTTTTTCTTTTTTAATTAATGATATATCATAGATGCATATTTTATTATACCTACTTAACTTTTCTAGTATATCAGAATGTAGTTTAAGTTAATTTGTTTTGGTTTCAATAGATGTATTTTTCATATTTTTGATTCTTGCTTTCTTTTTTTCACATCTTTGCAACCCCCCTTTTGTTACCTCGTGCCCCCCTAGGGGGGCCGGCCCCACAGATTGATAACCACTGCCTTAGAAAAGTTATTTAGTTTATTTGTTAAAAAAGATGTCAAAAATACAAAAATTGACAAATTAATAACAAAAACAAATCTGGAAACAGAACCAATAATGAATATTCCAAATGTATATCCTAATTTAATAAAACTAGAAAAATAGCAAAAGAGAATCACTGATAATTTTAGAATAATACAACCAGACCGTAACAATTTTATGAAAAAAATAATTAAGAAGCAGGAACACAAGCAGAAAGATAACTAATGCCATTGCAACTAGCAGAGGCCATGAGAGCTGCTTATATAGTCCTCTCAACGAGAGCTGCTGATATAGTACTTTCAGCTGTCTGCTGTACAAATTACTGTAGCACCTCAGTGTCCATTAAAATTAAGGGGTTTCATCCTTAAACATGAAACAAAATTGTGGGTAAGGGATAGAGGATAAATTAAAAATACAGAAAATTAGAAGCCAAAGATTGGAGGAAAATAGCAAAAACAACAAAAAAATAAATAAAAACAAGGACGGGGCCACACTGAGGTCCTAATAGTGTCACTCACTGCTTAGCTAAAGGCTATGAAGAAATTCAGTTAATGCTTAGTCATTTCTGCTGCAGGGATAATAATTGGAAGGTGAAGGTGAAGGTTAGGAGATACCATGGAAAGAAAGACAGAGAAAAAACAGACTGTAATAAAAAGACACTCATCTCAAACTCCCAGCATGACATGAAAATGACTCGTGTTTGTGGAGGACAAAATGACAATTCATTATTCTGCTGAAACTATCAACCCACAGGTCATTTTGGTCTTGGCAGATATCAATAACATAATGTTCAAATAGGATAATACCTGTCCACATAAACTAAATATTTCAAGATTGGCTCTTTAAGATTTAAGTGTTGCTCTATGTCCTGAAAGATAATAAGATCTAAACCTATTTAATATGTCCGAGGCAATAATAGAAGGGGCCAAAGGAGTAACTCAAATCATTTACTTCTAATAAATGAAAAGATAACTTAAGGAAAACAGGTCAAGACTGCCTTAAGTAAAGGAAAGCATTTACTGTATAATGCATTCATTGTTTGTATATTTTGGTTGCAGTCCACTCTAGTTTTTAAAAATGTAATTCAAATAAAATGTTTGGCCATTATAAGATGATGTTGTATTCCATCGTACAATGACTTAATGCTCTTAATCCAATTTTACTGTCATGGGAGTATAAGGCAGAAATGAACCCAAGATGGGCTGCCAGTTTATGACAATGGACGTTCATTCACATAGACCAGCTTAGCTTCACCAGTTAATCTAATTTGCATTTCTTTCGGACATTGGAAGACAACTAGAGGTCCTGGAGATAAACCCATGTAGACACAAAGAGAATGTTCAGAGTCTACAAAGTAAAAAAATGGGCTACAATTTCAACACAACACTTCTGCAAGCAAGTAGTGCTAGCCATTGTGTCTTCATACTACCATTCATTTAAAAATGTATTTATTTATTTCATCCATTTTACCATTGTCGACAGAAAGTCAGAAAATGTTCTGTGATGTTCTTTTACACAAGTCTGTCATTAAATGCAAATTAAAACAAGTTATTTAATTGATACAATTTAAATTATATTTTTCAAAATTTCTTTATTATTTTGAAAAATGTCCAAACAGTTGTGATCCCATGATGTTTAAGGCTGAAATTCATGTCTAGGACAATGAATGACTCTGGGGAATCCTTTAGTGCTTCAGCAGATGAGACAGAATAAAAAAGATAGACATTAACACTTTCACTCTCTCAGTGACATATGATAGTTTCCTTCTATTGAATAAATGCTTCTTATCTAAATCTTCCTTGATGCCACTTTGTATTATTCAAATGTGTCAGTCGCACCCTTTGGTGACACCAAAAATGAAGCGGGAAACAGGAATGGCTCTATTAATTAATTATTTATTGGACTTTGGTTTTGGAAATGACAAAAATTAATAAGACATTTCAGTAAGGCTTCAGTTTTATTTTTCTTTCCTTCCTATGTACGTGGTGACTTCTGGTCTTTAAGCATTGATAACTGAAGCACACAAAATAATAAAATTTAATAATGAGCACAAGGACTACAGAAATAGGATAACTCCTTGTATATTAACATAAAAGATGGGGCACAAGACATGGGAGACAGACAAGCATAATACTGTAGAAGCTGTACTTAGCTCATTTGAAGGTTTTATGGAGTTTATTAAATTCACAAACTTTTAGACTTTTATTTTTTGCCTTTTGGAATTTTACCATAATGACAACCATTGGCTTGAGATGCTCTTTATTTCCCAGTTAGCTGAAGTTTTTTTAAAAGACAGAAGTTATGACACAGTTATTTATAAATTTACATAGTAATAATTAAAAATAAGAAAGCAGGTCTTGAGAGTAAGGCCTCTTTTCCATGACTTGGTTTAAAAGAGTGAATCTTAGAGCTAGTGATCCCCTAGGGTGTTCACATGGATTTCAGAGGGCCCAGCTCCAAGAGCCCTAAGAAGACAGAAACCCTTTACACTCAAAGAGACAATGACTGAGCTTCTTGTCCCCACAGGGAAGGAAGAGATGGATGTGCTTAGTTTTAAAGGGTGGGTGTTGCTACCTGTACTGTTAATTACATCACAGTTGATGGCCAGTTACAGGTTTATGTGTTCATTAGACTAAGCAGGAGCTCAACACTTTTTGATCTACAGACATGTCAGCTCACCTCTGACTAACTCTTCTGGTTATCGGATTATATATATGGTTGGGGCTCCCCCCCAATGAGATGAAATGCTGAAGAGCGTCCCAAAATGAAATCGCCGCTTCTGTAGAAAATAGCATATCAGTTGCCAGGGCAACCGCGGGCTCCTAACGCTGTGGCAGCTCGGCCGCTAAAACAAATCCACGGTCACACTATGAGCACCTGCCGTCGATGGGTGATGCAACAAACATTATAACTGCAGGGAACAGTATTACCTGGCCACGACCCTGCCTGACTGCTGTGTCTGTGTTTAGGAGAGCGGTAGATCCCGCTACAATAAATAACCATGCTGTTCCTGTTTCAAGCTGAATAAGATTGGTTTTGCTAAAGTACTGAGACTCAGCCTCATGTTTTGGGGTGCAAGACAGGCACTCACACGTCACCATATATATATATATAATATATATTCATGGCATTCGTAGTCTGAATCACAATCTGATTATATGGGCGTTTACCTACCAGGTAACGCTTGTGGGTTGGTCAGCAAGTCGGCTAACATCTGCCATGGTGCCCTCTTTCAGTTGGGAGAAGCAGATCATAGAATGGTTGAATAGTTTACTGTCAAATAATGCAGAGTATTAGGGCGAAACACATGTCGCGTACTCTTTGCATTATTTGACAGTAAACTATTCAACCATATATAAACCCTGGGCAGGGCACCAGCTCACCACAGATATATATATCTATATATACAGTGCATCCGTAAAGTATTCACAGCGCATCACTTTTTCTACATTTTGTTATGTTACAGCCTTATTCTAAAATGGATTAAATTCATTTTTTTCCTCTGAATTCTACACACAACACCCCATAATGACAACGTGAAAAAAGTTTACTTGAGATTTTTGCAAATTTATTAAAATAAAAAAATTGAGAAATCACATTTTATAAGTATTCACAGCCTTTGCCATGAAGCTCAAAATTGAGCTCAGGTGCATCCTGTTTCCCCTGATCATCCTTGAGATGTTTCTGCAGCTTAATTGGAGTCCACCTGTGGTAAATTCAGTTGTTTGGACATGATTTGGAAAGGCACACACCTGTCTATATAAGGTCCCACAGTTGACAGTTCATGTCAAAGCGCAAACCAAGCATGAAGTCAAAGGAATTGTCTGTAGACCTCCGAGACAGGATTGTCTCGAGGCACAAATCTGGGGAAGGTTACAGAAAAATTTCTGCTGCTTTGAAGGTCCCAATGAGCACAGTTGCCTCCATCATCCATAAGTGGAAGAAGTTCGAAACCACCAGGACTCTTCCTAGAGCTGGCCGACCATCTAAACTGAGCAATCGGGGGAGAAGGGCCTTAGTCAGGGAGGTGACCAAGACCCCGATGGTCACTCTGTCAGAGCTCCAGAGGTCCTCTGTGGAGAAAGGAGAACCTTCCAGAAGGACAACCATCTCTGCAGAAATCCACCAATCAGGCCTGTATGGTAGAGTGGCCAGATGGAAGCCACTCCTTAGTAAAAGGCATATGGCAGCCCGCCTGGAATTTGCCAAAAAGTACCTGAAGGACTCTCAGACCATGAGAAAGAAAATTCTCTGGTCTGATGAGACAAAGATTGAACTCTTTGGTGTGAATGCCAGGCGTCACGTTTGGAGGAAATCAGGCACCGCTCATCACCAGCCCAATACCATCCCTACAGTGAAGCATGGTGGTGGCAGCATCATGCTGTGGGGATGTTTTTCAGCGGCAGGAACTGGGAGACTAGTCAGGATAAAGGGAAAGATGACTGCAGCAATGTACACAGACATCCTGGATGAAAACCTGCTGCACAGCACTCTTGACCTCAGACTGGGACGGCGGTTCATCTTTCAGCAGGACAACGACCCTAAGCACACAGCCAAGATATCAAAGGAGTGGCTTCAGGACAACTCTGTGAATGTCCTTGAGTGGACCAGCCAGAGCCCAGACTTCAATCCGATTGAACATCTCTGGAGAGATCTTAAAATGGCTGTGCACCGACGCTTCCCATCCAACCTGATGGAGCTTGAGAGGTGGTGCAAAGAGAAATGGGCAAAACTGGCCAAGGATAGGTGTGCCAAGCTTGTGGCATCATATTCAAAAAGACTTGAGGCTGTAATTGCTGCCAAAGGTGCGTCGACAAAGTATTGAGCAAAGGCTGTGAATACTTATGTACATAGGATTTCTCAGTTTTTTTATTTTTAATAAATTTGCTAAAACCTCAAGTAAACTTTTTTCACCTTGTCATTATGGGGTGTTGTGTGTAGGAAAAAAATGAATTTAATCCATTATGGAATAAGGCTGTAACATAACAAAATATGGAAAAAGTGATGCGCTGTGAATACTTTCCAGATGCACTGTATATATTAGCTGTGCAAGCCCATGCTGTAAAAAGCATAAGGCCCTAGAAACTATTGAAATTGTCAGAAAAAAAATTAAAATGTCAAGATTTCAGATAATTGAAAGTTTCTTCTGAGGTTTTCTTTTGCCGGCGTGCTCAGCTTGCTTGTGCATTAGCGGCGGAAGGAAAAGTAAAAGGGATACCGTTTGCCAATGTGCTTGCCTCATTCCTGTATTAGACGCTAAGCGAGTGACTCTTTCTTCGAAGGTTTCGTTTTGCCGATGTGCTGGCCTCGCTTGCATATCCTCGGAGGTGGAGCCCTTACCCCAACTCCTCCTCTCACTTCTGGGCTGGACAGACACACACACTTCCACGCATAGACGTTTAAATATAAGATATATATATATTTTTTGGATAAGCCTGTATTCCTTTTTTGATTAAGTCAAAAGTAAAAGGGATGGTATAACAATATAGTAACTTAAGAGTGTACGATTCCAAGGAGTACCTTTATAGACCAGACGTGCCGAACTTCCTGGTTGTTTATAAAACCATAGGGTGCATGCAACAGTTTTAATGGCACACATAAAATGTTATTTATTTTTCACAGAAGTAAAAGCGTGCACTTTGAAATGACTGTTTTTATATTTTAAGGAATGTTTATTTATATGCTACTTATAGTTTGCACAATTAAATTATTTATTTTATGCTTCAGCCAAATCTCTGTGTCCACATCTCTCACTGTTCCACTGTCCCATTACCCCATTTACTACATGTTTTGCTTAGATCTTTTTAAAGTTGAGGACACTGGGGGTTAACTCTATCCTAAAGAAAAACCTGTGCAAACTCCAAATGCAAATGACCAGGTACAGAATTAAGATTCAAACCCCAGATACTAGCTACATGAGGCAGCAGTACTAACCGCTGAGCCACCATGCCACCCACCATAACATAAAGATCTGAAACTTTCAACAAATATAAATGCAAGGAAATAGTTAAAAACAAAAAAAAAAGACGTATTTTAAATATTGTAATTTCAAAACAATGTACATCCTCCAGTTTTTTACTTATTATTGAACCCAGTAAACCTTTTTCCACTTTGTCTTTTCCAGCATTGTCCTCCATCTTCGCTGCTGCCTCAGTAACAGCCTCATTAATTCACTTTGGGGGCAGGGTTGTGATAGCCACACCACCTGTTAAGTGTATCCCTCCTGGGTCATGAGGGCATCCCCCAGTGTTGAATGATATTCACATCTCCTGCTTTAAAGTCTACATTTAGCCATTCAAGGTCCCATAAGTCATTAAATGTTGTCTGCAGATGCTAAAAGGAGCAAATATCAAAAACATATGCAATGCGTATGGTATTAAAATATTTTCTCCTGTGTTATACATATATTTTGCTTTCACATGCCAACATTCAATTACAGTATACTAAAATTCTATTTAGAACAATAGAAGATTTGTAGCTATGTACGTTTAGAATATCTATGGACGATTCTTGCTCTATTATCAGACAAGTAAAAACAAGACATAACCTCTAACATCCTGCTGTAAATATCACTGAAGGTGATAAATCTGATTTCACTGTCATATTAAGATAGAGATGCAATGTATTGCCTTCAAAGTCATTGTGTGTCATGAGCCCCAAGGGCTGATGAAGTACAGAGAACTCTGGTAATATGTCTTGTGGATGTCTATGGATGTAAAACTGGGTTACTTATCCACTGTGCTGTATATTTACAGTGTACAGTGTCCTTTTGCTCTGTGAGAATAAATTATAGTACCAAAATAATGCATTTTAAAAACATTTACACCCTTCCAAACATTTCACATTTTTAGGATTTATAAATGATAGAATCAGCTTTTTCAACAGTTTCAGTTCAAATTTTTTCTTCTTCTGTACTGAAACTGCGCTAAAGTGTTAGAAAATTAGAACAATTTTGATGATAACTTGCCATTCAATTCAGCAAAGCTCATCAATCCTATCCACCTAATTCTTCCAAAATAACATCAAGTCACATTTTGATCATCCCTAAAGTCCTACTGTCTACAACAGTACTTGGTAACTTATTCCATGTGTCTACAGTTCTGTGCGTGACGAAAAACTTTGTATGAAATTTACCATTAACAAGTTTCCAACTTTGTCCCCTTGTTCTTGTTGAACTTATGTTAAAGTAATGGCCTGGATCCACTGTACTAATTCATTTCATAATTTTAAACTTTTCAATCATGTCACCCCTTAATTGTGGAGTGGTGGTGACTCTGAGGCTAAGGATCTCTGCCGGTACTGCTAGAAGGCCCTTGAGCAAGCCCCTTAACCTGCAGTTGCTCCAGGGGTGCTGTACAATAGCTGACCCTGCGCTCTGACCCCAAGGAATATGTGATTTTGTTGTATCTGTACAATGACATTATCATTGAATCATTATTATTAATTGCTTTAACTGAACAGGTTCAACTGCTTCAATCTTCCTCATAAATCATCCCTTAAGTCTTGGAAACAGCCTAGTTGCTCTTCTTTGGACTTTGTTCTGTCTTTTTTTGTAGCCCGGAGATCAAAACTACACACAGTAATCCAGATATGGATTCACCAGTGCATTATAAAGTTTAAGCAATAACATCCTTTGACATGTACTGTACTTCACATAATGTATCATGCTAAACAGCTTAGCATTCTGTTAGGCTTCTTAATTGCTTCTGAACCCTGTCTGGTCCTACTTATAAGGTGTGCTTTCACGTTTCAGACCTCGCATTGTATATTCAAACCTAATATTTTTGTTTCCTACATTTGACTCTTTACATTTACTTATATCAGTGGTTCCTAAACTTTTTTGATTCTAGGTGCCCTTGCTGAATCCAGGTTTCCCCAATGCACACCCTCCCCCAGTCAAATTCTAATTTGCGAAATAACCAATAATTTTTTTTAATTAAAGGGTTAAATAAAAATAAATAAAACATATTTAAGATCACAAAAAAATGTAATTGAACAAATTCAACTAATTATAATTAGTGGGATTGTGGTGTAGTGGCTACAAAAGATTGGCAGCTTTTAAATAACCCATTCACCATGTCAGTCTCCATGGGCGCGACTGAGCAGCAGTGGGGAGTTGATGGAGTAATTGGGGCGAGTTGCACCTGAACATGAGGCTACGACCATTCTCAATTGCTTAACTGGCTTCCTGCGGTGCGTGATTGAGACCCACAGAGCCATATAAGAATGGGCTGGCACAGAAGGAGAAGGAAAAAAAGGAAAGAGACAAAAAGGAAAGGAAAAAGGCTGCGAGAAAGTGGCATTGGGGCGAAAGAAAAAGGACGAGCTACCAGCATGAATGAGAGAACTCAGCACAATTCTATGTGCCACCTTGTAAGATGCTAGCAATGCATTGCTTGGTATTGATGCCTGCTTATAAAAACTACCATTTTGTTGATTTAACTCTTTTAACTTTCTGGTAAAGTAGTCACAAGATTTACTAACCATGCTGGAATGACTGGTTTCTAAATGGCATTTCAACTTACTTGGTAGCATGCACTCTGGTGCAAAAACTTTCATACACAGTACACACTACGGCCTTTCTACGGCCATTGACTTCTGTCAACATAAAACCAAAGTCCAAATAACTGTCATCATATTTTCAATATTTGCACTTCTTCACACTCTGGTTGACGTTGCCACTGGTTGACGGTGTGCCCTCTTCATTTTTACTCTCACAACGCTTATTACTGTTTAGTAAAAAAGATCCATTTTTAAAAATACATATGAGAAGAAATACTTCAAAAACTTCACTTGACTTAATCACAACAATACACAGTTGATACAATCTCCAAAAACTAATTCAACACTAAGACTGCACAAAACCGCCAGCTATTTATATACGAACACAAAGTACCAAGAAAGTTCGACAAACTACTTAAACAATCAAGAAACTTAATTGTTGTAGAGCGCCATCTAGTAACCATTTGTAGAGGCTTCCGCAAACAGTTATTACTAAGTGAGTTACTGGATTGAACGAGGCCCACCAGATGTCGTGTCCTATCACATTGAATTGAAAATGGAAATAAAATTATGAAAATGTTGTAATATTTCAAGGCACCCCTGTAAGAAAGGCACACTTTGGGAACCACTGACCTATATGAAAATTTCATCTGCCACAAATTTTTCCAAGCTTGAATGCTATTCAAGTCCCTCTGTAATGATTCAATGGATTCTAGATTATCTGCCAGTCCCAGTGGCTTGGTATCATCTGCAGACAAATAGCTTGTTCTTCATTTTCCTATCCAAATCATTTATATGTATATTCAAAATAGCAGCAGCCCTAGCACTGACCCCCTGAGCAGCATCACATTTAAGTTCACCCAATTCTGATAAGGTTCCTCACACCTTAACCCTTTGTTTACTGACTCTCACATCTTTTAGGCTGATGCCCAGCCTCTCATGTGGGACCTTATTAAATGAAGGATAAATAATATCATATGGACCACTCTGATCAGGACCTTTTGTTGCTTCCTCATGGAATGCCACCATGTTAATAAAACATGACCTAAAACATGAACAATCTCCTTCTTTTAGACATGTGCTGCTTGATCTTCTCCTTAATAATTCCTTCCATGTTACCTGTGGCCTGTTGTTATTTGGATCTGCCCTATCACCCTTTCTTGTGTAATGGAATAATATTTGCAATCTTCTGTTCCTTATGTTCATACTGTAGCTCAATTCTGAAATTCAAAAATTTAGATTTTTTCATTATATGCAAAGAGATCTGATCACATGGAATCACAGTTTATTAGACTAGGGGGTTTTGCCCCCTGCTTGCTTCACTCACCCACCCCCATACCCCTCCCCAGAGCGCGCCACGTACCAGTTACTTCTGCTGCTTCGTTGTGAAGCACGCTTAGGAGATGCAGTCGGATCAGCTGCTGTCTTGCTGCCGCTGTTGCCGTGCTGTGTGTCCTGCTTGTTGCGCTGTGCGTTGATCATTTAAAAGACTGTACAGCAGCTGTCCTTTTGTCTCACTGCCTTGTCTCGCGGGACGATAAAGTGTCTCCAAGAAAATCATTGTCTCCTTCCAAGCCTTCCAAGATTTTTTTTTATAATAGAGAGATTGGATTTAGTCCACTACGGTACTAAATCTGATACATATGTATGCAACTTGAATATGATCTGGATTTGTCCAACGTGAATCAGAATTGTCTGGAAATTTACACTCCTCAACTAATCCTATGTACATTTTAATGCAACCTTTTCATACATGTTCATTGAAAATGAAGGTGGCTGATAGTATTGACTTAATTCTATGTTACATTAGGCAACAACTTTTCCAGTAATTCTCAGTCATAGTCATATTTACATAATCTTAGTGAGGCGATGAAGCCGATTGCCTAATGTGACATTCCCAATGATTCAGTACAACTAGTCTGTGATTTGCTTTGATGAAATGACAAGTTTTATTTTGAGTTAAGGGCAGGCTATATGTGAAGGACAGCTGAAAACCAATCAATGCTCAACCGGAAGTAAAATGCATAGAAGGCAGAAACAAGGAATAAGGAACACTGAGTGTTTGGGCCTTACACACAAGAAAGTTCATCTGTCTGATTTATCATGTTTTATGTACTAAAGCACAATGGGAAAAAGAAAAAAAACAGCAAACATTTCAGCTGAACTTGATATACCTGTTAAATGGTTAACCCTTCATACAGTGCCAGCTCTGTTAGGCAACTCAGGGGCTTTGGACCTCACAAACTGAAGAGCAGCTATTCTGTCTGATGTGTCATGTTTTAAATGCCTTAACAAAAGTGAAAAAAATAAACAAGAGGCCAAGATTACTGCTGAAGTTGCTGCAGCTATTACCCAGCTCCATCAGGCAGCACTCTATTGATTGTCAGAAAAAGGGGCAAGCATAATAGTGCTGGCCGGTCTGCACATAATCACTAAATGTGACACACGCCGCAATCTTCAGTCGTATAAATTGACATGGTTTGACGACGTGATCAGCGACTATGGTCAGCAAATGTGACAAGCCCCTCGATTAGATGTTGCATAATGTGACATTGCCCTTAGCATGACAAACAAAGTGATTTGGTAGACTTCACTTGCATTTGGGCCAAATTTCACCAGCCAATACAGCCAAATTACTGGTGCGGTTCCTGATAGAAATTTCACGCTTTATGAACGTATTTTTCAGAGATAGTATTACTGATAGGTTTTGACATAGGAAAATAAACCTCCTTGGCATTAAGTAACACGACTTGAGCTTAGAATTAAATCTAGACCTGAATGGTGAGGTACAGTATACACATTTTAACATTTGGCATTTATTGCATTGATATTGTTCAGGCTCTGATGTTTGTGCATTATATTGCTTCTTTGCTTTGTATATTTAATATTGCTTTGTCACTGTAGCAGTTGCTGATGGACTCTTGCAGGGACACTTCAGAAACCCACAAAAGGATTCAGAGTCTCCAAACAGACATCTAACATGTCTATATGTTCTCTTTTTCCAGTGAAAAGGATAATATGTCACCACCAGACTGAGCTAACTTCTTGATGGCACCAATCCGCTTAGGCGTCTGTCTATTAAAATTGTCCTCTTACTAAAAGATTTAGAGACTGAAAAGATATCTTGAGAAAAAGATTATCTTCGAACTGCATTTAAATCAGTGCAGACCACAGTGTTGAAGATTTTCTTTTCTTTTTCCATCTTTCCTCTAGTACTAGGGTGTTGTACTGTGTTAGCCATTATGGATGTAGTGAGAAGCCAAGCAAAATGACACCTTTTATTGGACAACTAAAAAGATTACAATCTGCAAGCTTTTGAGGCAATTTGAAGCATTACATCTTGTCTGAAGAAGGGGCCTGAGTTGCCCTGACAGCTTACATATTGTAATCTTTTTAGTTAGCCAGTAATATGTTTAATTTTTCTTGACTTCTTAGTACATCTTTCCTCCAGTAATTTTGGAGCCCTGATGTGATTTTTTGCTTTTCTGGTGCTGCCTCATAGGACAACAAGGTTCTGCATTTTTGGGACTTGTTTCATTTTTGTTCTTTATTATCTTTTGTTTTTCTTTTTCTTTTGTGTTTTCCAGCTTCACTCTACATATTTGTGCACCCTGATTGCGTAACATATAAAAGGATAAAATATGAATCTAACTTCTTCTTTTTAATCAATATCTTGCTATTTCTGATCATGTGTCTTTTTATGGTGAACTGCGGTCCCGGTTGGTGCCAAAACTACTAGGAGCACACCTACTCCCGCAGGTAGGTTGTGACAGACAGTGCCTTGAGAGTGGCAGTTCTCAATTTTAAATAGGTGAACAAGAGGTGGTCTTTTGATTATGGAGGGATCAAACTCTTTCCTCGTTGGGAATGCCTGTGCTCGGCTACTGGTGTGTTGAGTCTACCTAATAGTTAATCCTCTGAACCAAGAGATGCAATGCCTTTTCAGTCATTGAATAATAGACTAAACTCTTTGCTTTTGCAAATGTGATTGAGGGGTCATGAGAGGCTGCCAGTCCTGTGTGTGCTTTGTGGACTTGAGAAAAGCTAATTATTATGATTCTGCACTCTGGATATTATAACGGGAACATGATATTGCCTTATTTCAGTTTAACCATTTACTGTACACTTGCCAGCTTGGATGCCTTCTGTGTGGAGCTACTTGTTTAATGAATTTTTGTCTCTATGTTTGCCTGGTGAGAGTAGGAGAGCAGGAGTGGGTGATTGCTCTCTGCAAAGTATTGGCCTCATATTCAGGGCTGGGCCTTCCCATGTCAGTTACTGCTTGGAAAGGCTCCAGTCATGCTGGAAAAGTGGAGTTCACAAACAAAGCATAGATGTTTCCATACATACTCAATATATTTACATTCACATGTGTTCTTGGCAATAAACTGTTATACAGGTATGTAGGCAGCAAAAAAAAAAGAACTTTCCAAAAAGATGGAGCTGCATGACAACAGGCTGTTATAAGAGAACAGCTGACAATAATCCAGAGCAGAGGAAGTGGCAGGCCTCATTCTGTCAGTTTAGATGTAAAATAATCAATAGAAACTCAGGGAAAGATGTGTGTTATATTTCCTACTTTTTTGTTTGTCTGGTATGTAATTAAATCTATTTCTAATAAGTTGGCTGGACAGAACATAGACGCATATGTCTATGCATATCTTTGTGTCTGCGTATAAGTTAATCAATGCTGCAAATTCATTAAAACAAGCAAACAAAAATGCTGACTGCAAAGCTATTATAGAGAAGTTCATTATATCTAAGATTTGTTCAATACCTGAGTGCTCATAGCGAGGTGTCCCGTTACGGCTCTGTAATTAGACTGCTCATGACTATTTGCTTAAAGCGGAATGTGGTTCTGAGGGTTTTTCATTTACAATCTAAATCATTTTCCTCTATTTCATCTTACCCACATGCTATGAATATTCTTCACTAAGAAAGATAGATGCCCGTGTTTGTTTGTTTTTTTTTTTACCTCCTTTAATTTAGTTTTAATATTTAAATTGAAAGAAACACCACAGCTTCAGCTAACCATTAGCCCTCAATACAGTGAAAAAGAAATTATAATCAAATGTCTGGGGATTTATCACAAATTTAACTGTAAGTGTGCAAAATAAAGGAAATTTAAAAAATGCCATCATAATGCTTGCAATGAGCGACAAATATGCCACCAGCAGAGAATCCATGTAAGCTAACTAGTGAATTTGTAAAGCAAAGGTATCATTAATTATGAAAACAACACATTATAAGTAATGATTTTAAAGCCTTATTCTCTCCCATAGAGCCCTAAAATTAGGTAAAACAAACTAAGGTAATGTATAGTTGTGTCTTAGTAATTGTCTGCATCCTGTAGGCTGTTTTTAATAATTCAGAGCATCCTTGGCGAGACAGCAGATTTCCTGGATCTTTACAAGATTTTTTTAAGTTAATTATGAAAACCCTATGGAGAAACAGGTCTGAATATACTAAAATGCTTGTACAGTTTTATATTCCCTTCTTGCTCTTTTGTTTGTGCGATAAACAACAGTGTGTGTCTAAAATTATGTTTTGGAAGGCACAGGGATCAACTGAGATGTAGTGTAACATTCCAAGTGCTTCAACAATATATATATATATATATATATATATATATATATATATATATATTATTCAACAACTACTTCCCAGGGGAGTTCATATTTTCTGTTTTATCTCCAAAAGTGAGACCTGTGACAGCCGCACACTGAAAGCCTATGAGAAATGCCATGGGAGCTGCTTAACAGTATTGAGATGCAGAGATGGCATTTGAGTCACAGGCATCCTTGGCTCCATCTGTCTTTATAGCACATCTGAATCAAGTTGGGAGGGGGGGGGGGGTCTACAGGGGATTCATAAAGGAGATTTCCCATTTGCATCCACTTTCAACATTCAAAGAAAATGATCTAATAAGAGATCCTATGAACCAGCAAACGCTTCGGAGGTCTTGTAATTGAACAACTTATGGCCAAGTGCGTTCTTGAGAAGGCACTGGGGGGGGGGGTGAGAAATCTTAAGCAAAATGCAGTTCTGCTAAGAGAGCAGCCAATAGTGTTAGTCGCTGCTAATGTGTTATTTTACCATGAAAGAAGGAGCATGACATGTCTTAACAGCTTACAGTGTTTACTTTTTCTCCCAAGCTCATTGTTTTTGTGGTGCTGAATTTTAATTGAAATTTGCATTCTTGATCAGCTACATTTATCTCTTTGTGGGGCGTATAATTGTGTGTTTGTGTTGGTGGGGGGAGGACGGTTGATTATTCATTGGAGATGTGTTTCCAGGGCATAGAACACCTTGAGCAGAAGCTAAAACGTGCTCTGGATGATTTGTCTGAAACATCAAGGTCAGTTGTGCTGATTGTCTTGACAAATGCTGGAAGATCTTTATATATCAGCAAAGATGTCATTCATCTTTTGAAAATTGACATCTGTAATTTAAATTCCCTTAACACCGCAGTTTTGTTAGCTAGCAAAACAAAACAAGTTTATGAAATAAAAGAGGAAATATTTGGCCCAAGTGCATTAATAATACAGCAGCACGGCAGCGTAGTGGTTAGTGGAATTGCCTTACGACACCAGGGACAAGACTTCGATGGAAGTTCCGATGCCTTCCCATTGATCACGTGGGTTTCTTGTTTCTTGTATCCCAGTTTCCTCCATCAGGTTAAATAACAAAACATTTTTCAAAATTTCTTAATCCAGTTCTGGGTTGTGGTGGGAGATTGGAGACTATCATAATAGCACTTTGTGCACAGTACACATATCAGTTTTTTCTTCTTTTTCTAAGGACTGGTGCCCTTTTTATATTTGGTGCCTTCCTGTCACCAATGCCAGTTTCTCGTGACCCTGGAATTAACCTCCCAAAAAAAATTAGTCAACATTGGATTGATAGTGGTAAGCCAAATTAACAGTTACATATATCTCAGGATACAACTCAAATATGTGTATGTCATGACATCTTAAATATGTTTTAATATACAGTATCTCAAATGCATTTTTAAAAATCTTTTCCATTAATGTTGAGATACTTCAAATGCATATACATATATCTCTCTACCTCAAATGCATTTACATATATCTCTAAATGTTACATTTTTCTGCAGAAAATTGTTCAGGCTAACTATAATAAGGAGGCAAGAGTTAAGGGAAATCACAAAACAATTCCATTTATATCCACTGACATGGTGTATGATTCTGAAGTGTAATATTTTACAGTGGATGAAATTTAAATGAATTCTGGCTAATATACAGTACATGCATCTGGATTACAACAAATTCATGCTTTAAGTGCTCCACAAGAAAAATGTAGGCCACACAATTGGAATGTACCCTTTTTGAGTTTAAAAGAAGAAACACAATCTATCTTTGAGTCATGTCACCACCATTATAAACATGGAGAAAAAAAATTAGTTTTTACCTCAAAAAGACATAAACAGGAAATTAGAATTAGAAGGCATTTATAGAGATCAGTGACATAGCAAGAAATAAAATAAGGTAGCACAATATAATAAGTAAGACATTTGAGGATTGTTAAATGTTCCTATATTTCATTCCCTATTGTGTGTAAATGAGTCTAAAGCCAATGACTTATTTGGTAAAATAAAAAATACTACATTTCAATGCTCTCTTTATAGAAGAGGTTGATGAATCTCTGTGTCTACATCCAAACTACTTTTTCATTTAAAAACACATTGTGAACACCAGGGGGCATTCCTGCTCCCCAAGCACCCAACACAAGCAGGCTTTGACTTAAGTATAAAAGGCAAAGAGTCTTTTATTATGGGAAACTCTTCCCCAAGCATTTCCAACCACAGCTACAAGTTCATGTATGCACAAGCGCAATACAACACAACTCTTTTTCTTCCTTCTCTCGCAGTCTCTTGTCACTTCCTCCTCCACTCCTCCTCTCAAGCGTTGTCCACCTTTCTCCCAACTCTGTCTCATCCATTAGGGACAGGCAGCTCCTTTTATCTTCCATCTAGCGCTCCAGTAATGCCCTGTGCACACTATCTCCCCATGTCTTTCCATTTCATGGGCATCTTGGCCAAATAAGCATTCATTAGTCCTCATTTTCACCTTCACTCCACACTATCCCATTTTTAACTCCTGAAAACAGAGACTTTTGAAAATGCTGTCTAGAGCCACATACTTCTGAAAATGCTGGCTTAGCGTTTCATTGTGGACAGGTAAGACAATAGACTTAAAAAAATAGCATCTATAATCGTGCTCTGATTTGTTCATGCTTATTACATAGACCTTTTCTGATTGGATCCTGCCCATTATAATGTCTCATTTCCTGATAGGTCACTCTTCATTGAAGACACTCATATTATCACCATAGCAGACAGAGAAGAGTTGCTTTCCCTGGTGCTTATTGTGTTCCTTACCTGTAAGTATCTAAATTAAGTTTTGCATAATTTCTATGCTGCATGTATGTGCTAAAGGCAAATTTACCAGTCGCTATAGTTTTGTGATAAATCCCCTGGCCAATGGCATTACCATCTCTTCAAGGATTTTTCTACTGATACACGCATGCCCAGTATAGACCAACATCTACATCATATGTGATTTCAGTCATTTTAGTGTGTATGGACATACTTTTGAAAACAATGTGAAAATGTTAGTGTGGACAGAGACCATTTTGTTTACAAATGCCATTTTTAAGTGAAAATGTACTAGCGTGACCATAACCTGAAATTCAAAATGCCATAAACTCATTGCAAAGTGGGCTATCCGATGGAATTGTATAAAACGTTTTTAAATCAGTTTGCGCCTATTATGAATTCCAGGTTCAATGAATGTGAGAGTGCGAGAGAATGGGAAAACCTGGATTTCCAACAGACTTGATTTAAACTAAAATGGTCTATTGAATGAAAAAAATTTGTTCACAAAAAAACAAGGTCAAGAAATGCAAAAATAACAAGGAAATGCAGTCAAATGTTGAAACGACAAATGCACATGGAATAAAAGCAAAAAATGATGTTCTGTTTCCTACATACCATCCATCCATTATCCAACCCGCTATATCCTAACTACAGGGTCACGGGGGTCTGCTGGAGCCAATCCCAACCAACACAGGGCGCAAGGCAGGAAACAAACCCTGGGCAGGGTGCCAGCTCACTGTAGGACGCACACACACACACCCCCACACCAAGCACACACTAGGGCCAATTTAGAATCGCCAATCTACCTAATCTGCATGTCTTTGGACTGTGGGAGGAAACCAGAGCACCTGGAAGAAACCCACGCAGACACGGGGAGAACATGCAAACTCCACGCAGGGAGGACCCAGGAAGCGAACCCGGGTCTCCTAACTGCGAGGAAGCAGCGCTACCCACTGCACCACCATGCCGCCCGTTTCCTACATACACATGGATTATTAAAAATATTATATAAGTTTAATTAAATAAATCATGCTACATACACCAAAAACATAATTTGGCTTCCCATAAGAGGGATATGAAGAATGATTAGGGTCATAAAGACTGGCACTGCCTCACATTTCTAGGCACTTTGCTTCAGTTACTCTTACAGACTGCATCGGTGTGAATTTTATAAATTCTCTGTGTTTTTGTGTGATCTCCAGATATTCTTTGTTTCCTTCTTGACATGCTTAAGACATGTGTGTTATGTTGATTGGCAACTCTAAACTGGCCTTGTGTAAGAGAGTGTGGGTGAATGAATAAGAGTGCTGGTGTTACTGGAATAGGCACTGACATCCGACTAACAGCCTCTGACAACCCAAGGCATCCTTGCTGTTTTGATCTGTGAAATTTAGCTCATGTTCAGAAGATAGAAATATAAATTGAATTATGAGTCTATACAATCCTTCCTTTTACTGCTAATAAAGTTTCTTAGATTAGAACAATGAGGCTGGAATCTCACAAAGATCAGCAGCATTCATTTTAAACTTAACAGATGCTTCAGAGCTATGCCACCCACAGATTTTAGCTTTAGGCAAATGCTCGCCTGTCCAAACTGTGCAGCCTCTTCATCTCAATAACATGCAGACAAGACACATAGAGGAAGTGATCCAAGTGATCCAGATCAGTGTAGGTAAGAGCAGAAGGAGTCAGCACACACCACAACTTTGTTTGACTGCTGTGATTGCCAATGTAACGTAAAAATGGCAGAAGACATTAAATGTATCTGAAGAATTTTTTATTTTATTACTGCTGATGGAATATCTAATCAGTGTAGTGGATAGTATTTCACAGCACTTGGATCCAGATTCCATTTCTGGCTGGGGCTATCGTATAGTTCTTTCTGTATTCATGTGGCACTGTATTTTTTCACATAATTCAAAGAGTTACTAGGAATGTGTTTCATATTCCCTGATGAATTTCTTGTGTACCACCTTGGATTTGCTCCTTCTTTGTGCCCAGTCCTGCCAGGTGTGAAAACTTCTAGTTTCCTGCATCGTGTATAAAACAGAAAGAGGTCTATATACACTACAGAATCCCCTAAATGGTGATTTTATTAGGTTTGCCCACCTATTTTGATAAACAAACACATTGCTCTGTATTGATAGATAGATAGATAGATAGATAGATAGATAGATAGATAGATAGATAGATAGATAGATAGATAGATAGAAACCAGGGCAGCTGCCCTCTCATGGTCCGGAGGAGGCATAGTCCCTCTCCCAGTCCTTCCAGGCGTCCCGGCTGGGTACTGCTGCCCGCCACAATAGATAGATAGATAGATAGATAGATAGATAGATAGATAGATAGATAGATAGATAGATAGATAGATAGATAGATAGATAGATAGATACAGTACATATAAGAGGCACAGTATGAAATAAGAATTAGGAATCCATTATTTTTTTCTCATGGGAAATAGTTTTTCAACATCTGATTTTTCATTTTCTGACTCATTTCTTTAGAAAGAGATTAGAACTGGATAGCAAGGAATGACTATACTCTAAATAAATCCATTTTCACTATTATAGTCCTACCACAATACCATACCAAGCACTCCAATTTATCTTCTGCCTTTCTCTTTTTCATTTTCAAACCAGGTTCATGTCCTCCTGCTACCTGAGTGTTAACCACATTTTACTCCCGATTCTACACTCAAATAAGATTGTAAGATAAGGTATAAAGTCCACTTGACCCCTTATTTTTCCTGCTCACTGCTCAGATAAATAACAGATTTCCTCGCTCTCAGCCTGACTCTCCTGCACTTTTACTCCAGACACCTTTTTATAATGTGGCACTGTATCCAAAATTGGAAGGTTTTAAGGAAAATACCTCTGCACAATTAAAGATAAAATAGAATGACATATTACTGGCTTTCCAAGCCATTGTTCATACACAGAATATATGGAACCCTCAGTTGCAGAAAAAAAATACAAATGTAAAATAAAATAATGTAAGATATGCCAATTCACATGGAGGCAAATATCCCAAGCCCCACAGAAGTCTCACTAAAATCTACATCTTCTACCAGACCTCCACAAGTGACATCACAGTGTGCCCATCAAATAATGGCCATTGTACTGGAAACCCCAAGGTGGGCAACAACTCTGATAATTATTGCAATTCATAGAAATGTTCATGGCTCCCTGGTCCCTTTACTGTGTGCATGCCCCTCACCCAAACCTCTCTAAAACCAGTTCTGCAAGAGTGGGGTGTCTGCATCAAGATGTTAGAGATGGGTAGCACATAGGCCAGCATGAATGCTTTATAAATCAGTAGAGCTGACTGGGTCCTTTGTGGAGGTTAGGGATGCCTTATTAACGGAGAACTGCTTCTCAGGCAACACCATTTGGGCTGCGCCGGCCTGAAGTTGGGCTGCGCCATAAGATGGCTGCACCGACGAGAGCTCCGAGTCATCTCAGCAAAAAGTTATTATTTATTTTCTTACTACTCACTCTTTTTGTGCGTTCTACTTTATCACACTTTCAGTATGACCGGCAAACACTATTGGAATTACGTTCATCAGCCAGTTTGGATTTTACAACAGTTTTTGATATCGCGGACACTGTACTGCCTGGAGCCTTTTGCTTACTCGCGCGACGCCGAAGGAAAACAAAGAGGGGGAAACGCGCCGGAGTTCTGTGCCGAACCCGACAGAGGAACAACAAGCCTCCTCTGCCTAGCATCCTGCTCGCTAATGTTCAGTCTCTGGACAACAAATTAGATGAGCTGCGCGCACAGATAAAGCACCAGAAAGACATCACGAACTGCTGCGTTTTGGCGTTCACAGAGACATGGTTGGAGCCCAGCGTACCTGACTGCGCAGTCACACCAGACGGGTTCACAGTTTATCGGGGAGACAGAACGAAGGACTCAGGCAAGTCAAGGGGAGGGGGTGTGTGCTTTATGGTTAACTCTTCGTGGGCTACGGATGTGTGTGTCTTAAAAACACACTGCTCACCGGTTCTTGAGCTGCTGACCATTAAAGTTAGACTCTTTTACCTCCCGAGGGAGTTCAGTTCAGTTCTCCTTTCAGTTGTTTACATCCCCCCACAAGCTGATAAAGCTTCAGCTATGGATGAACTGTATGATGTTATCAGTGGACTAGAGAACGCTAACTCAGAAGCAGCATTTATTGTGTTGGGAGACTTTAACAGAGCAAACATGAAGAAAGTTCTCCCTAGATACTATCAGCACATCTCTCCCCCCACAAGAGGTGATCAAACACTGGATCATTGTTACACCTTATTCAAGGACTCCTACAAATCTCTCCCTCGACCAGCTTTTGGAAAATCAGACCATTGCTCTATATTGCTGCTGCCTGCATATAAACAAAGACTTAAACAGGAAAAACCGGTTTACAGGAACATCTACAAATGGGACAGTGAAGCTGAGGGGGTCTTACAGGACTGCTTTGAAACAACTGATTGGGAGATGTTTGAGGATGCAGCTGATGGCAACATCAATGAATTCACAGACTCTGTCACAGGATATATCAGCAAGTGCATTGACGATGTTGTCACTAAAACCACCGTTTGCATATATCCTAACCAGAAACCCTGGGTAAATAGGGAGATCCGGGCTAAGCTCAAGGCGCGGACCTCTGCCTTTGGCTCAGGGGACTCTGATGCATACAAAGCAGCCAGATACGACCTCCGGAGGTCCATCAAGAAGGCCAAACGGGACTACAGGGACAAAGTGGAGTCAAGCTACCACAGCTCTGACACCAAGCGCCTGTGGAATGGACTGTGCTGCATCACTGACTATAAAAAGAAAAACACATTCAGTGTTCAGCCCACTGCATGTCTTGCAGACGAGCTCAACACTTTCTATGCTCGTTTTGATGCAGCCAACAAAGAACAGGTGCTATATCCTCAAGGGGGCAGTGAGTCTGTCACTCTGATCCTTGAAACGTCTGATGTGAGAAGGTCCTTCAAAAAGGTCAATCCTCGCAAAGCTCCGGGACCAGATGGCATCCCAGGCCGTGCCCTCAGGGCGTGTGCTGACCAGCTAGCAGGTGTTTTCACCAAAATTTTCAATCTCTCCCTGAGGCAGTCAGTGGTCCCCACTTCCTTCAAGGCATCCACCATCATTCCTGTCCCAAAGAAACCGGTGGTCTCCTGTCTGAATGACTATCGCCCGGTTGCACTGACATCGGTCATTATGAAGTGCTTCGAGCAACTAGTCAAAGGTTACATCTGCTCCTCCCTCCCTGACACGCTGGATCCTCTCCAATTTGCTTACAGAGCAAACAGATCGATAGAGGATGCCGTTGCGCTAACAATAAACATTGCCCTCACCCACCTGGAAAGAGGAAATACATATGTAAGAATGCTGTTCATAGATTACAGCTCGGCATTCAACACCATCATGCCCTCAAAACTCGTCTTGAAGCTTGACGACCTTGGGTTGGGGACGACCATCTGCAGATGGATTTTCTCTTTCCTCACAAACAGGTCCCAGGTGGTGAGAGTCGGCAAACACACATCCTCATCACTCATTTTAAACACAGGAGCGCCGCAGGGCTGTGTGCTTAGCCCCCTCTTGTATTCCTTGTTCACCCATGACTGTGTTGCAAAACACGGCACAAACACCATCATCAAGTTTGCAGACGACACAACCATCATAGGCCTTATCACCAACAATGATGAGACGGCCTACAGAGAGGAGGTGCTGGCATTGAGTAATTGGTGCCTAGATAACAACTTGTCTCTTAACGTCAGCAAAACCAAGGAGATGATTGTGGACTATCGAAAACAACAAGGCAGAGAACACCAGGCCATCTACATCAGTGGCATAGAAGTTGAAAGGGTCAACAGCTTCAAGTTCCTCGGAGTAAACATCACCAAGGATCTCTCGTGGACCCTTCACATAGACACTGTGGTCAAGAAAGCTCGCCAGCGGCTCTACTTCCTGAGGAGGCTGAGGAAGTTTGGCATGAATGCCAACATCACCTCAAACTTTTACAGGAGTGTGGTCGAGAGTCTGCTAACGGGCTGCATTACCGTCTGGTATGGGAGCTGCTCTGCCAGCAGCCGGAAATCACTACAGAGAGTGGTGAAGGAAGCAGAGCACATCACGGGCAAGAGTCTTCCTGCCATTGAAGACATTTACCTCCATCGGTGCTTGCGTAAGACAAGCAGCATCATAAAGGACCACAGCCATCCAGCACGCCAGCTGTTCTCCTTGTTACCGTCCGGCAGACGATACAGGAGTCTGGCTGCTCGGACTACAAGACTTAAGAACAGCTTTTACCACCAGGCCATTCGACTCCTCAACAGCAACACCTGAACACTTACACACACTTACATTACATCTACATTGCACTACTCACACACAAACTGTACCTGCACACACTCTGAATACTGACTGGAACATGCATCTGCACTTTATGGAATATGCATCTGCACTTATAAAACATTATCTGTGCAATAACTGTCATTTGTACTTGCTGCTCATTCAACTCATATTGCTCTATAACTTCTTTTAAAACATACACATTTTATTTTATATGACTTGTCTATTTTTAACTTGTAATCTTTTTTTTAAGCTTTATTGGATCTAGGCTGAGTGACTTGTTTTTCTCGTCATACACATTTCATTGTATGTTGACCCTGTGTTAACCTATATATGACAAATAAACCTAAACCTAAACCTAAATTGCTTATGACATAATCAAGAGTTAATCTGACCAAACATTCATGATACATTTAATATGCAAGGTGTTTTTTCCATCCATCCACTTTTTGCAGGAGCATGAGACAGAATAAAGTTTTGTTGTAAACAAACAGGAAGAAATTCAGGATAAGGGTTGGATTCCAAAAGGAAGCCCTGTTTAATGCTCAGGTTAAACAAAGTAAGTTTCCAAATAAATGAATAAAAAAAGCTATCTTTTCCAATGTCGCTAAGTCTGACAAGTGTTGCTTCTATAGGCAGGTCTGTCCTCCTTGGAGGCAGGTCCATCAATAAAGGCAAACTTCTGGTGCTTTGATGCTTTATATGTGGTCAGTGCCAGAGCTCCCAGAGTTAGAGCAGAAGTGGTGTTGGATGTCTTCCTCCTCCATTCTAAGGGAGACAGGAGACATGTTTTTTGACTGTATGCCTCCTTTAGTTTACTCCCTATGTTTCCCTTCACCATCACCTTCGAAACTTCCCCCTGGCTCATGTGTGTGATGCTATCTAAGGTCTCACCACCTCACACATTCAAAATCACTTATACTGGGGCATCTAACGTATCACGCATGTCTATGAGCCTAGAAATGAAACTAAAGTCCAAGGGTTTAATCCATTGGGAGATAAAGAGAAGCCAAATCTTTAGAGCATGGAAACAGAAGAGTTAATCAAAGAAGGATTTCAATTTAATGCAAATATTAAACTGCTATTTAAATATTTCTAAATCCCAAAGTAGTTCTTTTGACTGTATAATTCATGCATTTTAAAGCCTTTTGCATAGCAGTATTTACATATTGTACTTTTCATGTCTTCATATCATTGTTAATACTATTTCAGCTATGCATAATTGTACTAAGTCAGTCAACTCTTGAAGAAATGTAAAAATAAAAACACACTCAAGCACTGGGAAGAAAAACAATACAATTACACATCAATAATATGATGGGGGTCATACTTCATAAAGCACTGGTAGTTTTGGAGGACATGGATTGTCTGTCTATTGTTCAATGTCCACAATCCGTGGTCACCTACAGATGGGTTTTGTCATTTTTGGACATGCTATCAATTCACCAACACTTTTCTTACTACTACAATTGGGTTTCATTTTGGCATGAGATTCCTTGTCAGTACAAGAGCAAACACTCACAAACAAGCAAGGAGGCTTACTGTGCTGTTATGGGTGAGTCTCATTGGGCTCGGAATCCCCAAATGTATGACCACTGTCTTGGAAAAATGTTTCTACTATCTTCAAAGAAGGCAGTTATAGAGTCCAGATGAGAATTTAGAACATTTCTTTTTTTGCACAAAATATTGCACAAATTTATCAGTCTATCGAGTGAGCAATCTGTTAAGCACTTCATCTGCTTTTATACTTTTTTTTAATTGTATCTCATTATCTAATACATCATGTCATCTGACTTTTAATATGCAGAACTTCATCATCCCCTCCAGTCAGCTCATTTTGATTCTCCTATTATTCTTTTTCACCTAAGCTCAGTCCACTTCCTGGAGGGGTGTTCATTACTCCTTTACCTAATTCTGTCCTTGGAAAATTTCATTGGTGGCTTCTCCAAGGCAAAGCAAAGATTTCTTCTTCCAATCCTTGAGTTTAAAATTCTGTTATAGCTTCAAAAATATATATAATACAACATAACAAAAAAAAAAATTCTGAACGCTGGAGGGGTGTTAGTTCTGATGTTTGCTGCTTGGTGCATGTACTAGACTGTCCTCTACATCATTTGGCCAAGTGGCTTCCTTGGGATAAGGTCTGTAAGGTCAGTGCAATTTTATTCCTGAGCCTCTGTTACCGTGTTCGTCCATTTTGTGACGGCAGACTTGAAAGATTTACGTATTTACATCAAGTTCTATTTCCTTTTGGGGAAAACAGTAGCAGAAGTTGTCACAATGCTTCAAAAGGCTTTTGAAGAAGAAACTTTGAGCCAGGCAAGGGTTTTTATTTTTAAAGTGCTCAAGCGATTGCGTGATGCTTTGTGGAAAAAATGACCCGAATTGCAGCGATCAAGCAAGAGGCTTCTGCATCACGACAATGCTTCCCACCACACAGCATTGAGTGTGTGGCAGTTTCTAACGAAAAACGGGATGACAATGGTTATACTCCTTGGATCTTGCACCCTATGATTTTTTCTTATTTCAAAGAATGAAGAGGGACCTTAAAGGAAAGCATTTTCAGGATGTAAAGGAGGTCAACAAGCAAACGACGGAGGCACTGAAGGCTATCACTTTGCAAGAGTTTCAGAACAGTTTTGAACAATTGAAAAAGTGGTGGGACAAGTGTATTGTGCCCTAGGAAGAGAATTTTGAGGGTGATTAAATTTTGGAAATGTTCAGAAAAATAGACGATTTATTTTTTTTTATTTCTCATTATTTTTGGGTCCCCCCCTTTAGTATATATATAGGTGTATATATAGGTATATATATAAACTTGGGGGTTCGCACCCCGCTTGCTTCGCTCGCCAAACCCCCCTCCGAAACGCCCTCTTAAATGGTGATACAATGGGAAACAAATGTTTTTTTTACCTCCTCTTTGCTCGATCAGCTGCTGGATTGCTGCTGGTGACGTGCCGCATGATCTTCATCTTGCGTAGTGCTTCGAACATTTAAAAGCCTGTACAGCAGCTGTCCTACTCTTTGTCTTTTATATCTGGCCCCGGGCATGGTTAAATCTCTTGGCACAAAGTCTTGTCTTGTGGGATGTGAGTTCTTGATATTGTTTAGTTTATAATTTAAAAACGGAATAAGAATCTGAAAATCTAACAGCATCACATTAACGTTCGATAAATTCTGAAAAGAATAATACCTAACATATATATGTAGGTTTCAAAATAAGCCAAATTTAAAGTGTGACATAAAAACGTCACATAAAATCATTGCACAAAATCGTTGCACTTTTAGGCTTAGGATTTTATATATAGAGAGTAGATATATATACTAATATATATACTTGTATTAGATTGTAAAAAAAACTATTATATATTAACTAATAAAATCCCATACTGGCTAACACAAGTACCCTTAATAGGACTTACAGATTCCCTAAAAACTAAATTAAAAATTCCTCCTTTATCACCCTCTGCTGGGATTTTACAGTATATTTCTCTCAATTGTGCAAGACATTTTTTTCTTGCGCCTCTAAGGAAAGCAACCTTTACTTTTTAGGCTCACCTGTCTTTCTTTCAAAATTGTAAATAATTATGTTGTATATTTCTCTATGAATATCAGAGGTAGCTGAGTTTGCAACAATTACATGGATGGTGCATTTCATGGATGGTTGCTGGACATTAGCACTGATTAAAACAAATCATGATTTTATCCTCAGTTTTCAGGCATTTTAATAAAAGGGTTAACTAATTATAGCTACGATATTGGCATCTGTTCTGAGTTGTAATCTGTTCTCCTACTGTTAATTTCAGGCCTCCTGGTTTTCAATACAGGGGCACTGTATTATTAGTTAATTGTGATGTGTTGTGGACAAAGTGAAGCAAAAAGTAATAAGACTCCACGATAGGGATGCAAGTATATGTTGAGTAACTCACGCAATCCGGCTGAAAAGCATATAAGCTTCTTGACAAAATTCAGCCGACTTGTACCTGAATTAATTACAGAAGATATTTTGTCTCACTTTGAAATGCTTCTCATTAGACCCTAACTAATCTCACAATCTAATCTAATGAAATGTAAGCTGCAATCTAATCTTAGGCCTGTAAAAGCAGATGCTTAGCATGTAAGAAAGAGAGCCTGGACTGGCATTCATAATGAGGGGGCTTCCAGATACCAGTCTGACTTGGCAGCATGTGGTGATTAATGTCGGCTCCATCTCCAGTAATTTCTAAAAGCCTATTCTTTACATTTTTACAAGGGAACAGAGCCTTCTCAATAAAGCATAATGCTAATATAATAAAATGAACATTTAAATATAAAATACAAAGGCTCAAATATGTAGATTCTAATTTAGATTTAAGTCCTTTTTAGATAGTCTTCGCAAATTCTCTGTGTTTTCTCCCATAAGGACTTCTACGTTTCACTCTAGGTAATGAATGAATACTTAATTATGCAAGAGGGGATGAGTATATGAGCACTCTGCAGCTGATCAACATGCCATCCTGTGTGACTTTTTCCTTGTACCTATTGCTGCTGAGCAAGACCCTGGAACACTTGTAACTTCAACTAGAATAAGTTGAATTAGATGGTCGTATGGTATAACAATGACAGCTGGCTTAAGAGTGATGATCTCTGTGTACCCTGGTTAGCTGTCTGCGCCCATCTTCTCTTTCTCCTCACACCTTGACATATTGCCTCCATACCAAAGCTGTATCAAGTCTTTTTTCTTAATTCACACATCTATAACCATCTATAACTCATTTTATTTAATCTACTTCAGTGCCATGGGAGTTAGTGTCTTTCCCAGCAGTACAGGCCATGAAAAGTCACACTCACACACACACATAGTCCTGACTAATTTATCACTGAGTCCCTGATTAACACACATCTATGGGATACAAGAAAAATCTGAATCTTACAAACATCACTCCTTGTCACATGTTGAGAAACTTGTCCGTGCTTTTACCACATCCAACATTGATTATTGTAACTCCATACTGGCAGGTGCTGCTTCTAATCTTATATCACAGCTCCAGTTGATTCAAAATTCTGCTGCAAGAGTCCTTACATGAACCAGCAACAGCGAGCACGTAACACCCACCCTGCTTCTCCTTCACTGGCTACCTGTCTCTTACAGGATTGAATTTAAAATGATATTAATAACCTGCAAAACTTTAAATGGCCTCACACCAGACTACATCAGTGACCTTCTCCATCACTCTGTTCCTGTTCACCCACTAAGGTCCTCTGATTCCAGCAATCTTGTTGCACATCACAATAACCTGCACTCTCTGGGTGACAGGGCCTTCAGCTGTATAGCGCCCAGATTCTGGAACGACCTCCCTAAATTAATAAATATCAGCTGACATTCTGCCAGATTACCTCTCTGTCTAGATGCTCACGATAATGTGTGTGTTTTACTCTGTTTATTTTTTTTATTCTATTTAAGGCTTTGTGTATCCAGTGGGTAGCACTGCTGCCTCGCAGTTGGGAGATCTGGGGACCTGGGTTTGCTTCCCAGGTTCTCCCTGCGTGGAGTTTGCATGTTCTCCCCGTGTCTGTGTGGGTTTCCTCCGGGTGCTCCAGTTTCCTCCCACAGTCCAAAGACATGCAGGTTAGGTGGATTGGCGATTCTAAATTGGCCCTAGTGTGTGCCTGGTGTGTGGGTGTGTTTGTGTGTGTCCTGCGGTGGGCTGGCACCCTGCCCGGGATTGGTTCCTGCCTTGTGTCCTGTGTTGGCTGGGATTGGCTCCAGCAGACCCCCGTGACCCTGTGTTCGGATTCAGCGGGTTGGAAAATGGATGGATGGATATATCCTGTATTTATCTGTTCAGTGTTCTATGCAGAAAATATTGGTATCCAATGTTACATACACCCTACTGCTTAAATGAATGCCTTGAGCATGGGAAAGGAGCTAAATAAATAAAATGTATTTATATTATTATTATTATAACTACAAGTATGGCGCCTATAAAAAGGACATTTCCACATTTTAGAAATACTTTATGCAACTTTGAATCACAATGAATTTAATTAGGTTTTTTTGACTCTGATCAACCAAAAAAAGAGTCTTTAATATCAAAGTAAAACCAGATCTTATTAAAGTGGTCTAAATTAATTACAAACATAAAACAGAAAATAATTGATTCCATAAGTATTCAGCCCCTACAACTCAGTATTTAGCAGATGCACCATCGGCAGCCATGACAGCCTTGAGTCTGTCTGTCCAGGTCTCCATCTATCAGCTTCTTACCCATTCTTCTTTGCAAAACTGCTCAAGCATGGACAACATGAGTGAACAGAATTTTATATGTCCAGCCAGAAATTCTCAGTTGGATTGAGAAGTGGACTACACTACTGGACAATACCTTTTTTAAGCCATTCCTGTGTAGTTTTGACTGTATTCTTGGGGTTGTTGTCTTTCTTCTTCTTCTTGTTCTTTCAGCTGCTCCCATTAGGGTTTGCCACAGCAGATCACATTTTTCCATATTTTTCTGTCCTCTGCATCTTGCTCTGTCACACCCATCACCTGCATGTCCTCTCTCTCCACATCCATAAACCTTCTCTTAGGCCTTCCTCTTTTCCTCTTGCCTGGCAGCTCTATCCTTAGCATCCTTCTCCCAATATACTCAGCATCTCTCCTCTGCACATGTCCAAACCAACGCAATCTCGCCTCTCTGACTTTGTCTCCCAACCGTCCAACTTGAGCTGACCCTCTAATGTACTAATTTCTAATCCTATCCATCCTCGTCACACCTAGTGTGAATCTTAACATCTTTAACTCTGCCACCTCCAGCTCTGTCTCCTGCTTTCTGGTCAGTGCCATCCTCTAAACCCATATAACATAGCTGGTCTCACTACCATCCTATAGACCTTCCCTTTCACTCTTGCTGATACCCGTCTGTCACAAATTACTCCTGGCACTCTTCTCCACCCATTCCACCCTGCCTTCCCTTCTCTTCCACAATCCCCATTACTCTTTACTGTTGATCCCAAGTATTTAAACTCATCCACCTTCACCAACTCTACTCCCTGCATCCTCACCATTCCATTGACCTCCCCATGTTCCTGCTGGGAAACTCTGTTCTAGATGTCATGTGTGTGTGTTTTTTAACAGTGGCTTTCTCTTTCTGTAAATCTAATTTCCTACACCCGTGATGATTTAGGAGTGTCATATTAAAGGGGGTGAATACTTATCAATTATTTTGTAATTAATTTAGAGCATTTTTCAACTGCAGTCTTTTTCAGTTGATCATTGTCAGTAAAGATAAAATAAATCCACTTTGACTGAGTGCTGTGCAACATTAAAATGTAAGAACTTCCAAGAGGGTGAATACTTTTTATAGGCACTGTCCCAGCTACATTCCCTTCTACAAATTATACTCCACTTTCAATGAATATGAAGATCAGTAAACTACTGCACATGAAACCCACTAATATGATACACAGTCCTGTAGTCCAAAATTCACATGTGGGCTGTAGCAAAACACTTCTGCAGTTGGCCATCTGCATACACAAAAGCACATATAATTTAGCGGGCGGCTTTCTGATTTCTAATTAATCAATATTCTTATGGTGGAAGATCTTATAGATCATGAGCTTGCTCCTGGCCAATTAGTAAACATTATTACTGCTCAATATAAATTAGCCCCTTAGTGGTTTTCCCAGTTTCATTCATCAATAGTCTATGGTGTGTAGTGGAGAATGAGGTCAACAGCTGGGGGCAAGCCAGGCACAGCACCAGATCATTGTATTATATTATTCTGCAGATTTGAACGGTGACAGAGGCACTATGATATTTAAGATAAATTAGGGGAGGGGGAAGAAAAACATTCATCTTGGTTGACCAGACCCCCACTTTGTTTATTACTAAACCATGGATCCACAAAGGTTTATATTCTCTACTCTGAGTATTTGTTTTCCTCAATTGATAACTAGACTATCTTCTATTTGCATGATTTATATTATTTTTCACATGTTTGAATCATTCTAATTCTATTAATTTAATCTCACATACATCTTATGCATAAATGCTGCATTTGTTGTATTTTAGCCAGTTTGTTTTTTAACTGGTTTATTTTCTATTTTAGTTTAAGTTTAGTTTTTGATAATTTAAATTTTTTTTCTGTTAATTTTCCTTATTATTTGTTATTTATACTCTGTCACTATAAATATGCACCCATTCCATGTATTTTGATACCAAGAAGTGGGACTACCCTGACGTCACAGGTGCTGGGAACACACTCTGGCTATATTTTGAGACAGAAAGAAAATCTCAGCAGTGGATCAGGGTTGCTTTTCTTTTGATATTTTGGGATTTTGTGGATTTTCTCTTCTACTTTTGGACTTTGATTGCAAGATCATGGATTAAGATTTGTTTGGTTTGTATTGTGTTTTAGGTAAATCCCCTTTTGCGCTATTTTGAGAATTTTGTTGTATTTTTCTCTTTATTTGTTAATAAATCATTACCTAAATATTCCTGTTTAGTTTGTCTTTACAAGCCAGAGTTCCTCTCCCTGGTGAGGCATTTTTTTTGCATATTTTGGGCTATTTTGGCTCTATTTCTTTGTATTTTGAAATACTGAAGCCAGATCCCAGCATGGTGGCACCGTGGTAGCGCTGCTACCTCGCAGTAAGGAGACCTGGGTTCGCTTCCCGGTTCCTCCCTGCATGGAGCTTGCATGTTCTCCCCGTGTCTGCGTGGGTTTCCTCCGGGTGATCCGGTTTCTTCCCACAGTCCAAAGACATGCAGGTTAGGTGCATTGGCGATCCTAAATTGTCCCTAGTGTGTGCTTGGTGTATGAGTGTGTGTGTGCCCTGCGGTGTCTTGCTCCCTGTGCTGGCTGGGATTGGCTCCAGCAGACCCCCGTGACCCTATGTATAGCGGGTTAGACAATGAAGCCAAATCCCCATTTTTGGCCTCGGCAGGCCAAAGCCTGCAGGTAGTAGTTGTGGATTGGCTGGCGTGGGGTGAGCCTTATCTGGTCATGCTAGTTAAAGTCCTGGCTGGCTTTGTGAAGCATTTTGGAAGCTTTGCACCCATTTCTCTAAGTCTGTGTCCTCAGCCACAACAGTGTGGTTATTTAGATTTTTCTTTGACACCCAGAGAAATTCCACACTTTATCCAATGTATAGTTAGCAAAGAGCGGTTTATTTTCAAAGAAGAATAGAAGTATAAACTCTGAAACAAAGTGACCCAAATCACAGGAACTTTACTTCAAATACTAGCCAAGTCTTTCCAGGTAAGCTGGTGTTGGTTCTTTTCCCTATTGTTTTGGCTTCTTGATTTAGTAAAGGGCACAGGTCCACTCTGTGATGCTGGCTTGACACTTCTTCCTCTTTAGTATATTCATCCCTCACAGGGCAGAGATTCTTCTTGTCAGCTTCTCAGAAGCCAACTGACTCTAAACGCTTCTGTAGGTCATGTGACTGAAAGTACTCTGCATGGTGTGCCTACATTGTTGCTCTTACTGGGTACTCCTGTGGTCTTGGCGTCTGGTGACCCTCCTGTGCATGGCTTCTTAATGATTGTTTCTGGTCTTCACATGTTCCAGGCATCAGAAGATCTTTGTCCATTTCCCAAGACTTACCCTGTGCTTACAAATTGAGGCGGTACTTTGAACCTTTTGACAGTGAAGGACACTATACACAGGAGGACTAAACTGAATTGAGCAACAGCAAAGCTAACATATAAGCAGCAGTGTGTTTATTAGGGAGGCATCGCTGGTTTCTCAACGGTCCAATGACTTATAATTCCTACCACTAAAATAAATCCACGTGGTGTAGGAATCCTCCTAGGGTTCTCCTAGAATGAATGTATTATAGTGATTCAATTGCCACATTTCTGTGTTTGTTTTCTATTCCTTTCAACCTTAGAAAAAACCCTCCCGTTTTGAAATGCTGGCATTCTGACAGTGTGACAAATCGCTGGAACAAATGCTAAATAGTTAAATGGACAGGTGATGGATGGCCTCATAAGCCTTGCAGGGCAGGCTGTGTAAGATACTAATTGGTTCTGTGGAACTGTTTTTTAGTCAATAAATTCACTTGAGACGTTTTCTTTGGTGTTAAACATCCTTAAGAAATGCAATGCTATTTCTTACATTTTTTTTTCTACACAACATCTCAGGCCACCAGCACTGCTAAATTAATTAGATGCACAAAATGTTCCACAGATAGGAGAACGTCATGGACATCAGATTGGAATGTCAATAAACTGAAATTAAAGTCCACTTCTGCTGGATGTGAGTCTAGAGTCTTGTTCATTTTTTTATTTACAGCTATGCATAGTGTGGACATATACAAAGTTAAAAATAAATCAAAAATGTTCCATTGTATTTTATGTTAGTGATCACTTCTAATGTTGTTATGTATTACTGTTGGCGGGGTGCGTTACTGTGTTGGCTTTGTAAATGCATCTCATGCTCTGTTGATAAGATGCATGCTTAATGTGTTTTGTTGGAACATTTAGTGTTTCTTTATAAATTTAATACAGGCATGAATTATTGATTGTATTGCAGTCAGAGAATATGCACACAAAGGTACACTCAAATATAGCATATGCACTACGGCTGCTGCAATTAAAGAATAAATCAGACTACTAATGAATGGATATAACTTAATTTTATTTGTAATTTAATTGTATCCAAAGATTTGAAAAGTAATTATACATTAAACAAAAGAGCAGTATGAAATTTCTACTACCTTTGTTTGTTGATTTGAAACACCACAGCTTCTTTCCATGGACAAAAGAGAATCTCTGTCAAAATAAGTGTTAGAGAGGTACCCGGCAGTAGATTCTGAAAATCGAATTTACTGCAATAACTCACAAGAAGTCAAATATTTGCTTTCCAGTGGCGGCTAGCCTCTATAACCTCTGTTGTATTCAGTGGCAGCAGAACTGTTCTCGTAGCTGATGTGGACTTTCCAAGTCAACTCGAGTGGTAGAATGTAGGGGATAGCAGGGCCATCTTCACACATGGGCATGCGGGGCATTTGCCCGGGGGCCCCACAAGTATAGGGGCCCCATGCTGTATGGTTTACCAATTGGGTATCATTAATGTGTTGAAATTTTGAGTTTTTCAAGGCTCGTGTTATATTGTTCAAACGTTAATGTTGATTCGTCTTTGGTGTACAGCATGTTTCTTAATGTTTAAACACTGATTTTGTTGGAAGTACCAATACAATAAATATATGTTTAATTGTATTGACCATTTACATTTTTATTCCTGTGAGTGGTTTTGTAGGTAGGGGCCCCAGTGCACTGCTTTGCCCGGGAGCCTATAATGCTGTTAAGACGGCCCTGGGGAGTAGAATGTTGATGTTCATTCTTTGTGGATAACATACATGCTTAATGTGCTTTGTTGGAACTTCTAGTGTATATACACATGTCATAGATCATAGAATTATTGTAACATGTGTTCCATGTGAAAAGTGCAGGTCCTGTCCTGAGGTACTGTGTTTTGCTTCTTTTGTATATTATTTCTGTTTTTATTTCTTTTTTATTCTATTTAGGTTTTGTTTTTGTTAATTGTTTTATAATGGGTAATTATAGTTATATACTCAAAGGAGATACAGTATATTAAAATGAACAGGAACTATACTGATTACACACAACTTTACCTATCATTCCTTCCAGAGGACCACATGGTATCAGCTAGGATCACTGATGTCTTGATCTGGATGAAGCAGCACCATCTCCAGCTCAATGTGAGAAAGATGACCTCCTTGTTAATCCAGGCAGCCTGTCTACTCGACAGCCTATCTCCATTCAGCTCGGCTCGTTACACATTCCAAGTCTGTACACAACCTTAGGGTGATGATTAATGGCTATTTTTCACCGACCATGTTCCAACTGTCTCTTGGTCTGGCAGATTTATTCTACAAGATAAGACTACACCTGACAGAGTATGCTGCACAATTCCTGGTCCACGTTTTGGTCTTGTCACATCTAAACAAGACCCTGGCAGGACTAGCAGCATGTGCTACCAAGCTGCTGCAAATCATTGAAAATCCAGAGACACGATTTGTGTTCAACCAGCTGAGAAGGACACATGCCACTTCTCCCTTCAGGTTGGTGCACTGGCTCACTATAGCAACACAGTGGGTTAGACAGAACTCAGGTGATGGCACCAGGAAGCACCCCGCTTGCAGTTTTCAGAAGCTCTATCTACTCAGCTAAGGCTGGAAGCCATCTTTAGGGCAGGCTGATAAGAAACTGCTTCTGAGAGCTGTAGTAATTCAGATATTGTTGGTTTGTGGCTGGCCACCAGCAGTTACCACAATGCAAATCTGTGAACTGAGATGGTTTGTGGTGTGAGTCCATGGCAATACAGATTAGCTTACCTAATAAATTATTAGAAGTCACATTTAAAGTTAATACCCCATTAAACACTTCAATATATGAAGCCACAGTTATATTGAGAAACCAAAGATAACACGACATAAAACATTAACATTAATCACAATGCCAGAAAGACTTTTAAAGTGCATAAATGCCTACTTCAAATAAATAATTAATCCTTCAGAAGCTGGCAGGCTTATGTTACAAACAGTAATTCCTTTACACTTCCAAATTACAAATCTAAGAGGAAAAGATATCACTAACCGGATACCAGTTCTCCCACTGCAAAGCACAGGGCCCTGTGAATTTCTCCCATGTTGCTCAGCCATCAGAGGCCTCATAATCTGCCGTTTTATTAGCATCTGCTTTCTTGTTTCACCCATGATATTTTCTTGATGGCTTCAACACTCTCCCTTCTTTAACATAATATCTCAGTTGCCGTGATAATGCTCATGTCTTGGATGCTGGATCTCTCTGCTCTTTTTTGTTTTTTCTTTCATTTCACCGACTGGACTTAACTAATTTCAGAAGTCCCTTCTGGAATCTCATTACAGTGGCCTCTCTATCCCAAATTATTGAGTTCTTTCCATAAAGGACTGCTTACTATTTCTATGCAGCTTTCATCATGAACAAATGTCCGTACAGATAATAAAAAGTTATTTTAAAACAATAATGCATTTCATATATATCCATGCATTTCCTCTTTTCCTTCAACTGTTGAATAATTCAGTTAACAGTTCTTTAGGCACACTACTTAGTAAATGGAGAAAATCTGTAAAGGGCGTAAGTTGGCTGTTGTTTTTAATTTGATACCTTGTGTTTAATTAGTTAACAATTCACAGCTTCTTTTGGTTGTTATGGGTTCAAGTACTGCTCTGAACCACTCCCAAAAGTTAACATTATATATATATTATATGGGGGATCATGACCACTGTTTTTCTCATAACAAGTCATTCGACCAAGCCCAGTGTGTTATGCTCTCTCTTACTCTCTCTCTTTTGTAATGGGATTCCTGGAAGAATAAAGAAAATAAATTAAAAATGAATAAAGAGTATGGACACCACAGTGGTTAGTGGTGCTACCTCATTAATTAGGCCAGCATTTTCCAACCTGTGGGTCATGGATGTATTTCAGGTGGGCCACAGACAACATTGAATGAAACCTTGCCCCCTCACCATCCCGGAAATTGTGCCCGATTCACAGCAGCAGCAAGTGGATCATGGCTGATCCTGTATAACCTCCCTAATTCCCGCTCTGAGGATCATGCTAGATTCACCAAGGAGGAAAGGCATCGACGTTCGCTCTTGATTCATGTAACACTCTGATGATCATGAGGGATGTCTTCATTCTATAATGCCGATCGCGCTAAATTCATGGAAAGGGAGTACTCCCCAAGGTTGTGTTGCACTATATTCTCAAAGGGTTACCCACTAGCAAGTGAAAAACTAGGACTTGACACCACAGAGTTTGGAAAACATTGAACTAGGCAGTTTTAAGTTCCTTAGCTGGTCACTATTGTGGAGAATTTGCACACTCTACCTCTGCTTGTGTGGGTTTTTCTGCCCAATTCCAAAGACGTATAAGATTGTTTAATTAAGAACTCCAAACCTGGCTCTGTGTGAGTGTATATGCGTGGGTCCAGCAATGGTCTGATGCTTCATTCAATATTAGTTCTTGCCTTGCATCTGATGCTGTAAACCACTGTAACTCTGAACTGGATTTAGCAGGTGCAGATCTGCAAACTGTATATTATGTTTTTTTACAAAACAGTATGAAATGTTGTCATGCCCATACAGGGGTGACACTAATGATTTAAAATCTACATTCTTAAAAGAAGGGGGATACAAAAAACTCAACAGATTAGCTCCCTGGAGATTTGAAGAATCCAAAGAGCAGAAAATATTGGAGACAATAAGTACATTGGATGCCAGCTATGACTTTAAAATGAGTCAAAAGGGACACAAGGGGTACACATGGATATTGGATAAGAGTAAATGTAAAAATAAATGTATTAAAAAATATTTATTTACCCAATCAACTGCTACCTTCAATCAGGACACAGTGCCTTAGAAAGTCATATAGTTTTATTAAAGCCTCCTTGAATGGTCAGTTTCATCACTCCTCCATTCTTACAAACAGTACAGAACAATTAGCACTCACACCACAAAATTCAAAACACAAAAACACGAAAGAGTCAATCAAACTAAAAAAGTGTATTTTTTTATACACTGTCTGATGTTACATTTATTGCATCGTGTTATATTCATTGTTTTAGTAATGTGCGTAGTCTGTGAGAAATATGCAAGAAAAAAATTCACTATTGTGTGACTTGAAATTGACCTTGAACTATAGGCAGAAGGAACAAGTTACTAAGTTGTATGGTTTAAAGAGACCTTCAAGACTGAAGTTGACCACATAAGGCAGTGCCTTCCCTGTTAAACCCTTAGGAGTACCAGCAGTTAATAAATGCATACTGGCACTTTGTCTGTGTCCACTACCAACCTGTGTTTAGAAAAACAATCTGTCCATTCTTCCAGATGGACTTGAATTGGAGAAGGACAAGCAAACGGTGATTGCATTCACTACATTTTTGGCACGCAGACTTATTTTGTTAAATTGGAAGAATCCTAATTCTCCTCTTATAAGTCAGTGGGAAACCGATGTTTTATATTATTTGAAATTGGAAAAAATCAAATTTTCAGTTAGAGGATCTGTACAACATTTTTTCAAAACATGGCAGAATTTAATCAATATTATTTTAGAATAAGAGAAATAACTATTATTGCATTTAACTCCCTTCTCCATCTCTTATTTATATAGATATTTACTTCTCCCCTTCTTTTGTCTAATGTTGCCTTATTAAAAAGCCTAAAGCAATTTTCCTTTAGCTAAGCTCTCCTTCTCAGGGGTGGGGTTTGATTAGTCTTCAAATTTGTTGGGTTATAAATTGATCTGTTTGTATGGAATGATTACAATGAAAATTAATTAAATTAAAAATATTAAAAAAAAAAAAGAAAAACAATCTGTCCTTTCACCAAGTTCTCAAGTTTCTATATGTCACCGCAATGTTGGACCTCCAAGGGAGATCTCCCATCCCCCTGGTCAGGTCTCTGAAGAAATTTTATTATCAGCATTGCATCTAGAACATATTATACAGAATAATATTATTGCATGTGTGAGATTCGTGAGCATCCTAGTGACATTTTCAAGATAGCAATACATATACTCTCATCTGGGGGAAATATGGTCGATAATAATGTGCTCTCTTTCACCTGCAGCCAAGAGGACGAAGCCCACTGATGTGATGATCATGATGCAGGAAGTTCACATTCACTTGCAAACCTGAGCAAGGAGCTCCCTGAGAAGACTAAGCCTAAGAAGGGGGAATGAACCAGAGGATGAACATTGTCCCTAGCAATTTTCGATTTAATCTTTCCTTCTTTTTCTGCTAATTTAATGAATTAAACAGGGTACCGGCTGGTCCCCAACACTTTGTTGTTATCATGTTTCAGTAAGGGTTTCTTCCCTGGCTGAGGTTCAAAGACTTGTTTCATGGTTTTTTTTTGGCCATTTTTGTGCCATTTATTTGTGTTAATATTTCTTCTGTGGATTATGTGCATTATTTTTTTGTTTTTGATCTATATGCTGCCTTTCCATGTGTTTTGTGGGCAGTCCCCCAAGAGGAGGGGCCACCTGTCAATCATCATCAGCAACTGCCCTCTGCTGTCGATATCTAGAGGATCTTCCATGGTTCCTGGTGGTTCATTTCAAATGTGCCTAGGAGAAGTGAGTTTATTTGTACTTTATTATGCTTTTTATGATTTATGGAATATTTGAACTTTGCTCTGTATTTTTTGATTAAGTGTTTGGATTCTGTATTGAGACTTTATTCACTCGGATTGCCTTGTGTTTACAGTATCTAGGAGAAGGATGAAGAAGAGAAAATATCAGGGAGCACCGCCAGTTTTCAGCTACTGATATAAAGTGAATAGTGTGAATGGCCAATATATTTAAATCTTTTCTTCTGAATCTATCAAAAGAAAGAATGCACAATTTGAATAAGAAAATGTTAACAGTTTTAGGTTTAAGTTTTGGCTGGGTTCATTTTACATGTAAAAGCTATCCTCTATGGTGTTCTAGGTATGTCTAAATTCTATATGACCTATGACAATTGCCATATAAGGTCTTCATCCCCTAGACACTTTGAACACTTCAAGTTTCATAATAAAGTGTTTATTTTCATTAGAACCTATACCTTTTAAGTCATAGCTTTTATTTGTCAGTGACTCTCAATTTGAAGCCAACCTCGTTTTCTGTCTTTCCATTAACTGAGTCAGTATATACTGGTAAAAATTGTGGCTGCCAAAATCTAATAGCAATAGTTGGTTAAATTCAGGGACATTCCCTGAATGGAACTTCACTCAATCACAGGCCTATTTACTCTATTAATAAGTACAAGGCTCCAGTGACCTCTGCTAAAGACCTTAAATTTCCACTGCTCGACAGAACATTGCTACACACACTTTAGCTTGAAAAATATGATATACTTTGCCTCTTTACCTGCTCTTCCACAGAGATTGTGTCAAACCAGAATGAAGTGGCTCATCCTTCTACGCATCTCTCCAAAGAAAGAAGCAGGTCTCCTTTTTAACAGCATGATAATCCAATGCCTCACTTTGCTCTCTGATAATGCAGCAATTTTAAAGCTCTCATTCCTTGAATTTAACACTGAAAAATGAGCTGAGCATAATATACTTTACTTTATTGCCATAACAACACTATTTATATTGAATCTGATTTGGTGACACTCATACAACTAAAACATCAATGTAACATCAAGGCATGATGCTTCTGTCTTACAAGATGGACTGATACAGCACAATCAAGGCCTCATATTCATGAAAAAGAAACTGTGATTACCGGGCGATCTGGAAAATGCTTCGGTGGAATTTTTTTGTTTCCCCCTGTTCTTGTAGATTTTTTCTTTGGTTAGTCCAGTTTTCTGCCCAAATCCCAATGACATTCATGTTTTACTTAACTTTTTGAGGCTTAGGAACTGTGTTTCTGATGGCACAGTTTACTGTGTTCACAGTTCACTGTGAGACCTCTGAGTATCACAGGGGTTAAATAGGGAACTATATCCCACTTGGACAGAGGCAGTGGTGCTGTAAGAATTATGTTTCTAGACTTCTCTAGCACCTTCAACACCATCCAACCTCTGCTCCTTAGGGATAAGCTGACAGAGATGGGAGTAGATTCATACCTAGTGGCATGGATCGTGGACTATCTTACAGACAGACCTCAGTATGTGCGTCTCGGGAACTGCAGGTCTGACATTGTGGTCAGCAGCACGGGAGTGCCGCAGGGGACTGTACTTTCTCCGGTCCTGTTCAGCCTATATACATTGGACTTCCAATACAACTCGGAGTCCTGCCACGTGCAAAAGTTCACTGATAACACTGCTATCGTGGGCTGCATCAGGAGTGGGCAGGAGGAGGAGTATAGGAACACTCATCAAGAACTTTGTTAAATGGTGCGACTCAAACCACCTACACCTGAACACCAGCAAAACCAAGGAGCTGGTGGTGGATTTTAGGAGGCCCAGGCCACTCCTGGACCCTATTATTATCAGAGGTGACTGTGTGCAGAGGGTGCAAACCTATAAATACCTGGGAGTACAGCTGGATGATAAATTGGACTGGACTGCCAGTACTGATTCTCTGTGCGCGAGAGGACAGAGCCGGCTATACTTCCTTAGAAAACTGGCGTCCTTCAACATCTGCAATAAGATGCTGCACATGTTCTGTCAGACGGTTGTAGCGAGCGCCCTCTTCTACGCGGTGGTGTGCTGGGAAGGCAGCATAAAGAAGAGGGATGCCTCACGCCTGGACAAACTGGTGAGGAAGGCAGGCTCTATTGTAGGCACGGAGCTGGACAGTTTGACATCTGTGGCAGAGCGACGGGTGCTCAGCAGGCTCCTATCAATTATGAAGAATCCACTGCATCCACTAAACAGTATCATCTCCAGACAGAGGAGCAGCTTCAGCGACAAACTCCTGCTTCTGTTCTGCTCCACTGACAGACTGAGGAGATCGTTCCTCCCCCAAACTATGCAACTCTTCAATTCTACCCGGCAGTGGGGTGGGGGTAAACGTTAACATTTTTATTACTCTTTAATTTAATATTGTTCTTTATCAGTATGCTGCTGCTGGAGCATGTGAATTTCCCCTTGGGATTAATAAAGTATCTATCTATCTATCGGATACCTTTCTGTTTACTCTGTTCACTTCAGACTTTAGATACAATACTGAATCATGTCACTGCATACATTTTCTGATGGTACAGCCATAGTTGGGTGTATCAGTGGTGAGCAGGAAAACCAATGCAAGATCCTAGTGAAGGACTTTGTTGAATGGTGCAAAGTGACCAACCAGCACCTCGACATCAATAAGACAATCATAACCTTGAGGAGCGTTAAGCCCTCCCAGACTGTGGTTCTCATTGATGGTGAAGATGTAGAGGTTGTGAGAAAGTATCAAAACCTCAGTTGCATCTGAATGACTGGCTTGATTGGAATATCAACACAGAGGCTGTATACAAGAGGTGCCTTTATTTCCTGAGGAGTTTGAGGTTGTTTGCCATATTCAGACCACTCTAATATGCTTTCTACCTGTCTGCGGTGGTCCATGTATTTTTCTGTGTGGTAGTGTGCTGGCAAAATGACTTTAGTGCAGATGATGCCAATAAACTAAACAGACTGATTAAAAAGGTTGGTTCAATCTTGGGAGTCAGGTTGAACTCATTGGATGATATGGAGGTACAGAGGTCCCTCAGAAAGCTACTTACTATCTTTGACAATGACTCTCATCCCCTTTGTGATGTTTTTAGTAACAGACTGAGAAAACTGTGTTGTTCCAAGAAGGACTACTGTATGTGAGGCCATTTCTGAACCTCGGCCATCAGGCTCTATAATGAGTCAATCCTCAGCCGAGGTGGTATTGCGCCCTGTGTGCTGAATGGTACTGAGCTGGTCTAGCAGACATCTTAACAGGCAATGATGTTATGTGCCAAATGTCAATGACTGACATCCTATACTGTGAAACTGTAACAAATACAGTAAGTATGTGCAATTTTAATGCCTTTACACTTAGCAAATATACTTTGTTAATTTACTTATACTTTAGTTAAGTTGTGCTATAAGAGTATTTGTACCATTTTAACATATTAACGATTATTATTATAATTCTACTTATATGTATATTTGTGCCTTTTTGTCTGCTACTTTAACCCTGCAATTTACTTTAGGATTAATAAAGTTTCTATTGTGAGGTGAAAATGAGGGAGAACCAAAGAAAAGTTGGGATGCCAACTGGGCCACCCCATCTACTGCCAAAGCCCCAAACAATAAGCAAAAATTAGTGCATTGTTAAATCGTTATAAAAGCCTTTATAGTGTCTGCGGCTTTTATAACAATTTGATTTCTTGAGAGTGTTGTGGAACGTGCCCTGGACACAGACAGACGGACATCATGTTTGCACCCAACACACATTTATATACAATATTTACAATTATTTATGTTGCACAAACCCCAGTGCCACAGCACCAATCACCCCAGTCCAGGCCAACACCACAGTCTGCCTTTCTTCTTCAGAACGCCTCCTTCTCTTTCTCCTCAGACCTTGTCCTCTTCCACCCGACTCTAGCCATTCCATGAAGTGATGCGGCCCCTTTTATATGCACCCAGATGTGCTCCAGGTGCTGCCCGGCAATCTTCCACCGGCACTCCCCAGTGTGGCGGAAGTGCCGGCTGCGTACCCAGAAGCACTCCGGGTGTCCCCACTTCTCTTCCCCCCAGAACTTCCGGGAGTGGAGGAAGTGCTGAGGTCCAGGGCTCTCCAGGCATGGGGACGCCCCCTGGCGGCGACCACGGGCACCTACAGGGTTGAGCTTCCCAGCTCCGTACCTGTGGCCCCCAAAGGAACCAGGGCGGTCGCCCCCTCGTGGTCTGGAGGACGGCACAAGCCCTCCTCCGGTCTTCCTGGGTGTCCCGGCTGGGTACCACCCCCAGCCAGGTGCCACAGTGTCTGGGTTGGGGAACTCATAATGACTTCTTCAGACTGAGACACCATCTTCTTAGAGTCTGTTGTATCCAAAGATTAATTTTCTTCCTTGAGTCTTCCATTTTATTATAACTTTTGAAAATCATTTAATGTGTTTCCTTAAGTGATAGGTTAAAATTTTTCAAAAGCTAAAATATGTCTTCTAGCTAACATACTGTAACTTTTTTTGTGTTTACTATGAGTATACTTATTTCTGCTCTCAGGCCATCACAAAGTCTTTGGACATCAGGGACAGTGCCTCTGGATTGGCAGACCGGGGTGGTGGTCCCCCTCTTTAAGAAGGGGGATCGGAGGGTGTGTTCCAACTACAGAGGGATCACACTCCTCAGCCTCCCTGGAAAAGTCTACTCAGGGGTCCTGGAGAGGAGGGTCCGTCGGATAGTCGAGCCTCGGATTCAGGAGGAACAGTGTGGTTTTCGTCCTGGTCGCGGAACAGTGGACCAGCTCTATACCCTTAGCAGGGTCCTGGAGGGTGCATGGGAGTTTGCCCAACCAGTCTACATGTGTTTTGTGGACTTAGAAAAGGCATTCGACCGTGTCCCTCGGGGAATCCTGTGGGGGGTACTCCGAGAGTATGGGGTACCGGCCCCCCTGATAAGGGCTGTTCAGTCCCTGTACGATCGGTGCCAGAGCTTGGTCCGCATTGCCGGCAGTAAGTCGAACCCATTTCCAGTGAGAGTTGGACTCTGCCAGGGCTGCCCTTTGTCACCGATTCTGTTCATAACTTTTATGGACAGAATTTCTAGGCGCAGCCAGGGTGTTGAGGGGGTCCGGTTTGGTGGGCTCAGGATTGGGTCACTGCTTTTTGCAGATGATGTTGTCCTGTTTGCTTCATCAGGCCGTGATCTTCAGCTCTCTCTGGATCGGTTCGCAGCCGAATGTGAAGCGGCTGGGATGAGAATCAGCACCTCCAAATCCGAGACCATGGTCCTCAACCGGAAAAGGGTGGAGTGCCCTCTCAGGGTTGGTAGCGAGATCCTGCCCCAAGTGGAGGAGTTCAAGTATCTCGGGGTCTTGTTCACGAGTGAGGGAAGAATGGAGCGTGAGATCGACAGGCGGATTGGTGCGGCATCCGCAGTAATGCGGGCATTGCATCGGTCTGTCGTGGTGAAAAAGGAGCTGAGCCGCAAGGCGAAGCTCTCAATTTACCAGTCGATCTATGTTCCTACCCTCACCTATGGTCATAAGCTATGGGTAGTGACCGAAAGAACGAGATCGCGAATACAAGCGGCTGAAATGAGTTTCCTCCGCAGGGTGTCTGGGCTTTCCCTTAAAGATAGGGTGAGAAGCTCAGTCATCCGGGAGGGGCTCAGAGTAGAGCCGCTGCTCCTCCGCATCGAGAGGAGTCAGATGAGGTGGCTCGGGCATCTGATCAGGATGCCTCCTGGACGCCTCCCTGGTGAGGTGTTCCGGGCACGTCCAACCGGGAGGAGGCCCCGGGGAAGACCCAGGACACGCTGGAGGGATTATGTCTCTCGACTGGCCTGGGAACGCCTTGGGATTCTCCCGGAAGAGCTAGAAGAAGTGGCCGGGGAGAGGGAAGTCTGGGCATCTCTGCTCAAGCTGCTGCCCCCGCGACCCGACCTCGGATAAGCGGGAGACAATGGATGGATGGATGGATGGATGGATGGATGGATGGATAAAACCAGCACAATACACATGTAATAATAACAATAATAATAATAATAATAATTAAAACTGTCATGTTCTTTACTTGTATTGGTAATAAAATAATAAAAATTAAAAAAATACAGTAATATTAATACATTCAGTTTAGTTAATGCACACAACTAGATTCCTGTGACGAATGCAACACTGCATGCAGCAAACAACAGAGTCATTTAGTAACTATCATGCCAGACAGTGGAACCTCTGCTTTCTGGTTTGGCTGAGTTCTAATCAGTGTGGCAACAGATACTGTTAGTGTTGCATCATATTCAGGCTATTCATTGATCAGCACATTTATTCCAATAGCTACAGCTGATACAATGCATTACGACTGATGGCTCACAGAACTCTAGTAAGTTTTTGCGAAACCCTAGGATTCCACAAAATCACATTTTAAGAAACCTTGTCTTAGTAAGTGCTATGCTGATGCAATGGTTAAAAGTGCTGTCTTATGGATCTGTTGTCCTTGGTTTGAATGTCATGCCTGGTCATGGTCCATGTGGAACTGACATGTTTTTTTCTGTGACTGCATGAATTTTCCTTCCACATCTTTCATTTGAGTGGATGATTTGAAATTAGGCATATATGAGTGAGAGTGGAACCTGTGATGTCCTAGCTCCCTATCCAGGGCTCACTGCTTCCTTGCATCTGATGCCATTAGAGTAGGTACCAGCCCCCGAATGACTCTGAATCAGATTAAGTGGTATGAGAATGTTATGCATGCATTTCTGAGTGAACATCACTTCTTAAATTATGAGTGTAGTACGAAATCAATGAAAATTTGACCTACGCATCACAAACAGTTTTGAATACTGAAGAGCAGTTTGTGAATACACTAAGTGCTTTCTAATTAGTTGCATCTTCTTAACAGTGAAGCTTTCGACAATTTGCCTTCAGAATAACCAAATTCCAATGTGTATCATGTTCATCCTTATGGTTCACGGTTAACTCTTTAGATTCCACAACTGTGAGTTCTGTACATAACTTCCTAAACAGCGTATGACATAAAGCTGTGCAACATCTGGAAATGAATGCAGTGCGCTTGGAATGTTTTTGATGTGAATGCAACATATATTTACAGTAGCTGGTAATAAACACACACAAAAAACTTAAATTTAGACACCCTGAATAAAGAAAGCATTTTATGACTGATACAGAGGTGTGTTTTTATAATCGTATTACTCGACTCATTACGTAATGCATTTTGGCGTGCAAGCACATTTGCCATTTCCTCTGTCTCCATCACTTGGTTAACTTTAGATATTTTTGGCATTTATTTATTCTTGTCAGTTTTTACACATAACCAACCGTATGTTACTTGGTCTAGAGCAACATCAAGAGTAAAAGTTAAAGTTCTTCATACGGAAAAATAAGGAAAACTAATTTCCAATGAAGACAGACTATTTACCTAAAATATTGTGCATAAGGAAGTATTTTCTGTTCAAATATATTATTTTAATTCAATAAGGAGTGACATAAGTATGCAAGTATATATAAAACAAGCATTTAAATATACAAAGTTCATGTATAAATATTTATTTATTTTTCAGTTTATCCATTTCCTCATTCTTCTTTTGTACTTTTAACCATAGGTACTGTGCACCTGTCCAATATTAAAACCTTCATTCACAGGATGTACTGCTATGGCTACTGTAAGAAAATGAGGGACACAAGATGAAAGGTTGTTGAAGTGCACACTCAGATGTTGGTTCCACAAAAGAACTCTGGCACACTTTAAATCCTATCTGAAGTAAGAGGAGTAGGTTTTTCAGTTTGCCATCATAGAAAGTGACATCAGAACTCTTGACCCTAACCCTAACCCTAACCCTGTCCTGTAGGTAAAAGAGAATTAGGAGCTACCGACAGTGCCCTCTAATGCTGGGAGGTGGTATTACTGTTTTTTGGTAGCCTTGTAATTGCCACCTAATCACACGTGTCTCATGTTTATAAATTATTATGTGGTGAATGTCTGCTGTGGTAGAATTCAAATATTTCTGTGTTCATTTTATGTGACCAAATGAGTGCCACAAAAATATAAAGTACATCATCATACCACCACCACTACCTTTCTGTATTGACACAGAACGCAGATTTTTATTTGTTTGATAAAGTGTTTACATTGTACTCTTATTTGTAGCTGCATTTTATTGATACTATCATGGTGGCACAAGTTGCCTTCAGAAATCAGCACAACATGGAGTTGATGTCATTTTGAGTCGATGGTGGCCATTTTGAGGCCTACAGAAAATAAGCACAGTATTTTCAGTCATTAGCACTTGCACTTGAAAACAATTTGGAAACATTCCCATTTGATTGTGTAGTTCAAGACTTATGGTTCTAAATTTTAACTTTGCATTTTATTTTGTCTGTCTAATTTTGGGAAATGCCACTGCATAGCTTAAGACTAAACAGAAAACACAACTGTATTTTTTCTAGGTATAAAATAACAAGTACCTTTAGAGAAATTAATACAAAAGGAATATCGACCATCTCTACAAAGCACAACAGAGTTACTGATGCCTGACAGGAAGGAGACATGGGCTCATATGTTTTTGTCGTTTCCAAGTGAGAATCACCAAAAGCATGGATTCATCAGACTAGAAAACATATTTTCAGTCTACTAGTCTTCTTACCCCAGTGATATTTTTTTTCTTGCCGTTTGCTGACAGTAGCAGAGCTCAGCTGGGCCGTTGTCTGTCACGCACCATCCATGACAAGGCGCAGCAAGCTCTTTGTTTTAATATGCTTTATTCAGCAGAGCTATTGTATGCGACTGTCCCCTATACTAACACAACAAAGTTATTTTGTCACTCTTTACACGTCATGTCTGCCAATGTTGGCCCTTTAATTAGCTGTTCACTTCCAACTATGAGACCAGTGCTGAGTAAAAGTTTGGTTTCCTCATGACATTATCATACATGAAAATTCATACGGCATTACCATTTCTGACATGTCTGAACCCTGTTAACTGCCACAAGCCTTCCCACATTTAAAGGCTCTAGAAAATTATTTTTAAATCCTCTCTCAGTATTAGATATACACACTCAATTGTTAGATGCCAATCTACTTTAAAATCCAAGCAGTGTGGTTTAGTGATTAAGGTTTTGCACTTCAAACCCAGAAAAACAAAATGAATGTAACAAAGTGCATCTCAGAATGTTACAAGGTAGAAGGATAAAAGTTTTAGTGAATTAGCAAATACAGTAACCCCTCCACACTTGCAAACTTCATGTTCGCAGTTTCGGTTATTCACAAGATGGTCATGAACAAGAAAGTGGGAAAGTATGCAAGCAGTGTGGTGTGGTGGTTAAGGCTTTGGACAGAAAACCCTGAGGTTGTGGGTTCAAATGCTGCTACTGTCACTGTGTGACCATGAGTAAGTCGCTTCACCTGCCTGTGCTCCAATTGGAAACCCCAAAAACAATGTAATGTAATTGTATCATAAATGTTTACAAATGTTGTAAAGGTATCAGTCAAATAAGTAAATCTGAAATTTCTGGAGCTTGCCGAAAGATCATGTGACATACAAGCCAAAATTATATAAACAACAATGAAAATGATTTGTATCACATAAAATCATACATAAATATTAGTGTTATTTTATATTTATTAGTGTAAGTGTATATTTTTTATTATTAAATGTTATTTTGGGCAAAAAAAAAACACAAGGCGGTGCAACATATATTAAACACGATGTGTCTTCTCTGGTGATCAGTCAATTGTGAGTGAGCAGGTGAACCTCTTTGTCTGGAGCTGCACATGCACCAGTCTCTTGGCTGTTTTACTTCACTGAACTGATACTGTACTGTTCCAGGAGCAGATCCCAGATATCTCCCGCACCCTCCCCTACCCCTGCCGAAACTAAAACTGCAAATGGCAATAAAGATCCCTCGTCTCAGCTTCAACACTCTCCAACATCTACTCTGAAGTGCCAAATAAGTCTATTACAGGGCTTTGTGCCATTCAGAGCTTTTCTAAGTCAATCGATAGGTCTTCTTTTTATCCCACTCCTGACACCAATTTAGCGCCGGTGTCGATTGCCAGAATGGCTCTTTACATGGCTTTTTTAGGTTGCTCACAATCTCTAAACAGATTGCTCACCGTTAGAGGCTGGCCTTTTATATATAGGCACCCTTACTGCTGATTATGCAGTACCTGCTAATGTAATTAGTGATTCATCTCAGGCTTCTGAAGCTTGTCAAAGGCAGTACAATATAAAGAACCAGTAACGGTGCACTGCCCAATAACGTGCAGTGAATACACTTGACTTGAGCATTCCTAGTTTTTGTCCTCTTTCTCTGTATGTTTACCATTCATTTGCTCAGAGGTTGATGCACTTGCTGCTTCGTGAGCAGCTCTTGTTTTCTCCACTCTTGCAGCCCGCTTCTTCTCTTCTTTCATCAGCATCTTTGCACGTTAAAACTAATTAAGTCAGTGTTTGTGTTGCAACTAGTTAGTACGTTTTTTCCTAATTTTTCACTTAAGCTGGAACTTAACTCTTCAATCTGCCTCAAGAATGATTTAAGATATGAAGAGGCAGAGGAAGTGACGGAGAAGGTGATAGTGATGATGCTCTCTAGCTATCTGCCTCAAGAATGATTTGAGATATGAAGAGGTAGGGGAAGTGTCGGCGAAGGTGGTAGAGATGAGAATGGCACCCATACACATGTGCCGCATGGCCGCCCTTTTGGCCACTGCCGAGAGTTGATTCTACAATAAAATAAAAATATAAAGAGGAATAATGTTGGAGGTCAATTATCACCCTGAAAGCGGCTAGTGGATGTCACGTAGTATATGTGTACCAAATTTCAGGTCAATAGTTCCAATGGTTTGCAAGCTACAAGTGAAATTAAAATCCTGGACAGACAAATGGACAGCCATGGTAGCGTATTATATAAGAAGATTGTGAATGTTACTTCCAGTACAATAAATCAAAAAAAGTGTTAAAACTAATCATACAGTATATTTGTCTCTGTACTAGAGGGTTGAAGTATTATCCATGTATTTTCACATCTGCAGGATTCTTATTCCCCTAACCCTTATGAATGTGTAGAAGTTACTGTAATAATAAACAGAACTGTCTGCATACTGTATAATGCCTTTACAGATTGACCAGTCACTTGCATCAGAGAGAAACAGAAATGGGACAGTTTGTCACATACAGAATGATAACAATGACCGATTTTTAAAAGATTCTGTACAATGTTTTCAGCTTATCACTTTTCCTCTAACACAAAATGCTAAGAATCAGTTCCTATATGAATTGGTAAATAAAAATAGCGGCACGGTGGCGCAGTGGGTAGCGCTGCTGCCTCGCAGTTGGGAGACCTGGGGACCCGGGTTCGCTTCCCGGGTCCTCCCTGTGTGGAGTTTGCATGTTCTCCCCGTGTCTGCGTGGATTTCCTCCGGGCGCTCCGGTTTCCTCCCACAGTCCAAAGACATGCAGGTTAGGTGGATTGGCGATTCTAAATTGGCCCTAGTGTGTGCTTGGTGTGTTTGTGTGTGTCCTGCGGTGGGTTGGCACCCTGCCTGGGATTGGTTCCTGCCTTGTGCCCTGTGTTGGCTGGGATTGGCTCCTCAGACCCCCGTGACCCTGTGTTCGGATTCACCAGGTTGGAAAATGGATGGATGGGATGAAAATAGCATAATGTTATTAATCTTCCATAATTTAGTTCAGAATTATAGGGAACAAAAACCGACACAAAAAGCATCAGGTAACAAGGGGATTCCAGTCTATACCACACATACGCACACCCTCACTGGGCAATTGCAGTTTGCTAGATAATCTAACATGTACACTTGTGAGATGGTAGTGGAAGAAATAGTGATGTACAATAGTTAAGTTTAAGGAGTGCAAGGTCCACACTTGAAGTGATTTAACATAGGATTCTGTCCCATGAGACTAAAGAGCAGTGGCACAGTCGTGACGTTTAATGGCAAAAAAGTATTCTGTTTGAAGCATTTTATTAAAATGGAAGGAAGTACAAGTTACAGATATCATTACATTTTCACAAATGTGTGTTTCTGAGTAAAAGCCTGCTAAGAAGTATCAATGAGGTCAAAAATGTTTCCTGAATACATGACTAAGCTGTCTGACAGAGTATCTCTGTACAAGTCTTAAGTATTTTCAAAGACTTATTGATTTAAATAAACTCATCTCATTTATTTAAAAAAGGTACACTCACACTATTGCTTGCAGCTCAACCATATTGTACCTCTCATCCTTGGCGCTGTGTGATCAAATAAGCTACTTTATAGGATTCAAGCACCATTATGTTAAATCTTTTGTTCTGCATTACAAGTACTGAAATCACTTATTTGATTCATTCACTTTTTTTGCTTATTTTGGCTCTTTTCTTTGATCTGACTCCTCTTTAAATTGCATTGTCTTTTTTTGTTGATGTGATGCACGCTATACTGTTTGTGTAAACTTGATCAAATTTTGTAAATGAAAACTGGCATAAATGAAGATAACATGTAGTCAATCACAATATTGGCAGTGCATGCGTCTTTAATAAGAGGATTGAGAACACAGCATCACTGAAAGGCACAGATCTCTGAAGTGGGATTGCTGAAAAATGATTTATTGTGCAAATAAATTCTTAAATGCATGAAAACAACCCAAAGTGCACTTTTCATATGGTGCTCAATGAATAGGGAATTGAAAACAGTGATAAAAAGAGTGTTTCCTAAAAGCCCAATAAATATTCCTGAAAATCTATCCATTAACAGTTCTATTGCTCAATTCACTCAATAAATGTCCCTTGAAAAATGATGCATTACATTAACAGTCCCTTATATGGCACAGAGATAAAGGTAGCCTTAAAATTTATCTTCCACTACTCTATATTTTCTTCCTTAAACATTTTTTTATCAGGGAGATAATATCAGTTCTCACATGAATGTTTTACTTAAAAAAGAGATTTTTCCCTCAGATGTGGAACTCTTCAGGTTCTTTTGACCAACTGACCCCTGCCATACTGATCCCATTGACCCTGAATCTGTTCTACACCTGTGGCTTTTAACTCATTTAGGTGCATAACCTGACAAGTTCTCAAAGCTAGCCACTCCATTGTCACGTAGTCACATCTGCCTAACCAAAGTGTGACTATTCCTCCAGCCTTGCACATCTGGCACTTCCAGATGCCATGCAAAATGGTATTTCCTAAACTCATTTCAGCATTACCTACCAACACACTCTTTACTGGTTGGGGGTGACACATTAAAAGTAGCATGCATTAGATAATTACATTACCTTTTAAAGTGAAGTGTAATCTACTGCAACACTTGTTTCATTGAAGTAAAAATACCTGGTTAGCTTCATGAATTATGGGCTTAGGATTTAATAACAAATACTAGCTAGTAAAATCTGACATATATCATACAAAAGAAGAAAAAGTAATGCAAAAATAACACTGCTTATAATGCATTACATATTATACTAAGTACCTTGTCACACAGGTGCTCCTTTGGGATAGCTTAAAGGCTCTGGTGGTGATTCCTTGCCGATCCATAGGGTGGCGCTGTGTTCTAACACCTCTTCTCTTCCTCCCTCTGCAGACTGGATGATTGACATTCTCACCACCTATGACGTTACTTTAGGTGTCCGTCCACCTGGACCCGCCTCTTCCTGCCTGGCCTGTATTTAACCAGACGTGTCACTATCTTGGATAGTCTAATTTGAGACTCACCTCCTCAGAGACATTCCTTTTGTGAAATCCTTTATTGTTTTTGCCTTTACAATATACAGGGTTGTGATGTCGCCCCAAATCATTATCTTTATCTTTGTCCTCTTTTACAAAACATGCTGAATTTTGTTACTTGTTTTGGTAAGTAATGAGTACCATAACTAGAGTAATTTACTTTTCAAAATAATGCCTGCCAGCACTCTTTACTGTTTAGCTCATATTATTTTATCCTTTTACACATCACAGACAAAACCAGCAAAAAAAAAAAGATAACAAACAAGTTACTCAAAAGTAGCTCTTCTTCACGACTGCATTTCAAAAAATGACATTGAAGTAGATGGAATAAATGAGCTCTAATTGTGGAATCATGGATGGAATAAATATGTGGAATATTACAGAGTGTGAATTTTAAATACTCTTTAAGGTAACATTATAGTAGTAATCAGGAAGAATATTGTCAAAAATTATAACCATTTCCAAAAACCCTATTCTCAATAAAACTAAGGAATACCAAGTTAGGTGCGTTCTAATATTAAGCCCTCATACATTTTTAATTTTTCAGAAGAATTTCAAGAAAGTCAAAAAGTAAGTCAAGTGCAGAGATTTTTGTGCTTGATCTTATAACATCCTCAGTGAATCATAAGGTCAGGGACTGTGCAGCTGATGCCATATTCGATACTACCCAATGGCCGACAAAAAAGTACCCCACATATTATGAAGTACACCCTGAAATAACCTTCATGACACACACATATCACTGCATCAACATATGAGGAACTTCTTTCATGCATTCCACAACTTTGGTGAGATCCCCTAGGGCAGGGGTGTCGAACTCCAGTCCTGGAGGGCTGCAGGTTTTCATTCTAACCATCTTCTTAATTAGTGACCAGTTTTTGCTGCTAATTACTTCTTTTAATTACCATGACTTGGGCCCCTTAGTTGTTTCTTTTTCCTTAATTAGCAGCCAAACAATAATGAGGCATGAAACAAGCGGCCACATGACCAGCTCACCTGTGCCCATCACACAATATCTGAAATTAGAGAAAGGTGGAGGTCTCAGTAAGGCTGATCTGTCAGGTCATCAAAACATCTTGACGGTGTTCTTAGAAAAAAACATAAAATCATCACTTTTGGAAATGTCTCCTGTGGCAGAATGAATAATTAAATAACGGGTTTAATTAACAGCAAGCATCAGCTTCTCATTAAGAAACTGGTTGGAGTCTGAAGCCCCAGGTTAAGCAGGTCATCTGTTGGCGTGTTTCACATTTCATTTCTGTTTGGCTGTCATTTAATGAGGTAGCGAATCAATTCAGAGGACTGAATCCTTGTAACAGGGCTATTAAAATGAAAGGAGAAAAGCGTATTAGCAATGAAAACTGGTCACTGATTAGGAAAAGGGTTAGAATGAAAACCTGTAGCCGCTGTGGCCCTCCAGGCCTGGAGTTCGACACCCGTGCCCTAGGGTACAGAGAGAAGACATTTTTGTTTTAGGTGAATTGCTCACAGAACATTTAATACACCGGTTTTTCACCATTTGCTGCACTGGGACACTTGTACCGGGATATTATCACACACACGAAGGAACCTATACAAAGATTCAGCTACACAACCAAGTATGCTGTCCCAGCGAATATATGGTATGTCTTAATAATAATAATTCATTACATTTATATAGCGCTTTTCTCAGTACTCAAAGCGCTATCCACACAGGGAGGAACCGGGAAGCGAACCCACAATCTTCCACAGTCTCCTTACTGCAAAGCAGCAGCACTACCACTGCGCCACCTGTGAGTCTTCTCTCCAGCATGCACACAAAATCACAGAACTAACCAAACTAAACAAAAGCCTGGAATGGGGCTTCCCTCTGACTACATCTGACTATGCTGCTTACAATGTGCAGGGCTGCTTATGTGTGTGTCACACTCTACATTGCAGTCAAACTTAATCTGTCCATTATATGAAGTGTTCTGCATAAAACAGCAACAACTCATTGATTGGTGTATATCAGGAATTGGCTTTACAATAAGGAAACTCCATAAGAGAAACAACATAGTACCACTCTTAATACAACTACTAATATGATCAATTGGTTAAGTAAGGCTTTGCAGGCTGTTTTTAAAATCACATACTTAGTTTAGAGACATAGACACAAGAATCCTAATTAAGAAAGGGTTTTAATTTAAACACAAAAGTTGTATCCTTAAGCCTGAACAAAACTGATCTGCTACCACAGCCCTCTAGGAATTAATTACTCAGATATGTGATTTTTATTTTTTTTTAAGGCTTCGACAAATACCCAGTTTTCTAACACACCCAAATCCGCATAATTACCACATCCAATAAGTCACAAAATATTCCATCCATCCCGCTATATCCTAACACAGGGCCACGGGAGTCTGCTGGAGCATGGAAATCCCAGCAAACACAGGGTGCAAGGCAGGAACAAATCCCGGGCAGGGCGCACACACACGGGACAATTTAGAATCGTCAATCCACCTCACCTGCATGTCTTTGAACTGTGGGAGGAAACCGGAGCACCCGTAGGAAACCTATGCAGACATGGGGAGAACATGCAAACTCCACACAGAGAGGACCTGGGAAGCGAACCCAGGTCTCTTTACTGCAAAGCAGCAGTGCTACCACTGTGCCACCGTGCCGCCCTCACAAAATATTTATCACTGGAAATGTATGAAAAATTTTATTTATTATTTTGTTACAGTATATGGTGTAATATTTAAAAATACATCGTATTGTTGGCCTACCAAGAATTTTTTCACATACAGTATAACCTTTTTCAATATTACTGCTATCATGTTACGAAAAATATATTTTTGTTTAAAAGAAAATCAATAGTTATTTAAATTTTTAGATACATCTTCGTCTCCAGTTGCAATAGTGTGATCAAACAAAGTGCGTATTACATTATGGCATGGGTTAAGAGCCCCTACCTTTACAGAAGACTGGCTTGATTTCTACCATTTGAGATCCCAATGAAAGCCTGCTATGCCTTACTTTGCATATACTCAGACTCAGTGGCTCCTTGGAAAAGGCGGATGGCCTCTAAGGGGCAAATATGTTATAAATATTTAAGATTATTAATATAAAGAATTGTGACCATACACCAAGAAGAACAAACACATATTATCTGATTTCCCATACCCTGGTCTATTTTTGTGCACTGTTTTATACTGATTCCATCTACAATGACCAACCAGTATTTTTAATCTGTAAAACCAGATTTAAAAAAAAAAAACAAGATATGAAATATATTTCAATATTTGAACTATATGATACTACCATTATATTATTAATTAACTTCTTTACTGAAAGAAAACTGAGTGAGTGAATTGATTGATTTGTCTTCAAATACAGAAAAAGTTGATGTTCTTTTACTATATGAAAAAAAAACCAACAACTGGCAACCGTTAACTCGAAGAGCTTGAACTTTACTTTTGTTGAATCAATGCAAAATCAAAATTTTACCATAATGGATTCATCTCGATATTGTATTTTCAACCTAATTTTGTTCTGTTTTCTGCAGCCTAGAGATTATGAAATTTTAGAATAATCTCTTAAAATGCAGAAATGTGAAAATCTACTTTATTCATTTTTATGAAGCAAAACTGTCAGGCTTTTTTGTCACACTGTTTCTGTTATACATGAAAGGCAGTTTAATTTGATAAGTTGAACAATAGAAGATAATGAAAGGGGAGGGAGGAGAAACCAGATTGGCTATATTTGTCAGATTTCATACAAATCATATTGGTGTTTTGGTTTAATTGTAAAATTTCTCATGTGTATGGATATTGCTCATCCATCCATCCATCCTCTTCCGCTTATCCGAGATCGGGTCGCGGGGTCAGCAGCTTGAGCAGAGATGCCCAGACTTCCCTCTCCCCGGCCACTTCTTCTAGCTCTTCCGGGGGAATCCCAAGGCGTTCCCACGCCAGCCGAGAGACATAGTCCCTCCAGCGTGTCCTGGGTCTTCCCCGGGGCCTCCTCCCGGTTAGACGTGCCCGGAACACCTCACCAGGGAGGCATCCAGGAGGCATCCTGCTCAGATGCCCGAGCCACCTCATCTGACTCCTCTCGATGCGGAGGAGCAGCTGCTCTACTCTGAGCCCCTCCCGGGTGACTGAGCTTCTCACCCTATCTTTAAGGGAAAGCCCAGACACCCTGCGGAGGAAACTCATTTCAGCCGCTTGTATTCTCAATCTTGTTCTTTCGGTCACTACCCATAGCTTATGACCATAGGTGAGGGTAGGAGCGTAGATGATATTGCTCATATTTATTATATTTGAAATAGAGTATAATCTGCACTATAACCCCTCAACACTGTAGTGTGTGGACTGGGCCTTTGCCTGGCCGGGACGCCTCCACGCTGAGAGGACCGAGAGAGTAAGCATGGCCAGAGCATTACCTCCCCTGAGACACTAGATGGCAGCCCCCCTCGGACTCCTGCAGGGCTTCATGGGAGTTGGAGTTTGGTGCAGACCTGTTGTGATCCATGGGCACTGCTAGGGGGTGCTGCAGCAAGATCTGCTGAACCATTATTGTTCTTCTGCCACACCTGGAAGTGCTGCCGGAAATACTGTAGGTCATCAAGCTCTTAATGCACTACCGGGTACAGTATAAAAGGAGCCAGCAGCTGCTACACGAGGAGCCAGAGTCGGGAGGAGGAAGACGAAGCTTGACCAGTGGAGTGAAGGAGAAAGGAAGACAAAAGAGAGAAGGAAGGATTTGTGTTGTGCAATGTGCTGGGAACTGTGCTGTACTTGTGGGAAACGGGGGAAGGCGTTTCCCATGAGGTAAAAAGGAAAAATTATGTATGCCTTGAACTTGTGTCCCACGCCTGTCTGTGTCGGGTTCAGGTAGCGGTGCCAGCCTGGCATTGCACAACTGTTACATAATTTGATTTAGAAAGCTCTTTGATAATAAACAATTCATAAGAATAGTTAACTTACTGCACTAGTTGAAGCTCATTCATCCATTGTTTTTCCCAGCCTTCTTTTCTCTATATATACAGTGTACAGTATATAAAATGTTAATGTCTGTTTGTCACGCGATTACTCGTAAACTAATGAAGCTAGAATCTTGATCTTGGTCTTAATCACAAGTGTATGACCTAATATGTTCTGGAAATTCAAAAAGTTTAGGTAGCAGCAACCTGGTGGGCACTGTACTGGTGGTGGGGAAATGTTTATTGTAATTGAAACATGGGCCCCATAAGCCCATCTTTTGTTAAAATCCTAATTCACAGTACATATATGTTTAGAATTCAAAATCAAGTATAATTTCTTTGCATTTTATTTTAGGACTGCATGTTTCACATGTTCTATAGTAAAAACAGTATGCAGAGCCTAAGTAAGCTAAACAGGGAACAAGGTAGAAATAAACATGGAATGGGGTACCATATTATCACAACACTTTTTCACTTGCAAATCTATCACAATAACTTATCAAGTGCAACACAAATCATTTTGTGTTCTTTACTGACCTGCTTTATCTATTACAGGATTGTAATGAGAGAAACCCCCCTGTCCTGTTATGCACATTGCCTGAAATGATAGTGACAGTCAAAATGCGTTCAGGAGACGGAGGTTGTGTTTTACCAACATGCTTGAAAAATCTATGAGGAAGCAACAAAAAGATATTATGGAAATGGAGCATATGATGATATTTATCTTGACTTTCAGAAAGCATTTAAAAGAAGTGGGAGTATATGGTGTAGCATTGGCTCAGACACAGGAAGAGAGTTATGGGTGCGAGAAACCCTATCAGCACTGGGTGAAGTTAAAAGTGATATTCCACTGAGGTCAGTGCTAGGGCCACTACTGTTTTTAATTTATATAAATGACTGGGGTCAGTGCTAGGGCCACTGCTATTGTTAACATATATAAGTGATTTGGATAGGAATATAAGTAGCAAGCTAGTTAAGTTTGCAGATGATACCAAGGTAGGAGGATTGTCAAATAATTTGGAATCTGTTGAATCTTTACAGAGGGACTTGGACAACATACAGGTTTGGGCAGATTTGTGGCAGATGAAATATAATGTAATTAAATGTCAAGTATTACACATAGGAAGTAAAAATGTTAGGTTTGAATACACAATGGGAAAGTCTGAAAATCGAAAGTACACCTTATGAGAAGGATTTAGAAATCATAGTGGACTCGACACAATCAACTGCCAGACAGTGTTCAGAAGCCATTAAGAAGGCTAACAGAATGTTATGTTATATAGTGCCCTGATGTGCAGAGTACAAGTCCAAGGAGGTTACGCTCAAGCTTTATAGCGCACTGGTGAGGCCTCATCTGGAGTACTGTGTGTGGTTTTTGTCTCCAGGTTAAAAAAAGGACTGCTAGAAAACGTCTAGAGAAGAGCGACTACAGAATTGCAGTGGATGAGTTATGAGGAAAGATTAAAACAGCTGGGCCTTTTCAGTTAAAGCTAAAGAAGGTTAAGAGGAGACATGATTCAAGTGTTCACAATTATAAAGGGAATTAATACAGCAGATCGAGACTGTTATTTGAAAATGAACTTCGCAAGAACACGGGGACACAGTTTGAAACTTGTTAAGGGAAAATTTTGCACTAACATTAGGAAATTCTTCTTTATTCCGAGAACCATAGATACATGGAATAAGCTACCAAGTAGCGTGGTAGACAGTAAGACTTTAGGGACTTTCAAAACTGGACTTGATGTTTTTTTAGAAGAATTAAGTGAATAGATCTGGCAAATTTTGTTGGGCTGAATAGCCTGTTCTTGTTTAGATTGTTCTAATGCACAAATCACATAAATACATCCATTCATTTTGAAATCCTGTTATGCAAACCAGGGTCACAGGAAACTGGAGCCTATCCTATATAGCAGGAAAAACAAAAATGTATCCTTGTGTAATTTATTAATTTTGTATGAGCTTCTTTTGGCTGTGTCTGCCAATTTAACTAAGACATTCTGTTCTATTTGTACCCAGCACATTACGAAGGAAACAATGAGATAATGACATTAACACTTTTTCTTTATGTTCTCAGAATTTATTTATAAGAAGTTCCTCTTTAGATATATATGTGTGCCAAAGAGTTTTAATCTGTTTTACTTTTTTATGAGCTTTAGATATACAAAAGAAATTGGTATCTTAAAAGATTATGCCATTTATGAGTATGCTGATTGGCGTAATCTGATGAACTCCTTGAGTGTGTTATGCAAATGAACCTAATTTACTTAAGATCATTCCTTTGTTATATTCTTCAGTCTTGTCATGGTAAACTAACCGGTTAACATGGCAGGATAACTCAAGTTTGCTGTAATAAAGGATGTCCAGCCGGTCAAGCTATTTGTAGGGGTGATCACAATAGCTCCTTATTTGACTTATTCTTTTTTTAGTGCGGCAGGATATTTGTGTGCATTTCGCAGCAGCCTTTTGCCTGCGAGGTCCTTGAGTTTTGGATATTCATTGTCGTTGGATTGGATCACGAGAGAAGACTCTTCCTTGTTGCCACTGAATTAGCTCACGGGAGGTAATATCTCATTTCCCAGGACCAGTGCTGTTTTCGGCTGGGCCAGATCTGTGAACATTTCAGGAACTGTTTGGGGAGTGTTACTAAACAATTATATTGTATTTAACACTAGAATTACCAAAGCCTACAAAAAAACTCATACTCCCGGCCCACCTTAAATCCCTTCGCACCTCTCAGTCAGCATCTTTTGTCTTGTAAATGTGTCGATAAGAACAAGCAGCAAGCAGCCTGCTATACCATCCCCCCACCACCGCAGAAAGGGCAGAGAGTTCTCTCAGTTCAAGTTCGTTTACCTGCGTGGTAGTTGCCGGGAGTTGTATAAGGTAAATAAATGCTTGCGGCTTGCTGTTTGCTGCTTGTGCTTATTGACACATTTACAACACAAAAGACGCTGAAGGAGAGGTACAAAGGAATTTAAGGTGGGCCGGGATTACAAGTTTTTCGTAGACTTTAGTAATTCTAGTGTTAATAGATTTCACTGCCGTAGTCCCATGTAACTGAAAGTACTTAGAAATGTTAAACAGAAGAAAAATGCTAATATTGGTGGCACACTTTAAATAGTTAAAAGAGTATTAGATAGGATTTAAATATAGTTGAAAAGTGTAAAGGGAATAAATAATATAAAACTCTATATGAGACCTTTCTTCTACCAAAAAGGAGATCTATGCTGTCTCAGTGATTCATTGATAAGCAATGGGGATGCACTGGTGAAGTAAGAATGGTGTGAGATAGCTCCTCATCCATGTGACATCTGGGCCTTAGGACTGTCCTTGATTGTGGCTAAGCTTGGGTGTTGTCCGAGAGTGACCTCCTCCCTGCCTGTTGCTTTCCCTGAAGTCAAGACCAAAGACTTTCATGGTCCATGGGGAGGTCTCTTTCTTTATGTAAAATGTGTATTTCCCTGACCCTTAGCAGCATCAAGGACAAGGCAGTAACTGCCACTTGACAGGGAATCAGTCCATCATAGGACACCCTTAAGCACACACTTATATTTGCTTAAACAAGGCCAGATTAAATTTGTAATTAACATAACAAGCACATTTTTAAATGTAATAGAAAAATCAGAACACCTAAAGAAAATAATAATAATAATAACTCTTTACATTTATATAGCGCTTTTCTCACTACTCAAAGCGCTCTCCCCCTTGAAGAACATGTAAGCTCCACTCAGGCACTGTCTGAGCCAGGATTTAAACTGACTCCCTCGAAGCTGTAAGGCAGCAGTACTGATTACTATGCTGTCCATGAAATTTTATTAATTATTTATTTTTATTATATCCAAATTAACATTCTCTAACCAACGTAATGAAACTCATGAGTGCAGTGACTGAAGCCCATTCTGGGAGCATCAACCAAAAGGCAGGAACTAACCGTGAACAAGGTGCCCGTTTATCTCAGGGTCTACTGATACACACAATCTTAAAGGGGAAAATTTAGAATTGCTAGTCAGTGTAACAAGGAGGTCTTTAGGATGCAGCAGGAAGACCAAAGTACAAGGAGAAGAATGCAGTAGAACAAAAGGAAAACAGGCAAACCCGAAACATCAAACGACTTTGTGTGAGATTTGAACCCAGCCTGGTTGACCCAGAAGGCAACACTGCAAAACACCGAACTGCTAAACATCACACAGGATGGCAAAATGTATGCACTTAAAAACAAGCACCACGAATCATTGGAACAGAGGTTTTAAATGTATACATAGACATAAGACTTGTAAATCAAGGAATTCATAAAACACAACATATATTTACCCATTCTAAAAATTAAGCAAATAGCTTAAAAATTACACCAAAAGAATATTTTAAATTTTTGCAAAGCTAATAGTTAAAAATATCAATATCCATAATAAGACAAGAATCAGATTATTGTTTAATGTTTCTTGCCATAGTCCTCATAGACCTGAGAAAAGGTGAGTTTGAGTCATTACTAAGGCTCCCCCATCTGCATGGAGATGTGAATGGCTGTCTAAACTTTACAAGCTAAACAGAAAGAGAGACTTTTTTTTTTACCTTTTTATCATTTTGATCTATGGGTGCACACCACTATATATATTTTTTGACATTTTATACTCACTGCTCCAAAAACATCACAGTCAGAGCAGTGTCATCCTGATCTGCTTAGAAACATGCTGTGATCCAAACGCATGGCTTCAAACCTTTGTGTGCTTGAGCTAAGCAGCTCAACTTCACAAACACATTGTTTCGCTTCATTAGATCATAAATAATAATGACTCTGTGAGCGTAAGCACACTCTCTCCTAAAATGAATTCCTAGCTGAGGTGAGTGTAGCACTGATCTCCTGCCAGACGTCTGCATTTTAATCTTTTACTTCTTTCTCTGGCATTCAGCAGTGGAAGAAGGTGAGAATAGGAACAGCCAGAGGGAAAGTAGTCATTCTCTAATAATAGAGAGCCAACAGTTGAGTAATCCATAAAGTCTCCATTTCTGTCACCTTCACACGTTGAGACATTCCCTTTGAGCTGTTAATTGTTTTCAGTGGGTATACTACAACATTATTCAGAAAATCTTTTAAAACGTTTAGAATTGTACAAGGTCGAATTCATTCAAGTAACTGTACACCACACATAACATTTTTATCACTAATAAAATATTTTATTTTGAAGGATTTTTTTGTTAGCAATAGACACATTTTTATTGTGAAGAATTTTTTGGAAGTAATAGACACCTTGACCCTGAATTAGATTAAACCACTTAAAGGATTTTATGTTTTTTTATATGAGGTGGGCAAAAGTAGGTTTACAGTTATGAGTATGTGAAACACAGCATTTATTCTTGTATTATTATTTATTTATTGTTGTATTAATTAATGGTATTATCTAAGGGTATTATTTGTCTTCTTATTTGTGTTCTTCTTATTATAATTAAAATGTGCTTCAGTGTAACAATCATAACATGAATGTCTTTTTCTATACAAACGACTATAGACCTACTTTTTTTACAACTCTTTTGTTTTTTCCAATTGCAGCACTGGCAGGTAAAGTGAATTGCTCATGGTCACACAACAGAGTCAATAGCACTCACAACCTCAGGGTTATGGATTATATAAAATATGTATGCATACATTGAAATAAAGAACATTACAGTGATACACAATACATCTTTTTAACATGATTTTGATTTTTCACATAAAGACCACATACATCATTTATACAGGTTATAAACGTTTATATAACAAATATGAGGCCACATTTACATTTTGTAGACCATTGTATAACTTAAATAAATATAAATGCAAATTTAAAAATCAATTCCACCCATACATTCATCACCACCTCAAAAACCTAAAATTAGAATCAGATTACCCAGATCAAGTGCAAATAATTAGAACATCACCCAATGGATCTTGTGTGTGAGAATAGCTCTCTGAGAACTTCAGAAATAAGATGCCTATGTGTTTGGGAAGGAATTTAAAAAGATCTCCAAACAACTGGAAATCACCATTTCACTGTTTGTAAGATCGACTATAAGTGTAAAAGATTTCAAACAATAGCAAACGTGTCCAGGTCAGAACACCCCAGTAAGATGCTGAAAGGAGTCTCTTTGAATCCCAGAATTTCATCACTGGTTCCTCTCTCCATGAGTCTATCATTTGAAAAAGTCTGTTCAGATTGGATCTACATGTGTGGTGTACCAGGATCAAGCTTGTTCTGTCCATTAAGAACATTAGGGCACAACTAAAGTTTGCCCATGAACACCTAGACAAACACCAGGAGCCTCATGCATAATGCCATACATAGTATTCACACTAGAACATGGCATACAGATAAAAACGGAAATGTTCGTACACACAAAAAAATCCAGATGCATATATGAAGCACGTGCCTGCTGCCACTCCCCAAACTCCTTCCAGAATTATGCCTCTTTGAATATGTAAATCAATATAAATAGCCCTTAAGCTCAGTGTTCTGTGAAAAGGTAATGGCAAAAGCACTGGGGAAATTGAAGAATTTCTGCAAATACCAAGTGGAGGCAAGGAAAAATGTACTATTTGTTGGTTTAAACAGTGGTATAAACAAACGAAAAGAAGTTGATCGAGTGACATAGAGTGTCGGAAAAACTCAAAAGCTCAAGTTCAGAAAGTCGTACAGTTCCCGAAATAAAAAAGAATTTGTCAGATATCAAAGTCGCTGTGAAAAGGCGAGTCATAGCCCACCGTCTGAATGTCGTATGAAAGCTTATTAGGGTAAAGAGAAAAGAATAAAAAAAAAATAGGGACACAGTGGGGAAAAAAGCTCGAAATGTCAGCTTTAATCTCGAAATATCTACTTTAATCACGTAGTTTATTTTGTCATTAAAGTAGAACATCATAAACTTCATCTTAAATTCGTTTAATTCACTAGTTTCTCAAATCACAATGTAACTAAAGTAGCATGTTAAATGCTTTGTTTTGTATATGTTCTTCTATGTGCTCTATGTGTGTGAATCACTACGTGCTTCATAAACGGGCTTTCTCTTCCTCCGACAGGACACAGAATCCATTACATTTGTGATATTGCAGCTCTCTGAATAATTAAAATACTGAGATGTATACTTGATATCATTTTCATGATGACAGGAATTAAAGCATGTTATTAAACATGGGAATATGGTGGCGCTGTGATAGTGACGAGCTGGCGCCTTGTCCAGAGATTGTTCATACCTGATGCAAGATGCTTACTGCGCTGTGCGCAACCTTCGATGAAATCATTTATTGCAGCAATACTGTCTCTTTCAGACATACTAACCCCCAATTCCTGTCCTTACTTTTCTTTCTCCAAATACCCAATCTCCATACAATCAGCTCTGTAATAGATGTAAAGCCATCTGTAAGCTGAAAATGCTGATTCTTCAAAACTTTGAGGGAACATTGAAATATCTTCGTAGTACATGTTTAATTATTCTATCCATCTATCCTTCCAGTGTTGCTCCAGCCCCAGCTAGAATACAGTGTGAGGCAGGAACAATTCGTGAACGGGGTGCCAGCTCCTTGCTAGCACTGCGACACCATGTCCTCACATGTTTAATTATTAACAATATAGATTATTTAAATGAAATTAAAGTTTTATCTGTATAATATAATAAACATATTTTTCTGCATTTCATCTTAAAAATTATATTGTCATCATATGTAAATACGTGCTAAAGTGGCTCAGGTTGTCCAATATTTTAACTGTATCGCAAGTTTACAATTAGGTGATTGTACTTATAAGTACAAACAGTTCTACAAGGAGCACTTGATGGACTGATTGATTGTGTTTATATTTCTTGGAATGAAACTGTTTCTGAACCACGAGGTCTGTACAGGAAAGGCTCTGAAGCGTTTGCCATTTGAGAGCAGTTCAATAGACAGTGCGCATGGCTGAGGCAGCATGTGGTTGATGCTGTATACCGATAATTCTCTTTCTGATCAGCTACTGTAGAGCTGTGATTCCACACTCAGATACAGTAATATAAATATTCCGAGTGGTGCAGTGAAAGTAATATGGAAAAGGATGATCTGCTGCGGCAACCCCTAATGGGAGCAGCTGAAAGAAGAAGAAGAAGGTGCAGTGAGAGTAACAACGCTAAAGCAGCTATGGTATTTAGAATAGTTTGACCATTCTGTGGACTATTATATTGTTACAGGTTAATTACAATCAGATGCCTTAAACTAATAAACAATATACGGTTAATTTCAGTGTATATAATAAAGCCACGTCAGGGATGTGGATCTAAAAAAGAAAGGGAAACCACACTGGAACAAAAGCGCTGCTTTGACACTGGGTGCCGCCAGTTTGCAAAACTGAGCGGAGAACTTGCATATGCCAGGGTTTGAGCTACAGTGAAAATGTTTGTGGCTTCACGCCAAGTTTAGGTTTTATACATCACGATTTGAGCATGGAAACAGGAGTACATAACATTTTTGTGCGTACGCACCATTTATACATGAGGCCCCAGGACATCTGGAACAATATGCTCTGTGTAGACAAGGCAAAGAGTTACTTGGTCACAGTACAAGAACACATGTTTCACAAAAACTAAAGACAGTATTCAATCAAGAACATTCTGATACCAACTGTAAAGCATGGAGGTGGAAATGTTATGGTTTGATATTGTCATGTTGAATCAGTGAGAAAAGGAACAGCCAGAGGGAAATTAGTCATTCTCTAATAAAAGAGCATCAACAGTTGAGAATCCACAATAAATTCTTCACTGTAACAGATGGTGCTTGAGGATAATATGAGGCCTTCTGTTAGGAGAAGTTCAACCAAAACTGGACCCTACAACATGACAATGACTCTAAACCATAGTCTTTTAAAGTATGGGTCACGGGTTATCACCTTTTGGGTCAAGCGTGGTTATAACTAACCGTTGTAGTCAATGAGAAACAGTCATGTAGGTTTGCAAAGTGCCTTGCAGTGGGTCACTGTGGGTAATCAATGCCTAATCATTGCTTAAATATTGCTCCACTATGACAGCTGGTGGTGTTTGTCCAAGGGGGACTAATCAATCCCTCCCGCTACGACCGTTCTGATGGTTCTGAAGACCCCAATCTGATGGTCTTCATGGACTGGGCTTTAAAGAGACTGAGAAAGGCAAGATTGGGTCATGAGAAAAAAAACTTTAAGAATCTCTGCTCTAAACATACCAGTAAATACACCAAGGAATGGCAGAAAAGAAGTAATGAAGGGTTCTGAAATGGTCAAGTCAAAGCACTGATTTGAATTCCGTCAAGATGTTGTGGAAGAATTTGAAATGGGCTGAGCACGCAACTTATCTCTCATACATTGCACAGCTGAAAGAATTGTGCATGGAATTGTGGCAAAAAATTTCTTGCAGTCAATGTCAGTGAATGTTAGTTACAGGAAATGGCTACTTGAGGGGGCAATACCAGTGATTAGACCCAAGAGTGGCCTTAGTTTTTTCATAGAGAGAATGTGCTTTTTAGTCAATTGTCCAAAGAGCCAATTTGACTTACTATTTATGGCCAGGATAGTTTTGCAATTCAGCGATAAATGTTGAATGCTGAGTGAATCTGGCAGGCATACAGTGGCTAAAGAAAGTATTCACCCATTTGAACTTCTCCCATTTTTATATAATAGTGAATCACAGTTGATTTAATTTAACATTATTGACATTACATTGATCAACAGTAAAATACTTTTTAATGTCAAAGTGGAAATGGATCTCTGTAAAGTGGCATAAACTAATTAATTACAAATATAAAAACAAAATAAATGACTACATATGTATTTTTAAGATGACACTCCTAAATCATCACTGGTGCAGCCAGTTGATTATGGAAGTCACAAAATATGTTCACTGCTGATCAACTGTCTGAGGTTTCAATTGATTGTAGCATAAATGCACCTTATCTGGAAAAGCCAAGTTGTGCAGAGTCAGTATGGTGGGCTAACCTATAAAATGAAGACAAAAGAACACTCCAAGGAAATAGGTGAAAAGGTAACTGAAAAGCACAACTCAGAGAATGGAGACAAGATCATTATGAAACCGAAAAAGTATTGCACAGCTGTGAACCTACTTAGAGTAGGCAATCCACAAAAACAGTGACAGTATAAGAAGAAAACAAGTGAGGGAAGCCACCAAGTTGGTCTGAGAACTCTGAAGGAGTTCCACGTTACTGTGGAAGAGATTAGAGAGACTGTGCAGACAGCAACTGTTGTCCGGATGCTTCATCAGTCACAGCTTTATTTGAGAGTGGCAAATAGAAAGCCACTGTTATAAAATGCACATAACCTCTCAGCTAAGGTTTGCAAGAAGGCACAGGTAGTGCAGTGGTAGCGCTGCTGCCTCACATTAAAGAGATCCTGTGTTTGTGTCCTGGGTTCTCCCTGTGTGGAGAGTGCTTTGAGTAGTGAGAAAAGCGCTATATAAATGTAAAGAATTATTTTATTATTATTATTAAGGTTCTATGGTCTGATGAGTCCAAATTTAAGCTTTTTGCCATGTTTGAACACTACACATTATCAAATACACACCATTCCCACATAGTGGAGGCAGATCCAGGCTGTGGGATGCTTCTCTGCAGCAGATCCTAGAAGGCTTGTGAGGGTAAAATGAACACAGTAAAATGCAGGGAAATGCTGGAGAAAAACCAGATGCCGTCTACAAGAAACAACGCCTTTGGAGAAGATTTTTTTTCCATCAAGACAATGGCCCCGAGCATAAAGCCCAAGATACACAGGGATGGCTTCTAAATAACACTAGGAGGTAGCATACCTTATATGTGTACTCAATGCCCAAAACAGCAATAGATGAGAGCAGGTAAATCAGGAGTTGTGATTTGGGTGACAGTTTGCACGTAGGGTCTTTATAAGAACCCATGGCCAGAGGCAAATTGATGCTAGAAAGTTCAACTAGTAGGAGGAAGAGATAGAGAGATTGGACATTTTGCAGCAACAGGACAAAACAGTCATTGAGGAGGACCACAAAGTCTTCAGGATGACATTTATGTTTATCTAAACTGCACTTTGCTTATTCCTATCATGCATTGTTAAATAAAGATACTATTTTGTTTAATTTTTGTCTTCTTTTGACTTAATCAGGGTGCCAAGGGCGACCCCAAATACTTTTTTCTATTACCATATTAATAAACTACAACATCATAGCACCAACAAATGCATGTATTTTAAAATGCAAGCAGAAAATGAAACCTACAAAAATGCATCTTTCTACAAGGTGTAAAATAATTTCAATTGTAATTTATTTCCATAAGGTACAAAATCCTCTTACCAATTTACCAGAAATTCTAACTTGAAGATCATTAGGGTTTTGTCCTGTATGGATGGGCAATGAAATTGGAATGTCTTTAATGTGATTGTACAGGTCAGGGAGTCACATAATGCAATTTAATTTTTCTGCTTTAGACATAAGATTAGATTTCACCATAATTAGTTTATCACATGTTATCAAAAGTCTGAGTTGTGAATGCTGTATTTCAAATAAAGCACAGAATGATGTTGCTTCAAAGGTGTTAAAATAAGCTTTTTACTCTAAGACACCTAGTTTTAATTCCTTTACATTATATTAATGATAGTGGCAATAAAAATGATCATTACTACTAACACTACTATTATTTTTAGGGGCACAGTGGTTTGTGCTGCTGTATTCAGTTTGAATCGGAGGTATGCTTTTTTTTTTTTTTTTAATAATTCATTTATTTGTCACATACATAGTTATACAGGACAACATGCAGTGAAATGCATCTTTTCGCATACCCCTTATGGTCAGAGTGCAGGGTCAGCCATTGTACAGCGCCCCTGGAGCAATTGAAGGTTAATTCTGGTGGAATCTCCATGTTCTCCTCATGGTTGTCTGCTTTTCCTCTGGATACTCTAATTTTCCTCATACATTCTCAAAGAGAGATCTGTGAGAGTGTGTGTGTGAGTGGGCCCCATGATGAACTGGCTCTCTGTCTTGTGCTGCTTCCTTCCTTGGACCTTGTGCTACTGCTTAAAGTCTTTGGACCCCGAATTAGATCAAGTGGGTTTGATGATGTTAGCTACATGATTTTTATTAAGTAAACCAGTCTTTTAGAATATTTTGAGCAAGTTACTGCAGTAGTCGACAAAAGCAAAGCATGTGACATAATTTACTTAGACTTCTAAAAAACAAGGAGCTGTTCGTATCAGAGGTAACCAACCAAACTGGATCTCAGGTTGGCCAACAGACAGGAAACAAAGAGAAAAAATAAGAAGAGAATGTTCTACATGAGGCGAGACCATTGGAGGAGTTCCTCAGGAGTCTTTCCTGGGACTATTTCTGATTTATATGACTGACTTAGATTTCAGAATAGTTAGAAAACTGGTGTAATCCACAGATGATACTAATATTGAAACATCTCAGGATGTGCATCCCAGGACTTAAGAACATGTCGTACTCCAACAGACTCAGAGAATAATTATACCTGTTTAGGCTCAAGCAAAGGAGGCAGTGTGGGGGTCCTATTCTCAAAGGCATCAATAAAGCAGACCCAGGTGAATTCTTTTAACTAAACAGTGAATCACGTACTCGAGGACAAAAGTGGAAATAAAGGGGGAGTGCATTTAGAACTGAAGCCAGAGAGCACTTTCTTTATGCATAGAGTTGTCAGAATCTGGCACAAACTACAGAGACATGTCATTGAATGAAAAACTTTGGGAACCTATAAGAAGTATCTTGAGAAAATATTGGGACATCTTAGTTAATAGCTTAATAAACAAGCTTGACAGACTGAATGTTCTCCTCTCATGTTTTATGTGTTTCATACTTTTAAGGTTGTTCCAAGGTATCGCTCCTGATCTCAGTCTGAAGTAAAGTCTAATTCCAGAAGAACAATATTTGGGGTTATGTGTGGCATTACTAAGCTTTGTTACCTTCACTAATTACCACAGGAAGCATAGGAGTGACATAGAAACAAGCACATATCACCAACGACATGTGTTTTCTTTGTTAGCCAAATGTGTTATTGTATTGTTCAACTAACATTTTATTATTATTATTATTACTAGCTGTACTACTCATCTAATGCAGGATGAAATCCAGGTAATCAATGTAGACCACAGTGTTAACGTTTCAAGTGCACCAAGCAATGCACATCTCTCAGCTATATACCACATACTATGGGACTTGGTTGGGTATGATTTCCGACTGCTTGATGATTTCTGAGTTGTTGATTCGTATTAAAAGATCAACTTCAGAGTCAATACAGTGCTAATGTTTGTGATGTGCCAACTTTTGGAATAGGCAGAGGTATGGCAACTGGACACACATCTTTTTATTAAGGTAGACTATTATTATTGTTATTAATTTTTTATATCTAGTAAAGAAGCAAACCAAATCGCAGTAAGAAACCCAGGGTTCACATTCCGGACCCTGCCTGCATTGAGTCTGCATGTTCTCCCCATGTCTGGGGTGTTCTGGTTTCCTCGCACTGTCCAAAGACTGGCAGGTTAGATGAATTGGTGATGCTAAATTGAGCCTAGTGTGTGCTTGGTGTGATGGTGTGTGTGTGTGTGTGTTTGTGCTGCAATGAACTGACACCTACAGTATGCTAGATGTGATAGGCTCCAGCCTCAAGGCAACCCTGTTCTGAATTAAGTGGGTTAGAAAATGACATGACAAATACGTTACTGACATGTGAAATTTATATGATCTTCATACATTTGCTTGCTTGATACATTCCTGGTCCCCATATTTCCATCCACATCTGATAATTGCTGGGATAGGCTCCAGCTGCCCCGTGACCCTGCCCTGTAAAAGTGGGTTAAGAAAATAGATGGGTAATGCATTATTTTTTTTTTGATATCCATCCATCCATCCATCCATTGTCCACCGCTTATCCGAAGTCGGGTCACGGGGGGCAGTAGCCTAAGCAGGGAAGCCCAGACCTCCCTCTCCCCAGCCACCTCCTCCAGCTCCTCTGGGGGGACCCCGAGGCGTTCCCAGGCCAACCGGGAGATATAATCCCTCCAGCATGCCCTGGGTATGCCCCGTGGCCTTCTCCCAGTGGGACATGCCCGGAACACCCCCCCTAGGGAGTCGTCCAGGTGGCATCCTGACCAGATGCCCAAACCACCTCAACTGACTCCTCTCAATGCGGAGGAGCAGCGACTCTACTCCGAATCTCTCCCGGATAACTGAACTCCTCACCCTATCTCTAAGGGAAAGTCCAGCAACCCTGCAGAGAAAACTCATTTTGGCCGCTTGTATCCGTGATCTTGCTCTTTCTTTTTTTTAATAACATGGCATATTTAAACCTGCTTAATGCAATTAAGTAAGGCAGTAATTTGTTTTAAGGAAGGTATTCAAGAACTTTTATTTGGTTCCATAGCAAAATATTTTAGTCAGCATTGTACTTATGGCCATCCCCCTTTGAAGACAGAGTGCTGTACTTTAATTCGCCATGATCATAGGTGGAAGGGGGGAGGGAGTCCCCTCGATGACAGAGTGTGTACTTTAATCTGCCATGATTGACAAGGGGGAAAGGCTTCAGTACAGAAGTTTGTGCTTTCTTTCACCATAACTGAGGAGACATCTATGCTATTTATGGGCCACCAGCACTATGGGTCCTCTATTCATCATACCCTAAGCAACCCCCCTATTTGCACCCTTGCTCATAGCCTATCTTGGTTTATTGATTGCAGGATAGTAAACAGCCCCAGACTGGGCACAAGTCCTTTGCAAGGCCCAACTGCACAGACAAGGCTAATTTAGAATTGGTAAATAACTCAATACACATATCTTTACCCTTGTTGTACCTTTAATATTCTGTGACGCTTACATTCTCCTCACCTCACAGCCCAAAGATCAATGAAACAATTAGTTGTCCATGCGGCAAACTCTCCAAAGTGGACCAAGTCATACCACCGACCGCCCACTCACCTGATGAAACAACTGGGTGTCCATGTGTTGAAATGAAACATTAAAAGATCAAGTCTCTGTTAAGGAGCTCTGTTCCTTTAGTCATCCAGGGGCCTCTAGGGTTTTCAATTAGACTTGCCACTGAGTACCCAGAGGGCGCCTCTAAAGTACTCCTCACACTTTCAGCTCTACTACTCATACACTCAGCAGGTTCGATCAGCACCTGTCAGACAGGCAGACATTTTATACTGCTGCAGGGTTTAACTGTCCATTCTCCATAAACATACTCAGGAGTCGAATAATTTTTGAACACTGAGCGATGCTATGTTACATTTCTTTGCTCCAACTCGCCATAACTATTTCAAACTACTTGTGAGGTCCTTCATGTGAAGTCTCTCTGCCTGCTGCTTCTGTGGCTCTCTGAACTTAACCTGGATCCTTCTCCAAATGTTCATGCTCCCATACTCCCTGCTACATAGCGGCAGACCTCTGCTGGGATGTCGGTCTCGTTATATTGAAGCATGCACATGCCATTAGGCCTCTGAATCACATGCATATACCCGGACAATCACAGCTTTTTGAATGCCACCATTGACTACTTATACTGAAGTGCGTCTCAATGCACAAACCTCATTTCTTAAGGTGAGTGCACCTTTAACTATTTATAAATGCGATCTGAACTGTAAACAGTTGAATATCGTTAATTTATATGAAAACCACTGATCCTGTGATGTGGCTTGTCACACCTACAGAATTTCTTTACAGATAACAGGTGAGTGGGAGCAGAATTGTGTTAGGTTAATTAGTGTACTTACATTGGCCTGTATACTGTAGGTAAATGTTGGCCTGTGTGCCATGTGTCACAAACGTGCACATGGGGGGCAGTTTACAGGTTCAAATACTGATATTCGTCAGCCAGACCGGGGTTGGCGCTTTCAATCCTCTCTCCTCTTGTTCTTCTGCAGGTCACCCAAAGACCCTGCCTCTTTATGATATCACCACCGGTCAACCCACTGTTGAAGTCACTTTTGGCCAGCACTCATGATGTCACTTCCCATACACAGAATCCATTATACCGCCACATCAGTTCCTGTTCCGGCCATCCTGACCCCACCTCTTCCTTTTCTCCACCATATTTAAGTTGTTAATCTGTTAGCCAGTTCCAGTTTGAACTCTGCCTGTAAAGACGTGTTTTCTTTATTTTTGCATATTTTGCAGTATACAGGACGGCCATCCCCAAACCTTTTTGGGTCTCTTGTCTGCTTTTTGCCACATATGTGATGGACTAATGTTGATACCTGCCCTGTGCTATATGGTCATGTCCTAGTGACCCATCCATCCACTTTGTAAGAGCCAAAATGAAAGCTTTGGCCTGGTTGGAAGCCTATCTCAGCAGCATTGTGGATAACACTATTTTCTCCTAGAGGAGACTAGGTTTAACTGGACAGATGTTCTGAGAAAAAAAAGAGGTGAAAAACATAAATACAATAAAAACTTTGATACCGTCTGCCAAATCAGACTTGGCACATAAACTTCCTCTGATGCTTTAATATTCCTAAGAGCTCATTTCTACTGCATAATCTGAACTTTCAAATTAAATGTTAGACAAAGAAATGTCACACAAACTGGACAGAAAGGACGGGAAAGAGTTAAATATGAGGAATAAGAGGCCAAGACCACCTGCACTGTAAGATTCAGAAAAAATGAAGATATTAAGGATTTTAAGATGTCAGTAGCCATCATCTAGAGCAGGGGTGGGCAAACTATGGCCCGCGGGCCACATCCGACCCATTGGTCTTTTTAATCCGGCCTGCCGAAGATTGGTACAAAATTGCCCAAATCAAATCATATCATAATTATGACTGCATTCGTTTGACATTGTCCTGTAATGCCTGGTGTTCCACCAGGTGGCGCATTAGGCGCAGTGATACATTGATTTTGCGGAGCCCGGGTTACTCTCTGTTATTACTCTGCTACTGCTCTGACCCCATCTGCAACAATGAGTGGGCCAAAGAAAAGAAAAGTCGACAGTGAGTGCTGAGTGTTGAATGGACAACTAAATACTTTTTCACTGAAGTCCGGACAAAAGCTGTATGTCTTATTTGCCAAGAAACCGTTGCGGTTTTAAAGGAATACAACATCAGCCGTCACTTTTCCACCAAGCATGCTAATTACGCTAACAACCAGTCAACGCAAGAATGGACGGCTACCGTTCAGAGGTTGGCAGCTAGTTTGCAGGCTCAGCAAAACACCTTTATCCGACAAACTGCCATCCAAGAATCAAGCACGAAGGCAAGTTATGTGCTGGAATTCAAATTAGCAAAGACCAGCAAGCCTTTCTCCGAAGGGGAGTTTCTCAAAGAGGGCATTGTAGAGACAGCAGGTATCTAGTGTCCTGAGAGCAAGAACAAATTTGAAAAAATGAGCTTATCACGCAGGACAGTGACTCGCCGTGTTGAGCTCATTGACGAAGACTTAGCTAGTAAGTTAAACAAAAAAGCGGAGTCATTTATATTATATTCTTTGGCACTGGACGAAAGTAATGACATAAAGGACACCGCTCAGCTTTTAATTTTTATCAGAGGGATTAATGACAATTTTGAGATAACGGAGGAGTTTTTGGCCATGGAATCCCTAAAGGGGAAAACACGGGGAGAGGACTTGTATGACAGCGTGTCGGGGGTCATAAATAGGCACAAGCTACCTTGGAGTACGCTCGCCAACGTTACCACAGATGGATCACCAAATCTGACTGGAAAAAACATTGGGTTGTTCAAAAGAATCCAGGAGAGTATGAAGGAGGACAACCCTGAGCAGGAGGTAATTTTCTTACACTGCCTAATCCACCAGGAAGCACTGTGTTAATCCGTATTGCAGCTTGACTACGTAGTGAAGCCAGTTGTAAAACTCGTTAACTTTATTTGAGCAAGAGGACTTCAGCATCATCAGTTTATTAAGTTTCTTGAAGAAATTGATGCTGATCACCAGGACTTGCTTTACCACTCCAATGTCCGCTGGTTAAGTTTGGGGAAAGTATGTCGACGAGTGTGGGAGCTCAAACAGGAGATTATCTCATTTTTGGAGCTACTTGAGAAAGCTGACGATTTTCCTGAGCTGAGTGACACAGATTGGCTTTGTGATTTAACTTTTGCTGTGGTCATACTGACACACATGAATGAGCTGAACGTGAAGCTACAAGGGAAAGACCAGTTTGTGCATGAAATGTATACAAACGTCAGAGCCTTCAAAACCAAGCTAGCTATACAAGCATGAGTAACAAGAAGAAAAGTCAGAAAGAACCGGAAAAGAAACTTAAAGCTGCATCGAAGTCCGGACAGACTTCCGGCCTGAGTGCAAGTGTAAGGTATGGCATCACGGAGACTGACCTAGAACAGGCAGAAGAGTGCGCAGAATTCCTGGGACCCCGCTCCATTGTATCGTCTCCAGTCGAGAGTGAAAATGGGAGCGAAGGCGCAAGTGATACAGGTCGCGAGGGATCGCCGATTTCTGAGGATCATTCGAGACTAGAAAGGGCTCTGCAGGACGTGCTCTCATCTACTCATCGCGAGCCTGTAACAGGAGCTGCATTTTCACTTGCGGAGCACGAAAGCAGAAGCGAACTGTCCGAACTGAAAGAGATGATCGCTACACAGAAAGAGATGATCGCTACACAGTCCACTGCCATAGTTACGGCCATGAAGGAGCTTAAGAAAGATAACACAAATGATCTTAAGAAGGTGGCCACTGAGCTCAAGAAGGATAACAAAGATAAGGAAACGCGTCTATTTGAACGTTTCGACGTGAACTTTAAAGGCATGTTGGAGAAATTAGTGGAACACATTGAAGAAACTAACTCCAAACTGAAAAGGCTTGATGATCATATTAATGACGTTTCAGATCAGCTGGAAGACGTTAAGCAGGGACTCACGGCTCGAGTGGAAACAGCGGAACAAATGGCATCTAACGCCGATGAAAAAGCCACAGCTGCGAACTCGGAATACAAAAAACTTGGAGACAGACTTGCAGCCCTGGAGGATGGGTGCAGAAGAAATAATATAAGAATTGAGGGTATACCTGAGAAACGAGAAAGCTCAAGCCCAGTGAAATTTGCAGTAGAATTACTGTCTAAAATAATTGGAGATGACTTTAAACTCGACAATGAGATAGCCACGGCTTATCGCACAAAGATACCAAGCGCCTTTAAATCTAGGTCTTTTATTGTCCGCTTCGAACGACTAAGATGTAAGCTTGATGTGATGGCACTTCTCAGACACAAGCAAGAGATTATATTCGAAAATAATCTTATTCGTATTTTTCCCGACTTCTCACCATCAACAGCTGCAAAACGCAGATCCTACAACGACATTAAAAGGATGCTACGGGAAGCCGATATCAAATACAGCCTCTTGTATCCTGCCAAATTGAAAGTGAAAGTTCAAGATGGACATTACATCTTCTTCAGCAAAGAAGAAGCTGAAAAAGAATTAAAGAAGCTGTTTCCGACACTTTTTTGAAAGTTAATTAAAATTAAAGAGCCATATTCTATCAAGGCACGGGAAAGACCTATGATCTGATCGCTGGATCCATGTTTAAAGAGACTGGTATTATAATTATACATCTTATTTTCTTTTTTTTTTTTTTTTTTTGTTTTTAGCTGGACTTTATATGTTATATGTTTTAATCAGAGTTATAGAGTTATAGACGTGAGTGTGAAAATGTGGAAGTGATTAAAGTAGGATTCGTTTTATTTATTTATTTTTTTTATTCCTTTTTTTTTTATTTTTTTATTTTTTTTATTTTACTATACCTTAAAGTAGACTGTTTAACTTCATACCCTTGGTTTAATGCTTGTTCTACTATTTATACAATTACCATTATACCATTACAGTAGGAATTACCAGGTTTATCCTAGACTAGTTTTTAAAATCACTCCCAGGGTTGTTTTCTTTTTTTTTTTTTTTTTTTTTTTTTTAATCTTAATATCTTAACTTAAAAGCGCTGAAGATTATTTCAAGCTTAAATATTGTTAATGAGAACATTTTCGGCAGATAGTATTAAGGATTTAACTGTAAAAGATATCTCTGTTTTAATTCTGTAACGCCGCTGCAGGGTGGGGTTTGTTTTGTTTTGGACGTGCTCTGTCTCTTCGTATGTCAGAGGACTGGAACATCGCGAAGTGGGGTCTAGCCTCATGTGGGGAGGCAAAATGGGGGGGTGGGGGGATAAAGGGGGGAGAGAAGGAGAGCAGGTTATATTTAATCTATTCTTATAATCCTTATAATTATAAATATCAATGCAGCAACAGGCTAACATGCAACAACTCCTGGGGAAACTAAGATTAAAACTGCCATATTACCAATTAAAACTATAAAATGACATTAAAAACTCAGAATCAATGTCTCCATGATGGGACAGTTAACTTTGTGAGCTGGAATGTTAAAGGCCTGGATCACGAATTAAAGAGAAAGAAAGTATGCTCTCACCTAACAGGCTTAAACGCTAAAATAGTATTTTTACAGGAGACCCACTTACTAACCAAGGATCAGTTCAGATTACAAAAAGACTGGACTGGCCAAATGTTCCATTCTAGCTTTATAAAGAAAACTAGAGGGGTGGGAATTCTCATACATAGAAAAGTTCCATTTGTAGCATCAGAGGTAGTGTCGGACCCTGAAGGGAGATATGTGATGGTCATGGGCAACTTATATAACAGTAAAATGATTTTGATAAATGTTTATGCACCCAATGTTGATGATAAGGAATTCATGCAAAATCTATTTGTATCCATTCCCAATGTGAACACTCATAAAATTATAATGGCTGGGGACTTTAATTGTGTTTTAAATCCACTCTTAGATAGGACTCCCGTGACAGGGGGGACGACATCTAATACTGCAAAGATAATTACACAGTTTTTAAATGATCACAACTTATCAGACCCCTGGAGGTTTCTTAACCCAAACTCAAGAACATATTCATTCTACTCACCAGTGCATTATAGCTACTCAAGAATTGATTATTTTTTTATAGATAATAATTTCCTGCCTACAATTAAATCATGCAAATATGACACAATTGTTATCTCTGACCATGCCCCTCTAGTCTTGGAGCTAAAATCAATAAGCCCCTCGTACTCACCTCGCAGATGGCGTCTTAACCCTCTTTTATTGGCAGACGAGAACTGCACAGAATTTATATCCAAACAAATCAGCTTCTTCCTAGAGACAAACACGTCTACAGAGGTTTCTGCAGGAACACTCTGGGAAACTCTAAAGGCCTTCCTAAGAGGCCAGATTATTTCATATCTTTCCCATAGAAATAAATTAGAAACCAAGAAAGTGTCAGAGCTAAGAAATGAAATTACTAGAATAGATGAAGAACAAGCCAGGCGTCCAAGTGAAGCTCTTCACAGGAAAAGGCAGGCCCTGCATACAGAACTTAACATCTTAACAACTAAAGAAACTGAACAACTTATTTATAAGTCTAGACAGCATTACTATGAACACGGAGAAAAAGCTAATAAGCTTTTAGCTCAACAAATTCATAAACAAGAAGTTCACAATGCAATACCAGTAATCACCAACAAGAATGGAGAAGAAATCATCGACCATAATAAAATAATGCACACATTTAGAGATTACTATAAGTCTTTATATTCCACTGAGCCCAAAGAAGACAATATGCAATCTAATGCATTTCTGGATAATTCACAAATACCACAAATAGATGCTTTAAGTGCTGAGGAACTAGATAAACCTCTAACGCTAACAGAATTACTAGACGCTATAAAGTCACTACAAAGCGGGAAATCATCAGGCCCTGATGGTTACCCCGTAGAGTTTTATAAGAAATTCTCCACTCAGCTAGCTCCACTCTTATTGGTAACATTTACAGAAGCTAAAGACCACCAAATACTACCTCAAACATTTCGACAAGCATTAATCACAGTCTTTCCTAAACAAAATAAGGACTTGTTGCAATGTGCATCATATAGACCAATTTCACTCCTGAATAATGATGTTAAGATACTCTCAAAAATCCTAGCTAGAAGGATGGAGAAAGTGCTGCCCTCGGTAATATCACAAGATCAAACTGGATTTATTAAAGGCCGACATCTATCTTCAAATCTCCGACGCTTGTTTAATGTTATATATTCACCAGCAAAATCAAACACCCCAGAGATATTACTATCATTAGACGCAGAAAAGGCATTTGACATGATCGAATGGAATTACCTTTTCACTGCATTGGAGAAATTTGGGTTTGGCCCGAATATTTGTGCTTGGATTAAACTACTGTATACCAGTCCAGAAGCTTCAGTTTGTATTAATAAAATTTGCTCAGACTACTTTAAACTAGAACGTGGTACCAGACAAGGATGTCCCTTGTCGCCACTGTTGTTTGCAATCGCTATTGAACCACTGGCGGTTCACTGCCGAAATTCTCATCAGATAAAGGGGATTGTCAGAGAAGGACTGGAACAGAAAATTTCTTTATATGCAGATGATATGGTCTTATATATATCGGACCCAGAAAACACTGTCCCTGCTGTGTTAACAGCACTAACAGAATTTCAAAAGATATCTGGTCTTAGAATTAATCTGAATAAAAGTATACTCTTTCCAGTGAACTCACAAGCATATAATAATAAATTAGACACCCTACCTTTTACCATAGCAGATCAGTTTAAATACCTAGGGGTAAATATCACAAGTAAACATAAAGCTCTTTATCAACAAAATTTTGGCGTCTGTATGGAAAAAATTAAGCAAGACTTGCATAGATGGTCAACCCTTCATCTCACTCTAGCCGGAAGAATTAACATCGTTAAGATGAATATCCTTCCTAAACTTCTCTTTTTATTTCAAAACATTTCAATATATATCAATAAATCGTTTTTTAAACAGTTAGATTCAATAATAACCTCATTCATTTGGAACTCAAAACACCCACGTATCCGAAGAGCGACCCTACAAAGACCTCAGGCAGAAGGTGGCATGGCTTTACCTAATTTTCAGTTTTATTACTGGGCAGCAAACATACAAGCCATAAAAACCTGGACACAAATACTTGCACATACACAGGCTTGGTCTGCAATAGAAGTAAAATCCTGTAGTACTTCTTTATATTCCCTGCTCTGCTCTCCAATAAATGAAAGTTATCGCAAATATACTAATAACCCAATTGTGCTTTACTCACTCAGAATATGGAACCAAATTAGGAAGCATTTTAAGATGGAAAATCTTTTATCAGTGGCACCTCTGCAAGGGAACCACCTCTTTCAACCTTCGCAAGTATATCCAGTTTTTAATACCTGGAAAAGTTTTAGATTAAAATGCTCAGAGATCTTTATATAGACAACATATTTACATCTTTTGAACAATTACGTTCAAAATTTAACCTCCCAGCTACACATTTCTTTTACTATCTTCAAATTAGAAATTTTGTTAAACAGAAATTGCCCGATTTCCCCCACCTTGCACCCTCCACAATGCTGGAAAAAATACTGCTCAATCCGAGGAAACAAACACTATTTCCGCAATATATAAAATCTTATTAGAGTCCCTACCTTTCAAAGATCCAAGAGGACATTGGGAAGAAGATCTCTTAATCAATATATCAGAAAAGGAGTGGAAGGTAGCAAAGCAGAGAATTCACTCGAGTTCTATATGCGCAAAGCATAGAATTATTCAACTAAAAATTATATATCGAGCTCATCTGTCTCGCTTAAAAACTGTCCAAAATGTTTCCAGGCCAGGATCCAACCTGCGAGCGCTGCAACCAAGCTCCTGCCTCACTGGGTCACATGTTCTGGGCCTGCACCAAACTAACATCATTTTGGACAAAAATTTTTAAGTGCCTCTCAGACAGCCTTAGTATCACAATCCCTCCTAACCCACTAACAGCTGTGTTTGGTGTCCTTCCAGATGGACTTGAATTGGAGAAGGACAAACAAACGGTGATTGCATTCACTACACTCTTGGCACGCAGACTTATTTTGTTAAATTGGAAGAATCCTAATTCTCCTCTTATAAGTCAGTGGGAAACTGATGTTTTATATTATTTGAAATTGGAAAAAATCTAATTTTCAGTTAGAGGATCTGTACAAAATTTTTTCAAAACTTGGCAGGATTTAATCAACATTATTTTAGAATAAGAGAATTAACTATTATTGCATTTAACTCCCTTCTCCATCTCTTATTTATATAGATATTTACTTCTCCCCTTCTTTTGTCTAATGTTGCCTTATTAAAAAGCTTAAAGCAATTTTCCTTTAGCTAAGCTCTCCTTCTCAGGGGTGGGGTTTGATTTGTCTTCAAATTTGTTGGGTTATAAATTGATCTGTTTGTATGGAATGATTACAATGAAAATTAATAAAATAAAAATATTAAAAAAAAAAAAAAAACCAAGCTAGCTTTATCCTCAAAGCAAATGTCAAACAACTCATTTGCTCATTTCCCCACACTAGTTACGCTGAAAGAGGCCCCTCGACTTGTGAACAAATACGGGAAATCACTGGACGACCTGCATGGAGAATTCTGCCGTTCTCTGATTTTGGAAGAGTTTTAAAAGTCACTTCAGCTGGTGTCATGTCTCTTCACAGAAGACCCTGAAACGGCACCACAGGAGTTGCAGTTGGAACTGATTGATCTCCAATGTGACACCGTCTTAAAGGAAAATTTCAACTCTCTTAAACTGGATGAGATTTATGCTTCATTAAGAGCAGCCAAATTTCCAAACATCCAGAAGATGGCACAGAGGATGCTAGTGTTGTTTGGCTCCACGTATGTGTGTGAACAGAGTTTTAGTGTGATGAACACCAACAAAGCACCCCACAGATCCCAGCTGAGCGATAAACACCACAGATCTGTTCTGAGAATTGCCACAACAAAATTAACACCAGACTTCGATGCACTGGCAAAAAAGGGTGATCAACAACACTGTTCCCACTAAAAGTGAATGTAAATATTAACACTGTAATGCCTTTTTTATGTTTATGTTTGATATGTATGCATCTAGTGCTGGCCCGACCCATCTGTCAAATTTTAAAAGTCAATGTGGCCCCTGAGCCAAAAGGTTTGCCAACCCCTAATCTAGAGATAAAGTGACTCAAGTAAGCACTATTCATTTTGGCAATTAAATTAAAGAAAGACAGCCGCTGATGTTCAACCAACACCAATTCTGAAATTTTCAGACATGGGATCCCTAATACAATCTTTATAATAATTAATTATTTTTCCCAACCACAGACACAACGTGATATTTCCTGTTGAAATAAAGATAGATAGATAGATAGATAGATAGATAGATAGATAGATAGATAGATAGATAGATAGATAGATAGATAGATAGATAGATAGATAGATAGATAGATAGATAGATAGATAGATAGATAGATAAAGTTGAATTCTTTAAGCCCCATGGACTTTCTCTGCTCTTGACCTTATGTGCAAACTTTATTTTAAAAAATAAACTTTATTTTGAAAAAACAAAGCAGCTATCTTAACAGCACAATGTAAAAAATGTATCATTAACTAGATGAGTAGATTATAATAATAACGGTTATCATACATGAACATTGTGTTCATCACATCGTTTATGGATTTTTAGGGTTATGTGCTTAATGGGTGTAATATAATATTCTGAAGCCTACTTAATCCATTGAGGTTTGTGGAGGCCTGAGTTTATCTCAGCAGCGGCATTAAGGATTTAACACTAGATGGTTGTACAAATCCATCGTAGTGCCCTGGGCTACCCCTTTGTCTCTGGGTTTTCATTCCAACCTGCTTCACAAATAAATGGCTCAGTCTTGCTTCTTGTGTCCATTAGAGGGTGTCACAGACCTGAAAAATACCTCCGACTCAACTACAACAGCATAGTCCCAGGTTCAAATAAAGTGTTTTATTTTACAGAAATACCTTCTTACAGGTTCCAACATTTCTTCTCCTTTCTCTTTTCTTCCCCCTGGTAAGGTACGCCCAACTCCACTCCTGACTCTGACTACCTGAGTGAGATAAGGAGGCTCCTTTTATGTCGGACCCAGGAGTACTTCCTGGTGTTGTATGTTCATTCTGTGTGAAATGCAGTGCAAAACAATTACAGTAGGTGTAATGTAGGTTTGTAAGCTCGTTAAAGACAATTTAATCAGAAATTCACCAAATTACAATTTAGCAGTTATCAACTTTTCTAGTAGGCAAAATTTCAGTGTTCATTGCTGCAAACCGCAGTATAATATGCCCACACTTGCCATAAATAAACCTATTTGCTGCTGAAGAGTTTATTTTCTACCTTTACTCCATTTTTAGATTATGTTTAAAATGAGTTCCATCTTGTAACAAATAGCTATTTATTGAAACATAGCTAGCTATCAGGGAGCATAATTTGTGTGCATATAAGACACAGACGTGGACAGGATTAAATAAGCAAGGAAGATCTCATAATGCTAAAGTCCACAGCGGCAGTCAACTCTCTCTTATTTCGTGAAAACAAAAAAAAAAAAACACAGATATCTGCAAAATTTGATACACATAAACATGCACTATCCAATCCATTGCTTCAAGTATTTTATTGCCTCATTACAGAGGGAGAAAGTAATATTCAAGAAAGGGCAAAGGAGACGTCCCAGTTCTACTCATCTGTCAGTTCAAGGTATTGCCATTTCAACCCTATCCCCTTAGGATAAGCAGCTTTAATGCAGTTTTGACTGAATTACAGAAATGCATTTTGCTTTATGAATAAACAAGCCCAAAGACAAAGGATTTCTCTCCTAGAGTCAGTCAATCTGCCAAAAAGCTGAAAGTATCTTCTGATGAAATCTTTAAGAAAAATGTATTCTGCTTTTAACATGTACTTTGGCAGCATTTGTACGAGCTAAGGCTCATTCTAAAGCTTCAGAGATGCTGGCATTTACTGTTGGCTTGTTTAGAGGCTATTTAGAGGCTCACCTTGCTAAAATATCTATGGCAAGACAAGTGTCAATATTTAGAAAACTGCATGTGGAAGCCGTATTTGTGTGCATTTCTCTCGGGTTCTCCAGCTGATCATTTCTCAGATGTTATACTTCCCCAGTGTAAATATGCACGTGTGTGCTGAGATGTTCATGAGGACATCCTCTGTTGAGGAGAACACGCTTCAAGTCATAAAATGTATGGCAAATGAATAGACTGATGAAGAGTCAAATATCTCTATTTCTCTATATAGGCAATTAAAGGTTCTATAATGAAAGCCTGATCAACAACTTTTAGAATTCGGGACAAACAGAAAGTAACATAAATCTGTGCTACACAATCTACAATAAGAATTTCATACTGCAGTCACACGGAACTCTTATCTGAAATGGTACATCCTCTTATTGTTACATGAACAATTGGATTGGATAGATTCTTTTTCTTATTATTATTATTTGTAACCAGTTTGGGATGTCACCACGCTCCAAACTACACATAATATCACACCCAACACAGTTCAAATATTGTCCATTTTATTAATCTTGATACCTTGACAAACAGGTAAGCTATGATCAAAATAGGACAAACACAGAAGTACAGTTTTGTCCTAGGCCTCCTGACGCTGACTCTCTGGGTAAGGCAGAGCAGTTCCTTTAAAAATGGACCTGGCATTACTTCCACACTGTCCATTGGAAGCACTTCCAGGTCAAGCGGAAGTCTGTAAGAGTAGGGTACAATGAATTCCCGTAGAACCCCCTGGCAACACCAACAGAACGCAATAGGGTTCCCTCATGGCACTATAGTTCCCAGCATACTTTGCATGTGTCCACGTGGGTGCTGGGATGCTTCCATCTAATTTATTGGGGGACCAGACAGTCCAAGCCATTTGCATTCCCCATCTGTCCATTATGCTAGCCTCCAGGCCAGGTAGGGATCTTTGGTCCATCCCAACCAGAATGCCAGCGAACCCATTTCTGAAAAGGTATCTCCTGCCTGCCTCCTGGCCAAGGCTGGACAATCCATGCCTTTCTTCTTGTGCCTTTGATGTGATGGCCTCCTGTCCAAGTAAAAAACCTCACCTCATCCTGACCAGAACACCCACTCATGCGCACCGTCCATCACATATTATATGGAGATTCAAAAAGATCCAAGCACAGTGTATAATTCAGTAACTAATGCAGGATTCACCAAAAACATAGAGTTGCAGTTATTTTTTTCCAGATTTTATCACTTATGGAAATGAAGGAACACATGTCAACCATTGACAATGGTATGTTACAATGGAGCTTGGATAAATTAGAATATAGGATTAAAGAAAGCCATGTGACAAATGGATGAATATTGTGCATTTATAAATTTATGAAAAAACTGTGAGAGTTCCTTTGCATATTTTGATGCCACATTCATATAATACTTAGTGTGTAATACATGTTCTATAGTGTTCTATTTCCAATGGACCTCTATTATTATTATTATTATTATTATTGTTATTATTATTATTTGTTTATCTCAGCAGTATGCCAGCATTTATTGAGCTGTCTGTTTTCCCGACCAGGAATCTAAGGTTCAGCCAGAGGCGCAGCAATTACCAGGGGCCTTGAACTGGGAAGTGGTCCCTGAGGGTATCTGTTCACATAGGTACTCATTGCAACCAGAAATCTACAGGAAATCCCCTTGAAGCTTAGCCTCAACACACCGCAATATCATAATTGGAAACCACCCTAAGGGGGGCCCAGTTTCTTTTGCTTGGGTGTCAGTGTTTCAGGATGAATTTTATTTATTTAGTAATGTTAAATGTAATCAAGAGCCAATTTCATAAATCATGAAAAGCATTTACATGTCTCGAAGTAAAAATTGGATGGAGTTGCTTGTTTAGACAATTCGCCTATTTCTGATTCAAGTTCAGTTTCTCCAGTCCCAACTGTAGTCAGTGTGTGGCCAAATTCAGCAGCACCAATTCAGCTGCAGGCTGTGTAGATAACAGTAAGAAGGGGGTCTAAGAAATTCTAAATGTTCCTATCACTGCTGCCTTTGGTGAGATACGTTTCCATCTTTAAAGATATTTAAATGTTACTTGAAATCTACCATGTGCGAGAAGATGTTCTAATTTCAATAGCGCGCAGAGTTCAAAGGTTTTTGGACCGGGAGGATATAGTGGCTGCATCTGCTGTAGCTAATACCCAAAGACAGCCATTTTGAAAATTACAGTAACACCTATACAAGCCATTTTATGTTTTCTAAATTTCTAATATGTGAGGTTTTTATTTATTTTTTATATATTACAAGTTCAAGTTGTATTTAAGTTTTATCATCATGTGACCCTTATATTTATTTTATTTATTTAGATTTTTAAAATTTATTTTATTCAATTATTGTTTTTTCTGTTTTTGATACAAATGTTGTATTTATTATTGTGTTTTATTTAATCTGATTTTAACAGCATTTAAATGCAGGATTTGAGTTTATTAAATCCTCCCTGCTAATTTTATTGATTTAAGCTTTGCACTAAAACAATACATTTTACCATATTGAGTCTCAAGGGAGTATGACTTGGAGGACACAATACACTTTTTTGCTTGGGGTCCTCAGTGTCCCTAGAAGTGCCTTTCTATTTAACTCAGCACTTAGCTGTGAATGAGACCGGTTCTGATCAATGTGGTCTTTGGCACTTTTTGTGCACATCCTTTCTGGATAGTACTAAGGGGCCCAGCCACCACAGGCAAAATGCTAGCCTTGATGGTCCACATCTGGCTGAACTTGAACTTCAGATCTTTATATTTGCTTTGCTTCTCTGCTTTTTTAAACATGCTATTGCTGTCATCTGGGACTGCTATATAATCATTAATTGCTTCTCTTTTGGGCAATGGTTCACCATATCATAGATGTTATCTGAAATGCTATGATCTTGGTTGCACTGCTATGTCTCATATGACGGTAGTGTCCTTGATGTTAACAACAACATATGACATATGCTTGTACAATTTCACAGACATTTGTCACCTAACCCACCACTGGTTGACTAGTGGAGATATCTGGAAACCTTGTTGGGCCAGTTTATGTATTCAGTAGAAGCCAGTGTTATACAGTACCTCTGATGATGATATGGCTGATCATCTCCTCAGCCTTGCTGCACATTCTGCAAGGAGAATTCAGGAACATAGATGGATATTTAATAATAATAATAATAATAATAATAATAATAATAATATTACAAGGAGGAGGAAGAAAACAAGTTGTTGTTGTAGTAGTAATATTAGTATTTATGTTCTGTTTCACACAGTGGCATATTGGACCAGTAAAGAATCGAACAGAAGATATCAGCTAAATTAATAAGTGAATCAGAAAAGTTGTCTCTTTTCTGAAAAAGCAGTCTGCACTCTTTGTTAGCAACAGAAGAAAGCATGATGTTGGTTAAGCTGTTGGCTATTGTGACCAATTCCTCACACGCTCTACATAACACCCAAATAAACCTGTGCACCACCTTCAGCACAAAGCTCATTCTACTACAGTGTTTCCCGGGATGCTACTGAAGGTTTAGACCAGTGGTCCCCAAACTTTTTGACAGCAAGGACCACATTATTAGATGCAAATTTGTCCACGGACCGGTGGGGGGGTTGAGGGTTTGCAGTTTTGTACACAATTTACATTACATTTCTATTATTATTAAGTTATTAAGCAGTTCGCATACGTTTGCAACCTGAGATTTTTCTTCTTTTTTTGCATATAACAAAGACATATGCTTTGCATTTGCCATTCCAACAGATTGCACATCATAAACATTAACACTGCTATCTTTTTCTCGCGTCTGCCGTTTCTATAGGAAGGTAACAATGAGTTAAATTCCAATGGATGTTTTTCAAATGTTGACGAGCAATAAGCAAAAGGTATCACTGAAAACCACAGAAAACAAAAACAGCAAAAAAAAACTACGAGGAAAGTTCGAAGAAAGAGATTTTTTTTTACAATGTTTCTGTTTGGGGATCTTTGTGCAAACGTGCACAACTGAGCTGCGACCACAGATCTAACTGCTCTGTGGATGATTCATTCAAGCATTTCAAAGTCACTTCGTTGTAATGAAAGTATCTGTCGTAGTAACGCGATTTCTATAGACTCGTGTCATGTGGGGAAACTGTCAGGACCATAAAAATACATTGTTGTAATACTCTCTCACCTCGGTCTCTCTCCTCTCTCCCTTTCTCTGCGCCGCTGCAAAGCCCCGCCCGCCAAGCGTTCTGAAAAGTCTGAGTGAGTCTCTGTTGCCGGCAGTTCTCTCGCAGCCCGGCTGTCAGACAGTAGTGTAGTGGGCCGCGGACCAGGGGTTGGGGACCCCTGGTTTAGACGGCTTCCATGGTTTTTGTATCTATCTATCTATCTATCTATCTATCTATCTATCTATCTATCTATCTATCTATCTATCTATCTATCTATCTATCTATCTATCTATCTATCTATCTATCAGTTATACATAACTTTCTGTTTATGCTTCCCCTTCAAACAACACTATTGTTAAGAACAATTGTTGCCATGATATTCAAGGCAACCAAAGAAAATTTAAATGTAGTCTTATTAGTTATCTAATTTCCCCAGTACATTAAACAAAATATTCATTCATTCTTCCATTTACTGAATCATCTTTATCCATTTTCAGAAGAAGTCAGAACTCATTTCTAGAGCACTGGGCACAATGCAAGAATAAAGTCTAGGTGAGTTGCCAGACAAACGCAGGCCACACTCATCAGCAGTCAAAATAAACAACATAACAGTGGATGTGGATGGGAAACCAGAGGACCCATACCTCTCTGCCAAACATCCGCCATGGAAGGTGCAAATCCATAAACCTTTTGGACCAATAACAGAATCCTCAACATTAAGCAAACAGATTTTAGGATTATGACTAAGGATTGATTGACAGTTTTTGTTTTGTTGTTGTTGTTTTTTTTTTTGCATAAATAGCAGCTAGTAAGTATAGTGTTTACTAAATGGCCTCAACATATACATTGCTTAATTTCCAAGAACAATTTACTAGAGAATGGAGCGTTTTGGGACACTGCAGCTCATCTTTGTTTCTGCCATTGTGTAAAGCAGCACATAAATAGGTGCTGTCAGGATCTGTCGCCATGTCTCCCATGTGTGAACGAGCAGAAGGTAAATTGTATCGCTTGGGACCCAATGCCGCTCAGTCATCAGTGCTGTGCTGATGGGAAGCCCTGCCACTCGTTCATTTAGACCTGTGAAGCTCTCTTCCTGCCCGTTTAATGGCAGATGATTATTAATTCTGTCCGCGCTCTTCAGATTGTTCTCGTAGTTTTCATTACTTGAATGCTGATGGAATGGCATTGCCGTTTTGTTAATTATGGGCTTCTTTATGTTTTCTTTTATTAACTTCTTTTATGTATTTAGGGTCCTTTTGACCATGCAGCGGGCTCCTGTAGACTATGAACTTTATATCATTATCCATACTTAAGTCTGAGCCACTGGAATGGCTTTGATGTTGCCTGATATTTAGTGACAATCAGGAGCAGCAAACACGCACATGGAAATACTCAGAATTTTTTCCCCAGGCTATGTTTTGTGGCATTTTCTGAAAGAAAGTCTCACTCATTATTTCAGCCTCCTGCAATCTTGAATTGGATAAGTGGGTTCAGTAAATGGATAGAAGGATGGATTACATCAGGAATAAAAGCACATTAAATTAATATTCTTTTCTAGTTTGATGTACACTTACTTCTTTCCAATTTTCAGCATACCACTTTTCTCATAGTGAAAACAAGAAAACAATGCACTAAATTAAAAAAAAAACTGCTACCCAATTACACACGTTTCTAATGTCATAATAAGCGGTTAATTTTTTTAGTTCAATAATTTGTTGTTAAATTTGGGTCTGGCAGCAAAATACACTTTAAACGTTTTGCCTCCCCATCCTGTAGCCCCTCACTCCTGACAAGCCATATTTGCATTGACAGTCCACAGTAATATTACAGGCGGCAGGAAATCTCCCCAAATACATCACTCTAGTGCCACAGTATGGAGTTTAATTTTGTTAAAGTCCGGGCAGATTACCAGCATTCTGTATTCTTGTCATTTAAAGTGGGCAATGAGGAAGCTGTGTTGGAAAAGCAAAAGCACATTGATAAGGGCAGCTGCTCTTTGGAGATTTCCCAAGAGGGGACGGGCGTCAGGCTGCGGAAATATGGCTGGCAGCAGGTTTAAAAAAAAGAGACACACACACTCACAGAAGGCCACCTCTATTTTATTGCAGTGCTGGTGATGTGATTCGTCCATCATCTGCTGGACAGCGGTCACTCAGGGAGAGCAAAAGGAGGAAGGTTCACAGTGTGATTAGCTTGAATGACACCACTGACAAGAGAAAAAGGGACAAAGCGAGAGAGAGAGAGAGAGAGAAAGAGAATGAGAGATGATGCTAATCAGAGAAGATAAATCAAAAACACTTCATTAAATTTGTAAAACTGACTTTGAAAAGTCAGATGGCGCTAAAGACATAAACTGTTGCTTTTTTATTATTATCATTGGGAGTCTACAGTTTCAAAATACCAGTTAATTGCAGTTTCAACCAAGCAATATCACTCTGTGGTTTACTTTTCTTTTCATTAAGACAAATAATGGGCTAACCCAAATATTTTATGACAAGGTGCTGGCTTTTTATCTTAGAAATGTGTCATTTTTCTTTTCTTTTTTTTTGTTAGTCAGCAGCCTGTTGCAACCTATATTATCAAGTATGCCAGTTAGAATTTATCCAAAGCAAAGAATATGAAAACGACAAAAGAAAAGATCACTGTAGACTCAGTTATCATGAGGCTGTGATGTTTTAATTTTAGTGTTGCTAAAAAAAAACAAAAAACACATAAATGTTGAGAATATTGTGAAGATTTCTCCATCTGTTCTCACTAATGTCTACAGGTGTATAGTGGAGTCCATTCTCACTTGCTGTTTAAAATCTTGGTATGACACTTGCTTTGCTCAAGAATTAAAAGCACTGCAGAGGATAGTGGAGGTGGCACAGAATATTACCAGAACGCAGCTGCTTTCTATTCAGGACATATGCAGTGTAATATGTGCTCTCTTAGAAAGGTAAACAGGATTATTAAAGACTTTTCTCACTCCTACATTTTGGCAAATGGTAGGAAACCATTGACACTTGCTCCTGTATAAAGGTCATAAGACTGAATAGTCGGTAATCGTAATAATAAATAGTGGAAGTGTTCATATATGTGCATTTATGCATGCATACATATATCTTTTTATACATATATACATACATATATGTGTAGTATATATATATATATATATATATATATATATATATATATTGTCACACACGCGCGCTTAGGGGACAGTGAAACGGTCCAACACGGAAACACCAGAAAAAGGGTTGGTAACAACCATTAATGCCTTTTCTCTTTCCCTCTTTCAGAGCCACGGAAGACTAAACCAAAACTCGTCACTTCCCTTCCTTTGCAGATGATTTCACTACCCTCCTGTTCTGATGACCTCACTTCCTTCTCATGCAGATGCCATCATTTTCATTTCCTGCTGTTTCTGCATAAAGCAAACCTATTTACAATACTCATTTGTCTAGAAAAGACTAGTATCAGTCACTATTGATTACTCGCCTATGCGGGGCAAATCCCCAAATCTTTGTTTTGTTTCGTCTCTAGTCATTCACAATATCTAACCCTCACCTATTCTGTTTCTCTTCTTGGTACTCAAATGTGGCACTTGGTGCCACGGCCCACCTGCCAAGTTGTTTTGCCTGCCTAAGGTAAAGTCATCCCTGATGGAGGATCGCAGGAATCGTGGGAAAGAGGGGTCCTTTCATCGGATTGGCTGGCCCAGCGCTGTTTCAGCCATGGAATGGCCAAATGGGGGAGGCAGCTTGATGGATGAGGTCTCCAGGAGTCTAAAATTATCCAAATCTTATTATGTGATATCATCTACTGTTAAATTCTCTCTTTGAACTTCCTTTCCCAAGGTTTCTTCCATTTTTCCCTACTAGGTTTTTTTTGGGAGTTATTCCTTGTCGTCTTAGAGAGTCAAGGCTGGGGGGCTGTGAAGAGGCAGGGCCTGTTAAAGCCCATTGCGGCACTTCCTGTGTGATTTTGGGCTTTACAAAAATAAACTGTATTGTATTGTATATATATATATATATATATACACACACACATAGTAAAAGATTTACAGAGACAGAGAACGTTTTGGGGTTCCACCCCATGTATTGTAAACACTGCTAAGTAGTCTTAAAGTTCTCTGTCCAAAACAAGACTGGCTGGGAAAGGCAAGTAGTTGGTTTTATAGGGGAGGAAGAGGAGGGTCCAATCAGGAACAGGTGGAAGTGAGGCTAGTAGAAGGGCGTCATCTGGAGACAGAAGTGGAACCTGGTTGGAATTTAGGTGGACTTTCCTCCATTGATCTGCAGAGGAGGAAGAAAAGACATTAAATTCTTGGGACTATACTAATATTGAGTTACTCTCAGAACAGCCTCAGTTCTTAAGGGCATTAATTTCTTAAGATTTTGGAAACATTTCTTTGAGATTCTGGTCCATGCTGACATTACTGAATCACACAATCTCGTCAGATTTGTCAGCTGCACATTTATATTGCTAATCTCCCGTTCTATCACATCCCAAAGTTGTTCCATTGAATTCCGATCTGGTGACTGGGAAGGCTACTGAAGAACATTGAACTCTTTGTGATGTTAATGAAACCAGTTTCAGATGACTTTTGCTTTGTGACAAGGTGCATTATCATGCTGAAAGTAGCCATTAGAATATGGGCAAATTGTGGCCATACAGGGATGAGCACAGTCAGCAACAATACTCAGATAGGCCATGGTATTCAAGTGATGATTGAGTGGTATTAATGTGTTCTAAGTGAGCCAGGAAAGCATTCCCCAAACTATTAAACCACCACCAGCCTGGAATGTTAACACAAGGCAGGTTGAGTGCATGGATTCTTGCTGTTGGCACCAAATTCTGACCCTACTATTTGCATGTCTAAGCAGATATTGAGATTCATCAGCCCAGTCATCAACTGTTCAGTTTCGGTGAGTCTCTGCTCAGTGCAGCCTCAGCTATCTGTTTTTAGTTATCAAGAATGGAACCTGCTGTGGTCTTCTGCACTTGTAACTGATCCACCTCAAGGTCCAACGTGCTGTGCATTCTGAGATGGTTTTTGGCTCACCACAGTTGTACAGAGTAGTTATGTTAGTTGCTGTAGCCTTTGTATCAGCTCAGACCAGTCTGGCCATTCTCCTCTAATCTCTCTCATCAGCAAGGCGTTTCTCTCAGCAGAACTTCCACTCACTAGATGTATTTTTGTTTTTCACACCATTTTGTGAGTAATGCATAGTTTATACATGGCAGCCAATTCTGGTATTGCTCACTGTAAAGTTATTGTTCAAATTTCTTCTTTAAACTTGCCATAAGCAAAATGGCCTCTACGATATCACCAACTGTTACATGCCAAGGTTCAATACAACAAGAGAAAGAATCATTAGAAACCAGTATAGTAAAGAATGATGACACCAATGCAGTGAACACAAACACCATTAAAAATCAACCAAATTACTTATCAAGCACGGTGGTGCAGTGGTAGCGCTGCTGCCTCGCAGTAAGGAGACCTGGGTTCGCTTCCTGGGTCCTCCCTGTATGGAGTTTGCATGTTCTCCTTGTGTCTGCGTGGGTTTCCTCCTAGTGCTCTGGTTTCCTCCCACAGTCCAAAGACATGCAGGTTGGGTGCATTGGCAATCCTAAATTGTCCCTAGTGTGTGCTTGGTGTGTGTGCGTGCCTTGTGGTGGGCTGGCGCCATGCCCTGGATTTGTTCCTGCCTTGCTGGCTGGGATTGGCTCCAGCAGACCTCCGTGACCCTGTATTAGGATATAGTAGGTTGGACAATGACTGACTGACTGACTAAATTACTTGTCAAGACAATAAAATGTGAAAAAACACCCGATATTCTTCAAAACAAAACTGAATCACAGAAGATCCAGACATAACTTAAGAAATAATATGACCAGATTCTAAATGTAATTAAAGTAAATCCAAATGAAAATTTAATTTTCTATTTTGAAATGTTTAAGATTGGTAAGTCCTCCATTAAACCATTTTGATTCACAATGAAAGTGAGGCACCACATTATTGTGAAATCCTTAATTTCAAGAGGTAACCTTACTTATATAAAACATGAAAAGCATAAATGCAAATGTACTTACAGGATAAATATTTATGGTTTCTAGTGAATTCTTTGGAAACAGTAACATTGATTACTGTCTGCATTGTGTACTGTATAACTTCGATCCACTGACCTGGTCAAACTGTATTTTAAAAAGTCAATAGTTTTCAGCATTGTCATACATATAAAATTAAAAGGAAAAGTACAGTAAGTGCGTAAACACTATAATGCACTATCATAGTTACCAGTAATTTTAACTGACAATTTGGTGCACACCATCTTTTTTAAAAAATCAATGCTGGTCAAAACAACAAAGTGACAAAAACAGGGATTGTTTATGATGAGACATTCTTCAAACTACTGTCAGCCATAAGAATTTGTGTCTTCTTGCCCCTGCATACCCACTCTGCACTTCTTTAACCCATCAAACTTCAACGTTCAGTTGCTCATCACACAGTCCAGTAAACATGTAATCAGCTTTATCTAACTGGACAATCAAGGATCTGACAAGCAAAATGCTCCTTTAATAGAAGGCACAGTTTTTACAGACTTCACAGTCGTGTTTGTTATGTCACTCCCTATATTCCTTTTCTTTCTGGTGGATTTGAATCCGCAGTTGAATTTTTATACAGAGTAATGTATTTTAAAGTCAAAGCTACATTCTTTGCTTATCATGCAGTTGAGCCATGCCAATCAAACCCCAAAATAACAATCTCTTTCAGTTTTGCATACATTATGTCTTTTCTTCAATACCAACAAAATCCCAACCCCTTCATGGCGTAAAAAACACCAATTTTTATAATGATTGCACAGCCCAATGTGACTGTGTTTTGAGTTAATTCAGTACAGAGCAGAGTCAATTCTTAATGAGTATCCATTTTTTCAGTGAATAACTCTAGATGCTGTTATATATGATTTGCATTAAAATGTGTAAAAAATAGAATGTGCATTTTGAGGCAACTTATAAATAAAGAATATAAATCAAAGCTATAATGTAATTTGACTCAGCTTCCTAATCTGTAATCATTTTTGGCAAAGACATGTTTTTACTGCTTGTATAGAATCAACCAGCAAGATGTCATCTTTCTGCAGGCTTTATGCATTTATTTGACAACAGATAAATGGCTATGTAGTGGTTGCACTGTAAGTGAAATTTAAAATAGAATTAAAGAAGTGTTAAAAAATAAGACAATTTTGTATGTAAACATCAGCACAGAGATTTAACTTTTATACTTAAATCAGGCATGCTGTAAACAAAGCAGTTAAGCTGCTCTCTAGTGTACACCCAAAGTGCTTTGTGTTAGGGATTGCATCAAAAGCCCCAACAAAAATAAGCCCCCTCCATTATAAGACTAGCTGCAAATTGATGTCCTGATTTATTTAATAAACTTCTTAAATCTTACACTCTCTTACTCCTTGTGTTGGTATCACTTCTGTGCTGCTATTTGCTCTGGAGACAGAAGTGGAATCTAGTTGGAGTTTAGGTGGTCTTTCCTTCCAGTGATCTGCAGAGGAGGAAGAAAAGACATTAAATTCTTAGGACTATACTAATATTAAGTAAGGCTTCCTTTTACTCTCAGAACAGCCTCAGTTCTTCAGGGCATTGATTCATTAAGATGTTGGAAACATTTGTTTGAGATTCTGGTCCATGCTGACATGACTGCATCACACAATTTCTTCAAATTTGTCAGCAGCACATTTATTTTGCTAACATTGTACTCTCCAGAATGGAGAACATGCTGGGTATCTCTGGCACTGCCCTCCAGTGGTTCAAGTCCTATCTGACTGATAGGCAAGAGTTTGTTAGTCTTGGCAACAGCAGATCCAACTCAGCGCCAGTCACACAAGGAGTTCCTCAGGGCTCTGTCCTCGGCCCTCTTCTCTTCTGTATTTACATGCTTCCCCTTGGCCATATTATCCATAGCTATGAACTGGGTTATCATTTTTATGCAGATGATACTCAACTCTACTTCAATGTTAAAAGTGGAACTTCATCAGAGCTTTCTCAGCACACAACCTGCCTTAGGTTCCTCCTTGTGTGGATAGCGCTTTGAGTACGGAGAAAAGCGCTATATAAATGTAATGAATTATTATTATTATTATTAGTGAAATTAAAACCTGGATGGAGCAGAACTCTTTAAAATTAAATTGCAACAAAACTGAATTCCTGCAAATTGGGACTAAAATGCAACTTAATAAAATGAGTTCTTTCCCAGTCCATCTTGGCGGTGATTTCATCAGACCTGCCTCTACTGTAAAGAATCTTGGTGTCATTTTTGATTCCTCCCTCTCTTATTCCGCCCACATAAATCACATTACAAAACTTTCTTACTTTCACCTCTGTAACATATCCCATGTTCGCTCCTTCCTCTCCTTCTCTAATGCTGAGAAACTTGTCCATGCTTTTATAATTTGTAATTCCCTACTGGCAGGTGCCCCTTCTAATCTTCTATCACAGCTCCAGCTTATTCAAAACTCAGCTGCAAGAGTCCTTACTCGAACCAGCAGCAGCGAGCACATCACACTCATCCTGCTCCATCTTCACTGGTTCCCTGTGTCTTACAAAATCGAATATAAAATCCTACTAATAACCTACAAAGCCTTAAATAACCTCGCGCCAAACTACATCAGTGACCTTCACCACCACTATGTGCTTGCCCGCCCACTAAGGTCCTCTGATTCTGGCAATCTTGTTGTGCCCCACACTAATCTGCACTCCATGTGTGACAAGGCCTTCAGCTGTATAGCGCCCAGACTCTGGAATGACCTACCGAAATTAATCAGGTCAGCTGACTCCATGAATTCTTTTAAAAAACAACTCAAAACTCATCTGTTCAGGAAGGCTTTTAGCTCTACTTGACTTTATTACCCTTCTCTCAGTTTACTTCTGTGTCAAGATGCTCATGTAACTTGTGTGTGTGTGTGTGTGTGTGTGTGTGTGCGAGACCATCAATTATGTTGTGTGTTAGGCTTTTTTTTCTCTGAATTCACTGTCATAATCTTCTTTATTTATTTATCTGGCTTATACAATGTTATATACTGTATACCCTGCCGTTCTTTCTTATATTCTGTAAGTGCCTTGAGCATGGGAAAGGCGCTATATAAATAAAATGTATTATTATTATTATTATTATTATTATTAATCTCCCGTTCTATCACATCCCAAAGTTGTTTCATTGAATTCAGATCTGGTGAGTGGGAAGGGCACTGAAGAACATTGAACTGTGACTTTTGCTTTGTGACAAGGTCCATTTTCATGCTGAAAGTAGCCATTAGAATATGGGCAAATTGTGACTATAAAGGGATGAGCACAGTCAGCAACAATACTCAGATAGGCCATGGTATTCGAGTGATGATCGATTGGTATTAATGTGCTCAAAATGAGCCAGGAAAGCATTCCCCACACTATTACATCTCACTTCTGTGCTGCTATTTGCTTGCACTAACTAAAATCAGTTGATGATATCCTAGTAGTAAACTCCCCGAGGTAATTACAGAAATTTGCAAATCTATTTAAGTCCAAAGTACTTGTTATAGCTCTGCTGTTATGGAGGTGGGGAGGGTATGTAACAGTAATAAAATGGGCTAGCAATGCCCCACATTACTGGGATTGTGGATTAATTTCAAATTTGCATATTGTTCCCTTGTTTGTGAGTCCTTTCACAGTCCACAGAGATTCTATTGGGTTCATTTAGCACTGTAATGATCAGTGAGAGTGTGTGTGATGATGTAATTAGATGTACACTTTGATGAATTAAAGGTTTGTTTGTTCCTAGGCACCTTGCAGCCATGGTAGGTTATAGTTCTCTATATTTTTATAAACTAGGATGAGCAGGTAGAGAAAAGAATACATGTCCATGCATATGAATTTGTATGACTTGACTTGTAGGCCACAGCTGGTGCAAGGTGTGTAGCATCCAAGCATGGACAACTAGCATTACGATACCAATCTGGAAGAGCAAAGAAGATGACAGTAAATGTGCAAATTATCAACCGATCTGCCTCCTTTGATACACGATGAAGGTCTACGAGCAAGTCCTGGACAGCCGCCTCTGATGCATTGCCAACGTGTAGGTTCATCAAAGGCAGAGGAACAATGGATGCCAAATACGCTGCCCACCTAATAGTGAAGAGACACCAAAAAGAGAACAAATTAATCCATGTGGCATTCCTGGATTTGAGAAAAGCTTCCTGTATCAGTTAGTCTCACCTTATATGTAAACGTCTACACGTGGAAGTGTGTCTGCCTGTCTGTCCAGCCCGGAAGTGAGAGGTGGAGTCGGGCTAAAGGCTCCACCTCTGAGGAAACAGAAAAATTGCTTAGCCGCTAATAACAGAAGCGAGTCCAGCACTTCAGCAAAACAAAACCTCAGAAGAAAGACAAAATCGCTTAACATTGGCAAATCTTTATCTCTTTTACTTTTCCTCCTGCTGCTAATCCACAAGCGATGCAACCACGTTGGCAAAATATCAACATCAAGTAGGACAATGACATGGGTGGGTGGATCTGTGATTTGTGGTGCATGCCTCCTTGGAGTAAATGCCAATGTTCCCTTGGAGATTTCACACAGTAGACATTAAGGGGTTACTCTTGTAAAAAATACAAAACAGACAGAATTCTGTTAAGGAATGGTACATGTCGAATTCAAATATGATTCTGTAAAACAAGGGATGGTTGGCATCCCTAGCCAAAGCCTGTTTGCCCTGGTGTAGGCCAAAGCCAGCCACTGAAATAGGCAGTAAAGCTGCCTGAGAGTGAGCCTTATGTGGGCAGGTAAATGGAGAGTCTGGCCTGTTTTTGGATTATGTCCTGAAGACCTCATACCTTTTCGCCATTTTAGAATGTATGAAGCAGAACACTAGTAACATACTTTGTGTGTATCTGTTTGAGAGTTCAAACTAAAACAAATAAAGCTAAAACAGTTATTTAAGAATGATCTTTATTCTTGAATTTATACAAGCAGTCCTTGGAGTCTTTCAAAACAAAAGTAAATCATTTTTCAAAGGAATTCAGGTCAGGTTTATGACTTCCTGAAATTAAAAGATTTTGAAGACATCCTTTGGAAAGCTGTCTACCTGCAGATCAAGGGGACCAGAAGCTAAGAGACAAGCACTTCAGTTTACATAAAGCAAATTGCATCAGGCATACAATCATTTCTAAATGTTTTTATTACTGTGGGATATGAGACTCAGGAATAAATGCAGCTGATCTATACAGTATATACATATCCATCCATTATCCAACCCGTTATATCCTAACTACAGGATCATGGGGGTCTGCTGGATCCAATCCCAGCCAACACAGGGTGCAAGGCAGGAAACAAACCCCAAATAGTGAGGGATGTCTGGAAGGGCAGAGGGAGACAGCTTAGACAGGGCTTTGTCACGCCTAGGACTCCTTGGGATATGAAGTTTTGTCAACTCATCCCTGTTGGGTTCAGGGGGTGCTGAGGGAACTGACAAGCCCAACTTTGTTGGTTTCCCACCTCACCTGGAAGTACTTCCAAGCCACAGCTTTGGGAAACCAGAAGTGTTTCCGGGTGTTACATAAAAGGAGCTGCTTGGCCCAACTCCGGGAGCCAGAGTCGGGAGGAGGTGGATAAAGCTTCTTGGAGGAGTGGTGGAGGCTGAGAGAGATGACAAAGTGGCTGCACTTGTTACTGTGACTGTGGTTGTGTTGTGTGAAACATTTTCCATTAGAGTTTTACAAGAATAAAAGCCTTTGTCTTTGCAAACTTGTGTCCGTTCCTCTGTGTTGGAGAGTTTGGGGAGCTGCAGTGCCCCCAGACAAGCAGACAAATGTATTTAACATATAAAGTATATATAGCAAATGTATTTTAATTAGAAGACACTATAATAATTGGTTAAGGCTTCAGTTAAATCCAACCTTACATGAACAATGTCTGTGCATTTTGAGTCCCAGTAATGTTGACTCCTGAAATGAAGAAGCACCAAATATAGTGATCCAAGAAGAATCTACAGGTACAGAATTTGGCCTAGGAAAAATTTTAGAAGTGTTTCACAATGGGGATCAATCTTAGATACATGACTGTGATCCAGAGCTCTAAAACCAGTTAAAATAATGGAAACATGGTGATTGACAAACACCAAAACAAATAAGAATCAAATCAGTACTTTCAAGGACCATATCCTCAGTTTTTAGGATGCTGAGAGTACAGTACATATTAAATACATGCTTCAAAAGATTCACATAACCCATCAATTTACATTTAAGTCATCCCTCACCTATTGAGGGGGTTACGTTCCAGAACCCCAAAAGTGAAAATCCGCGAAGTAAAAACCGTATGTTTATATGGTTATTTTTATATATTTTAACCCCCTATAAACTCTCCCACACTCTTATAAACATTTCCCGCACAGTTATACAGCATAAACCCTTTGTATTCTCTTAGATATTAGTAAAATTCGTTGAAATTATGTATGTAAACACACTGTTTATATACAGTAAAACCTAAATATTATAGATAAGATATCCAGCGTCTCCGATATCACATATGTTACATGTTATGTTACAGCCATTACGATAGACAGGCCACCAGCAATAAATACGTACAATGCAAGAAAAATTGTATACAGTAAAATGTGTGTACAGTGACACTAAATGTACATACACGTACTATGTACTGTACATAGAAAATTAATTATGGTTACTTACTAACAATGACACGACAACTTGTCCGATAATGAAGAGTTTAATTTTACTGCACAACAAAGGAGAGCATTACAGCTCTTCTAAAGGAGCCTCTTCAGGTGACTGTTTAGCACCGCCGTTGTTCTTCTTCCGGCAGTCTTCAATCCAAATCCCTAAAGCAGATTCCATCCAGACTACCGCCTTATTACGCCCACTTACAACTCATTTTGCGCCCTGGTTAAAGGACACTGTGGCTGTAGATCTTATATTCTTTCCCTCTTTTTTAAATAAAAAGAATCGTGGACTCATTGATGCTGTAATGGCGTCCTGCAGCAGTGTAGCTGTTCCCTTCCTTCAACATATCCAAAACTTTTACCTTATCGGCAATTGTTAGCATCTTCCATTGGGGCTTGGGCACGGCCTCTGAAGCAGTAGCAGGAGCAGATCGCTTTGGAGCCATAATGAAGGGCTTGACTATGCGCAAAGATAAACACAAAAGAGCACAAAAGCTATAAGTAGCGAGACAAGACTTCCTGGTTAATGCAGCGGAATCGAATTCGGCCCACCGTCGCTGAGCCAGTCAGCACACAGGAACTTAACTATGTGCTCTGATTGGGTAGCTTCTCAGCCATCCGCCAACAGCGTCTCTTGTATGAAACCAACCAAACCAACTGAGGAAACATGTACCAGAAGTAAAAAGACCCACTGTCCGCAGAAACCCACGTTATATATTTAGATATGCTTACATATAAAATCCGTGATAGAGTGAAGCCACAAAAGTCGAAGCGCGATATAGCGAGGGATTACTGTACAGTCAATCAATCAAGGAAAAGTGGCAAGGAGAGCTACTACTGACCACCCCTTCGCAACAAAACCCAAGTCATACTTCATAGGGAGTAAAGGCTTCCCTGCAAAACTGTAAACTTGAACAGATGTCACACATATGCTGTTCTTCATCCCTCATCTCACATGACTTTCCTATTCCTCATTCTCAAAGGCTACCTTCATGAGAAGTGCTTTTTGAATAAGGAAGACAGTAAAATTACATAAGCAATTAAGATGTTTTATTAGAGAGGCATAAAAAATCTGTACTGCTATATTAAACATTTTATCATACACAGAGATAATGTTCAAAAATAAGACTTTTGCTTTTGCTGATGTTTCTCTTAATAATCCATGCTTAAACCATTTAGATAACCCCCTTGTAAATACTCAAGCTATTTGAAACAAAATTTTCCAATGTCTATTTCCATCATTGTTGAAGGATGGAGCTGAAACTTTATGGAGAGAGCAGAATTTTTCTTGTAATTCTATATCAAAACAGCTACTCATGTTACTTGACTGCTAAAAGTGTATATCGTCTATTGATGCTTGTTGTTTGCTTAAGAATTACCAGAATGTTTGTTCAGTTAGTTTAAGTAGAAAGTGTAAAAGCTTTGTGGCATTGTCTAAAACTTTAGGAACGCTACTGTGGGGTGGTGTTTGGTTGTAAGAGCTAAGCAAATTCATCTGCCATAAAGTACAATTTATGATGGCACAAGAACACTTCTTATAAACCCTGTTTCTAAGTTTCACAGGCTTGCCTTTGTATAGCCTCCTGACTCAAATAGAAGAAGCTTATGAGATCTGAAAAGCACTTTTCGTAGGCAAAAAATATAATTTCAAAAGGGAAAGTTTTTTTTTAGAGACAGAATGATCACATCATACTTAAATTAACGTTATAAGATCAGTAAATACTGATCAAGTGGAAGAAAGGGAGTGGGTATAGCCAATCCAAGAATGCTCTGACTTACTACTGACTATTACTGGACCAGACACCAAGCAGTATCAGGTTGTATGGTCTCATGTTTTGTTTTGCTTTTGTTTATGGCACTGTCTATTTGAATAATGCTTAAAGATTGAAATTTATTAAACCCTGCTCTCCTGCCTGCATATTTGCTCTATTTTAACTGCCAGGGGCTGAGAACCAATTTCATTTCTCAAAGAGTTCAATCGGGGTGAGGGAGACAGCACATGCCCAATTGAAAGGCTACAGTGACAGTCACACCTAGGTGAAGTCTGAAGTGACTAAAGTCAGAAGACGGTGGACTGTAGTCCTGGGTTGCAACTGTGAACTGTATATTTGAAAAGGTAAATAAGTGTTAAGAATAGGCAAATAGTGACACAAAATTAAACACTATAGTCTGGGTTGACATTAAAAAGAATCTGTTTTCAAAAGACGTTCCATGATAAAACAGTCATCCATGTTTTATGTATTTTTTACTGAATGTAGTATCTTTTTACAAAATTTTCAGCACTTCACAAATGCATTTCAAAGCCGCCAGCTCCCAAATTGCGTCAATCCATCCTTATTAGACAAAAAAAAAAAAACAAGGTAATCTCAATGGTATGTGCATTTTGCCTATCAAAAGGAGAAAACATATTCAATACATATACAGAAATATAACCATTCCATGAACTACTCATCATATTCTTTTTCAGATCAAGGAGGCAAAATAATTAAAAACTGTACTTCCCAGATTTTAAACATATCCATTGTGAATCCAGAATGTATTAACTATTTATTTTTGAGCTAGTATAGACAGAATAGTGCTGATTCTGCAGCCCAACACTGTTATTAAACACATATTTAATATTTTAAATCCGTATTCAAAGTTGTGAAAGAGCTCCCTTGTTTTTATCACCTATTAGATTTTTTTAGATTAATACTATACTTTGGTAAACTTTTGTAATTCCAAAGAATGCCTTTTGATTGTTTGCATCTTTTAGCCTAGTCTACTGAAATATTTAACACAGAAGATGAAATGATCCTGATTAGCCTGTGCTACATGCAGTGACTGGAGGTGCAAGTGAACCCGCTAGATGTATTGCTTTCTTTCTGAAGCTCCATGCACTCGGACTCACATGTCATTCTTCTTGTGACTGTTGCATGCGGTGAACTCAGCTGTCAGTTATTTCCGTCCTGCTTTGGAAATAATCAGTCTGCAGCCGAACATTCAAAATGCAATGGCAAGTGCTGTGACTTACTCACTGTCTCATGAGCTGGGGTGATATGAGGCTAGGTTCCTGCTATGTGAAAGGGAGGTAGCAAAAGAAAAGGGACGTGGCAATTTACCATTAAGATAGTGAGAGAATCTGACGTTACAAAGCATCTTTATCTTTACAGCTGATGTTTTACACGTGCCTTCATTTCATGAGGAGGGTGAGATATCTGTAACACATGAAGCAAATGTACATGAGGAAGCTTTGGCTCAATAATGTGGAAAAGGAAAGAGAGAGGAGCTGATACGAAAATCACTTCTGAGGTCCTGCAAAAAGTAGGTCAGAAGTGAAGCTTGTGTCAGAGGTTATTAAACTTCCCAGCAACTCATTCAGTGCACTTCTCACTAAACTGAAAGAAGGCTAGTGCTCCCAGGTGATTACTGTGGTGCCCTCTCATTCTCAGCCTTGGCTACAGGATTTGATCCTGTTTTTATTGATAAATCTTTTATTCTGTGATAATGAATAATTCAAGAAATCCATGGCAGTCTGACTCTGTGAAAAATAAGAGAAAGGCTCAACCGTTAGGTTTTATTTTCTTTTTCTTTTTTAACACACCCCCAGCTTTCCCCTAAGATTTAACTCCTCTGCAGCCTATTGATTATTGATTACAATATATTCATTTTGAAAAAAACATAACTTTATAGAATGACCTTGTTTAGGTGCTGGGATTACAACCAGCACCACTTGAAGATGATCATATAATGGAAGGACAGTTGGAGACTTTTACTGGTTTTCAAGGAGTGCCCAAGTACAGTAGATGACAACAGGGAGGCCCATTATATCATACCAGTAACGGTGTACTGCACAATAACATGTAGTGAATACACTTGACTTATAGTTTTCATACTCTTTCTCTGTAGGTTTAGCATTTGTTTGCTCAGAGGTTAATGCACTTGCTGCTTCTTTTCTCCACTCTAGCGGCCCACTTCTTCTCTTCTTCCATCGGCAGCTGATTAAGTCAGCTTTTGTGTTACAATTACTATTACGTTTTTCTAAATTCATCACTTAGGCTGGCACTTAAGTGTTTAATCTGCCTCAAGAATGATTTAAGATATGAAGAGGTAGAGGAAGTGGACGGTGAAGGTGGTAGGGATGAGAACGGCCCCCATACGCATGTGCCGCACGCCGCCCTGCTGTGCGCTGCCGAGAGCTGATTCTACAATAGAATAAAATAAAAATAAAAAGATTAATAAAAATCATCACCCGAAAGCAGACAGTAGAGGTCACGTAGTATACAGTATGTGTACCAAATTTCGGGTCAATAGGTCAAACGATTTGCGAGCTACACGTGATTTAATCCTGGACAGACAAACAGACAGCTACGGTAGCGTATTATATAAGAAGACATTGCACAGCAATACTATTACAATTACTACCGCTAATACTGACACTGCTACTGCTGTCACCAATGATGAAGGATAGAAGACTTATTATTTGCCTGGCTATTTGAGAAAAAGCTGGGGTCCAATGTTGCCAAAACAAATGGTGCCACTATGGGAGTGATAGGGCCTCAACCTCAGGGCTTCCCAGGTCTTTCCTGACCTTGGAAATCAAACTTGGGCTTCACCCAGAACCATTATCTGTTTAAGGCATAAAAGCTTCCATGCAACTCATCTGGCAGATGGAATTGAAGGTAAAGTACAAAAGTGAGGAAGGTGGAGGAATATGGTAGTTAGAAAAGATCACTATATGGCCAAAAGCTTTTAGACACCTGACTATCATACCTATATGAACCTGTTGGATATCCCATTCCAAATCCGTAGCCATTAATATAGAGTTGCACCCTGTTTGTGGCTATTACCGCAGACACTCTTCTATGAAGGCTTCATATAAGATGCCAAAAAAGCATTTGTGAGGTTAGGTACTGATGTTGAACAAGAAGACCAACCTCACAATTAGCATGCCAATGAATCCCAAGTATATTCAATAGGGTTGACTTCAGGGCTTTGTGCAGAACACATCAATTTCCTCCATGTCTTGATGTGTCTGTGCATAGGGGCACATTCTTGCTAGAACAAAAAATGGCCTTCCCCAAACTGTTACCACAAAGACTGTTTAAAATGTCATTGTATGCGGTAGCATTAACAGTACACTTCACTGGTACCAAGAGGCCTTGTCCAAACCACTGAAACACAGCCCCAGACCATATTACCACCTTAGCCAAACTTTACAGTATGCAGCTTGGAAGGTAGCATTCTTCTAGCATCCTGTCAAACCCAGCTTTGTCCATCAGACTGCTAGATATTGGAAGGTGATTCCTAACTCTAGAGAGCATCTTTTCACTTCTCCAGAGTGCAATGGTGGCACACTTTACACCTCTCCAGCCAACACTTGGAATTGCTCATATTGATCTTAAGCTTGTGTATCACTGCTGTGCCACAGGAAACCATTTCAAGAAACTCCCAATGCACAGTTCTTGGAGTGATGTTATTTCCAGAGGCAATTTTGGACCTCTGCTGTGGTCCAGAAGATAATCGATTTTTATGTGCCATGTGCTTCAGCCCCCAGTGGCCCAGCTCTGCAAGTTTGCATGGTCTACCATTTCATATCTGAGCTGTTGTTGCTCCAGAATGCTTCCACTTCACAATAATAATACTTAGAGTTGAGCAGGGAAAAATCTAGCTGAGCAGAATTTTCGTGTACTGACTTAAAGTGGTAAAGGTGGCATCTTAAGACCGTGCTGCATTTAAAGACACTAAATTATTCAGTACAACTCATTCTCCCTCCAGTGTTTGTCAATGGAGATTGCATAGCTATGTGTTTGATTTTATGCACCTGTTAACAGTAAATGTGGTCAAGACACCTAAGCTCCATAATTTGGAGGGGTGTTTCTTGGTGGAGAAGTGTGTTATTGATAGCATTTGTTATGTAGTTAGACCCAAGGGGCACCTAGGTCTTTTTTATTTTGTCTACTTATGTTACTTTACATAATTTCCCTCTTTGTTATTCCCTCTTTTGTATTTTTAATCCATGAATAAAATAATTTTGTCTGTTCACCTTTTGACTTCATTATTATCATGCATTATTCTGAGCTTTCTGTCGACTCACTTGAAGTCAACATGCTTTTGAGTTGTGAAATAATGTCAACTAAGCTGTTGATAGGCTGCTTTGTTTTCTTCTGATGGTTAATTTCAATAATTTTAACATGCAATTACATTACAATTAACTGCAAACAATATATGAAAGGAGAATGGAGTGTATCTTCTTAATACTTCCCAACACACAACATAATGCTAAGGAGATTCAGATTTTCAAAAATGTGCTTAACATGCTAAAACAAACCAGGATAGGTTAAATAACTCAGGAGTCAATGACAACTGGCTGACTGATTAGGTGGCTTATCTTCTTGCCCACTTCTAAAGTACTACATTATGCCTCTCTTTTATCACCGCCTCTATATCATGGTCCTGGTCTTTGCCAACTCCTCCCAGTGAGTCTTCTCCCCAACTCTTTTCCTGACTTTAAATTCAGTTATAAATCTGGAAATGTGGCCAGAGATGATGTGGAACCCTTTGGAGGTAAGGTGGCACCCATTTTGTATGAGGTACCATTATCTGACCGGAATGTCTTAGTACTAGATGAACTAGGAGACAATGAGCAAGTCACTTGACCTGCCTGTGCTCCAACTGGAAAACTAAAAGAAAAATAACCAATTTTATTATAAATGTTTTCAAATCACCATGGATGAGGGTATCAGGCAAATAAGTAAATATAAATGTAAATGTAAATATACTATACTAGGGGGCTCCGCCCCCTGCTCGCTTCGCTCGCCAACCCCTGGCGTTGGGGCATGACAAAGAGTGAGATGTATGAATTAGATATAGAATAGTGTGCAGGTTTGGATGATGCCTATATAAATACAAAATAGAGTGTTTGGCATAGAGTAATGTTTTATTGGAATATTTCTCTGTATACAACATTAGTAGTAAAGATGGTGTCTTGTCTTTGAATGAGTCTTCCTTGGCATGGATCATTTTTAATTTTAACTTTATTGTGAGATGAACGTCGAACACATGAGAAGGCAAAATAAAGTTGTGCATGTCCAAAAACGGGTTCAGAGAGGTAGATGCCAACCTTGTCCATGGTTTGTTCTTGTGATTTTTTGCTGGTCATGGCAAATGCAGGTTTAATGGGGAACTGTCGGTGTTTCAATGTAAAAGGTAATTCTAGGTCAGAACTCGTAAGGTCAATTCCAAGAATGAGAACAGTATTGTTAGCATGTGAATCTGAAAGAACTGTTGCTTGAATAACATCGTGTGTTATGGTGTTGACGACTAACCGTGTGCCATTGTATAAACCCTGTTTAGTGTTAAGATTTCTTAATAGCATGATTATTGTTCCGTTTTTAAGGGTAAGGTTGTGTTGTGGTCATCCATCCGGGTTAATAGTGTTCAAATATTCTAATGGGAAATTCAGATGTTCATTGTCGTCATCAGAGTCAACTTTGTCAGAGCTTAGAAAGAGCCGTGTCTCTCCAGGAAGTAATGAAATGACCTGGTTAATAATGTGATTAACATTAATATTTTTTGGACATAATATAGTGCGTTGTGTTAACCACATATGCGAAAGCAGTATGGGCCATTGCCTTTTGGTGTCCTGATATGTTCTCTGGTAGATGCAAAAGCAAATGAACTATTGTAGGATCTAATGCAGTTCATAAAGTTTTTACTTTCAGGCACATCCTTAGTTAGAAGCTTCTGTAGATATTCCGGATATGAATGTAAAGGAGGTAGTCTAATCTGCCCCTTTTGACAACAACGTGTAAATTCATTATTTGTATTGCCAGTTGTTTCTTCTGTGAAGTTAAGTGAATGACAATGATTGCAAATGACATTCATTAATCCCAATGAATTTTCCTCAATAGTGGACTCATTATTGAAGGCGTTGTCAGCAAACTGGCGTAAGAGTTTAGCAGACGTCTGGTGTTGATGTCTGCGACGGGCATGTTTTGCTTGTGGTGTTTGAGTGCCGCGTTGTTGCATGTCCATTATTTGTGACGCGCTATTTTTGAGTTTTAATTGATCCGCCTCCGCTTTGCGCAAAGTCCGTTTCACTCTACGTCGTGCATTGTTTGTATCGTGCCTTGTTCGTTTTTGTATGTCGGTCAGTTGAGCTTTCTGCTTTTTGAGTCCTGCTTGCTTGTTTTCTGGCCGGTCATATGCGCGTTGCTTTGCTCCCTTTTTTTGTATGTCTGAGACGCGAGCTCTTTCTTTTGAAATCGTGCTTGTTTCGATGCAGCACTTTGAGACGCGGGCTGTATGCGTCTACGTTCAATGTGTCTGTTCATTTGGGCACGTCTCTGTAACAGGGTTACTCGAGCTTTGCGTTTTTTGATCCGAGACATTTTTTCTCACGTATTTTCCGAAGCGCATTGTATGCGCCGCCGTGTATTCTTTTTGTTTCATTCGTGTTCGTGTGTTTTGTTCCGTTATCCGATCCGAATAGTTTTGTACCCGTGACCGTGTATGCATGACTTGTTTGTTCCTCAGCGTGCGAAATATGGATAAGTATTTAGTAGGATCGTACTCACTGTTAATATGGAGCCTTTTGTCCAGTTGAACGGTTAATAGTGCTTTATTTTAATGAGATCCACCTATGCTGCCTAGTGTGAAGGTTTTGAGATGACGTATGTTTAATATGGACGTTTCCTTTAGATATGTGGCTTTGGGTGTCACTTCTAATTGATTGGGGGGGGGGTGTGTGGGTGAGGATTGTTGTTGAGCGAGCGTCTTCTTTCGTTTTGTGTTCCAGGGGCTTGTTGAATCCCCCTCTTTGTGTGTGTCCCGTCCGTTGCTTGTAGGGTGTGTGGGGCGGTTTTGTGTTCTTTTTTTTTGTGTTCCAGGGGCTTGTTAAATCCCCCTCTTGGTGTGTATCCCGTCCGCCCTTTCTTGCGCCTGCGCAGTACGTCTTTTTGCAGCTACGGCCCATGGCCGGATGTGCCTGCGTCCATCATCCGGTTTAGCATTCTCGGTTAGTAATATGGATCCTCAGCTGGGGATGGTCTGCAATGGTGTCATCAACCCCCAGGCTTCTAGTTGGCAGCAGAAGCATTCTTCAGCCGTATATCAGACTCCACCAAATGCTCCTTGGATATGCAGTTTTAACTGTCTTCTGGATTGAAGATGACACAGAAGTGCTTCATGTGTGGATGCAGTGTCACCAGAGGCACATGAAGTTCTGAGCTTATAAGGGCCTCCACCTTCTTGGTCAAAAGATCAGAGGAGAAGAAGCAATATCATGACTTACATTTAAATTTCTTTTTTTTGTCATTTTCATTAAATTTTCAGTATTGTTCATTTATTGCAGTCTTTTATTATTATTTAGAAGTTATGCTCAATATATCGTTATTATTATTATTTGTGACTTGTTCGTCAGTTATTTATTTTTTAGATTCTGTGTGTATTGCTATGTACCTTGTATTTTGTGGGAGGATCCCCAAGAGGTGGAACCACCCTTATCTTACCACTAAGGGGCTAATACCACCTCTTAAAGCAGGTTGTGAAAGTCAGTTTCTTGTGGTTCATCGAATGCACTTTGGGTGAACGTTGTGTGAATATTGGGATTTCTTTATTTTTAACTGGGTTTTTGATCTTTTGTACCTGTGAATTGGATTATTCTTCTGGATTTCATTGTGGAATTTATTTGCTCATAATTGACTTTTAGACAACTTCTTCTTGCTCCATTTTTGAGCTCTTTTACTATTTCTCGTTACGGTCTATAAGTATTTTCAATTAGAAACACTCCTTGTCGCTTCAAACTGGAGTTTTACAGTTCTTGTGAGGAATATTGATTTTTTTGATATTCTTGATAAAGTTTGGGAGGTTACTAATTTCTTACTGGTTCTCCTTGTTTAGGGCCTTGTAGGTCAGAGGCATCCCTGTTTGCTAGGGTCAGGCTCACCTGGGATTAGTGTGATGCCCCACACCAAACACAAACCTTCCAGAAATCTGACCATGGGGCATCTTGCAGATTGTGTACTGAGGATGATCCAGTAGCAAGTGAAAAGATACAGAAAGTAGCTTGGTATTCCAAAACAGTGCATTTTTATTGGCACCAAGGTGAATAAATTGTTTCACTTAAGATCATTAATAATGTTCATTAAAAACACCAAAGCAGTTCCACAAAGAGACAAAAAAACACATAGAACTCCAATTAACAGTTCAGTGCAACCATAGGTGCCACCAGACATGCACCCCAGCAGCTCCTATGCATGCAGTTACTGTTACGGCACTGCTGGCATCCATGTCTTATATTTTTATGCCAAGATCTACCTTAAGAAATCTGGTTCATCCTGCCTTGGTTACTTGCATCTACTGTTTGAAATTGTTTAAAAGTGTGAGTATTACTGTCATCACTCCAAAATATAATGTAATTCTTTAAAAAAAGTTGTAGTTGTCTATTGTATTTATGGCGGTTATATAAAGCTGTACCCTCCAAAGGATTACAGATTCTTTCACAGCCCTGAAGAAGGACCTACTTTGTCCAAAACACATCGGTGAGTCTTCCACATGGATTGTGGCCTATATGGCTGTGATTTGTTTTGTGATTTATATCTACTCCATATATATAAAATCCTAAGCCTAAAAGTGCAACGATTTTGTGCAACGATTTTATGTCACGTTTTGTGTCACACTTTAAATTGGGCTTATCTTAAAAACTTCATATATATGTTTGGTATCATTCTTTTCAGAATTTATCCATCTTTAATGTGATGTTGTTAGAGTTTCAGATTCTTATTCCATTTTTAAATTATAAACTAATAAATATCAAGAACTTACGTTCCACGAGACAAGAATCTGTGCAAAGAGATTTAACCACGCCCGTAGCCGGAAATAAAAGACAAAGAGTAGGACAGCTGCTGTACAGGTTTTTAAATGTTCGAAATGTAGCATGAGATGCAGATCACACGGCACAGCAGCAGCACCAAGCCAGGAACTGATCGAGCAAAGAGGAGGTAAAAAAAAAAATGTATTTGTTTCCCATTGTATCACAGTTTAACAGGGGGAGCGACCGCGTCTCCTTGGAGGGCGTTCAGCCCCCCTCTTCACAACACAAGAAGCAGAGACGCGAAGTGGCTGGCGCATAGTGCAGAAAAGGGGGTTTGGCGAGCGAAGTGAACAGGGGGTAAGACCCCTAGTGTATGTATAATGTGTTAGTTAAGATCTGTTCATTTGTTTATTAGTTGTTTCTATGTACTGTATATATGGATTCATTACAATTAATTGATATTGGACTGCTTGTGTAAATAGTATTCATTTAATCCTAGCAGCTTCATTAATTCATTATTGATGGTTGTATATTATTAATAATAGCGTTCAGGCAGACATTGGCAGGTATATTCCTGGGTAGGCTATATGTTTTGGAAATGCTGGACAGCAATGAACTTATAAAAAGATACTGATTTCACAGAGATGGAATAATAATCGTAACAAATCATGAATGTTACATGATTGCTCTTTCCACATGGAGAAGCCATGAATTATCAGCAGACCTTACAGTGTGTGGGATAATATGCAAATGTATACATCTCTTCACTGCTCCACATAAGGTAATGTTAAAGACAGCTGTATTCTTGCAAATCAGCATGCACATAAATCACTGTTGCAAGGGTGTACAGTATAACTAAACTTCTGTTAATTGCAAGTGATATCATAGTATCGACTCACAGGTGGTCATGCATGCAAACTGTACTGCAGTAGCCAGTATATTGATGAGGTGGGATGGATGAGTGATTGACAGAGAAATGTCACACAGACAAGCTGAGGTCTGCATTCCACGAACCCCTGGAACATTCCAGTTACACTTTACAAGTGCAGGAAATTTCAAGAAGGCAGGCGTAGACTCCTGGGGGATTTGATAGAGTAAGAAGATAATAGATAGATAGATAGATAGATAGATAGATAGATAGATAGATAGATAGATAGATAGATAGATAGATAGATAGATAGATAGATAGATAGATAGATAGATAGATAGATAGATAGATAGATACTTTATTAATCCCAATGGGAAATTCACATTTTCTAATGGGGAGTCACTAGAGAAATTTGCCATTTCATCCGACACTGGAATATGATTGTGAACACTGCAAGATGGAAAGTGGCTTCAGAAAGAGTGCAAGATCTATTTCATGTGTCTATAGTTCCCTTTTTGAAGAAAAACTTTATAGAGCAAAATTACCCATAACAAGTCTCCAACAGTGTCACCAGGTTCTTGTTAACCACATTTTAAAATAACAGATTTGATCCACTGTAGTAATTGCCTTCAGAATTTTAAACACTTCAATCAGGTCCCCTCTTAATCTCCTTTTGCTTAAACTGAAAAGGCTCAGCTCTTTTAATCTCTCCTCATAATCCATCCCCTGTAGCCCTGGAATCAGCCTAGTTGCTCTTCTCTGGACTTTTTCTGGCGCTGCTATGTCTTTTTTGTGGCCTGGAAATCAAATTGGAGCATAGTACTCAATATAAATAATATCAAATGCACCACTCTGGTCTTTTGTTTTTTTGCTTCCTCATTTAGTGCTAAGGTGTTGTACCGTGGTAGCAATTACGGATGTAATGAGAAGTCAAGTAAAATGACACCTTTTATTGGCCAACTAAAAAGATTACAATATGCAAACTTTCAAGGCAACTCAGGCCCTTTCTTCAGTCAAGATCTTTTTAGTTAACCAATAAAAGGTATCATTTTGCTTGACTTCTTGTGGCTTCCTCATGTAATTAAAACACAAACTCCTTGGTTTAAACCCATGCTGACTGTTACATAAAATTACTGTGCAGTACTTGACACATATTGCTCAATATTTTCCTTAATAATTACTTATATGAATTTTGTTTGTTTTATTTTCTCCCACTTATAGCACCCCTTACACTTTTATTTTATGTTAGATAAAGATCATTCTTTTGTGCATTTTGCTCCATGACAGAGTGGCACACAAAAGTGCTACCATCACACAAGTCACAATAAACTAACCTTAGAGGTCTCATAATGCAAATCCATCCATCCATTTTCTAACCTGCTGAATCCAAACACAGGGTCACGGGGGGTCTGCTGGAGCCAATCCCAGCCAACACAGGGCACAAGGCAGGAAACAATCCTGGGCAGGGTGCCAACCCACCACAGGACACACACAAACACCAAGCACACACTAGGGCCAATTTAGAATCGCCAATCCACCTAACCTGCATGTCTTTGGACTGTGGGAGGAAACCGGAGCGCCTGGAGAAAACCCACACAGGGGAGAACATGCAAACTCCACACAAGGAGGACCCGGGAAGTGAACCCGGGTCTCCTAACTGCGAGGCAGCAGCGCTACCACTGCGCCACCGTGCCACCCTAATGCAGATCCTCGAAGTAAATAAGTGTGTTTTTCATTCACTTCTGTAGATTTTCTAGCTCACAATGCAGTGTTTTATGCAGTCATCTCCACCGCAGCATGTTAAGAAACTACTTGACTGATGAGAAAATCCCAGTTGAACAAACTAACATTTAATATCCTTGGACTAGTTCTATGCCTTCAGACTTTACTTCTTTGTGCTCCTCAGGGGTTGACTCTTTTGAAAAAAAGATAACAAAGTTGCTTAAGAGGACAGACCACACTCTGAGTCAGATGGCTGCAAGAGTAGAATCCAGATGAAGCATTAACAGTCAGGGCTCATTTATCTTTCCAATTACTGCATATAAAACAAACTGGCTGGGGTCAGATCGGAAACAGTGGTATCTAAAGTGAAATTGCCTAAATTTGGCCACACAAAGAATTGTTAGTGGGTAATGCCAGCTCTCAGTGTAACGCCAAACGGCATGGACTTCCAGATGTCCTTCATTCATTTGGTCATTTTATTATTCTTCTCTGGTTAGTTGACCCAGTTTTCTTTAAATCTTATAATTCATAACAAATATTACATTTTACTAGAGAACAATATAATTAGAAACCAACTGGCTACGTGGCTGCAAACAATCAAAGTTTCTTAAGAGTTCATAAGAGAATTCTACTGAACTCACGTCAATGTGAACTCTGCAGGGTTCACTCATCACTATATATACATAATGTATAAAAAAGCATGCTTAAACAAAACTGCAAATTTGCACAAATTGGTTGTAAACATGTGAAGCCCTGTTTGATAAGATCATGTTCTATGGGTAATTCTCTCTGTCCTGGGTATGTGCAGCATAAGCATCATCAGTCCTGATATTTGCACAAGCTCTGATGGTAAGTAAAGACGTTCAACTATTAATAAGTACCATCCAGCCATTAGCCAACCAGCTATATCCTAACTACAGGAGCCAATCCCAGCCAACACAGGGCAGGAAACAAACCCACTGCAGGGCACACACACACACCCACCCCAGGGACAATTTAGGATCGCCAATGCACCTAACCTGCATGTCTTTAGACTGTGGGAGGAAACCAGAGCACCTGGAGGAAACCCACGCAGACACGGGGAGAACATGCAAACTCCATGCAGGGAGGACCTGGGAAGCAAACCCGGGTCTCCTAACTGTGAGGCAGCAGCACTACCACTGCGCCACCGTGCCACCCATGAGGTGAAAATACTCATAAGTAATAAATACCACAGAGTGACAGACTCTATACCTCTAGAATGTCTTGGATATCATTCTTCGACTTGATGAATCCAGGTAAATTTTACACTGATTTGGCAGAATGATTTGCTTTTTTCTTTCATTGACATCAGGGTTGCAGACCTGCTCTGCATTACAAACCAAGAATTACCAAGATCCTTCGGTAAACATGAATCAAGTGTGAACAGCATAGTATGCGTAATGATATACTCTGGTAATAATTACACTGCAGATGATATTTTTCTCATGCAGATAGTACTAGAGAAGGAAATGCCAACCAATCAAAAAACCCTTGATTTATGCAATGTGATTTTCATATCATAAAATAAATTATTACAAACACTGAATGCAATCCACATTCATTTGTTTATAAGCCTTTTTACTTTTTGCAGATACATACAGAGGATTCAGAAAGTATCCAGACTCCTTCACGTTCTGCACACTTTATTGGGTTGAAGATTTAATTTTAAATAGATAAATTTAATAAAAAAGTGAAAATTTGTTTTCAGAAATGTTTGAAAATGTATTAAAAATCAAAACTGAAATCTCCTATTCCTACAGTGCATCCGGAAAGTATTCACAGCGCATCACTTTTTCCACATTTTGTAATGTTACAGCCTTATTCCAAAATGGATTAAATTCATTTTTTTCCTCAGAATTCTACACACAACACCCCATAATGACAAAGTGAAAAAAGTTTACTTGAGGTTTTTGCAAATTTATTAAAAATAAAAAAATTGAGAAAACACATGTACATAAGTATTCACAGCCTTTGCCATGAAGCTCGAAATTGAGCTCAGCTGCATCCTGTTTCCCCTGATCATCCTTGAGATGTTTCTGCAGCTTAATTGGAGTCCACCTGTGGTAAATTCATCTTTCAGCAAGACAATGACCCTAAGCACACAGCCAAGATATCAAAGGAGTGTCTTCAGGACAACTCTGTGAATGTCCTTGAGTGGCCCAGCCAGAGCCCAGACTTGAATCTGATTGAACATCTCTAGAGAGATCTTAAAATGGCTGTGCACCGACGCTTCCCATCCAACCTGATGGAGCTTGAGAGGTGCTGCAAAGAGGAATGGGCGAAACTGGCCAAGGATAGGTGTGCCAAGCTTGTGGCATCATATTCAACAAGACTTGAGGCTGTAATTGCTGCCAAAGGTGAATCGACAAAGTATTCAGCAAAGGCTGTGAATACTTATGTACATGTGATTTCTCAGTTTTTTTATTTTTAATAAATTTGCAAAAACCTCAAGTAAACTTTTTTCACTTGTCATTATGGGGTGTTGTGTGTAGAATTCTGAGGGAAAAAATGAATTTAATCCATTTTGGAATAAGGCTGTAACATAACAAAAGGTGGAAACAGTGATGCGCTGTGAATACTTTCTGGATGCACTGTATATATTGTAGAAGGGTACAGCCCGGACACAGACAGGCAGACACGTTACAGTCCATCACCACACGTTTATTTACACTCTTATTATTTACAGTCACTAAGTGCACCACCACCAAACACCCCCCACAGTCTCTTCACTATCCTGGCTTCTCCTCCAAGCCGTCTCTTCACTGCACACACACTCAGGGCCTCTCCTTGCCGCCTACTCAGACCTCGTCCACCTCCTCACCCGACTCCAGCTTTGATTGCAGGGCGGCGGCTCCTTAAATAGGCGGCTGATTGAGGGCCGCACCCGGCCACCTGCCACAATACAGTGGTGTGAAAAACTATTTGCCCCCTTCCTGATTTCTTATTCTTTTGCATGTTTGTCACACAAAATGTTTCTGATCATCAAACACATTTAACCATTAGTCAAATATAACACAAGTAAACACAAAATGCAGTTTGTAAATGGTGGTTTTTATTATTTAGGGAGAAAAAAAAATCCAAACCTACATGGCCCTGTGTGAAAAAGTAATTGCCCCCTGAACCTAATAACTGGTTGGGCCACCCTTAGCAGCAATAAATGCAATCAAGCGTTTGCGATAACTTGCAATGAGTCTTTTACAGTGCTCTGGAGGAATTTTGGCCCACTCATCTTTGCAAAATTGTTGTAATTCAGCTTTATTTGAGGGTTTTCTAGCATGAACCGCCTTTTTAAGGTCATGCCATAGCATCTCAATTGGATTCAGGTCAGGACTTTGACTAGGCCACTCCAAAGTCTTCATTTTGTTTTTCTTCAGCCATTCAGAGGTGGATTTGCTGGTGTGTTTTGGGTCATTGTCCTGTTGCAGCACCCAAGATCGCTTCAGCTTGAGTTGACGAACAGATGGCCGGACATTCTCCTTCAGGATTTTTTGGTAGACAGTAGAATTCATGGTTCCATCTATCACAGCAAGCCTTCCAGGTCCTGAAGCAGCAAAACAACCCCAGACCATCACACTACCACCACCATATTTTACTGTTGGTATGATGTTCTTTTTCTGAAATGCTGTGTTCCTTTTACGCCAGATGTAACGGGACATTTGCCTTCCAAAAAGTTCAACTTTTGACTCATCAGTCCACAAGGTATTTTCCCAAAAGTCTTGGCAATCATTGAGATGTTTCTTAGCAAAATTGAGACGAGCCCTAATGTTCTTTTTGCTTAACAGTAGTTTGCGTCTTGGAAATCTGCCATGCAGGCCATTTTTGCCCAGTCTCTTTCTTATAGTGAAGTCGTGAACACTGACCTTAATTGAGGCAAGTGAGGCCTGCAGTTCTTTAGACGTTGTCCTGGGGTCTTTTGTGACCTCTCGGATGAGTCGTCTCTGCGCTCTTGGGGTAATTTTGGTCGGCCGGCCACTCCTGGGAAGGTTCACCACTGTTCCTTGTTTTTGCCATTTATGGATAATGGCTCTCACTGTGGTTCGCTGGAGTCCCAAAGCTTTAGAAATGGCTTTATAACCTTTACCAGACTGATAGATCTCAATTACTTCTGTTCTCATTTGTTCCTGAATTTCTTTGGATCTTGGCATGATGTCTAGCTTTTGAGGTGCTTTTGGTCTACTTCTCTGTGTCAGGCAGCTCCTATTTAAGTGATTTCTTGATTGAAACAGATGTGGCAGTAATCAGGCCTGGGGGTGGCTACGGAAATTGAACTCAGGTGTGATACACCACAGTTAGGTTATTTTTTAACAAGGGGGCAATTACTTTTTCACACAGGGCCATGTAGGTTTGGATTTTTTTTTCTCCCTAAATAATAAAAACCACCATTTACAAACTGCATTTTGTGTTTACTTGTGTTATATTTGACTAATGGTTAAATGTGTTTGATGATCAGAAACATTTTGTGTGACAAACATGCAAAAGAATAAGAAATCAGGAAGGGGGCAAATAGTTTTTCACACCACTGTATATTCATACTCTTAATTTAGTGCTTTATAGAAGCCCCACTGGCAGCAATAACAGCTTCAAGTCTTATTTGGTAAATCTCTACTAGCTTTGCACATCTGGATATTGCAGTTTATTCTATTCTTCCTGGCAAGTACTCTCAAGCTCTGTTAATTGGATGGGAAGTGTCTGTAAACTCACATCTTCTGGTCTATCCACAAACGTTCTATGGGGGGATAAGTCTGAGATTTGGCCAGACATCTCAAGGATAGTCATAAACTTGTTCTGAAGCCACTCCTGCTTTGTCTTGGCTAAATGCTTTGGGTCGCTGTCATTCTGAAAAGTGAACTGTTGTGCCAGTCTGAGGTTCTATGCACTCTACAGCAGGTTTAATTCAATGACCACTCTGTATTTGGTGGCAATCATCCTTCCCTCAACTCTGACCAGTCTTCCCATTCCTGCTGCTAAGAAGCACTCCAATAGCATGATGCTATTAGGCAGGTGATAGGCAGTGCCTGGTCCTTGCCAGAAATATTGCTTGGAGTTCTGCCCGAAGAGTTCAACTTTTCTCTTATCAGAACAGATGATCTTTTACTTTGTGCCCTCAGAGACCAAATGGCCTGTTATATGCCTTTTACTCAAGAGTAGCTTCTACCTAGCCATTCTACCATAAACACCTGATTGATGGAGTGTCACTGATATGGTCATCCATCCAACAGGTTTTTCCATCTTAAAAGAGGACTTCTGAAGCTTTGTTAAAGTGACCATTGGGTCCTTGGTCACCTCCATTAACAAAACCCTTCTTGCTTGGTTACTCAGTTTTGTTGGATGACCAACTATAGGAAGAGTACTGCTAGTTCCAGTCTTCTTCTGTTTATTATTGAGGCCATTGTTTTCCTGGGAATACTCAAAGCTTAAGAAATGGTTTTATACTGTTGCCCTGATATGTGCCTCTCTAGTTTTATTGCTCAGGCCTACAGAGAGTTCCTTGGACTTCATGGCTTATTTTTTGTCCTGATATGCAGTGTGAAATCTGGGGCCTTATGCAGGTTAAAACCCATTATTGCAAATACCAAAGTAACAAAATTTTCAGAATAACGAATACTTTTTGTCGGCCCAGACCATCGTTCATAGAAATTCATATTAAATTAATCTTGTTTTAGAGAAATGTAAATCATTTTTATTCTGTGTTCATATCAGTATTTCTAATTAAAAAAAAAGTTGCATCTAATGTCGTTTTCATTCTGTATTTTCATACCTTAATTTTTCTAAAAAAAGTTACATCTAATGCCTCATTTTCAAATAAAATATTTTTTGCAGTTTAAGAAGTGCTCTTTTTTTATACAGGTATTGTCAAGCTTGAGATACAGAGGTGCATGAAAGACTGGAAAGTGAGTCCAAGTTTTCAAGGAAAATAAAGGTACTTTATTACTGTACTGAGAAGGCAGGTACAGTCTCAAGACTTCATTCAGAATAGAAGCTGTTAGGAGCAGTGGCATGGACAGTCATTCTTCTTTAGCTCCCATCTTAAGATTAGTAGAACAGCAGTGGCTTGGAATTACCGCTGTGGCAGACACAGTTTGGAGAAGACAGATCTGGAGAGTGCGATGAAGAGCAGATCAAAGCCCGGTGTTAATTGTTAAACATTGTGCGACAAGCATGGTATGCGGTAACACTGATCCTGCAGAGGACAAGCAATTGCTTTGCCCTTGATTTACTGTTTACCAGATGCAGTAGAGCAGCTACAGAGCTGTCCTGGTGCTGCTACCGTTTTATATATATATATATATATATATATATATATATATATATATATATATATATATATATATATATATATATATATATAGTCGCACACGTGCACATGGGAGGCAGCTAAAGGGTCAGAATGAGAGTAATTCCATGTCAGACCAGGGGGGTGGTGGAGTGCACTGACTCTTTCTCTCACTTCTCCGCAGATCAGTTATGGCCTGGCTCTGATGACATCACTTCCAGTTTCCGGGCCCAATGATACCACTTCCAATTCTGGGCCCAATGATGATGTCACTTCCTCCACTCTCCTTTAAAGCCACCATCTTTGTATCAGCAAATCAGTTCTAACTTGTATTACTACTTTTCAAACAATTTTGCAGCCAGGAAAAACAATATACCGGTGGCTGGTTTGTGTCGTCTTGTCAAGTTTGTGACAACATATACATGTTGCCTTCTGTATATATTAATCCTGGGAAAGTTAACTGAAATGAATAAAGACGTTATATTTTCCATCTGTACAAATCAAATTGTTACTCCAAGGTGTTTATCAAACAATGCTTAGATTGGAGACGCCACAAACCTCAGCAGACAATCGACTCCAACCTGATCTCACGTTCTACTTGGCACACCCTTCCCTATCACAGGGGTGTATCGGAAAGTACAGTATGCCTCCAAGTCAGGCATCAAAAAGCATATAAACCTGCAAACACTCTATGGGCAACACTTTTTAATGCCAAAAACAAGAAATCTGCTTCGGAGACATGAAAAGCAATACGGAGTATACTATGCAGTTCATACCCAGCTGTATATTTGGGACAAACAAGTTCAACCAGACATACATTTAACTGGGACACGGTGCAAGTAAAATTCATGGCTAATATTAAAAGTGCCAGAGAGCGGTACCCTTGCACACCCACACCCTCATTTGCTATAGATCACCTTTGATTCCTGTATACCTAATCATTTCCCTCTGAATGAGACACCTGGTAGGTTGTCGAAAGCTTAAAAATAAAAAAAACTATTTTAAGATAACGTGATTTATTTTCTCCCTTTGTGGACTACTAGCTACAAATATATAGTAGCCTCTGGTGCAATGCAAAAACCAAGCACGGCAGGATACCAGTACCTTGCTAGTACACACCCATTTAATTGAGCTAATTTGAATTGCCAAATAGTGCAATACAGTGCAGCATAGTCACTTATCCTCATAGTGTAAGGTGCAAGGCAGAAGTCAGCCCTGGGCATGATACACTCATCCCAACTTACACTGTGTTAATGTAGATGTGTCAATAAACCTGAACACATATTTCTTTGAGATATGGTGAAAACCAAAGTTCACACAGAAAACCCATGTGAACATGGTGGAAAACACGCACCCAGGCCAATTTAGAGCTGTCAATTAACCCTTCTTGCAGGACAAGCTCACATAGACACAGGGAGACATACAGTACACACTGTCTGCTTTGGATTCTAACACAGGAACCAGGGGCTGTGAGTTTACAGATTCAACCTCCAGTTCCGCATGCTGTCACATAATTTTATACAGTAGAACTTAATTATTAATAGAAGCCAGGAACATCTTGAAAGATTTTGTTGTATTACTCCATAGATAAAGTGCTTTAACCTTAGTTGCTGAACACTTCACCAGAGATGACACTTGTTTTGACTGAAAGTGTGTTATTATTTGACATTCTGAGAGCTAACATTTTTTATTTAAAATGACGTTGAGTCTCCAAGATGCAGACAATCTTGAGAGAATAATTTCTCTGGTTTCCTGTATGCTGTATGAAACAGAGTCAGTCATTCTGCCATACAATTGCTTATACTGTCAAAATACTTGCTCCATCATGAACGCACAGGGTAAAAGCTGTGATAATAAATGTAAAATTGGGCAACAAGCATGACAGAATCCTTATCTACGACCTTTTGTGTGCCATTTCTGTAACACCCAGTACAGCTGAGCGAGTTAACACATAAGCCATTTGTATGGCAGCATGGCAAGGTGTCATTTTCCAGCAAGTATTGTGATGATGGGTTAATTGGATAGTGGCAGGCCAGACAAATCAAAACCCAAGAAGACAAAACTGACAAAGTACATATCAGCACTTCCTTTTATAAAGAATATGCCAAAGAGAAGAATTGTGTATCTGGCATCATGCAAGCCTTTTTAGACAAATCTAAATACAAATGAATGTATTTTATTTTAAGCATTTACCAAGACACAACAAGACTAATAAAGTGTGTTTCAACTAAAGACTATGATTTGTATTGAGTATTTAAAAAATATTAATGAGTCATCATAGAAGTCGGAGTGTCACATTTCTGAGGCTGTGTGCCTTAATAACGGTGTTGCATTTTGAATATTTAAAAATATATATAAATTTTTTTTTGTTTTTTTGTTGCTGTTTCTTTCTGAAGCATTTTTATAGACACAGGAACATACTCTGTGTCAAATGAAGGACAGAAATGTAATCCAGTGTGTGCAACGCTTTTGTATGGTGGACATTATGGCTCTTAGGCAGATGTCAGTGAATCTTTAAATAGGATAGGAAACACAGACAGCATTTCAGGTTCATTGTCATGTGCACACATTATTGGCATTGTTAGTGGCCATGTCACCACTAGGTCACTGTCTGTGAAGAAATCACACTTTCCTCGTGTGTTTGAGTGGGTTTTTCCTCTGCCTTCCCTGTTTCTGAAATATGTGCATATAAGGTTGATTGATGACTCTAATTTGGCTTTGTATGAATGGGTCTAGGTGGGCATGTGGCTGTGGCTGACAATCGACAGATGTCTTGCCCATTGTTTGTTCCTGCTTTCTGCCTGATGCTGGGGATAAGCAGGCTGTGTAAACGGAAAGTTGAACAGTAATTAGGAATCTGTTTTCAGACATCTTCTATCTAAATGAAACTGGCTTTATTATCCTATAGGATGATCATTTGTACAATGCAGATGAATTAGAATAGTTTGATTTGGGACTTAAATTCTCCCCGCATATAAAAAGAATGAACACAAATAGTGTGAAAATAGCAATGAAGGCATAAAGAAGTTAAGGGTAACAGCTGGAAAACTGGAATCACTGAGTTTGCAGGTTAACTGTCACACAGCAACCACAGCAACCATAAAATTTGAGAAGATGGCCTACACAAATATATTATTCACAGTAAAAACACAAGCTCAAGCAGCTGCAATTCCCCAGACACTTATAGGGATAGCATTAGAACAATGAGCTAAGGTTAGATTTGACTGTAACTAAATGATATGGCCACAAACATTAAACTCCATGCACGAAGGCAGTTATGAGCAGACACACCAGCAGGAAACTTATTCTTACCTAAGAAAATTAGTCCCAAGAATCTGTCATTAAATGTATTACTTTCCGTTTACTCAGAAAAACAGAAGGCAAGTTTTTTAACTCGCAACCATTGCTACTTCAAAGTGGATGTATTTGGTAAGTTTTAAAACTTACGTTTTCACATTTGAAGTCATGCCCCATCATCTAAATTCTAAAATGTAAGAACAGGCTTGGTGTTTTCTTATAATTTATAAAAAATGCTTCACTTTAGAGCACAATTTTCCGTGGCAAATTAATATATACTGTACTATGATTTAGTTAGTCTGTACAGCTTCTAAAATAACTGGGGCTGACCTTCCTCAGCTTCATACAGTCTACTCAACCAGATGTCTGTGGAGAGCTGAATCCATCATCTCTGACAACATAACAGCCACTGAGCTTATCCCCTGTGTTCACTTCTGCCTACTGGCAAACGCTCTCCACTCACTCCACCCGCTTCAGGGACAGCTTCTTCCGCCAGGCTGTAAAGTCAGTGAATTCCCTGCAACCTGATTCTACCTGCCCTGTACAACGGACTGTATCCACCTGCTGGTTTATTTGTAATTGTGATGCATGTTACTTTTTCACTCTTTTTTACTGTATTTATTTATTTTTCTTCTGCTAGTCTTATTTATTTACAGTGTCTGTTTATACATCACCTCAACTGTAGGACAAGAAGTTCACTACGCTCTCACAGTGTGTGTGACAATAAACATCTCTAATCTGTAATCTAATCTAAAAATTGTGAAGAAATACTGATTTAAAATATTCCCAATTTATCCTTTAATACTTATACACAAGTAAAAAATCTTATGCCCCTTGTGATACAGCATATGGAAGTGAATGGTTAATGTTACAGTGATTAATGCTTTTCTTATATTCCTACTAAAATAATACATTTCATGTTCTGTGAACATAGGCTTTCAAACAAGAGACACACTATCTTTAATTAGAATTCACCCAACATATTGCCAGGGGTGTTTGGATCATCCCTTTAAACTTAATGATGAATTCTGGTAGGTGGTTCAATTTATGTTTGTTTAAGATCTCTTGGAGCTCTGGTTATTACATCATATAAATGGATATAGGTTTTGGGGGTCATAAACTTCAATTTTTTGATTAAACATTGTCTCTGGTAAGTATGTACAATTTTAATCACTTTACACTCTGTAAATACCTACATTTTGTTAATATGCTTTTAGATAACTCTTGTTATATGAGAATTTGTACCTTGTTACCATACTTAAAATTCTAATTCTGGTTATATTTATATTTGTGAATTAAGTTTTCACATTTGAACTCATACCCCATCATCTAAATTCTAAAATGTAAGAACAGGGTCGGTCTTTTATATAGTTTATTAAAAAATGCTTTACTTTAGAGCACAATTTTGTGTGGCAAATTAATATATACTATGATTTAGTTAGTCAGTACAGCTTCTATAATAACTGGGGCTGACCTTCCACAGCTTCATACAATCTACTCAACCAGATGTCTGAGGAGAGCTGAATCCATCATCTCTGATAACATAACAGCCACTGAGCGTATCCCCTGTGTTCACTTCTGCCTTCTGGTAAATGCTCTCTATACTTAAAATTCTAATTCTGGTTATATTTATATTTGTGAATTTGTATGTCTTGTTGTAACCCTGCAAGATTTGATCTATCTATCTATCTATCTATCTATCTATCTATCTATCTATCTATCTATCTATCTATCTATCTATCTATCTATCTATCTATCCATTGTCACACACGTGGGAATAGGAGGCAGCTGAAGGGCTTAGAGAATAATATTAACACATCCTCCCAGGGGGTGTCTCCTGTAGACCTTTCCTGGGAAATCCCGCCAGAAGTTGTGCCTCAGCTCAGACCATGTCAGTTCCTGTCCCGGCCCCAAGGACGACATCACTTCCTGTCCCGGATCCGAGGACGACATCACTTCCTCAAACCTAAGTATAAAACCACACTCCCCTCTTCAGGAAGGCAGTTCTGCTTTGAATCTATCTATGTGATAGTTTCATATTTTTTAGTCTTTTTCCAGAACCATTTCTGTTTTCACAGATGGTACCATTTTGAGCATCAATTGCTATGCAAAGACACTTGGAGTTGTGTGGTGTGCGGGATAGAAGGGCAGCACCATGCACTTCCTGGTCATCACGTTTGAGGGTAAATCAAAATAAATCTTTGCCATGGTTGTTAGTATTCTTTACTAGTGTTACATACCTCTTTTCTGGCTTCAACCTTTATTTTTGGTTTAATGACTTGGTTCAGATAAAAAATAGAACATATTCTCAACTCTTTTTCTGGTTTTCCGATTTTTCTCCTCATGCTCACCTACATTATTTCTAATTTGCTCTTCTTTCTTATGGCAAACACAACTATTATCACTATAGGATTATGTAGTGACTTGCAATGAGGAGATCCAAAGATTAAATGACTTTTTGCCAATGATTTTCAGTATGTCAGGTTATTAATTTGAATTACTTCCTTGAGAGGTCTGCTGCACTGTGTGCTTCTCAACTGTACCAAGAAATAGTTTTCAGAGACACTGATACTTAAAATCAACTCTGATTATTATTTAAAGGCAGCATTATCATTGGACACTTCTACTTTGTATCTCTGGTTGTTTACTGGCAGTTTATTACATTGAAACCCACTGTCATAATTCATTACATTGACTGTAGTTTTATTATATGTTGTGTTAGTCATGTTTAATTTGTTGTGGTGTCACTACAGGGATATGGGATTTAGTGTCATGTATTATATAAAATTACTTTAAAACAATATATATATATTTTTCAGTTGGACTACAGTCTGATTTTTTTTTGCATATTGTGTTTTTTGTTGGAGATGAAGGCCTATTTTTGGCTTTGCCCCATGCTTTATAACAGTGGTTTTCAACCAGTGTGCCATGAGAGCTACCCGGGCATGCTGTGGAAGTCATAGTGTAGCGCACCTGGGTCTGAACCTGACAGGGACAAGCTCAGGTGGTCGAGACCTGCCTGAGAAGGACAGATCTACATGGAGAAGCTGTCATAAAAGCAGGCTCCGTAATTGTTATTTTTCCAGACACAGAGCACTGAGAGCACTTTGGACATGTCTCCTGGCTGCAAGAGTCCATCTGCCTGGGTGTGTGGCTACCAGCGAGTCTCACAGGGCCTGTGGATAGTGGGCATAAGAGTTGCCTCTGAGGCAAAGTGGTGTGGGCTAAAGGATGAAGCAGCTTGGAGATGCACCCAAAGTGCTCACTAAGTGCTGCGTCTGTGAACGCTGATCTTGGAGCTGCTTTTTTACCAGCTTCTTCAGTAGACCTGCCACTTCAGACTGCTGAGGATGTGCATGAGCTATACTAGCCTTGGGATGTTTTTGGATACAAAAAGTGTGCCACCACAGAAAAAAGGGTTGGAAAACACTACTTTATAGTAAAGTGTAGTTGCCTTTATGTAGTTGAGTAGTTGCTGAGAAAGTTGAAATGCATCACAAAAACAGTCATGCTTCAAATTCCGGCTCCAGAAAATTCCGGAAAGGCGATTTGGCAGTACATCAAATTGTCCATATGTTGCTCACAAACTGTACAAGTCATTGAAATGGAGGCTCTGTGGGTCTGGTGTGGCTTTCAGGTATGCATGCTTTACCAGCCAGTACACAGCAGCCCAAACCAATGTTCAAGTCTGCACGCCAGGGTGTTTCTCAACCACTGGGTTGCCACCGGTGAGTCTTGGGTGCTCTTGTTTGGCCAAGGGAGACCCCCCCCCAGTCACACTTGTTTCAGCAACGGGCAGTTTGCAACTGTTGCTAATAGGTCGTCAATAAATTTAAAAAGGCAAAATTGGGTTGTGGGACCATAAAGGTTGAGAAACACTGTTGTAAGGAAAGGTGGTGCAGGCCAAGCGAATAAAGAGTAGCCATGTGGAGCAGCGCCGATCAAAACAAGCCTTAAAGGGCACTACTTGAGTCAGAAAACATATGAGGAATGTAAAATGATAATAACAATAATAATAATAAAAGGTTTATTATTGCAGCTGATTTTGGCAGTTTCTGGAACATTATTGCTCTGTTGTTTTTTATGGCCCTCAGCCATAAGAACAAATTGCCTCAACTTGGTCTGCCATAAATCAGTGCATGGCTGTATTTTGAAGGTGACTAAAAGGGATTTGCTATAAGTTTTATAGTGAAGGATTTGTTTAACAATTTCAGGAATGTTTGTAAGCTTAGACCTAATGATATTTAGAATTTAGAAAATTTATGCACAAAGAAAAAGCCTGTCAGCCTTTGTAAGCAAAACAAGGCTTTGTGTTGCTAATCTCACCATCGGAGCCTATATCACCAAATGGACACAAATATTCAGTATATTGAATGCTTATGTGTTTAAGAAAATATCACTCATTTGAAGTGATGTATTTTGAAACCATCATATTAAAGCATATGTTTGTGATTGTTCCAATTGTTTGGCAAAAAAACTTGTTTTTATTGTATGCTCTTTAGAGCCCTAAATTGGAACAAAATGGATGGATAGACAAATTACTGAGTCCATTTTGTATAAAGCATAAGTAAAGACAAAAGAGTAATATCCATCCATCCATCATCCAACCCGCTATATTTTAACTACAGGGTCACGGGGGTCTGCTGGAGCCAATCCCAGCCAACACAGGGCGCAAGGCAGGAAACAAACCCTGGGTAGGGCGCCAGCCCACCACAGGGCACAAACACACTCACACACAAAGCACACACCAAGCACACACAAGGGACAATTTAGGATCGCCAATGCACCCAACCTGCAATTCTTTGGACTCTGGGAGGAAACCGGAGAACCTGGAGGAAACCGACGCAGACACAGGAAGAACATGCAAACTCCACGCAGGGTGGACCTGGGAAGCGAACGCAGGTCTCCTAACTGCAAGGCAGCAGCGCTACCCACTGCACCACCGTGCCGCCCCAAAAGAGTAATATTTAAAAAAAAATACACAATTATTATTAATGGCCTTAATTTTGAAAAAGCCCACTCATTTCCACAAGAACATTACTCCTCCACTGTATCATTGTACCATTGTACATACTACTGCAATGATTACAAATGTCACGCTTACAAATATCAAAAAAATTAATCAGATGGAAAAGTAGTGCTTATTTGTGAAATTGAATTGATGTTCAAAGTAATTATTTTCTTTCTAATTGATACTTGCATGAACCTATAATTACAGGTTTACAAAAATCTTTTTGTATTCCTTGTACATAAAGGACCCATGAGCTTCAGAATGGGCTGATTATTGCTCTCAGTTTTATTATGCTTATACGGAATTCCCCTTTCTCATCTAAAACATGTTTAATGAATGAAACAGCTCCATAAAGCCTGGAAAGCTCTGCTAACAAATGATCAATAATGCTTTCCCCTAATAATGATACACACAGAAGAGCTCCTTCGGTACAAAGCACATACTTGCTTATGTGTTGCTATAAGGGTGTTTTGTTAAGTAATTTAAAGAGCTTTCTCCATTTTGTTTGCCACTCTGTAAGACCCATGACCGACATTTCGGCCAAACTAAAATTGATTTGATCTTTTTTTGGACAAAAATGGACAATTATTTTAAAGAGTTCACTGAAAAAAAATAGTTTAACTATCTTTTAGGAAAAAATATAAAACAAAATAAAAACAGAGTCTACTCACTGTATAGTTTTGAATTCAAAATCAAAGCTGGGCCAAAACTGCACTGCTTTATTAACATGAAACATATGTAACTTACTTTTAATTAAGACAAAAACATTTTTTTGAAATTAATATAAATTATTTGGCAGATGTCTTAGTAACACTTCGTTTAGGGGCTACTTATAGTCCACCTGTTGATCTACTTCGTAATGAGGCGCTAGCTAAGGCTTTAGTTGGTCTTAATATGACTGAACAAGCAATAATAAATTGTTATCCATCATGATTATAACCCAGCCACAGGGGATGCACAAAGCAGTGTGTTTCTTCGTGCCTAAGCCATAAATGGGGAGGGTTACGTCAGGAAGGGCATCTGGTGTAAATTTTTGCCAGATCAACATGCGGACAACAATATAAATTTCCATACTGGATCGGTTGAGGCCCAGGTTAACAACAGCTGCCACCTGTACTGTTAGCCAACAGGGTACTGGTGGAAATTGGGGTACTGTTGGCCAAACAAGGACAACAAGAGGGGGGAAACGCATCTGAAGGAAAGTGGCGAGGAGGAAGGTAAAGAGAGTGGAACTGAGGGCAGGAACTTTGAATGATGACAGTATGAGTGGTATGGGGAGAGAGTTAGCCGATACAATGGAGAAAAGGAAGGTTGATATATTGTGGAATAAATGGAAGGGGAGTAAGGCCAGGTGGATCAGAGGTGAATTCAAATTTTTCTATGATGGTGTGGATGGGAGGAGAAATGGTCTAGGGGTTATTCTGAAGGAACAGTATGTCAAGAGTGTTTTGGAAGTGAAAAGAGTGTCAGACAGAGTAATGATTATGAAACTGGAAATTGGAGGTGTGATGATGAATATTGTTAGTGTATATGCCCCATAAGTTGGGTGTGCGATAGATGAGAAAGAACATTTCTGGAGTGAGTTGGATGAAGTGATGAACAGTGTACCCAAGGGACAAAAAGTAGTGATTGGAGTGGATTTCAATGGATATGTTGGTGAAGGGAACAGAGGAGATGAGGAAGCAGAGGAATGAAGAAGTTCAAATGATAGTGGATTTTGCAAAAAGGATGGGCATGGCTGTGGTGAATATGTATTTTAAGAAGAGGGAGGAACATAGGGTGACGTACAAGAGTGGAGGAAGATGCACACAGGTAGATTACATCCTATGCAGAAGAGTCAATCTGAAGGAGATTAAAGACTGAAAAGTGGTGGCAGGGGAAAGTCTAGTTAAGCAGCATAGGATGGCAGTCTGTAGGATGATGTTGGGGATCAAGAAGAGGAGGAAAGTGAGGGCAGACCCAAGGATCAAATAGTGGAAGTTGAAAAAAGAAGACTGCAAGGTCGAGTTTAGGGAGGAGGTGAGACAAGCACTGGGTGTCAGGGAAAAGTTACCAGACAGGTGGGAAACTACAGCAGATGTAGTAAGGGTGACAGCAAGAAGGGTGCTAGGCATGACATCTGGAAAGAGGAAGGCGGAAAAGGAAACCTGGTGGTGGAATGGGGAAGTACAGGAGAGTATACAGAGGAAGAGGATGGAGAAGAAGTGGGATAGTCAGAGAGATGCAGAAAGTAGACAAGAGTAGAAGGAGATAAAGCGCAAGGTGAAGAGAGAGGTGGCGAAGGCTAAAGAAAAAGCGTATGATGAGTTGTATGAGAAGTTGGACACTAAGAAGGGAGAAAAGGACCTGTACTGATTGGCTAGACAGAGGGACCGAGCTGGGAAAGATGTGCAGCATGTTAGGGTGATAAAGGATACTCACAAGCGAGGAGAGTGTGTTGAGAAGATGGAAAGAGTACTTCAAGAGGCTGATGAATGAACAGAATGAGAGAGAGAGAAGGTTGGATGATGTGGAGATGATGAATCAGGAAATGTAATGGATTAGCAAGGAGGAAGTAAGGACAGCTATGAAGAATGTAAAGGCTGTTGGTCCAGATGACATACCTGTGGAAGCATGGAGGTGATTAGGAAAGATGGCAGTGGAGTTTTTAAGCATATTGTTTAATGGAATCTTTGAAAGTGAGAAGATGTCTGAGGAGTGGAGAAGAAGTGTACTGGTACTAATTTTTATGAATAAGGGGGGTGTGCAGATCTAATAAGTACAGGTAGATAAAACTGATGAGCCACAACATGGAGTTATGGGAAAGAGTAGTGAAAGCTTGGTTAAGAATAGAGATGATGATTAGTGAGCAGCAGAATCCATACAGTAGATGCAGGATTGGCTCTGAGGATGTTGGTGGAGAAGTATAGAGAAAGACACAAGGAGTTGCATTGCATCTTTGTGGACGTGGAGAAAGCATATGACAGGGTGCCTCGAGAAGAGTTGTGGTATTGTATGAGGAAGTCGGGAGTGGCAGAGAAGTACGTAAGAGTTGTAGAGGATCTATACGAGGGAAGTGTGACAGTGGTGAGGTCTGTGGTAGTAGTGACAGATGCATTCAACATGTAGGTGGGATTACATCAGGGATCGGCTCTGAGCCCTTTCTTATTTGCAATGGATGATGGACAGGTTGACAGACGAGATTAGACAGGAGTCCCCGTGGACTATGATGTTTGCTGATGACATTGCAGTGATAGTAGGAAGCAGATTGAGGAGACCCTGGAGAGGTGGAGATATGCTCTAGAGGGGAGAGGAATGAAGGTCAGTAGAAACAAGACAGAATGCATATGGGTTATATGGGTTGGAGACGGTGGCACAGACCAGAAAGCAGGAGACAGAGCTGGAGGTAGCAGAATTAAAAATGTTATAATTTGCATTGGGTGTGACAAGGATGGACAGGATTAGAAATGAGTACATTAGAGGGTCAGCTCAGGTTGGGCAGTTGGCAGACAAAGTCAGAGAGGCGAGATTGTGTTAGTTTGGACATGTGTAGAGGAGAAATGCTGGGTATATTGGGAAAAGGGTGTTAACGATAGAGCTGCCAGGGAAAAGGAAAAGAGGAAGGCCTAAGAGAAGGTTTTTGAATGTGGTGAGAGAGGACATGAAGGTGGTGGGTTTGACAGAGCAAGATGAAGAAGGTCAGAAAGATATAGATGATCCGCTGTGACAACCCCTAACGGGAGCGGCCGAAAAAAGAAGATTCATCATGAATATCAGCTAATTATGTACTAGCAATATCAGTTTTCAGTAGAAAAAGTGCTATATTTGGTTAATAAAAAAAATGACACCGGTACACATATAACAAGCTCAAAAAGAGACAAATCATGCCCTGACGTTTAGTATATAATGCTGCTCTCTTTGCACTTTCTCTCTTGCCACCATGCCACATGGCTAATTGTGCAGGTTGGCTGAATGTGCGCCTAATTAGCCATGTGGTTGGTCAGTCAGTCCAAACAAAAAAGGAGCCCTCTCCCTCCCAAAGTCACGAGACTCTGTCAAATAATAATAACAATTACACACATTAACTTATGTGTAGTGTACACATGAGTAACTAAGTGTAGATAAACACAGAGAAGGAAAACATAGATAGATAGATAGATAGATAGATAGATAGATAGATAGATAGATAGATAGATAGATAGATAGATAGATAGATAGATAGATAGATAATGCCAGAACAATTAGTCATTTTAAGTATACATAACATGTTGAAAGATTAAACCTTTCTAGTAAATACTATTTAGTTTGACAGTAAAATCACTGTATTATTGCATATTCTTTTTATGAAATTCATATCGTAAGATGCAATGAAAAGAAAACACAATTGAAATAAAATAAACCAGTAGAACATTTATCAATAAATGACTTGTGAGTATTTTAACATGTACAAGAGTTTTATTATTGCTGTTCTACTGAAATAAAATACATGGAGACAATTCCTGAAAGCTGCCATGATCTAGTTTGTGGATTCTTGACTGCTGAGATACTTATACAGAAACTCATTCAATATTAACCAGTTTCATGTATCACAGTCCAGTAATAGCTATTACAGTGGCAAAATAAAAATCCGGCCCAAAGTCAAAGGTTATTAAAGGCACTATACATTAAACATTATCACCTGGAATAATGCAGTTCAATGTTTGAATGTTCCACATGATTCTAAATTGGGCCCATTTCATCTTTCTGCACAGCATATCCTTTGTTGGTGTTTTCTTTCTTTTTAAGCTAAACATATTCTCTTTCTTCTTGTTTCAAAGAACATCAAGAAAAAGAAAACCCTTTGACTGCTTCACACAGTCAACAAGACATATGAAACAAATCAATATAACGGCACCTTAAGTGTCCCACCTTATTTAATCAATTTATAGTGTGGTTCACAGTTAGCACTGTGACCTAAGATGCCATTAACAATATAACAAGTTAGAAGGAATCAATGTATTAAAAAGATCATGCATTTCAGAACATGACACTAGAATAAGCTAATGGTTATTAATTCAGTTTAGACTTTAACATTCAGAAATTCTCTTTCCTGAGTAACTTTACTTTTTCAGATTTTCTCAGATATAATTTTCCCACAATTCTACATAAAGCACAAATGATTATAATAGACAGAAATAATAGACAATATTATTATAAAATACAGTTTATACTGTGCAATGAAAAATTTCTCCGTCATATTTTGTAAATGTGTTAATTAAGAATTGTGTTTTCATCTTGGTTAACAAAACAAGCCTGACGGACTGAAAGATGTCCTCTTCTGTATCTTATGTTTCTTATAGTAGTACCAGTTACCCTATTTCGAAAATAAATAATTGTTTGAAAGAGATCTGAAATACAGTAGCGTAGCGTGGGTGTCAGCCACCCAGGGTGGAGGAAAATTCTGCCACCCCCTTATTTAGGTATGGTTCAAATTTTTACAAGATATTATTATTATTTATTGTGAAATTTTGCCGTCCCCTAAAAGTGCCACCCGGGGCGGGCCGCCCCTGCCGCCCCCACTACGCTACGCCACTGCTGAAATATTAATACTTTAAAAATTGTACCTTTAAAGCAGTTTTTAAAATAACAAAATGGATTTCTTCAGACGCATATACATCACAATCATAAATGTTAAGAATCTGATTTTCTTGTAAAGCACTGGGGAACTGTGGGAGCTCTGTCTTTAAGATCCTAAAATTGGTAAGTCAGTTATCAAATGGATAAGGCAATGTTTTCAAAATATGGACAAACACATCGATCCAAGAATCAGTTTAGGGGCATTTCAGCAGTACAGGCTTAATCAGTTTAGCAACAGATCAAAACCCATTACATAGTCTGTGAATTAGATATTTTTGGAAAATGATAAAAAGATAAGCCATGAAGCTACACTTATTTTTAAAATGTGTTTGTGATATCATTTTTAAATAGCAAAATGTCAAAACATTATGAGTAATATTGATATACGTATTAATGTTATGCATTTTCTTGGGGATGGTGCTGCAGTGAAGTGCTACTCGCTCATGGTATGTGGAGCCTGGTTTTGAGAGATGATTTATTTGAGTACAATTTAAAATATCATAGGAAAATGAACCGAGACCTTGATACTGAAAGTCGTCTTCCAGTACATATTATGAAAACTTACTTACATACTTCTAAAATAGTAAAAACTGAGCACAAAGACTGAGAGAATCAAAGTCAAGCTGAATTCGGCCAACAGAGATAAGAATGTTTTTTGAACAATGAATCTAAACTTGAGGCTGATGGACAAAGTAGCAAACAGAATTCCCTACTCTGTGCAAATTTCTGGTTCTGTTCTCGGAATTAAGTTTAAAAGACTAAGCACTTGATTTATGTTATAATGCAGAAAATCAAGGTTTTAGAAATGATGTGGGATGTTGCCATTGCTTAGAGACAAGGGATGTCTGGCGATCAGAACCTGACACTATGTTGGCATGGATTTGTCCCACGAATCTCACAGTCCAAAGACAGTTTGCCAGCCTGCTTCAATACATTCTAAAGATTGAGAACATAAAAAAAGTTTTAATGAGAACTGGCCATTCATTTTAATAATGCTCATCAAGTCCTCTTCATCTGTCTTTTACAGAATAAGAATGTGTGGTACGGATCTGAAGGTTCTAAAAAGTACCACTACCTAAATGTATTTATTTATGTATCTACCTACCTATTTATGTATTTATTTAAAGAGTTTCTGTAAAAAGCCACACCTATCTATCTATCTATCTATCTATCTATCTATCTATCTATCTATCTATCTATCTATCTATCTATCTATCTATCTATCTATCTATCTATCTATCTATCTAACTAGCAGCGCAAAACTGCAAGGCAGGGGATGGCGACAGTGTACTAACCGTTCTTTCTTTATTTCAACAGGAAAGACGAGAAAACACCACCTTGAATTTGTCTTCAAAACTCTAGCCGGAAGTCCGAGCCACTTCCGGGTTCCTTTGTTTCCTCTGGTCTTGTACTAATAACATCACCTCCATCCCAAGATCCTCAGGGTCTCCTTTCCCACCTCTGTTACAACTTCATAAAATGTCCGTGCTCACTATACTCATTGTCTTTCTTTGATGTACTTCATGACTGACCGTTTTGCTTTGAAAAGTGCTTTACAGTATACGGGGATGGAAGTCCCAACCCTTAAAAGTTGTTTCTGTGTTTTTTTCACACTATCTATCTAGTACAAGTTAATTCAGTGCTATTGTTGTGATATTTCATGTCATGGGGTGTCTTAATGAGTTAATTTATTATTGATTGTAATGTTTTTGATTGCACTTTCCTGAAGGCTTAGCCACCAATCACAACTGGCACACCTGTGAGCATGTATGATCGCTCATTGTTAGTTAATTGCGGGAAGAGTGCTGTGTGATTAATAATTAATTGTTGCCAAAATTTAAATAAGGCAAGGGAAAGTGGAACAGGAAGAAGAAAGATGAGAGAAAACAAAAGAATAAGAAAGATTGGTTGATCGGAGATCAGTTTGGAGTGTAAACCAGTCCAAAGAGTTGGGATGGGCAGCATCGACTCTGCTGAGCTTTATAAGGGAGCAGGACCGGTGTCTAACTAGGAGTACCATGTAGCTGTGAAGTTTACATCTGCCGACTTACCTATAGAGAGCAGGGTGGAGAGTCATGCAGGAAGGAGAACTGTGTATGAACAAATGTGGAGTGTGGCAGCACCAGTATGGAGAGGGCAGAGCTGGAGGAGATGCGGGAATTTTGCAATATCGAGGGATCTGCAGAACACCGGTGGAGGTGGCAGGTTGGGATGCTGTGGATTGCGTAGGAGGGATCTGTGGGTACCGACTGAGCTGGCAGATGAGAGTGCCACCAATTGTGCAGGTGGAATCTAATGGTACTGAGGAAGGTGGCATGTTGAGACTACGAACCTACTGTATGTGGAACTGATTTCTTATAGTGTCCTACAAAGGAATGACACTACATCATGGACTAAATTTTACTTGTGGTTTAAATGATATGTATTGAGGACTCTTTTAAAAGGCATGAATTTTGAAGAAGTTTTAATTATGTTTTCAATTTAACACTTTCATTTTTTTGTTCTGTTTGAACAGACTTCTCCACAAAAAGTCCAGCTTGCCTCCCCACTTGTCCTGGTCCATCTTGGTTACGAACTATTAGATGTCCCAACAGAGGTTGGGACCTCTGTGGCTGTGGGGATCAAGACTTCACATCCTTGTCATACAGAAAGTGTCATAAAAGCCACACTGGCTGTGTGTTATGTATATTATGGGGATGGCAGGATGTTCATTTAGGTAGCCAAAGTAAAAACAGGGGTTTGGAGCTAGAAAAATAATGAGAACAAACACGGAAGTTTATTTACACATGATGCAAAACCTTGCCAAAAAACAGACAGTTGATTTGCTCGACATTAAAACAGAAATAAAAACAAAATAAAGAAGTAGACTCCAGGAATACAAAACATCTGGCAAGAAAACCCAAAAATATCCAACACATAGCATAGTATATGTTCATAACCACCCTCTTAAACAAATACATTCCTTTGATCATAGCTTACTGAAACCAACTTAATCCATTCCAGGCATGCAGGGGATTGAAGCCTGTTTTAGCAGCATCATGCACAAAGTTGGCACGAACACTGGCTTGGCAGCCAGTTCAATGCAGGACCTTCTCACACACATTGGCTCAGAGGTTATTTGGAACTGTTGGTCTGTGGAAGGTGGGAATAAAACAGTATATTAAAAAAAACACACACAGATAAAAGCTGAACATGCTTCATCCAACCAAATGGGCATAGAACTAAAACAATAAGTCTCTGAAAAGTACTACTGCCTGTGCCATGATGCCACCCTCCAATCATACTGAGTGTAAATAACTGGAAACACTAAAGGGTATGGATAGAAGAAGACAGCAGGTGAAAGAAGGGTAAGAGGAGGGTTAGGAGTTCATTCTGACACTCTAAACCAGCAATGTCAAACTCAAGGCCTGCAATCCGGATGTCATCCATGGACGTTTTTAAGCTGGTGTGCTTCATCAGCATTCAAAGCATGTTGCATTAGGGTTGCAATCGATGATCATTTGTTTTCCCAAAGGCTTCCTTTAACATGTGTTTCATGATTAGACTGTATCTGTATGTAATTTGGGTGGATTACATCTACATTAATCCTAGCATTAAATATGACTCTATTGTCCACTCACATTTATCTGTGAAGGATACAGCATCATTGCTACTAACCTATAGTTAGAATTAAAACTAGCTGCTTATAATGTCCCATCTAGAAAAAAAATCATCAAGGAGACTGGACTTCACACACACCACTGCTGCCACACAAATTGATTTTTAAAGCTTTATAGGTTTGAAGACTGGCCACTCTTCTATGACTTATATGACTGCTACTACTGCCCTCTACAATTCTTTTGTCTTTTCCACTGACTTGATTGTTGTAGATGGATAGAAAATATATTTGGATTTCCTATGATTGCTATCCATTACTAAGTAACCCTGAATATGGTCTGCACGATCCATCAGCGCGTTTACAACTGTTTTCTAAATGTCGTCAAGTGCCAGTTGATCTTGTTGCATGTTAATGCAGATGTCTCTCTATTATAAAAAAAAATCTTGAGACGATACGAGACTTTTCTCCTGTGATGAGACATGATCTTTGGAAGAGAAATCTTTTGAAGAGAGACAGAGAGACACTTTCACTTCCCGCGAGGCAGACAACTCACATCATACTTACAACATTTGGAAGCAAGTCCTGTGATATACATGCAGAGCAGGTTAGAGATAATGGAAGTAGGAAAACTTGAAAGTCTCAAAAAATGAGAGTAAAGATCGCATTAGCGCAAACAAACTGAAAATATTACTTGATGAAATAACAGAACAGCGAAAAGAGATTGAATATTCAGGTGCTGTACAGGCGTTTAAACGTTTGAAGCTCTGCACAAAATGCAGATCACGCAGAACGCAGCAGCAGCAAGCCAGCAGATGATCAAGCAAAGAGGAGGTAAAAAAACAACTGTTACTTGTTTTCAAATGCATCACCGTTTAAGAGGGGTTTCAGGGAGTGACTGCATCTCCTTGGTGTACGTTCAGTCCCCCTTTACACAAAGGCACATAGCGCTGGCGCTTGGGGGGGGGATGTCGGAAGGGGGAGTGGTTGGCGAGCGAAGCCCCCTAGTAATTGAATATTTTTGGCTTAGCTACAAGCTTAAGCATTTGTCCTGACTGCGGCTCTCACATGACTTTATGTAATTTTTTCAGTTCTATGCTGATTCCAATCATGTGGCTGCTGGTAGCTTTCCTAACTCACTGTAATGTCGAAAAAAAAGAAGAACTGCTAAAGATTAAAGGGAGTTGTAATGCCCATGGTGTATGCAAGGCAGTAACAACACCCAGATTGGGTATCAGGTAGTTTGTAAGCTGAGGATAGACTAGGGCAAGTGAGGATACAACAACAGATTCTCACTTCTTAAAATAAAGTGACAAAGTGCAGTCATAATTTAGAATTTATAAATAAATAAATACTGTCTTAAAAATAAAACCAACTCTAATGTTGGGGCATAATAAATAATTTAAACAGCATTAAAACTTACAATGTCCAGAGTCTTGAGCCCTTCCACAAGAGCAACACGAATCACAGTTCTCATTCCATAAAAGCATCCTCTGTTGCCTCTCTTGCCACAATTTGGCAACATGAATTAGCAACATAAAATCATGGCATTTACTTCTTATTTGGACCTGATTAATATTGCAACCCTTAAGACCAACTTTCCCATCTCAGGTGATCCTCACGTCATTGTTTCTCCCAGCCCCAACGTTCACTGTGGACCCGGGCCTCCTTAACACTCTCACTGCCCAATGCGTTGGAACCTGCAGTGAATCACCAGAACCCCAAAGTCTCTTCTACCCAATGTTTAGGATCATACATACAGTATGTCAGTTTCCTCAGTATCCACACCTCCACCCGATCAAGCATTCTCTCCATGCACCTGTTCCTCCCACTTCTTGTATTGTCTTGTCTTGTCTCCCAAAATCGTGTACACATACACCCCATTCCTTCTACCATTCATCCCCTCTGTCCTTACCTCAGTGAATTTATCTGTGTAATGATAGCACTGCCATATCTGCCACTGGGAGCTGTTAATGAGGGGAGGCTGTTCTGATCTCTATCGCACTGGCCTAATTGGCCACCCTGTCCACCAACTGCTGCGATTACCGCTCTCCCCTCTGTTGCACTTCCTCCCACAAGTACAAGTATCTCCAATTAAAAACCATACTTGCCATTCATAATTCGACCCTATCACATCAACTTCAAAGGATTGTGATGAGCACAAATGTATGTGTATCTTTCTTAAAAAGAAAATGCAGCAAGCAGTCGTTTGTTAATGTATTTTGACCTGAGTAGTGTATACAAAGTGCTGTTTTTGGCCCTATAAATAATGAAAAGCTTGACACGCCTGCTCTAAACTGTCTCACTTTAAATGAATATGGGTGTGAACTTGGATATGTGCTGTGTCAGATATTAACCTCATTCAGGGCTGATTCCTCCAGTGTCTTCTATGACTTGTGGAGGAGATTATCAGATACAAATAATGCATTACAAAAATGTTTACTGTGTTCATTTCAAAGGAGAAGAAGACAGTCTATTGTGATTACCTGTTTCTTTAAATTAGGAAGTAGTAAAACTATATTGATTGTCAAAGGATCACCAAAACTAAACAACATTCAGTGAGTGGTAAGCTACAATATGCCAGAGAACATTAGAAGTTCAATAGCTTATGCAAATATTGAATTGACGTGACCCAGTTCATTGCACTTTACATAATAGCAGTATGTTCAATAGATAGTTCAGTCATTATTTGCAATGTACAGTGTGTGAAAAACAAGACAGCGTGTGCTTTCCTTATTAGAATGAGTACTCACTGCTGTCGCATGAGTGAGTTTGGGGTTTAGAATCCCAGAAACTATATGTACTTTGCAGATTCTTCTTGTATCCATGTCACCTTTTCCTAAGCATGTGCCATTTTTACAAATTGGTAATTGTGAGTAAGTAAGTGCACCCTATGATGAACCTACCTTCAGGATTATTTTCTGTTGTCTGTTTATTCTATAATGACACTGTAATGATTTAAGAAAATAAATAAATGGATGAACAGATTTATTCTTATATAATACTAGTTGATTACCCAGTGGCTTTGCTCACTGAGTGCAAGGGAAAAAAATAAAATGTAGTCTATAAGTTATTAAACAGTAAAACATTAACATTTAAGAAGTAAAGATATATTGAGCACTACTGGAGTGGTTTCGGGTAAACTACATTTTAAAGGCGCTATAACACAACAGGTAAGTAATAGATCCCTTGTGAAAGGTGCTACATGACCGCTGTGGTATAGAAATTACATTTTCTATGTGATCGTCCAAATTTTTGCCTGACAACCTTGCACTACATGCCTGTGATTTACTTGTTAAAATAATTAATCACAAAAGCAACCTTGAATGTTGTGGGGTTTTAGTGACCCAAACTTACCTTAAGGGACAGCAAGTAGTTGTGCAGGGCAATTTACAAACAGAGTCCTGCTTCGATGGCGCCGATTACACTCACACGCAAAGATTTCCACTCTCACAGGAGCCGACGGGGGACTTGAAGTGTCACAAACAGTACGAGAAGAGAGCACGCTGCCCGAAACTGCAAAGCTCTCGACTCGGCGGAGCAGCCCGACATTCTGCGCCTCCCAGCGTCCACTTTGTTCTCATAACCCCTCATAGCTGAAGGCGGTCTCATCTTTACATTGTTTACAGCTCAGTGCAGTTAAAAAGTAGAAAGACGCAAAGCTGTTTTCCTCATCTCTTCTACTATCAAGTACTGCCAACTAAAAAAAAGTTACAATGTGGCAGTTTCAGCAACAGTCGACAGTCACATGGACGAATAAATAAAACTTCTCTGTCAGAACGCGCCTGGTGGCGGACGGCTCAGCGCTGTAGTCCAGACAGGAGGGGTGGGAGAGGGTGACACGGGGAGTACACAAATAATAACAATTCGTAAAGACGATATAAAAATGGCATCCACAAACGAAGAGATTAGTTCCTGTATTATAATATGTTCTGTGGTCATAGGTAATTTCCATATCATGTGATCATACGTAATTTCCGTTTCATACATAATTTCCATATCACGTGGTCATACGTAATTTCCGTTTCAAACGCGAGAAGAATTTTATATATATAGATGCTACCGTGGCTGTCCGTTTGTCTGTCCAGGATTTTAAATACCTGTAGCTCGCCAACCATTTGAACTATCGACATATACTATGTGACGTCTACTACCCCGCTTTCGGGGTGATGATTGACCTCCAAGGTCAAAGGTCAACCCAGGAAGGTCAAGGTCAAAAATGAAATAACCCGTAGCCTGAAATTTGGTACACATATACTACGCTGAAACTCTGCACTACAGCTTTATATTAAAAGCGAAGAGTTTTGAAATTTTATTTTTATTTTATTAAAATAATTTTTTTAACTTTTTATTTTAATTTATTTTATTTTTAGAATCAACTTGAGGCAGCATGCAGCAGGGCAGCCATGCCGCACATGCATACAGGTGCCATTCTCATCCCTACCAGCTTCGCTGTCACTTCCCCTACCTCTTCATATCTTAAATCATTCTTGAGGCAGATTGAAGACTTAAGTGAAAAATTAAAGAAAACGTACTTTAATTGCAACACAAGCACTGACTTAATTGATTTTAATTTGAAAAGATGCCGACAAAAGAAGAGAAGAAGTGGGCCAATAGGGTGGAGAAAAGAAGAGCTGCTCACGAACCAGCAAGCGCATCAACCTCTGAGCAAACAAATGCTAAACGTACAGAGAAAAAGTATGAAAACTATGAAGAGTGCACTCAGCATTTACAACAGGCTGACGCGGAGCGAAAGAGAATTGCTCGTTCAACTGAAGGTCATGGGTCAACGGAATATACTCAAGTCAAGTGTATTCACTGAGCGCCATTACTGGTATAATAAAATGCTATGGCTACTTTTAAAATTATGTACGGGCCCTACACTTATATGAAAATCCTTTATTAAGGTTTATGATTATTTAATAAAACAATCTTTTAAAATACTAGAAGATTCCCTTGCATAAAACAAGATATTTTTATTGGTTATACTTGACAGCTTTTTCCCATAACTTCAAATCTTATGCAAACATACTTCTGTCATGTATTAAAGATGCCACAGACCTAGGAGTGCATTTTGAATATATTTTGGGAACTAAAAATGTCTGGCTTTGTTAAATATCTTTTCCTTGTTTGAAACGTGTAGACTAGAGGTACAGGAAAAAATACATTTGTCAGTACCAAGCATGGAAGGCTACAAGAAGACCATTGATTTAGACCTCAAATAGCATACATAGTCAATAATCAACTGCTAATCATTGATGGAATTCAAGCCAACCTGTCAAGACTTACTTTCCTTTGTAAAGACAGAACTGCTGTGTCTTTAGTTTTTGTCAAAAAGCTGTTCAAAAATAGACTTGCAAAAAGTGAAAGACGTTTTGATTAGCAAAACAAATGCATCACATTCCAGTGCCTCTTGTTGGAGAGGCTAACAAATTTTTCCCATTACAGTCACTCTTTTTTATATTTTCTTTTCACTCGTGAATTAACTTCAAACCTATTGATCTGTGCAATTCATACTTTGTATTTTCTTTGTACCATGAATGGGATGGAGAATCTTTCATTAGTTGATTAGAGATACTCTCTGCCTGCTTTGGGAATTACAAGTGTGAGCTGTCATCAAGTGCAGCATGTAATATGGGGGGTATTATGTTAGGTAACAATTTTTATTACAAAAATACCAAACAGTTGTGAATAACTCATCTCAAGTCAAATTACTCTCTATTTGAAGTTTTCTTGGTGTTCAGAAGTACAAGGTGATGTGGTTGCTGTTTGCAGAGTGTGTAACTGTGTATTTTATTATTTATCTACTTTAAGATATTGATTTCTTAACTGGTAATATTCTCCCTTGCTGATGTATTGTATACTCCAAAGCACTAGAGTCAGATTTCAGCATATATTGGTGAAACCCACTATAAAACCCCCATATATTGCTGGGACCCACTAATTGCAATTGGGTATTTCATACACTTCTTGAAGTCCCATAATTTTAGACACTCTGTCTTCAGGAAGTAGCCCATTGTGGCACTTCTTGTGTGATTTTGGGCTATACAAAAATAAATTGTATTGTATTGTATTGTATTCTTGTCCTTTTACTTTTTACACATTTTGTTATGTTGCAGCCTTATGATAAAATCATTTAAATTCCAAGTGTTATAGAAAAGGGCATGACTACTTGTGTCAATGTAATTTTTCAGGTTTTTTTTAATACTTTATCAAATATATGACGTTGTGGTCAGAAACACAGGAGCACCGCAGGGGACTGTACTTTCTCCGGTCCTGTTCAGACTATATACATCGGACTTCCAATACAACTTGGAGTCCTGCCATGTGCAAAAGTTCGCTGACAACACTGCTATCGTGAGTTGCATCAGGAGTTGGCAGGAGGAGGAGTATAGGAACCTAATCAAGAACTTTGTTAAATGGTGCAACTCAAACCACCTACAACTGAACACCAGCAAAACCAAGGAGGTGGTGGTGGATTTTAGGATTCTTCTACATAATGGTGTGCTGCGGAGGCAGCATAAAGAAGAGGGATGCCTCACGCCTGGACAATCTGGTGAGGAAGGCAGACTCTATTGTAGGCACGGAATATTGTAGACAGTTTGACATCCATGGCAGAGCGACGGGCACTGAGCTGGCTCCTGTCAATCATGGAGAATCCACTGCATCCACTAAACAGTGTCATCTCCAGACAGAGGAGCAGCTTCAGCGACAGACTGCTGTCACTGTCCTGCTCCACTGACAGACTGAGGAGATCGTTCCTCCCCCAAACTATGCGACTCTTCAGTTTCACCCGGGGGGGTAAACATTAACATTATACAAAGTTATTGTCTGTTTTTACTTGCATTATTATCACTCTTTAATTTAATATTGTTTATTGTATCAGTAAGGTGCTGCTGGAGTATGTGAATTTCCCCTTGGGATTAATAAAGTATCTATCTATCTATCTATCTATCTATCTATCTATCTATCTATCTATCTATCTATCTATCTATCTATCTATCTATCTAATATTTTCACAATACTGTTTTCACTTTGTTATTGTGAGGTTGTTTGATGGAAATATGTTTCAATGATTTTAATATAAGGCTGCAACATAACAAAATATATAAAAGTGAATGGAGGTGAATACTTTCTGAAGGTACTGTATAAAAAGGAATAGTAAAATGAACACATTGTACTACTGGTATGACTAACTATATTGCCCCAATAGGTGAGGAGACCATACCACAACGCTGCTTCACATTGACTTTTATTTTACCTTAGATTTCAAAATCCTTATTTTGATATGTTAAGCTGTGAATGATTTTGTACATTTTTAAATTGTAGAACATTGTATGGCAGTACTCAGATGTGAACACTGAAATCCCTAAATGACTACTTACATTTTCAAGGATAAGTTGAACCAATGTTGAAGGCAGATCTTTCAGTTCTAGTGCCCTCAAATTTTTGAGTGATCTACTTTTCAGTACGTAACATTACCACATTAGCCTCATTATTTTCATTAAGGTTGAAGCACATTTTTTTAGCTTAGCTCACTTAACTTAGAGTGGTAAGCCAAAGTGTGTGTACATTAATTTATGTTAACTGTAAAAATCATTGACATTTACTGTTATTATGTCTTTCCTATTCACTTACTCTTTCTCATGCCTTATGATATTGTTATTTTGACCAAATGATTTCATCATTTCTTACAATCAGACCTGTAAATAGTTGAGAGGCAATACTAGTAACTAATCAGCGTCACACTTATTTTATTAAAACCGTGTACACTAACCTGCACAAAAAAAATGTGTACTCCATAACAGAATACATAACAAATGTTGTGCAGTTCTCTGAGCTTGTCAGCAAGTGTGTATTACACGCAAATGCATTTAATTAAATTGCACCATAGCAGCATGATGTTTTTTTTTTTGAGAAGCATATATCCTTAGGATAAAATTTTCCATGAATGCCATATAAATAATAGAAATTTTCAAATGGCAACAAGGGATTAAATTTATCACTAGCTTTCTTGAACGTAATCCTGACATGTCATATTGCATGTTGCTTTGGGAAGCACTTTCATGGCTTGGTGAAAAATATGCCACCTAAGCTAAGATTGATTGGCTCAGAAATTTCCAATTACATTTATACAGAGGTCTGCCTAATTATGTAGTAGATAACTTTTTTAATGCATTTTCTTTTAATGTGGCATTTGCATATGGAGGTATAGTGAATAGCTGTTATGTACAGTATCTGCACTATATAATGGAGTCTGAAAATGAGTACAAATAGTAAATACTGTGAACACTGTGGTGGCACTCAACCAACCACAACTGAAAGCTTTTTAAGTAAAGTTTCAAATCCAGTCATGGGGACCCTGAGGTTGTGAGTTCAAATCCTGCTACTGACACTGTGTGACCATGAGCAAGTCACTTGACCTGCCTCTGCTCCAGAAAGAAATGTAACCAGTTGTATCATAAATGCTGTAAGTCACTTTGGATAAAGGCATCAGCCAAAAAAGTAAATGTAAATGAATATATGTATTTACATGAGAAGTGCAAGGAAAATATCAGGGATTTAAATTAGACCTACAAATGAATAGTCTTCTCCAGGCATCACAATAGGAATAGAGTACATCCTTTATCACTTTAAGCCTTAAAAGTAGAAATGACTGTCTGTATTTCTATCTGTCTACCTACCTTTTCTCTATTCACCCTTAGTCACTTGACCTGGAAGGGACAGAATTCCTGTTCCTGCTCTTGAGCTAATTGGGTTTGGCACAAAGTTCCCTGGCACTTCTATTATTTTTTGTGGGGTATCGTTTTAATGGCATTTTTGGTCTTCTCCAGAAATAAAGAAGAATATTGAATCATTTGGAAATCTAACTCTTTGCCTCCTTATTGTCTTTTCAGTCCACAGTTGGTTCTAATGGGGAGTTGTAGAACTGTGAAATTACAGTATATAAATGCAGACAAACTGAACTGATAGAGTCATCAATTATTTCATTCATTGGTTAGTCCTTTCCTGAAACAACATGGACATGGCTAGAGCATAAAGTAAAGTTTATCACAAACTATCTTAAAATATCAGCAAACGCAACTTGTTTATTAAAGAAATGTTATTGTTTATTGCCTCTGTTATTGTAATTTTAATTACTTTTAGGTCTTTAAAGTACCTTCCATACCTTTTCTAAGCATAGCATGTTGTAATATTTTCATGCCAGTGTAATCCTTCTGAGGGACACAAAATACTAGAGCCTAACTTGGCAGCATTAAGGATATGAAAGGCACTGGCCATGGATGGGGTACCAGTTCATTGCAGGCCCACTCATGTTCTCGGCCATATGCCCACACTCACATATACACACGGATCTGATTTAGAATTGCCAGCTGAACTAACATCCCCAAGAGTAAAGCCAAAGCATCTAGAAAAAAAACCTTCAGAAATCTGTTTTTAAGTGCTATACACTATTAAACTGGAAATACTTTAACCTTAGCAACTGACAGATTTCAGGTGAAAGGTGTTAGACTGAAAGTCTTGTCAAGCTGAACAGGAGTGCAGTGTATTCTGGGAAAGCTGAAAGGCAAAAGAGGATTCCGTGTTTTGCTTAGTTACAAAAGGCGTTTTTTGATTTCCATAGAAAAATAACCTTGAGCTTAGTGATAATGACGATTCTGTAAGATTTTTGTGTGCTTTGAAAAACTGTAAAATGTCATGGCATGCAGATAATGGAGATGAAAACAATTAAACCAGGTATTTTATTAGCCTTTTTTTCCAAAAAAAGCTCACTCTCTGAGCAGCTGTTTGTAAATGGACACATTTAGTTTATTATCTCTTTTGATAAAGGATATACAGTCAGACTTTGCATTGTTTGAGTTTTTGATTCATGCATACGTCTGCTAACAGGTTTGTCATCAATAAGTAGCGTTAGACCTGAGCATTACTTAGGCTGTGAAAATTGTGCTAAAAGTGTTAGTTCTGAGTGTCACTCGGGCAACTGTACAGATGCATCTTCCGTAAGCGTTAGAACTGAGAATCACTTGGGCTGTAAAAGTGCTATCAGCATAAGTCCCAAGCATTAATTGGAGAATGTTACTCGTTTTGTGTAAGCATTATGTCTGAGCGTCATCCGGGCAAACAAAGGTTTAGGTGTGTCTTTTCCTCTCACCTGTAACTGTGATCAGTAACCTCCTCTGTAATAATGGTGTCTCGTAAAAAATGTTTTTCAGGAGCCCTGGTGTTGCACACTCTTGCTAGTGATAAGAGCACTGATGCTGAGGATGCTGAGGAGCCTCTTATCAGCAGTGAAGAGGAAATTAATCTGTCCTCAGGTGGTGAATTTGAAACGGACAGTGAGCCCAAAAGTGATTCTGATGAATCCAAAAGTGACCCTCACATCTGGGTGTCTATTGACCCTGCTTCAAATAAACCAGCACTAACTGGCTTTGATTTTGTGGGGAACCCGGAATAACAGTGAACATAAACAGTCAAGATCCACTCAATTACCTGAATTTATTCCTGGATGATGACATAATCGACAGAATTGTTGTTGAGATGAACCATTATGCGGAACAGTGTCAGGCAAATAACCATACACCAAAGCAGTTTTCCTGTTCAAAAGGATGGGAACCCGTAACTTCTGATGATATCTGGGCCTTTTTAGGCTTATTGACATTACAAGGACTTGTATTAAAACCTGAGCAGTGATGGTACTGGTCCAAGAACAAAATGTTGGCAATGTCATTCATTGGAGAAATTATGTCTGAGTGTAAGTTTTCACTGATTATGAAATATCTGTGATGAAGACTTTAGTGAGAATACCTATCCAGCACCCAAAATGAAGAAAATTTGGGAGATATATCAAGCCATTGTAGCAAAATTTTGGAATGTTTACATTCCGAACCATGACGTGAGCATCATTGAAAGTCTCATGGCTTAAAAGGACAGGCTGTCATGGATACAGAACATCACGTCAAAAAGAGCAAGACTTGGCATAAAGTGTTACGAGCTTTGTGAATCTAAAATGAGTTTGTAGCGGGGCTACATAGTTTATAGTGTTGTCAAATGTCAGTACTGAGTGCGTCTTGTTTCCATTGTCCCATTTGCTGTTTATGTGTGTATCAGTGAATGCCGTCCCCGTAAAGAGGGACAGATGATGGAAGGAGACCGCAACCCCAAACCTGGAAAACACCTGTTCACTATTAATCAACTACAGCCATCACAGGACTATTTAGAAGAGAAGGAGAGAGGAGACCATTTTTTCAACCACGGATTCAACTTACCTGCTGTTTTTTCACATCGCGCCTTCGCACCAGTTTGTTTTTCATTTTGCCGGACTGTCTTCCATCCCTCATCTGCAGAGACCCCGGGGTCGGAACGTCATCCACCACACGCAGAGGAATCACGGTGAGGTTGCTCCAATTGCCAGGAAAATCAAACGACTCATTTATCTCTAATCCAGTCATCTGTATTCAGGTCAGTTTTTATAACCGGACTCAAATTCACAAACTTTCACTCTGTATATCATTCATTGTTGTTGTTCGTTGTCTGTTATATGTTACAGGGGCAAGGGAGGGTTTGTTGTATTTATATATGGTGGTGTCTCGTTGTTGCTGTGGTGGAGGGATATTTATATTTACATATTTTTTCTATTTATTTATTTTGCATATTTATTTCATTTAACACAATCAATCAGTTTAATTTTACATATCTGCTTTTGTGTGCTTATATTTACACCGTCGATTGTGGGGGAAAAGTTTAATTTGTTAGAGTTAGATTTAACCTCAGTAAATTATCCAGGCCACAGGTCTTGGAGGTGTAGCTGCCGGCTGGGTAAGGGGTCGGCTGTTACAAGTTACATTTGGAATTTGGTTCTGTACACAGGGAAAGGGACACCGTTTGATCAGAAATAGGGTCAGTATGGCGTTGCTACGTCGTCGGTGCTGACTTGGATAGATGCTTTGCTGAATTAAGGTTACTGAGTAACAATGGATAATTTCTGTACTTTGCCAGAGTTATTTGACATCTTGCTTCCAAAAAAGACTAATGCATATGGAACAGTGTGTCCCAACCATCATGGCATGCATAAAGACTTTGGCAGAGCTAAATTACAGCAAGGTGTGCTAGTAGCTTGGAAAAAGGGTAAAGTGCTTGCGCTGGAAAGACAAGAAAGATGTTTGCTGCACAGTGCACTGGACGATAAATAAACCAGCATGTGCTTTCATTATGCATGACTGCATCTGCTTCTGTCTGCACCTGAGTATAAACGTGTAAGTCATAAATACGCAAATTATATGTAAAATAATTTTGTCATTTACAACCATCTTTGTCTAGGTAGTCAGCCTCAAAAATGTGATTTGTTTGCACAGTGAGCATTTCTTGCATTTCTGCTAACTTTTTAGCATCTTATTTAGTTCAATAAAATTAGAATATAATCCATCCATCCATTATCCAATCTGCTATATCCTAACACAGGGTCACGGGGGTCTGCTGGAGCCAATCTCAGTCAACACAGAGCTCAAGACAGGAAACAAACCCCGGGAAGGGCGCCAGCCCACTGCAGGGCTAGAATATAATCATTGGCCCAAAATATGTTTGTGAATTTTCACATTCACACTGGTTCTGAGCAAAGGATAACTGTATAATGTGCAACCAAACAAAAGAAGCAAACTGGGAACTGCCATCTGGAATTCTCTTTTGTCAAAATGCTTGGATGTCATTAAACTGCACAAAAAAAGAGTTAAACCTCATCATTGGCCAACTTTGAATCCGAATATACGCATGACGCCTTTGATAATTTTCTTGTTTATGTTCCTTGTGTATGTTCCTATTAGTTAGGATATAGCGGGATGGATAATGGATGGATGGATACACAAATGAATACTCTGTATGTGAAGTGTTTGCATGCTTTAAAAATGTGCAACAAAGAAAACTGCCCACTGTTGAATTCTTATGTGCATAAGGGACCATACCATACATTATAAGGAATCCCAATATTTTGCTTATAAAAATCTCTACATTTATTTTCCCAAACTTTTTCCAAAGGTCTGAAGAATGGCTTTATGAACACTTTTGCACTGATCTCTTTACCCACTCGATACTTGAATGCTATTTTCTCTACTGTGACTACTTCAGATCGATCCAGTATGATTGGATTCAGAAGTAAGAATTGACTAGGCCATAGTCTAAAATTCTTGACGTTTCCATTCCTTACATCAAAACATTTAATCCCACTTGACATTTACAGCTTGCTACTCAGGGAAGAAATATTGAATAAAAAGGCTATCTATACTTTTGGTCAGCACTGAATGATGTGGCAGTACACTATTACAGCGATGGAATTGATACCCTGCCTGACTTTGTCATTAGTATGTATTACCAGGCTTTTCCCTTGCAGAGTTTGAGACTAGAATGAGAATAATTCAATATAGCCCTCTTTCAAGTTTAGGATCACTGGGTTAAGCACTAGATGAAATGCTGTGGCTAAACAAAAAGGATATTTGCCATGTTGGCTAAAGCTGGCAAAGGCAATGCGTTTTAAGGGATTTGGGCTGACATACTCCTTAAAGTAACTTCAAAGTAGCCTACAATAATCTGGTGACTTTAGCTTGTCTTTGATGTCTAAATGGAGTAAAGCTTGTCGTGTATCTTTTTGTTTGCGGGCAAACAACCGCGACTTTAAAAGACCAACATAATCCTTAAGGACTGCTGTCACTGGGAATTACTGATCAGATTCATGGATCTGTTTATCCTTTCTGCATGGCCTCTTTTTCTCTACTTTAAAGGGGAATTATTAGAAATGTCAAGTACACGATAATCAGTAAAGTTTTATAATAATTATTTTGTTACACATACAGAAATTAACTCTTTTGCACTGTGACCCCACTACAGGAGTGGCAGATACGGCATGTGCTTTCATAATTTTAAAGATACACCTAGCAAAGCCTGTAGGCACTTCTGCACTGCTTGAAGGAGGTAGAGTTTTGGCATTTTCAGAAAAAATAAAGTCAGTTTATGAATTCAACAATGGATCACAACCTTATTAAAAGGTTACTGCAGTCATTGTGTATACAATCATAAAACCTTAGAAAAAATATATACATATATTTCTTTTTTTTCAGAGCATCTGTGTTGTAAAAATCTGTTGACTTCTTAAAAGTTACATGTATTATGTAATAAAAAAGATGGGATATGAGAAATAAAGGTTGTTAGCAGGACAACAAGAATTATCAGAATTATGGCTTTAAAAACCACCCTTTCAAACAACAAAATAATATCTTAGAAGGAATTACATTGGATTTTAACAGATCCACAATGAACATGGACAGTCTTGTAAAGTGGGAGATAACCAAAAGGACTAAATTACTTTACAATGGTAGAAGATGTAACATTTTCTTTTTCCTAATGTTTCCATACATCAATGACTGCATGTAAAATTCAATGTGGACTCCATTTTTGAAAATAAACATGAATGTAAGAATAAATATTTCTTATGTGATTTAATATACTTTATTAGTCACAGAGGGGAAATGGTGTTTTCACAAGACCTTTGGAAGTCAGAGCGTAGGGTCAGCCATTGTACAGCACCCCTGGAGCATTTTTCAGGCTAAGGGCCTTGCTCAGGGGCCCGATGGAGTAGGATGCCTTCTGGCGGTAACAGAATTTGAACTGGCAGCCTTCCAGATACCAGCATAGATTTTTATTCTCAGAGCCATCACCTTTCCTCAAATTTTTTAGAGCCAAACTCATTTTTTTTTGATATATGATCAAATTCAAATTTATATTTTTTGTAGCATGGTACGGTGGTGCAATGATTAGCACTAGTGTTTCACAGCATCACATCCCATCCTGGTCACTTAATGTGCGGAGTGTGTTAGGTCTGACCAAGTGTAAGTCAGTCTGGGTGTTTGCTCTGTGATGGATTGGCACCCTGTCTTAGAGTGACCAAGGATTGGCTGTGGCTTTCTGCACCTCTAAAACACAAATTCAGTAAATGGAAGGAAAGAGGGGGATTTTTTTTAGACTTTTATAAAAAAATAAATAAATTCTAAGTTGTAAAAAAGAAATCCGGTGAAAATGAACTATTTGCACCTTACAGCATCAGTCAGAAACAGGAAACCTTTCATGGAAATGTCTATGGCCACATCTATATGAACATGCAAGACAAATGTAAACCATTAAAAATTGAAGGAAATTATGATATGCTAAGAGTGAAGAATATGGTGCTAGAGGCCTATGAATTATAATTAACATTTTAAATGAGGAAGTTTTAATGTGTAGTATTTAATGCCTTAATATGTAGGATTTTGATGACATTTTATGTGCATCATTTAAAATCACTCTAAGTCTGCCTCCTCTGCCTACAATACACACTTTATGCAAAATGATAAAAACATCAGGTGAACCCTCAACAAAAGAGAAACAAGATGTGATTTTATCCTTATATTTCACCTGAAATGCTTTCACCTTTATCTACTGTACGTTTTGTATACTACATTTTTAACATGCTTTCATGTGGAAAATATTGTTTAATATCTTAACATGTTATTTACATGGTGACACACTGGTAAGCAGAACTGCCAAGTACATTCATCATACTGGGTTTGAGTGCTGTTCCTGGTCCTTGTCCATGTGCAGTTTGCACATTCTTCCCATGTCTGTGTTGGATTTCCACTCAGGTTACATTATCTGGCAATATTAAATTGTCCCTACAATGTAAGGTGCCAATTCCTGCGTTTTACTGTTTGAAAATACAATACATTCTTATCCCTGTGATCCTGAACTGGTTTAAGTAAGTTGGAGATGTTACGTTATTTTATTGACAACCCAGTAAAAGTGAGTAGATTCAAATCTTTAAATTAAATGTAATATTGGATAAAGAGGACCACATTAAAAATTGTCAAACACGAGCGTTTAAGAGGCAGCTAAAGGACCCGATGAGCCACGTGAAACCGCAAGACAGGGGACTGTGACAGTGTGCTAGCCACTCTCTCTTTCTCTCTTTATTTCAATAGGAAAGACAAGCAACAAAAGACTGCACCTTGATTTCGTCTCCAAAGCCCTATCCAGACGATGACGTCACAACCATCCCAAGATCCTTCGCTTCATCTTTTACCCAGAATTCCTACTTCCCACCTCATTAAACGTTCTTGTTTTCCCATTTGGTTGTCACTTGTGTATCTCATAATGTGACCATAACTTGTGTTTGACTGTGCTCTACAGTATATGGGGACAGAATCTCCAACTCTTAAACATGGTGTTTTTGTGTTTTCTTCACAACATATAACACCATTTCTAAATTGCTACTTAATAGATTTAAGCAATGCACTTTTTTAACAGCTGTATTGTCTATATGAAAAGCTAATTGCTTCCTTATAGTAACTCACTCAAACAACTGACCACATTTAATTGATAATTAGACTCAGATGATTGAACATACCCAGCCCTGTTCAATCTAGAACTAATCACGTATTCACCCTTATCATAACTTGCCATGAGAGTGAAGTAGTTCACCACAAAGTCTTTAGAAGAACACAATGCCTCGGTCAAAGGAAGTTCAAAAGAAAATAAAAAAAATAAATAATTGAAAAATTAAGAAAGGTCTTCAAAGGCATTTCTAAAGTTTCGAGACTTCACCTCACCACAGAGAAAGCCATTATCTGCAAATAATTCACAGTAATAATACACAAAGACAGTTTGACAAAATTATTAAGAGCACAACAAAGACTCATTCAAAAAGTCACAGGGGATCACAGAAGGACATCAAAACAACTGCAGGCCTCTCCAGACTCAGTGTTCATGACTCTACAATAAAAGAGACTGGGTAAAAACAGTCATGGGAGAGTAGCAAGACAGTAACCTCTGCTATGCAAGAGAAACATGTGCATTCACATTTACAAAATAAAAACTAGGATGATCTCCTTTTGGAGTAATATTCTATGGATGGACAAGTCAATAGTAGAACTCTTTGTCATTAATGTCACAAATGCCAGTATGTCAAGCATACAGGTAATACAGTATTCAACGATATCTGCAATAAAACATAAGAGTGATAGTGTAATTTTCTGGATTTGACTTTTGTTTTTATTTTTTTATAGTTGTTACTTGGCCTGTAAACATTTTTGAAATTTTGTATTGGAGGTTTTAGAGGTCAAGGAATATACTATAGTTGTGTTTCTTTTTGGATGTGAAGTGTTTTCATTAAGTTAAAAGTTATTTATTTTCTCCTGTGACCCCATTTTGTTTTTGTTATGGGCACTGCTATTTTTTGCTCTTTGTTATCTGTGTTGGTAGGCAATGCCAAGCAGAAGTATGTGTTGCATGACACAGGATCATTGGTATAAAGGTCAGCATCAGACATATTCTAGTTTGCCGAATTTTGTGGATACAACTTAAAATGCCCAGAATTATTTTCTTTAACTCTTAGTTTCAATTCTGGTTTTCAATTCTTAATTTGCTGTCCCTTTGACTACCATCTTTAACTTATGTTTCAGTTCAGTTTATGAGTAATTTCTCAGTTTTGACTCTTTTTTTCAAATATTGACTTTGATTTTGGCTCACATTCTGGGCTGTTACTCGATTGTCACTCTCCCAGTTTTGACCTTAGCTAGTTTATCTTATAATTCTACTCTCATTACAGTGATGGAATATATATAAAACTGCACTGAAGCATGCAGTTTTAAATGCTGCTTATTGAACATTCGCTCTCTTGGCAGTAAAGCTGTTTTAGTAAATGATATTATATTAAGTACAAAATCTGATCTGTGTCTTCTCACTGAAACCTGGCTTAGTAAATGTGACACTGTTCCCCTAGCTGAGGCATCACCAGATGGATACTCATTCCTTCATAAGTCTAGAGATTCAGGTCGAGGAGGAGGACTTGGAATAATTCATTGTAACAAAACGCAAATCACGTCTAAAAATCTAGGCAGCTTTACATCCTTTGAGGCATTCATTTTAAATATTAAAACAGATTCCAACACAATTATAGTGCTAGTCTACAGACTACCAGGGCCGTATTCATTGTTCATGACCTGAATTTAGCAACCTTCTATCTGATTTGGCTATAAATTATGATCACGTACTACTGATGGGGGATTTTAATGTACACATTGATGTGGAAACTGACACTTTTAGCAAATGTTTTACTTACTTGTTAAATTCAGTAGGAATTTAGCAGATTGTCAAAGGTCCAACTCATAATCATAACCACACATTAGATTTAATTATAACTTACAAAGTTGAAATTCAAAATTTAAATATTACTCCATTAAATGAAGTTATTTCCGATCGCTACTTAATTACATTTGATTTAGTCCTGCCCTTGCCAACACACTCACAGATTAAAACAAAGACAGTGCGACATCTAGATTGTAATTCTGCTTCAAAATTTGTAGATACTTTGAGTGAGTCGAGTGTAATTGTGGAAAACCATTTAGATCAGTTAACATCAAATTTAAACGTGGAAAACAATTTAGATCAGCTAACATCACATTATAATGTGACCTTAAGAAATGCTCTGGATACTGTGGTTCCCCATAAAACAAAAGTGATCAAAGCACATAGAAACTCTCCCTGGTTTAATGAAAACATTCAAGCTCTTAGAGTGTTGAAAACTGGAGTGCAGATGGAGAACAAGAAAGCTACATGTCTTTCAAATTGCATGGACAGAGAGTGTTGATAAATATAAAAAAGCCCTCTTTAATGCTCGCTCAGAATGCTATTCTACAATAATAGATAGCAATAATAAAAATCCTCGGGTACTGTTTAGAACAGTGGCTAAATTAACAAATGGAAATTCAAATCTGCAGTGCAAAATACCAACAGATATTAGCAGTACAGACTTTATGAACTTCTTCAATGAGAAAATTAAAAATATAAGATACCAGATCTCAGCATCACAGTACAAATCAAATGCTAGTTTAGCAGACCCTGTTTCACATTGCATTCAGCACTTTAGTAATTTTAATCCTGTAACTGAGCAGGAAGTCTTAACTTTAATTTCTTAAATGAAGCCCACTACTTGTTCCCTAGATCCAGTGCCAACAAAACTAGTAACAAGCACAATGGATGTTCTTGCAGCGCCTATTCTAAACATTATCAATAGCTAATTATTGCATGGCACAGTACCTAAAGCACTAAAAGTGTTAGTCATTAAACCATTACTGAAAAAGTCAGACCTAGACCCACACATACTAAATAATTATAGGCCTATTTCAAATTTACCCTTTCTTTCTAAAATACTAGAAGAAGTAGTCACCAATCAGCTTCAGTCACACCTTATGCATTACAATTTATTTGAGAAATTCCAGTCTGGTTTCTGCACTGGTCATAGTACAGAAACAGCACTAACGTGGGTTGTAAACATGTGTATCCTCTGATATCCTACTGATATCCTCTGATGAAGGAAACTCCACTGTAATTATGTTGTTGGACTTAAGTGCAGCATTTGACACCATGGACCATTCTATTTTACTGCACAGGCTAGAAAATGATGTTGGGTTTACAGGCACTGTGCTCGCTTGGTTTAGTTCTTACTTATCAAATCGATTCCAATATGTACAGAAATGTGCTGACAGTACTCCATCATTATACACAGAAGTTCAATATGGTGTCCCGCAGGGCTCAGTACTGGGACCTTTACTGTTTTCAATTTACATGCTTCCACTGGGATCTCTCATTAGGAAACATAATGTTAATTTTCACTCGTATGCAGATGACACCCAGTTATACCTTTCATTTAGATCAAATGAAGTTTCTCCAATGTTGTCTTTAATTAGTTGTTAGTAAATTAAAGGAGTGGATGAATGAGAACTACTTGTCTTTAAACACAGATAAAACAGAAATGTTAATTGTAGCAATATTTTGTCATCATTTAACTCAGTTGGAATCCCCATTAATTTCACTGAATCAGCCCACAATCTAGGAGCTATCTTTGACTCTAGCATGTCATTTAAAGCGCATATTACAAAGTTGTCCAAATCATGTTTCTTCCATCTTAAAAATGTTAGGAAATTAAGGCGCTTTCTAAATTAACAGGATTCTGAGAAATTAATTCATGCATTTATTTCTAGTAGGATTGACTATTGCAATGCGGTTTTCACTGGATGTTCAAACTGTTCTTTATACAGCCTCCAGTTAATCCAAAATGCTGCTGCAAGAATTATTACAAGAACAGGAAAATACAAACACATAACTCCAGTTCTTAAATCCTTACACTGGCTCCCGGTTAAGTTTAGGGCAGATTTCAAAATCCTCCTTTTAACATATAAAGCATTAAATGACTTACAAACCAGAATGCACATTAACATCTCAAGATGCTGGTCTGCTTATGATTCCAAGGATTAATAAAATAACAGTGGGAGGTCGAGCTTGCCGACTGTTCGAAATAACTCCTGTCCTTGCCAGGTGTTGCTCAACCTTTTCCTTAATAATTCCTTCCATTAATTTTCCTGTGATTCATGTTAAGCTTACAGGCTTATAGTTGCTTGGATCTGCTTGTCACCCTTTTTCTATAATGGGATGATATTTGCCATTTTCCAGTCTTCGGAATCTCTCCAGTGTGCAGTGACTTCCTAAAAATATGTGTCAACGGTTTATATATGTACTCACTAGCCTCCTTAAGAACTCGAGGGTAAATATTATCTGGTCCTGGTGATTTGTTTGATTTCATCTTATTTAATCTGAGCAGCACTTCTCCCTCTTTAATTTCCAAATCCCTCGGTACCTCCTTAGTAGTCCCTGTTACCTCTGGGAGGTTATCCACTTTCTCAGTTGTAAACACCTCCGAAAAATGTTAGTTTAGGGCATCCGCTATTTTACTGTCTGTATCTTTTAATTTCCCTTTACTATTTCTGATGCACTTGACCCTCTCCTTGACTGTTCTTTTACTACTAAAATACTGAAAGAATCTCTTAGGGTCGTCTTTCGCCTTATCTGCTATATTCCTCTCCAACTGTCTTTTAACCTCCCTGATATCCTTCTTATTGGTTGCCCTCATGTTCTCATATGCTCTACGATTCACTTTGCAGTCATTAGTCTTATATGCCTTGTAAAGCAGTTTTTTCCTTTGCAACTTCTTTTTTAAATCTTTATTAATCCACCGTGGAGTTTTTTTTAGTTTCCTATTAATTCCAAATTTAGGTATGTATCTGTCCTGCATTACATGTAAAACATTTTTAAACCTGTTCCACTGCTCATCGACTGTCTCCACACTTAAAAGCTTATCCCAGTGTATCCTACTTAGACATTGTAGCATCTGCTCAAAATTAGCCCTACCAAATTTCAACTTAACAATTTTAGTCTTTGCATCTGTACTCTTACAAAATAATGAGAATTGCATTACATTATGGTCACTTGACCCTAGTGGTTCAATCACCTCTACACCCTCAATTCTATCCTGATAATTACAAAATACTAAATCCAGACAGGCTTCACCCCTTGTTGGTGCTTTAACATGCTGTGTTAAAAAAAGTCACTGATTACTTCTAAAAACTCCCTGCTCTTGTGCTCCTCCATCTGCAAGGTTATCCCAGTTAATATTTGGATAATTAAAGTCCCCCATGACTATAACATCTCCATGTAAACTTGCCTTTTTGATATTACTAAAAAGATGTGTGTTGAAATTACTGTCTGAATTGGGTGGTTTATAACACACTCCTAAAATAAGACCTCTTTCCCTAATATTTTCCAGGCGAAGCCACGTGTCTTCACTAAGATGGGGCTCATCATCCAACTGAGGAGGACTTACATTTAAATCCTATTTGGCATAAACAGCAACCCCACCTCCTTTTCTGTTCTGTCTATCCTTCCTAAAAAATGTGTATCCCTTTATGTTACACTCATCCCCGTCTTTGTTATTTAGCCAGGTTTCTGTTATTGCTATAATATCATAATTATGCTCTGCTACATACAACTCCAACTCACTTACCTTATTTTTGATATTTCTAGTATTAAGGCAAGCTATTTTTAATGTGTTATATATTGTGAGACTTACCCGGACACCATCAGACAGACACCGCATCTTTATAAAACTCGTGTTTATTTTTCCATTCTCCAACACACAACACAACTGTCCCGCACAACACACTGTGCTCCTTGCACCAATCACCGTTACTCCGGGCCTTTCTCTCTCTTGTCCGTGGGCCACCTGTCCTCTCTCCACAGGAGCTTCGTCCTGCTCCTGCTCTCGACTCCAGCTCACTGATTGGAGGGAGGCGGCCCCTTTTATCCTTACCCGGATGAGTTCCAGGTGCTCTGTCTGATGACACTTCCTGGTGTGGCGGAAGTGTCAGGAGAGTACCCGGAAGCACTCTGGGTGTCCCTGGAAGGATCGTCGTCCATAAGTGTGGCGGAAGTAAATGTGTCCCGGGCTCCATGAGGCTCGGGGCGCCCCCAGGCGGTGGGCACGGGCCCCAACGGGCTTGAGCCTCCCTGCTTCCCTTCCGTAGCCTTCTTCTTATCCAGGGCGGTTGCCCCCTTGTGTCCCGGAGGACAAACACGCCACCTCCCGGTCCTTCCAGGCGTCCTGGCCGGGTCTGACCCCCAGCCTCTTGCGACTATATACAGTATATATATAATATATATAATACTAGACAAAGAGCCAGTTTCGACAACGTAAGATGAAACGGGCACGAGTGGAATAGTATAATATATAATAAGTAAAAGCACCACAAACATGATATAGGTGTATTGAATGAATGCATAATTAGGCCTTGAGCTGTAGTCGAAATTGCCTTTCAGGCCTCTAGAGCTTTAATCGAAGTTGCCTTTCTCTTTGAATTTTTGCGGCCGTAAATCCGCCGCCTCCCGTGATGTTGGGGTTGGATGTCGGTCGAAGTCGCCTTTCTCTTTGAATTTTCGCGGCCGTAGTCGCCTTTCTCTTTGAATTTTCGTGGCCATAAATCCGCCGCCTGCCGCGATGTCGGTCTCGTAAGGTTTTTCGGGCAGCCACGCAGAAGGTGACTGCGCATTCGGCTTCGGACATGCGCAGAAGGCGACGTGCACAGAAGACGACTGCGCATTCGGCTTCGGACAGACGTGAGTGAGGAGACTGGCGAATTATGTATTAAGATTATAATTTATTGAAGAAAGGAGAAATACACGAAAAAATATGTGGGGTTCCACACACCATTTATTCAAATTCTGGGAATAGAAAAACAAGACAAGAAATCCATAAGGCTCAATTTAGTTGAGTAGTCACTTTGGAAGAGTCCAAGACAGGACTGGCAAGAGTGGGAAGAATGGCTGCTTTTATGACTGCTGAGGAGGAAGGGGTGTGTCCAAAAGGTGGGAACTGGAAGTGAGGTCAGTGGTAGGGTGGGTTCTGAAAGTGTAAGTGGAGGTAGGCGGGCTTCTGTTCGGAGTATCTGAAGGGGACAGAGAAAAGGTGTTAGTGTATCCAGTTATCCTCTGATCCAGCATACCACATTCAGCCAAGCCCACTGACTGCCTCCCTAGTGCTTGTGTGTGACAATATATTGTATATATCCATATAACTGCAAGTAAAGTTCTATTGGGAACCATTAGAAAAAAGTAATTTCTTTAACTAATACCGCAAAGCCAGAATTTGAAGCTCATGGATGTGTGGCTTGGCTGGATTTTTAAGTTAACAGTTGTGGCGGACGACTGATTATGGAAGGACAGGGGGAGAGAGTATTAACAGGACAGTTTCTCCACTGGACCGACAGAAGGCAGCCCCCCTCATTTCCAGCGGGGCCACAGGTCATGGGTATAGAAGCTCAACCCTGTTGGAGCCCATGGCCACTGCCAGGGGACGCATGGACATTTTCAGGCTGCTGGAAGAGGCTCGTTAGGCAGCTGGAGCACTTCCAGATGCCCTATAAAAGGGGCTGCCTCATTCCATTCGCGGAGCTAGAGTTGGGAGGAGGCGGACGAGCTTGCCTGAAAGAGTGGAGGAAGAAGGAAGAAGAGAAGAAGTGTACTGTGTACTGAGGTGCTTATGTACTGTGGTGTGGGGAGCAGGGAAATAGAGCTCTCCAGTTCTAAATAAACCTGTGTATTATGTGCTAAACTTGTGTCTGCCTCTCTGTGTTGGGTTAGGGTGGTTGTATGTACCCGGGCATCACACAGTCAACAACAAGGTAAAAGTTATGTAAATAAAAACACGTTTATGTCATGTAAACCAGATAGAAGTGTTAATGCTCCTTGAAGATTTGTAACAGCATTTCCCCTTTAACTGTGGCACAGATTGCTATTTTCAAAGTGAATGCCCAAAGGAGTCCCTTTTCTAAAGAGTGGTCATCAGTAGCCATGTAATGGATTGATAGTATTGGAACATTAAATATTTAAGACAATGTGAATCCAGCACATTTCTGGCAGTTCAATAGGGAAAGTAGCACAAAAGTATAAAACTAAAGGAAAGTCAATTATGAGTGGAAACAGAAAAACAGTTCTTTATATGGTTGGAGTGGGATAGTTGGATGTCTGGAGCAAAATATCTACTTATATTATTTTAACAGATATCATACTACAGTATCTTTTTAAATAACAAAATGGAACATGAAGGTCAGTTTTCTGCAATAATAGAGAACTAAATCTACACCCAAAATATATTTTAATCTATTTACAAATCCATCTCTCCATCTACCCCTTTTTCTAAAATTGAAAAATATAAGTAATTTTAAAAACAAAAGATTGGCAGGAAGTAAAAAATTCTAAATGTGGAATATTATCACATTTATAAATTTTCTTCGGTTAGCAACATATCCAGATAAAAGTCCATTTATCTTGCTCATCTCACCAGTACCAAACTAAACCCTCACTGTATCTCAGCTATTCATTTCTTATAAGTTATATGTTATCTTCCCAGCTTCAACTTGCAGTTGAGTGTAAATGACCCCATGACATCAATTGAATTGACTGAAACACTACAGTGTCCAAGTTAATTGGCCTTATTCAAATTCATTATTTGATAAATTGTTCTTTCTTCTATCCCGTATTCACACTGTTCACACACATAGACATGTGAAGTATGTTACCAAGTAATGTGTTAGAACAGTTAGGGACGTTCAAAACTCAATTTGATGTTATTTTAGAAGAATTAAGTGGGTGGGACTGACAAACTTTGTTGGGCTGAAGGGCCCATTCGTGTCTAGATTGTTCTAATGTGCTAATGTTCACTGTGCAGACACTTATGTAGGCCCCAAAATCTGTGTATACATTGTGCATATCAGTATTTTTTCACAATAATTGTGATTCATCAACATTTGTATGCATAAAATTTAAAAACTGAACCTAACTACAAGTATCCTGTAAAAACATAACATTTGAAAATGTGTTGCAGCCTATTTTCCTATATTGTTATCCTACATCATAACCTGAGTGATTTGTGATTTAAATAGTAAATTTATTGAAGTCTTGAAAAAAAGCCATCATCTACAATCAAATCATTAATTCCACTTCAAGATCTTGCAGTTCCAGAACCTATGAGAGCAAAAAAGGGTCAGGAGCCAATTCTGGACAGGGTGCCAGTTCATCATGGAACGCAGTCACACACCCACCTGTGCTCACTCATATGAGGCCAACGTTTTTGTCACCACCGAACACTTACAGCTTAGAATATTAAAGTAAAGTCAATGCACCTGGTGGAAAGCCTAGCAAAACTAATTAAATATTTTAATTACTAGTCAAACATTAAGATTTACATTCATAAGAAAATTATATTTCTGAGATTCCAAGTGCTTCATGAATTTACAATTTATTTTGCCAATATCTTTATGCAAAGTGACTTACAACATTTGAGACACAATTGGTTACGTTTCATTTCATTTTCCAACTGGAGCACAGGCAGGTGAAGTGACTTGCTCAGAGTCACACAGTGTTAGGATTTGAACCTACAGCCTCAAGGTTTGAAGTTCAAAGTTTTAACCACTGTGCCATACTGCCTAAACACACATTTTCATTAAAGTATCTTAAATAGCATTTATCTATCCATCTTCACTGTTTCTTAAAACTTACATGTCCCAATGCCTTCTAAAAACCAAAGTCTCCTCAGCCTATCCTTTATGGAATCTGGCAAATGAGGGGACAACCAACCCACAGGTGAAGCAGAGGTACTGGGAAATCTTCCCCCTTTGCCCTGTCTCTTTATCATACCAGGGATGGCTCTGATCCTGACGTTGACACACTACCTGTTCCTCCATCATTTCTACTCTCCAAGACACTGGACCTGTTTGTTCAAGTAGAACCCCAGGTTTCCATTTGTCTCCTCCAATCTGATACCCCTTCACGTATACAGGTTTTAATTCATTGAATTTTCATTCTTGTGCATAAATATCATGCCGTTCCTTTTGTTTATCATGATTTTTTCACATTTTACTGGCCAATAGCAGGCATTCAAAATCTAAATATGTCATCACCACCAAATGTGATTCTAGGGACTCTGATGGCCTCAGGCAAAAAAATCCATGGGTTCCTCCAAATCACCCTACCCTGAATATGGTAAAATGTATTATTTTAGTGCAAAGTGTAAAATAATAAAATTATCAGAGAGGATTTAATAAACACAAATGCTTTATTTTTATGTTGTTAAAAATAGATTAAATAATATACTGCAATAAATACATTTATATAGAAAACAGAAAGAGAATAATACAATAAAGTAAATTTTAAAAATCTAAATCAATTGAAACAGTAAATAAAATGCATTATTATCTATTATATATATTGTGACAGATATGGGGCGCTGTTGACCCCTGAACCCACAGACAACACGTTCTGACACCAGGTAAAAGTCCAATAATTCAATTTATTATAATAATAATGTGCACAAAACGCCTCCACTCCACAATACTCAATATAATCAATTATTATCACAATACAATCCTCCACTCCCAGCAGCTCCGTTCCACACCCTCCCAACTCAGCTCAGTCTGCTGGGGTTTCCCATAGTCCTTTTATATTCCTTGACCTAGAAGTGCTTCTGTCCCTCAGTCCATGTGATTTCATAGCACTTCCGGGTCAGATGAAAACTTCTTCTTTTCTTCAGCCCGGAAGTACTTCATTCCTTCCATCTCCGTGATTAGGGAGTACTTCCGGGCTATAATAAAACCATTGTGCCTCCATGCAGCGTCCCCTGGTGGCCCCCACAGTATCCAGCAGGCCTGTGCAGTAAAACTCAATTGTCCATGATGCCCGGCTGGAATTCGGGACACCTCCATGTTGCACCTAGCGGCGTGGGGGTATTGGCTGGGATAAGCTGCCAGCCATATATCACTATATATATATATATATATATATATATATATATATATATATATATATATATATATATATAATATGAGGGGGATGCAAAAATTATGATTTTTTTTCTTGAGGCTGGAGGGGCATTAGTTCCAAGGTTTGGCACTAGGTGCGTGTACTAGACTGCCATCTGCATCATTTGGCCAAGCGACGTCCTTGAAGTGCTCAAGCGATTGCGTGATGCGGTGCGAAGAAAACGACCCGAATGGTGGCAATCAGGCGAGTGGCCTCTGCATCCCAACAACACTCCTGCCAACACAGCATTGAGTGTGCGGCAGTTTCTCACGAAACATGGATTGACAACAGTTTCTTCACCCACCTACTCCACCGGATCTTGCACCCTGCGATTTTTTCTTATTTCCAAGATGAAAGAGGGACCTTAAAGGAAATTGTTTTCAGGACATAGAGGAGGTCAAAAAGCAAACAACAGAGGCACTGAAAGATATCACTTTGCAAGAGTTTCAGAACAGTTTTGAACAATGGAAAAAGTGGTGGGACAAGTGTATTGTGTCCTAAGGAGAGTATTTTGAAGGTGATTAAATTTTGGAAATGTTCTGAGAAATAAACCATTTTTTTTTAAATTCTCATTATTTTTGGCGTCCCCCCTCATATATATACAGTATATATAGGTGCACATGGTAATAAAAATAAATAAAAACTGCACATTGTAATATTAAAAAAATAAAGGAAAGTGCACATATTAGAAATTTAAAAAACAAAAAATGGCAAAGGTATTACTTACAAGTCCTCCAAGTCCAAAGACCCTGAAACACTGCGTGCTGCTGAAGTATCACCTGGCACATGGTAACTCTCAAGTAATATTTAAAACAGTTTTAAAGATGGAAACTTCTCTCATCAGAGACAACAGTGATAGGAACATTCAGGACTTTTAGACCCCCATCTCACTGTTACCTACTCATACTACAGCTTAATTAGTGCGGCTGGGCACTAATTACAGTGGGGTCTGGAGAAACTGAAGCCGAATGAGAAATTGCCAAATTGCCTAACAAACCGAGTCAATCCAATTTCTGCTTCCAGGCATGTAAATGCTGTTCATGATTTATGAAATCAGCTCTGATTACATTTAACATTAGTAAATAAATAAACTCCATCACAAACACTGATAGTTTTGCAATGGAGACTAGGCCCCTTTTAGGCACATTTCCAACAGGGTTGTTGCAGTTTGTCAATGCCATGCTTCAAGGAGATTTGTTGTTGCACTGAGTACCCAAGAAAACAGATGTCGTCAGGGGCCCCCTTCCAGTTTGGGACCCCAGGGAATTGCGTGCCTTGCCTTTCCTGTCACTGCTCCTCTGGCCACCATACATAACTGTGAGCCAATGCTTCCGTACGTGAAAACCCTTCCTCCACTGCCCCTTAAAACATGCCGGTTAGGTTAATTCTTGACTGGCCCTTAATGAGTGCGAGTGTGTGAGAGGGCCCTGTGACTGGCACCTTGTCCAGTGCTGGTTGCACATGATGTGACCTGATGTGACCGAGATAAGCTCCAACTACTGACATCCCTGAACTAGGTTATGTGGCTCTGAGAATGTTATGTATTATAGAATTGTGAGATGATTTCAATTATTACATGTTTAACATGTTATTACATCTTGCCTGAAGAAGGGGCCTGAGTTGCCTCGAAAGCTTGCATATTGTAATCTTTCTAGTTAGCCAATAAAAGGTGTCATTTTGCTTGGCTTTTCTCTACATTCATAATGGCTAACACGGTACAACACCCTAGTACTACATGTTTAACAAAATTCTTATTTTAAACAAATGGTCTCTGTTAGTTTGGGATGCCTAAAGTGTGACTCAAATGTTTATATTGTTAGGTACTTTCAATATATTTTTTGCTCTTAATACTTGCTTAAAGGTAATACTCAGCAATTTTATTTAATTTTCATACAAGATGAGTTAGGAACAGGATTTGTTTTATTTTTTTGCTGGTAAAGGGCATTGGAAAGGACTGTTTATAATTTCAGGTTTTACCTTTGAGCACAGGTTGACATTAAACCTAACCTGCTGTCTAACAGAGTATGTGTAATGAATATAAATGCTCTATCGGTCACCTATCTGCCACTCATTAGTTGTCAGATAAATATAACTATTTTACTCTGACAGAAAATAGTAAGAAATCCATTTATTTATTAATTTTTTTTTACTTAGGGTCCAAATCTGACACAACCGCAAATGGAATTAGTTTGGCCAGATTGAACTATATATTATTTCTAATAAAAATTAAGGAGACTGTGTTGAATAAAACAGAAAGTGGCATTTAGTGGTATTCTTTTGGAGCTTAAGGTTGAAACTATCTATCTATCTATCTATCTATCTATCTATCTATCTATCTATCTATCTATCTATCTATCTATCTATCTATCTATCTATCTATCTATCACGTGGTGCCAAACAGGCAAATATATATAATTTTAGAAAAATCTTGAATGAATTATAGAAGTGAAATGCAATGCAATTTTAAGACTTTAAAATACATTTAATATACATTTGGCTTGGCTTCATTGCAAATATTTTAAACCAAATATCACAATTGTAAGCATAAAGCATCACATTTTGAGGTTTTTTCTTTGGGTCACTGCCTTAGTGTTCCGTGAAGCTGACTTAGCAACAGCCTTAGGCTTAGAAATGTGAAAATGGATCAAACTAAATTGACACCCCTATTTTTCCTTTTAACCCAAGAAGCCTGATATTAACATTTTTATTATAGTATCTAAGATGCTGGTGGGTGCCGGAGTGGTAGCGCTGTCATTAAAGGATCTTAGTGGTAACTTGCAGATTGATTGGGTTCAAATCCTAGCAGTGATAGAAGGAATGCTACTCTGTTGGCCCTGGAGCAGGGCCCTTAACCTGACATTGCTCCAGGGGTGCTGTACATTTGTACCCCTAAAACTCTGAGTAAGTTGGGGTATGTGAAAAAGAGAATTTCCCCACAGGGATTAATAGAATATACAAAAAAAATGACTATGGAGCCATGACTTAATGAATTACAGTAGGTATGCCAATGACTACCAGCGTCAGCATCCAAGTGAAGGGCATGTATTAAATATATACTTTACTGGTATCGTGTTTGTACAATTAAAATAAAAAATGTTTAGCAAACTTAAGTTGATAACTTACCGGTATTATTTAAAAGAATAGATGTTATTATTTATTTGTGACATGGTAGCACAGAGCTTAGTTTTGCTACCTTTCACTACCTTTCAGGTCCAAGGAACTAAATTCAATTCCTAACCTGATTAAGATGACTGAAACATTTGCTTGTTTTCCTGCGGGTTATCTTTCGGTACTCCATATTTAGTCCATAACAATATTACAATAACTAATGACACTAAAATGACTGGGTATGTATCTGAAGGTCAGCTCCTGACTGTGAAATGGTCTGCCTGCTACTATAAGAGGCAACTCTTCATTCTCAGCTATTAAGTCCAAGCTGAAGACTCACTACTTCAGTTTAGCATACCCTAAGCAGGGCTGCTGATTAGCTGTGCATACTGCATCTCTGTGTTTAGTCATTAGTGCTATAATGTAAGTAATATGATATTTGTAAAATGTTACTAACCCTCGATTATTCTGTTTCTCTTCTCAGTATCCCCATATGGCACTTGGTGCCACTGCTCTACTGCAGGTTCTTTTGCTGTCAAAGGAAAAGTTATCTCAGATAAACAAACACTAGAGTCATCAGGTAGAAGGGTCAGATTGGCCAGCCCAGCACTGGCTGTAGAAAGGCCAGTAAGGGATGGGTTGTTTAGTTGACTGAAGTCTCCAGGACTCTAATTGTGTCTGGCTTGTCTGAGTCCTTTTCTACTATCTGGCCACGACTCTAGAATTAGCTAATGGACAGATATTGTTACAGTATTTATTAGTTTTGTTAATTAGTTTCTATTTTGTTTTTGATGTATTTTAACAATTCTCTATCCATATATGAAAGCTCTGTATTTAGTGAGTACTATAATCTGTTCTTGCATTTTGCTTTGAGAGTTGTCACAGCGCTGTGCGCCTGCACTTGGTGAGTATTGCTGTGCAAGAACAAAGTAGTTTGTACAATTGTATTGTGAGGTGGCCATGATAGATTGGCCTTCTAGTTCTGTGAACTTACTTGTGTTCTGTTTTGTGTACTGTGTTTACCTCATTTTTGTCACCCATTTTTACACACCCACCCTACCTGGTACAGGGTCTCTCTCCAAATTTCCTTTGCCAAGCCTTCTTACATTTTTTTCCCTACAAAGATTTTTTTTCTTGCATTCTTAGAGAATCAAGACTCAGGACGCTTTCAAAAACAGTGCCTGTTAAAGTCCAATGGGGCATTCTTTGTGTGATTTTGGACTATACAAGAAAGTAAGTTGTTGTTGTTGACTTGGGCCTGATGCTTCTGGGTGTGAATAATATGTGGATGTTCTGCAGTATTTTTGAAAGTATTGAAAAATATGCTGGGAGATGAAAATGAAGGCAGAAGACATCGTCAAGGGACAGCAAAGAGTCAAAACAAAGCAACCACAAATTAAAAGGACAGACAGACAGTCAGAAAGATAGATAGATGTCCCCAAGGGAAAAGTAAAGTTTTACATTAGCTCAAGAGAAGTATAAATAAGATAATGCCTTACCACCCCTCAAAAACACATAAGAACATCTGGCATGGATAAAATAGAGCTGCGGTCAATAATAGGTTTGTCGGTGGCAGTAATACAAGGTCAGACCTACACAGTTGTGCCACAAGTTTACGTTTAAAGGTATTAACACTGTACTTGAAAGTCAAAAACAGACCCGATATCACACTGGGTTCATTTCAATCCTATTTCATTTGAAGGCCTGTACATGGTATGCTTCATTGGATTCTAAACCTAAATAAAGCTAAAAGAAACTAAGGTTCTATTAAAAAGTATTTTTATTAACAAACTAAAAACACAGATAGGGGACAAACTGAAGAAGTAAAAGATAACAAGGAGACAGATTAAACAAATCTCTGTCTGCTCAATTAGAACCAACTAACCATGGGCTTTGTACCCCTGTCTTTTCAGAAGGGTATCTAATGTACACTCTCTTCTGTTAATGGCTAGAAAGCATCCTCTGTCTAGCTTTGTACCATTTCCTCTTGGTAGTCTGTCCTATCTCCTCCACCTTCCAAACTTGTCAACCTACCATCTGACTCCAACTCCAATAGCCTTATTGCTAAATGGAGTTTTTAAGTCCCCTGATAGGTAGTGCTTCCAAAAATATTCCAGAAATCGCTTCTGGATCAGGATCACCCTCTGCAGCTATTGTGACCATTCTCCTAGAACTTCCTCTAGCAGCCCAGGTCTCCCAGCTGTTAATTCAGTTAAAGGACAGGATGAACCCCAGTTCAGCTGCCCATTCCAATAAGTAGCAGGGAGCCAAGCCCAGCACAGAGGGCCAGTCAACTGCAATCTATTGGACTGAGTAGCTACATCATTTAAAGAGTTTTCTGTATGAGCATAATACTCTTCGGTGAAGAAAGTCTACTTCCACTAGACGTGGTCACAAGTGATGCCAAGTGATGCCTGTGGTCACTCTTCCAGGGCATCTTATGGAACACGCCCTGTCCTTTATGACATCAAAATTGCTTGCAAACCCATCTTTTACATATGTAATGAAAAAGTAGGTACATAAAATGGATAGCCAAATGGAAATAATGTTTTATTTTTCAGTGCATCCATTCTCTTTCTAAAATATTTACTCATTCATAAGGTTAATGGATGTTATTGCACATTAGTATTATTAAATAAAACATAGCTTTTAAAAAGAGTGACCTTTTTTTGCACCCATCTTGTTTTCATATTCAAAGCAAAAGCAATAATCTTGTAGAGTCAGCATCACAACGAACGCAGCGACACATTGTCAGCTTAATATCATGAATGATTTACACTTTCAATTAATGGTTGGGCGTGAAGCACACCAAAAAGTGTGAAATCAAAAAGTCTTTGGCATGTGTTCTGCAACTGGAGGTCAGCTGTAAAATCAAAAAGTCTTTGGCATGTGTTCTGCAACTGGAGGTCAGCTGTAGGAGGCCAGGGCAGATGAGCTCTAGATAAAATTGTTTCTTTGTTGAATCTTTCTCACTGTTTCTTTGTATTATTGGATTTCTTCTATACTGAAGCATACTTCACTCAGCTCCATCCATGAAACAAATTTACTTCTAACAGCATGATTTAAATTAAATTCAGCTCTGCAAAAAGGTAATGAACAATAAAGGAAAGAAAGTACAATTGTTTTTTGCCTTAACTCTGTCACTATGTTCTCACAAGTCATTTCCTCTATATTACTTTTATGGTTAATACTTGATCCTTTACTTTCATCCAATGTTTCATGGTGACAGGGGACACTAGCTCCAATTAATCACTGTCCATCTGTAGCCTGCACACTCTTTATTGTTTGTGGTTGCCATTCTGCACCTGATCCGGCCAAGTCTTCAGCCACCCATGACCTCGAACTGGATTAATTGGCATTATTAGTGAGTCTGCATGTTTGTGAGTGTGTCCTGTAATGGACTTGTTGATTCTTCATTTTTGTGTGATGTTGAATGCAATAGGCTCAGTCTCTCTGCAATCCCATAAAATGTGTTCACAAAAGTAATTGTTAATGAATTTTACAATCTTACTTAGAAACTGAGAATGGGCTTGACATCTCTCTATTATATAAAAAAATCTTGGGACAAGACTTTTTCAGAAAGACAAGACATTTTCAGAGAGATAATTTCAAGTCCCACAAGACGAGACTTTGTGCCAAGGGATGAGTTGAAAACCTAACAGGTCCAAGCGGATGTGGAAATAAAAGACAAACAGTAGAAGAAGAAAAGACAAAGAATAGAGGACAAAGTAGAACGTCGTAAAGAGGTTCAAAAATGATGGCGCGATACACATGCAGAGCAGGTTAGAGATTATGAAAGTACTAAAATTCGAAAGTCTCAAAAAATGATAGTAAAGATCGCATTAGCGCTAACAAACGGAAATTATTACTCGGTGAAGTAACAAAACAGTGAAAAGAGATTGAATATATGGACATAGGTGATATGACAGAAGTATCTAGATATTGTTTGGCTTTAAAGTTTAAGTCAGAGAAAAGTACTGTTTCTTTCCAATGAAGATTTGTTATTTGGTGAAAGTGAAATCCACAAACACTACAGGCAAAATATTTGAATCTACAATAATCTGTTTGCATCATACAAAGCTCAAACACAGATTTACATGATTCAGGACCCTACACTATGAGAATTTGTGGTCCCGCAACAATTAAAGCTACTACAAGTTTAATTTCAAAGAAACCACAAATTCAGTCAGGTTTATATTTATCATCATGGAGGAGAGATGCAACATAGAATTGAAAGAGTTAAACAATCAGCCGTATTAGAAATTCTACAGCCAATAATGGATACAAATCCATACATCCAAAAGTATCTTACTTTACATGAAATTTATCTGAAAAACATGGACAAAGAAGTTTTCTTGAATTTCTATATGAATCCGAAAGATCACGCTCGCATATATAATAAACCAACATGTGACGAATTGTCAGCGATAATAGTTTCACAAGATGGAGATATCAAAGACAGAGTTGATATTCGTGTTTATCAAAAAGCACAGCATGATTCGTCGCAAGTGGCAGATCTGGGAAATGACTAGCGCATAGGTCCTGTACGGGGGATGGCAAGTGAAGCGAGCAAGGGGCAGAGCCCCCTAGTGAGAAGAAGTTTTGCTCAGTTGGCACGGGCACTAGTAATGAAAAAAAGATTGAATGAAGTGACAGTACTAATACAAAATGTATGTTTTTATGTGTACTGATTATGTACGAGGGCAATCCCAAAAGTATGGTCTCCTATTTTTTTAGAAATACAAACAACCATTTATTTTCTATATTGTTTACATCATTTTAAAGGTTAAAGACTTATTTATTTTTCTACATAATCGCCATTTCGGTCGATGCATTTTTGTAGACGCTGTGGTAGTTTTAGAATGCCCATGTCATACCAGCTCGCCACCATGTCCTTCAGGAAGCGTTGAACCTCATCTTTCACCTCTTTGTCGGAGCAGAATTGCCTTCCGAACAAATGTTCTTTCAACTTAGGGAACAGGTGGTAGTCACTGTGTGCCAAGTCCGGACTATATGGTGGGTGGGTGATGAAGTTCCAACCGCCGATCTTTACGCATGTTTTCCTCAACCTTCGCGACTGTCTCATCGGAAATTGATGGTCTCCTGCGCGAACTTCACACTTGGCGGTAGCGTTCAACGGGAGCTCCATTTTCAAGGGCTGCCAAGCCAGGATTGAGCATCCCAGCGAAGCCGCACATGCTTGTTTGGGAGTGGAGAAAGCACCAATCACAACAGTGTGGCCAACAGCCGTACGAACAGTTTCTCTACGTCCCCACCACTTTGGAGAACCTTACTTTTGGGATTGCCTCGTAATTAGTCATTTTTAAAATGTGTATCAACACGTGAACATTAAAAACATAAGATATTTAACAAAGAAGAGGAGACAATTCAGTTCAAGCTCATTTGTTTAGCCAATAGCTAAGCTGTCCCAATTTCTCATTGAGACATCACTTCTTAAAGGCTGTCAAGGTTTCCGCTACAACATCATGGCTTAACAAAAGAAAATGGTAAAGGAAGCTTAAGCATTTCAAATTTTGGCAAGAATTATTAGAAAATGAGAATAAAAAAGCCACTAACCACTAACTAAAAATTGAGGTTAATTGAAAATAATAATGATGTGTTAATTGTGAAATTGATTGAAATAAAAACATACAGCCATGGAGTTCTTGAGGTCTGGAGCTAAAAGCCAATGCATTATGGGGTCTCAAAATCACTATCATCCTCACTTGTAAGATCTAAACAGGGCTGTCTTAATGCATGGGGGCCCCATGCTAATCTATGTATGTTGTAATTTGCTGAGTGGTTGTGTAGGTTGGGGCCCAGTGCACTGCTTTGCCTGGGGGCATATAATGCTGTTAAGATGGCCCTGGATCTAAGAGGTATTTATAACATTAATGTAGACTGTTCCCTAAGTGAATGCAGAGAACATACCACTATTTTCCTGGAGATGATCATAGCCTCCTTCTTGGATGGTGAATAATCTCATTATGACTGTATCACTATCCAATGTGCTAAAGATGCAGATGCAGCAGACAGATTCCTTAAACTCCTGTCCATGCCTTAGCTGGATTACTAAAATTATCAACAGGACAGCAGAAAGCTCTATGCAGACTCCTCAAAGAGGGTGTTGTAAAGAGATGTTGTAAACTGCATTATAATATCCTCTATTGGAGGAAATTTCACAGTGATTATGTAATTATGTTGTTTAACAACACTGACCATTCTATTTTTTTATTTAGGCTGGAAAATTACACTGGGCTCTCAGGCACCATTCTTGGCTGGTTTAGTTTATATTTATCAGATTGATTTCAGTATGTTCAGAAGTATGCTGACAGCACTCCATCATTATAGTCAGAAGTTAAATATGGTGTCCTGCAGGGCTCAGTACTGGGACGTTTACTATTTTCACTTTTTATGCTTCCATTGAGAACTATCATTAGAAAACATAACATTAATTGTCAGTCATATTCGGATGACACCCAATATATACCTTTATAGACCAATGATGTTTCTTTGACTGCATCTTTATTTGATTGTGTCAGTGAGTTAAAGGAGTGTAAAAATGAGAACGGCTTGTCTCTGAATACAGAAACAAAACCAGAAATTATATTTATTATGGGAAAGGATGCCTAGCACAACTATATTTCATCACTTTTAAACTGTTAGAACCACCATTAGTTTTATTAAATCAACACACAACTTAGAAGTTATCTTTGGGACTAGCATGTCTTTTAAAATACACATGACAAAACAATCGAGTTTTTACCATCTTAAAAATGTTGGAAATTAAGATTTTTTTTTTGAATATGCAGGATACTGAAATTTAATTCATACATTTTTCCTAGATGGATTGATTACTGCAATCTGTTATTCACTGTATGTTCAAATAGTAATTTTTGCAGCTTTCAATTAATTCACCATGTTGCTGCAAGAATCATTACAAGAACTAGAAAGTAGGAAAATAACTAGAAAGTGTGACACTGGTTCCCAGTTAAAGTTTGGCCAGATTTCTCCTTCTCACATGTAAAGCATTAAATGGCCAAGACCCTGCTTACTTACAGTATCTGAATTTACCATTACTTACTTACCAGAATGCACAGAACTAAAGATTCCAAGGATTAACAAAATAACAGTGGGAAGTCAAGCTTTTAGTTATAGGGGCCCAAAACTGTACAATAATCTGGATGCTTATATAAGAGATGCACCTTCTGTCTCAGATTTTGAAACCAGGCTAAAGATTCACAACATTAATCTAGAGCTGCTGCATTATGCATCTTTGCTTGTTAGTCATGTGTACAAAAATATAAGTGACACAATAATTATAAACTGTGCGACGGACAGCCGGGTCTGCATCTGTTCCGGGGGAGCAACCGTGGGCAGCTCAATACCTCCCCCGGGTGGCAGCCTCCCTGGCGGACGGTGTTCTCCTAACCAGTTGCATGGCTCCATGGGAGATGGAGTCCTCCACAGCCTGGTTGGGGGCTCGGATGGCCGCTAGGGGGAACTGCATGAAGTCAGCAGCCCAGCTAGACAAATCTTCAGCCCCACCCGGAAGTGCAATTAGGACCAGGTGGTCAAGCACCTGGAATGCTTCCGGGTGGGCTATAAAAGGGCCAGCCACCACCACTCGGGAGCCAGAATCGGGAGGAAGAGTACGAGGTTGCCTGGGAGGAGTGGTGGTGCAAGGTAGAGAGTTGTTGGTGTGTTATTTAAGTTCTTTGTGGGACCGTGTTGGGCCTGTGGGACACGGGGAAGGCGTGCCCCACGGCTGAAGAGAAATAAAAAGTCTGTTTATTTTACACGTGCCTCTGCGTCAGTCTGTGCCGGGTTGGGTGCTATATAGCACCTTTTACAACTGTTACTATCCCTCCTCTATTCTCTTTCTCTTTTCAGTACTTGGTACTACTAGTCTACTGCCAAGCTGCTCTCCTGCCCATGGAAAAGACATTGGAATTATCTGAAGGAAAGATTCAGTCATCAGATTGGATGGCCTAGCATAGACTCTATTGTACAAGGCCCAGGAAAGGGTGGACAGCTTGTTGACCTGCCTCTCCAAGTCCTCTGCCTGTCTTTCACTTTGTTTTTGACTTTCTCTCTTAGTGCTGAACATGGACCCCACTCTAGGGAAGCTGCTTGCTGGAGTTTTTGTTTTCCTCTCCTACATTGTCACGTGGCCACAGTTCAACAATTGATTAATACACAGATTTTGTTTGTTTCCATTTTTGTTAATTGGTTTCTACTTTGATTTCTGTGTGTCTAAAGAAATTTGTGGCTTTATGTGTACAAATGCTGTATTAAGTAATTTGTAAAATTTATACTTGCTTTTTACCTGAGAGCTTGTCACAGTGCTATGTGCTCGCACCCAGTGAAGAGAGCTATACAAAAATCAACTGAATTGCAATAAAACTGAATAAAGAAATTTGACTTAATGCACATCTCTTGATCTGCAACTGCAGAGACAAATGCCAAAAGCAGGAGCCTCAAAGCCTGAACATTTGTATCGCTTTCTACATGCAGAGACATAACCTTCATTCCAGTCTAAAACAAATATGAACAAGTACTGTATAGACAAATACCCCAATGCCACTACATAAATAATCAATAAGTCCAGTAATGTGCTATTAAAGTTAAATAATTCATGAAGATGTACCAGTATTAAAATGTGTATTAAAATGTAAATAGAGTCACAATCTTCAAGAATAATGTAATTTATATTTAATAACAAAATTTTGCTGAAAACATAAAGGTTTACAATCTAGGAAATATTTGTCATATTTTATAATTAGAACATAAGAAATTGGACAAGTAAGAGGAGACCATTCCTTCCTTCGAGCTCATTTGTTTACAGTAGCTAATAGCTATGCTGTCCCATGTATCATCCAGATACTTCTTAAATGATTTCAAGGTTTCTGCTGCAACTACATGGCACAGTAGTTTGTTCCACATTCCCATAACTCTCTGCATAAAGAAGTGCTTCCTGGCTTCATTCCTAGATGCACTTCTCCATAATTTCCACTGGTGTCCTAGAGTGCATGATTCACTATTAAGTGGAAATTTTATAATTATATGTTACTCTACTACAAAACATTCTCAATCTGCTTAATCAAATTGAAGGATATGGGGTGCTGAGAGCCTAATCTGAGTAGCATTAGGAACAAGGTAAAACCCTACCCTAAATATAGCGCTAATCCATTGTGGGGCCCAATTATTCACACATTCACATTAACTCATACAAGGCCAATTTAGACACTCCAGGTCCCCTAGCATATGTATTTTGGAATGGGCATAAAATTCAAGCACTTGGGGAGAATATGTAAACTCCACACAGACAGTAACTGCGTGCAAGAATCAAACTTAGTACAGCGCACTCATAAAGCAAAGGCACTGAGCACTGTGTCATTGTTCCACTCTTAAGTAAAAATATTTTGAAATAATTAATATCTCTGAAAAAATTACTGTTAAACTATCAAGATTAAGACATTTAAGATTTAGATTCTTTGATTATTCTGGTTCATCGACTGGAGAACAAGCTCAGGGCTATGTATCTTGATGCCTCCATAATCTCCTGGATCATGGACTACCTTACCAACAGACTAAAGTTTGTGAGTCTTATTGGACTGTTTGTCAGAAATAGGAAGGGTGGAATACTGGAGGGAACTGCCCTGTCTCCCTTTCTGTTTACGTACCTTTCACTCAATAGATTTCCAGTACAATACCAGCGTTTGCCATCTACAGAAATTCTCAAATTACTTCACCATCATAGGCTGCATTAATAATGGAGACGAATCATAGTTCAGGAGGCTTGTGGAGAACTTTGCCTTGTGGTGCATGGAGTGCCACCTGCAACTCAACATCAGAGAGACAAAAGGATTGGTGGTGGACATCAAGAGACCAGTCACCATTCAGGAAAAGGACGTGGAAGTAGTGCAGAGCTACAATTACAGTACTTGGGAGGTCAGATAAACAGCAGGCTGGACTGGTCTGACAACACAGTGGTACTGTACAAGAAGGGCCAGAGAAGACTGTACTTCCTGAGGTGACTCGGGTCTTTTGATGTATGCAGCAAGCTGCTGGAATTGTTTTACCAGTCCATAATAGCTAGTGTATTGTTCTATGCTGTGATCTCCCGAGAAAGCAATACCTAACTTATCAAGAAGGCCTGCTCCATCACAGGGTTAGCCCTAGACCCGCTAGAAGCTGTTGTGGAAAAGAAGATATCGGCAAAACTTGGGGGCCTTTTCTGTCAGCTGCTATCAGGCAATTCAATGCTTCCTCCCAACATCCCAAACTAAATGTTCATACTCATTTTTCAATTTCTGCACAATATATTTATTGATTGATTGATTGCAGTATTTGTCTTGTGAATCTGTATATTTCTTTTTTATGTTTCTGCTGCTGTATGCATCTACATTTTCACTTCAGATTCATGAAGTGTATCTATCCATCCATCCATCCATTTTCTAACCCGCTGAATCTGAACACAGGGTCACGGGGGTCTGCTGGAGCCATTCCCAGCCAACACAGGGCGCAAGGCAGGAACCAATCCCGGGCAGGGTGCCAAGCCACGGCAGGACACACACACACACCCACACACACCAAGCACACACTAGGGCCAATTTTGGATCGCCAATGCACCTAACCTGTATGTCTTTGGACTGTGGGAGGAAACCGGAGCACCCGGAGTGAACCCACGCAGACACGGGAATAACATGCAAACTCCACGCAGGGAGGACCCGGGAAGCGAACCCAGGTCTCCTTACAGCGAGGCAGCAGCACTACCACTGTGCCACCGTGCCGCCCATTGAAGTGTATCTTATCTAATTAATCAACAGACCCTTCTTAGTTTGTTTTGGTCTTGTGATAGAGTTTGGAAAAAATATGTCTTCTAAATACCACCCAAAGATGTATAAAAATTATTTAAAAAATAAGATCAACTAATCCCAGATTAGATGGTACAATAAAAGCTGTGTTGTTAAATAATACAGGTTTTATTTTTCAACTGGCTGGTCTGCCGCTGGGTAAAAACAAGACACATTGTGCTAAATATGCCTTTAATGGTCTAATACATGTAGGGGAATTGCCATTTGACCCTTGTATTAAATTCTTTGTTATTAATAATTGACCAGAATGTGTTAAATTGTTTCTGGATAAGCATTTTGCATGATTTTCAATGGAAGTCAATGATTTGTTTTCATCACAAGTGAGTGCTATAATAGCATTGGGAATATTGTAATGATTGTATAATGTAGCTTGTAAATAACACAGCATATAGACAATTTACAGGAGAAGAATCAGTCTGAGCCTATTTATATCAAACTGTAATTATCATCCCCAAGTTTTTTAACCGTTTTTTTTTTTTTATTAAATCATATTATCTTTAGATTAGAAAAAGAAAAACCAAGCCTCAAATCTATCCATTTATTTTCTAAACCTGGTGTAAGCTACAGAGGGCAAGAGTTGATCATAGCTGCATAAGAACTAAGACAGAAACCAGCACTGGACAGCATACCAATTTATTGTAGACACAAATACTGCCACACCTTTAATCACCCAACGATGGCCAGTTTTGTGGTACCTTTCAGCATAACAGAATGTGTTTAGAACTTGGAACAAAACCTAAGGAGACTCCAAACTCCAAATGGACTGCAAGAGCTTCCAAATGATTAAAAAAAAAATAGGTAGCATGTGCCATCTTATTAGGCATACCTGCTGTACCTGCACTTTGTCCTCTGAACAGCTTGAATATATGAAATGTATGAGCTTAACAAGAAGTGCAGCATAAAGATGCTGGACCATGTTGACTTCTGAATTAACTCCTAAGAACTCATTAGAGCTTACATCATACAGTAGATGCACCACTGGACTGAAAGCAGGGAGGCTATTGTTAACCCCATTAAAGATATGAATTCATCATTATGCTGATAAAATCATTCTAGGATGCTCTTAGCTATAAAATGTGGAAATTTACTGTGCTAGACCAGGGTAAATTGGTAGGTAGGCTTCATGGAAGGATAGACCTTATAAGCAGCAGTGTTTAGATACAGTATAAAAACACAGTACAGATCATTCCATCCTCATATTTAGTCAGCTTTACATAAAAAAAATATTCTGATCTGCCCATCAGCTTGTATCCATCCATTCATCCGTTTATTTCCTGACCCTGTTTCATTCAACCCATTGTCCTCAGTTACCTAGATAAGCTGTGGTCCCTTGAACTGGATTAAGTGAGTTTAAGGAGAGGTCTTCAGGATGGTAGTTAGACCAGCTATGTTATATGGGTTGGAGACGGTGGCACTGACCGAAAAACAGGAGACAAGAACTGGATAAGATTAGGAACAGGTACATTAGAAGGTCAACTCAGGTTGGACGGTTTGGAGACAAAATCAGATAGGCGAGATTGCCTGGACATGTTTGGACATGTGCAGAGGAGTGTTGCTGGTTATATATGGAAAAGGTTGCTAAGGATGTATCTGCCAGGCAAGAGGAAAAGAGGAAGGCCTAAGAGAAGATTTATGGATGTGGTGAGAGAGGTCATGATGGTGATGGGTGTAACAGAACAAGATTTAGAGGACAGAAAGATGTGGAATAAGATGATCCGCTGTGGCAACCCCTAACAAGAGCAGCTGAAAGAAAGAAGAATGTTGTGTATAAGAAAAAAAGAATCAAAAGTCTGGTTCACTGCATTTTAGGAAAGAGGTTCAACATACAAACTAATACAGGTTGCTGTTGACTTGCGAACATGTTTGGTTCTAACGGACAAGTGATAAGTCGATCTGGACATAAGATGGACCAACATATGTATTCAAACACGACCTTATGTATAGTACTGTATAATAAGTCTTTTAAGTCATATTGTGTGTTTTATATCCATTTGTATCATCATTCTTAACACATTATATAGATTTTCTATCATTTTTTTTGTAAATAATATTTTTATTTTATTATTTTGTTTCGTTATTACTGCTTCTCGCATGGGTACCAAACAGCATTATGAATCCTTTCTTTCCCTGTGCTATGCCTGTCCCAGTGTTTATTGTGTTAACTCTTAGAGGAGAAATTGTACTGGCAGAGTTTGAGCACTCATATATTTTCTGTTTTAACATTTCAGCTTATTAATAATAAACATTAAAAGATATAGGAGTTCAGTGTGGTTACATTACCCCTTTGTGGTGGTTCGCACAAATCGTGAGTCACCACGCAGAAGCATCAGTACAGTCCAGTAATACAGTGCATGCGACGAACACCAGTTTACAATGGGATAACTTATAGTCATGTGATCATGTTTGCTTTCTTTCCTCCCTCATACTGCTTGATCACCTTCATTTTTGTGTCAAGATCAATTGCCTTTTTTCCTATAAATGTAAGACAAAAATAACTGAACATAGTCGAAACCATGATAGGTAATAAACTGAGATCGAGATGAATGACGCACGGCATACAGAGCTGGCGTGGCGAAAACTGTTGTTTGCCTATGAGACATGGTAGTGGTCGTATGGTCGTAACATCTATAGGTCGTAAGTCGATGACTACCTGTAATGTCAGCTATAAGGAAATCATTGTTGTTTAAGCTGTTAGGATTATCAGTATCTAAAAAAGCTAAGATAATTCATCTTTCCACTTTTTTGTCTTATTAAAGTCAGCTGGAGACAGTAGCATAGGAGTAGATGAAGACAAAACTAATGGCCGTTATGAGCAAGGCTACACATCTTCTCTCTGACACACTAACATTATATACTGTTAACCATTGCATTATTTAGCAGAAGTGTGTGAATACATCTTTATAATGCCTCAATGTGGCTGCTATATTATTTTATATTTTTTATATTCTTATGTAACTTTGAGGGGGGTTGTTGCTGTTTTTGTTATAAAATTTTTTGATCATCTGTAAGAAGCTTGGGATAGATAAAGCACTATCTATCTATCTATCTATCTATCTATCTATCTATCTATCTATCTATCTATCTATCTATCTATCTATCTATCTATCTATCTATCTATCTATCTGTCTCTACCTGTGATCCAATGCAGATTAGTTAAAGCCTTTCATAATTTTACCTTTGTGGATGTAAATATATTATGAAGTAGTAACTCCCTTTTATAATAGTAGTTTATAGGTGTAAGTACTCTAAAGCCCATACTCAGTGAAGTGAGTTACACAAGAATAAATGGAAACTGAAGCATTTAATCAAAGCAAATGTTTCACTTGGGCACCAGATGTTCCTTATGAGGTATGGAAGTAAGTGGTTAACAAATGCATGGTTTGGAATGAGTGGATTCAGAAAGTATTCAGACACCTTCACTTCATGCACACATTTAATAGTATTGTGGATTTAATTTTTATTGGATACATTTGCCCTTTTCCCCCAACAATCCACACTCAATAACCCATAATGACAAAATAAAAACATGTTTTCAAAAAGGTTTGCTAATTTATTACAGTCAAAAACTGAAATCTCTTCATCAAATACTGTAAGTATTCATACCCCTTGCTCTGGTACTTCAAAGTGTGGTCAGGTATATCCTATTTGCTATGATTCTCCTTGAGATATGTCTAGAACTTGATTAGAGTCCACCTGTAGCAAACTGAATTCACTTGACATCATTTAGAAAGGCAACCACCTGTGTATATAAAGTCCAACAATTCATATTGTATGTCAGAACAAAAAATAAGCAATGAAGTCCAAGACACTCTCTGTAGACCTCCATGTCAAAATTGTGGTGAGGCTTAGATCAGGTTAAAAGCTTTGAATGCTTCCAAGAGCAGAGTGGCATTTGTAAAAAAGTCTGGAATCTCTTCCTGGGGTAGGCCTTTTGACCAAACTGAGTAACTGTGCACAAAGGGTGTTGGTCAAGTAGGTGATTCAGTGCCCTATAGTGAGCCTAACAGAACTTTGGAAGTCCTCTGGTGAGATGGGAGAGAATGTAAGAAGATCAACCATCTCAGAAGCACTCCATCAACTAGGCATTGAGATTAGATTAGTTAACTCCCACTTGGAGTTTGACAAAAGGAATTTAAAGGACTCTAAGAGCATGTGGAATAAGATTCCCTTGTCTGATGACTCTTTGGGTAGATCTTTGAGCACTATGTCTGGCAAAGACCAGAGACATCTCATCAACTACCTAATACCATCTGTACAGTGAATCATGATAGTGATCATGCTATGGGGGTGCTTCTCAGAGGCAGAGAGAGGAACATCGTCAGAACTGAGGAATGAAAGGATGAATACAACCAAATACAGGGAGGTCCCTGAAGAAAACTTGCTCCAGAACTCACACAACCTCAGGCTGGGTTGATGGTTAGCCTTTTAGATCCACATTGACACAAAGCTTACAGCCACGACAATGCCAGAGTGGCTTCAGGAGAAGTCTTTGACTGTCTTGGAGTGGCTCCACCAAAGCCTAGACTGAAAGCCCATGAAACATTTGTGGAGAGACCCGGGATAAACTGTCCAAATCCAAAAGTGAACAGTTTGTAGAGACTTACCCAAGAAGACTCAAAGTTGTAATTGCTGCCAAAGGAACTTCTACAAACAACTAAGTTAAGCTACTAAATACTTATATGAATGAGAGATTTCACTTTTTGATTTTTGATAAATTTGTAAACCTTTCTGAAAGCATGATTTTATTTTGTCATTATTTGTGATTGAGTGTAGACTGATGAGCAAAAATATCAAATTTGCCCCTTTAAAATAAAATCTACAACACAAAAAAGTGTGCAGAAAATGAAGGGGTATGAATCCATTTTAAATGTTTCACTTGAACATCATATAGGAAGCAGCCCTGAACAGGGCATCAGTCAATTGGAGGACCATGCATTGACACAAAAATGTTCCTTATGATTCACAGAATTAAGTGTTAATTTAATTCCCAAACCAATCACACGTTAGCAGACTGACTGCACTAATTGGGCTTTTACTCTGTACTTATGTATTCTAGAATTCTTTGTGGCATTATTGCCAACAAAAACATGATGTATTAGCACCAAAATGTGTTTCATGATGTCTTAAATTGTATTTAGCAGCAAGTACGGATGTAATAAATTACCTAACAATGCAGTCCTGTTTCTTGTTTGCTTTCTAAGCACCTTTTGATGGTGTCCTCTGAGAAGAGTGCTATGTAAAATAAAGATTGATTGTTAGGTTTAGAAACAAATTCCATTAGCAAATTGAAAAAGACATTTGCTTTGAAAATGTGGCAGTCAGTGCTGTGAGGAACTCTTACTTTGTCATCTTCTCTTAAAACAACTTTTTCAGAATATTGCCTTTGTTTTCTTTCTAAAGAAAAATCTAATATTTAATACAAGAACTTATGCAAGCATAGAGAACACGGCCTCTCACTGTTACCTGACACCACAGACCTGGAATGAGTCTCTAAAGACAAGCAAAGAGCTGTAAACCAAAAGTCTCTGTTTTCCGGAGTTAAAAATGCCAGGGAAGTAAGGGCGAAAGGCAGAAACAGAGACTAATGTCTGCACTTTTAAATGAAAATTGTTAAATTTGATTTTTAAAGCCAACATTCCTGTCAACAATCATAGCAGACGTAAAACAGTATACAAACTTTAAATATAAATGAGTATTACTCTTTTATTTAACAAAGTCAATAATCCTTCTCTTATTGTATGATACAAGCTTCCACTATAACCAATAGTTTACTTTAGATGATACATTAATGCATTTAGTTATGTAACTAATATAATTTAGTGAAATTTACATTTTAGTATTTTGGAGGATTGGCGTACTGTAAACCTAATGTCTGTTGCTAAGAGTGATGATTGAGGTAGCCATTTAAAGAAACATTTAGTGATTAATGAGTGGTTAGGTGAGTATGTACAAAATGAAGTATTTAAAGTGCTACTTTAGTTACAAGGGGGTTTGAGAGACACTCGTAAATTATTCATCAATCTTAAAATGGAGTTTACGATGTTCTTAGCATTATGATGCTTTCAGAGAATGGGTAAAAGCAAACACCTCCTGCAGACAGGAAAGAGATGCCTTGAATCCATGGCCTTTCAGAGACTTCTCAAGGCTGACTGCTACAGAGACACAGATGACTAGGGGTCACTTAAAGAAAGGTGTCCAAAGTTGCATAATGCTAACCTAGGAGGTGATTGCAGGCTCATCCCAGAAATCAAACTATGATGAAGTATAAAAGCTGCCTGTAGCCTGAGGACTACCAAGTCTACAGAATCAAAGATGCCTCCGCAGAATTAAGAGGAGCTCAGGGTGAAGTGAGAGATATCAGATAAGGAGGAAGAACACATTACTGCCACATGAAAGTGGGGGAAGTTAGCAACCTATCCTGTGAGCCATACAAGAATTAATGCCCCTTAGAAAAGTCAAATGGGGCATCAGATTTTGGTTTATCCTTTCATTACATTACATTCTTCCTATGATTACTCTTCTATTTTGAGTTTTAATGTTTATCATAAACAGTACTTTCCAGTTGTGGAGAAAGGTATTATTCTTGGAAAAGATACATAACATTTTTTTTATCCAGCTTGCCAACTTAAAATGCCTATTTTGCCCATCTCCTTTCTGAAGTCACACAGTTTACATAGCTACAAAAATGTTTCGTTGGTCCATTGTTGGCTTGCTTATAAAGAGCAGACTTTAAAAGGCTCTCTAAGTTTTCACTAAGGGCACTCTGGGAATCACTTTCTGGCACTCATAACTCATGAGATGAATGGTCTGTTTTTCTCCACTGTACTAAAACCACATATCACCTCTTCAACAAAAGAGCAACCAGAATTGTCTCTAAGGGATTTAGCACTTAATCGGTGATTTTATGAAGCAAATCACACGAATCTTCAACACAACAAGGAAGTGACTTTACAAAAAGCTTACTATTATGATCCCCATATTGGGATAGCAGTTCCAAAGATTAATTGCTATTGAGGGACCATGGATTTGAAAACGTTTGGCATTTTACCACTTATCTTTGTACCATATCAGGCAATTCGCTGCACTAGAACTGCTTAAATTTTAATGAAGACTGCAAGAATGGGGGTGCTCTAAAATTTAACACTGGTAGTGTAGGTGTTTATTGCAGTTCTATTTATTATGTTATGCATTGTGCTTTTGTTACCCTTTAATATTTGTAAATCAGTTCATTCAACACAAACCAGTCTTTCTCAAAAATGTATATATAGGAATAAAATTGAAATTTCCGAAAGTGAGATATCATTATGACAGTCTGGCTGTACATTTGTAGCACTCAGACTTTGCAACTGTAAACATTCGGTGCAGCATAATGTGCTTTTTCAGATCCCTTGGCAGTAGATAAATATACACATCAAAAGAATATTGAAATTGATTCACTGTTAGCAGGAAGCATTGTATTTTAAGAGCTAAGACTTTCCCTCATGCAGTATTTATCAAGTATAATATGTTGATACAGATAAATTTTATGGTTTATCATTTTTATTGATATCTATATTTTATGTGTTCTTCATCAGATGCTCACAGTAAATCAGAGTAACCACATTTGATAAACAGTACACAAAAATTCTCTCTGCCATTATGTATTTAGAATAAAAAAGTAACCAGCATTAAGTGAAAAAGTTCACCTGTTGGCTTAGCAATAACATGAAAGAAACATTTCCTATTAGCGCTGATCATTCTCTCCAAATGCCTGGAAGATATCTGGGTTTATTACAGAACTGGTTTAAGTAATTCTTAAATATTTCACAGCTTTCTTTCATGCAGAACACACATTAAGTGCTACCACAGTATCTCTATAGAACTACAGTATAGACATTGATTTGGCCCTTCAAAAAATGTTTCCCTTAATTTTTAATAATGCCAACATACTTAACTGACCACGGTATTAGATAAACCTCTCTAATAGTAAGTAAATATCTCATTTGTCCTCAAAGCCATCTGAGTTTATTTGGTCAATTAAGCAGTAATTGTTTAAAAGTCCAAAACAGTGATATTTGCCATGTTGGCTTCAATGTGTCCTCTAGTGCTTGCAGATTGGCTTTAAATAAACCTTATATCATTGTGCTTGTCTAGGAATGGATCAGGATCTAATGCTTGAACAGGCCACAAGATGAACTCACCTTCAAATTCAGCAGCCATACCACATGCACTTTAGAAGAAGTCACCCACCCGAAGCTAAGCATGTTTAGGCCCGGCCAGTACTTGGATGAGAGACAATACAGGATAATCTTTGGGTTGCTGCTGGAAAAGATGTTGGTGAGGCCAGCAGGTGGCACTCGCCCTGTGGTCTGAATGTGAACCCCATGAGCCAAGTGCAGTGATGGGGACACTGTGTTGTAAAAATGGTGCCGTCATTCAGATGAGACGTAAAACCGAGGTCCTGACTTTCTTTGGTCATAAGAGATCCTTGGACATCCTTTGTAAAGAGTAGGGTGTTCCTGATGTCCAGGCTAAATTGTCCACCACAGACTGGTCATTCTGGCCCCCTGATCATCCCCTGCTTCTAATTGGCTCACCAATTAACAGCTAATGTGTGGTGAGGATAAAGGTGCAAAAATGTCTGCCGCCCCATCATCCCGGTGGATGCTGTACATTAGTGGTGGTTGAAGTGTCTCCACACTCACTAAACCACTTTGGGTAGTGAGAAAAGCGCTATATAAATGTAAAGAATTATTATTATTAAATTACCAGAATCAATACAGAACTTTTCAAGCTTTCTTACTTTTAGGAATATCCTGCTGAAGAAACCATTCCATAGCTAGATACAGTACATTGTCATAAAAGGATACCCATAATTTGCAGGAATAATTGGATATCTTGTGATATTTAAAACATCCTCCGTTGATTCCAGAAAGCTCAAAAACTTTCATCCCTTACATCTGCATAACTGATACAATCTACAATGGAACCATAAGTTAAAAGGATTTGTTGGCATATCCTGTTCTGTCCTTTGATAGAAATGATCTGGAAAGAGTACTCATCAGTCTAGGAAATGTATCTGTATTGACCAGCATCTAGTGTGTGTGTTCGTTGGACTACTGCAACCACACCTCCTTTGTGTTTTCATTTTGATGGAATGGAAATTGGTTGGGTTATCATCAATAGCCATATCCCACCTCTGTTGCGCTAGGGTCAATTGTGAATGCCTTTTTTATTATTTTATCATTTTTGTACTAAGTTGTAAATTGACTGACTGTAGTCCCTTTGTAATTGTAATTCTTTCCCAGATATTGGCCTAATATTTTTGGTTGGTGGTCCATTGTCAAACTGTAAGCCCACAAATCAATTAGAAGAAGCTACAGTAAATTCAACAAGTTACATTATGATATTGTTCTCTTGGTCATTATAGTGTGACGACACAATACAGAATTGATACCTCCATTTTCTGAACCATTTTCTTTTCTGGGTCTCCTCATTCAATATCAAGGGAACCATCAATGAATGGAATGCTTATCTATTACTGTACAATGACCTGGCCTTTCTGATACAAACATGAGCAACACTGGAGCACCACACACAACAGTCCTGTTTCCTTTTATCTTCACTTTGTGCACCTCCAACTATAAATATAACAGCAGGTCATGTCACTTGTAGAAATTCTCAGGTGATTCTTCAGTTATGGGGTGTATTGATAAGGAGGATGAGACAGGGTATAAGAGACAGGTGAAGCAGTTTGTTTCTTAGTGCAAAGAGAATTGTCTGCAACTTAACATCAGCAAACCAAGAAATTGGTTATTGACTGTCGCTGCACCAAATATCTACTATGTCCAGCTGATTTTAGAGGTGGTGCACTCCTACAAGTACTTGGGGGTCCACCTCAATGATGGGTTGGAATGGTCTCATAACACAGATAAACTATATAAGAAAGGGCAGAGCAGTCTCTTGTATGAGATGTGTTGGTTTGCCGCTCCCTCCTCACCCAAAGTCCCAAATATCTCTGCTAATGAGTGATTTTAAATTGATCTTGTATGTGTGAGTGTACCATGTGAGATGATTGGTTCTCTGTCTAAATAGATTGGATTAGATAAACTTTATTAATACCTGGGGGAATTCAGATGCATACAGCAGTAGAAACATTACAGACACAGATTCAAAGGACAGATAATACAGTCAGTCAATTGATTAGTAAATAAATAAGTATAAATAAATATAACTAATACATCGGGTGGAAGGCTTGAACTATCTGATAGCAGTCGGCAGAAAAGACCCCCAGATGCACTTCTTAGCAAACCATAGTGGACTGAGCCTGTGGATAAAGGTTCTCCAAGAGAGTGCCTCCTGGAGGGAATGGAGGGGATTATTCATCCAATTTTGCCACTGTCCTCTTTTCCACAACAGCCTCCTGTGTGTCTAGCGTCCACCCTGTAATGGAGCAGGCTTAGCTGATAAGTTTGTTCAGGCATTGTAGTTTTGAGTTCACATTGCTTCCCCAGGAGACCTCAGCGTAGAACACCACACTGTGGTACTAGGGACTAATAGAGCATTTCCAGCAACTTGCTGCAAACATCAAAAGACCTGAGTCTCCTTAGCAAGTCTAGTATGCTCTGGTCCTTCTGGAACAGCGCCACTGGGTGGTGAGACCAGTCCAGTTTGTTGTTCATGTGACCCCCCCCCCCCGCCCCCCAACCCCCCCACCCCCACCCCAGGTACTTGCAACTCTGCACCACTTCCACGTTGTCCCCCTGAATGGTGACTGGTCTCAAAGGATCCTTGGCATGCCAGAAGTCCAAAACCAGCTCTTCTGTCTTGTTGATGTTGAGTTGCAGGTTGTTGTCCCAAAAACACAAGACAAGTCCGCCACAACCTTCCTGCACTTTGACTCATCTTCATTATTATGGCAGCCTATGGTGGACAAGTCATCTGGAAATTTCTGAAGATGACAAGCGCTGGTATTGTGCTGGAGGTCTGTTGTGTAGAGGGGTGAACAGGAGGAGAGACAGGACAGTACCCTGAGGAGGTCAGATAACGGGTAAAGGGGTGAATTTCACATTTCATTTTGTTATAAAACAATTAAAAATAAATGTAACAAAACCAGTAAATGTATATAGTTTAATATGAAGCCAGACACAATCAAGCAATCCAACACCCTGTCAAATCAGTGACAAAGTCTACATCCCATTCAGTTTGTTGACTTCCAGAAAGTCACTAAACCCATCTGTGCTCCAATTATAAGTAAACTGATGTAAAGTTCAGTAATACTATCTTGAATAAAGATTGTATCTGACAAACATAAATAATATTAATAGAAAATGTAAGGAAAATTGAAAAATATAAAAAATTATTCATTCTTTCATTTTATAAACTCCAATATTCTATTACAGAAAGCTTATGAAGTTCAACATTGCCAGCACAAATAAATTCTGTGTACTGTAAAATGATTTATTCGCCTATCTGTCTACTGAACGCACATAAATTCAGCTACATTTTGTAAAATTAGCACTATCAATTATTTGGAAGCATCTATTTATCCATTAATCTATATGCTGAGCCCACATACTATAAACTGACACCCCTGGACCAGGACACCAATCCTCATCTGGGCTCAGGCACACCCAGGCAATTCATGCAATGTGTGTGTCTTTAGCATCAAAACCATTGTACAAAATAAAATAAAATAAAAAAAAACAGAGACATATGGAGAATATCCAGCCTCCACCCAAAGTGAGACTCAGGCCAGGATGTGAGCCCAGTTTCTTGGAAGTGTGAGGCAGAAGGGCTAATAGAAGCACTAAAAAGCGCTATACATTACAATGCATGATTTTTAAATGACTTGCAGCTTGAGTATTTGGATCTTAAAGGTAATTTTTTAATACTTAAGAAGACATTTTTTTCTCTTCGGTGTACAGTAAATATTCCTTTAGTTTTATATTTTTTGCTTGTTTTCTTTATAAAGGAATTTCAAAATTAATTTTGGTTACAAAATGCTGCAATAGTAAACTACTGAATGCTGTCTACGGATGAAGTAAAAAACATTTAATTACTTTACCTCCGCAGACGTAAAAACTGAAGGTAAAGCGTCTCTGACCCAGATAGCTAAATTGCTGAGAAAGCAAACAGAAGAATGCAAAAGCACAAAATAAGCCATTTTGATTTATTATTGTTCAAACTGCAGTGGTTATCTTTTTTTAATTAACATTAAACAATGCACAGCAGCTTTGCAAATTTCACATAATATTTAACTAATTTATGCTATTTATTTATATAATACATCTTTTTGCCTCTTGACCTCAGCTAGATGTGGGTTTGCTTGATTGTATGCTTATTTATGAGCAAAGAAAGAAAATTCGATTAAATTCCATAAAAATGGTCATGCAAGACATTGTTTAATTAAAAAGCTCATGTTCATAGGTATTAAAATTAAATTAATATAAAAAAACAAGTAAGTCCTGTTAACAAATTAATGGAAAAAAAAATCATAGCTAGGTGTTGCACCAGAGTCCTACTGAAAAATCATGAAAACAAAACCATTGCCCAAACAACTGCAAATACTTAAAATGAATGAATACAATCCTATTGTTGTTGTTAAGTTTTTGGGAGATACTCTAGTATGAGTAACGAAAGAAGATTCAACACTCTAAAATCTTTACATCTGCAGGAGTGGAAAGGCACTCATCTGTTTATGGTAGTGACCTTCCCAACAGCACATTTCCTGAACTCAAAGAAAATTTCCATAGCTTTGTACAAAACATCTGGATGGGCTGCCATATCAGCAGGTGTTTTACAAAATCCTACAGTTAAAGGTGGCTCTGAAGCAATAGAAATACAGTAGTTGGAACAATAAGGCCTGGACACACACGCTGTTAAAATTTTGATTTTGTGCATCAGTTTAATATGACGCTGGCTGAACAGGCTAGGAAATGTTCCTAAGACAACAACCATGCCATCTTGTACTGTCCTCTAGCAAAACATGTTTCAGGACCTTGACAGCCCCTAAACACAGAGTGGTGATTATCACAAAAGTTGTAATTTCTTCACTCAGATAGGTGTACCTGAGCCGGAGAATAAATTCACAATTAAAACTTTCCATTTGTGTCCTTGTCCTTGGCTTTTTTTTAAAAAGAAGTGTCAGATATGCAAACCAATAGTGTACTCGACACAGTTAATGCTTTACGAGACACAGGGGTCTTCCCAGATTGTCTGAAGACTGCGGTAATTAAACCCCTTCTTAAGAAAAATATTCCATACTACACAGACTGTAAGAGCCATTTGCTAGTTATTTAGGTTATGTTAAGTTGATAGACATATTTTCTTAGTTATGTTAAACATTTGACTATATATTAGTATATAGTAGTTTATGGGAGGTACTATTATAACTCCCACAAGATGAATTGAAATGAAATATTCTATTTCTTGTCCCTCTGATTGAAGATGAGTCTCAGTTAGTGCCCTGCCTTGACATAAGTAAGGCATGGAGGGCACACAGTTTCAAACCATGCCCAGCTGTATGTACCATAACATGCCCTATTGAATGTGCAGCAGCGTACCTTTAGAATACACTGAAGGTGAAGTAAAGCATAGAAAAATAATTCATCTTTAAGTATAGAAAACAAGTGAAGTTTAACAAGAAAAAGTTAAGTTTAAAGAAGAAACTTTTTTTTCCTTTTTTGCCTTTTATTCTGCTTGTGTAAAAACTTTTCTCTATTCTTGTGTGAACTGTGTACCTTGAATTTTCTCTAAACCTGTTTGACTCCTGATTGATCCTACCTTATCTACTTAGCAGCTACACAGACCTTTGAGAACTTTAGACCTATTTCTAACTTACTTTTTTAAGTAAAATTCTAGAATAAAACTGTTGTTCAGCAGTTAAATGATTACTTAATTTTATTGTTAATAAGTTTCAGTCAGGTTTTAGAACAAATCCTAGTACAGAAACTACCCTAGTTAAAGTAGTTAATGCAGACACAGGCTACATATCTGTTCTTGTTCTTCTAGACCTTTGTGTAGCACTTAGTCCTTAGACCATAATATCTTTTGTGACAGATAGGGGGCGCCATGGAGCCCTAAACCCTGGACACAACCAACACAAATAGAGTCATGCGTTGAAAACAGAGGTCTTTATCATTAAAATAACCCTTAAAGGGGTTTTCCAAGGTTGCACAAGCAAAATTACAATCATAATCTCCTTCCTTCCTTCCTTCCTTCTCTTCTCTCCCCATCCACCTGCATCCAGTGAGTGTTGCCTTCCTTCCTCTCAACTCTGACTCCACTGGAAAATGCTGTATGGCTTTGTTTCATGTTGGACCCATGAGTACTACCAATGACAGGCCATAGCCCAATGGAAGTACTTCCAGGTCAAATGGAAGCCCAGAAAAACAGGGATTGTTAATCCTAACAGCATCCTTTGGCAGCACGCATGGAACCCAGCAAGGCTGACAACCATGCCCTGTCCACATGGTTACAGAGGTCCCGGGATGGTGCCATGTAGCATATGGGAGACGAACATATTCCAAAATAGGAGCCTTCTACCACTGTTCCTTTGTTTTGTTCTCCTATCCAGGTAAGGGTCCCATACCCATCCTGGTTGGGATGACAATCCATTATTGTCCTTCCATTCTGGCTTCCCTTCTTTCCTGAGCGGGATGCCGGATAATCACTTACACCTTATAAATCACCTTAGGAAATTGGTGGGTCCCTCGGCCAGTGTCTTAAATTGTTTTCTGTATAATTTAACAGGTAGGAAATTTTTTGTTGTTTGTGGCGATTGTGGTTCGGAGGTCCATGATATTATACATGGTGTACCACAACGATCTAGTCTGGGCCTGCTGCTGTTTCCAATCTATGTGCTTCCATTAGCCCAGATTATACTGAAACACAAAGTGAACTACCAAAGGTATGCAGATGGTACACAGCTTTACTTATTTTTAGCATCTGAAGATCCTGGTGCCTTTTGTTTCTCTGACATACTGTCTTACTTGTATTTCTGAATGGATGAGTAGTCACTTTCACAAGCTAAATAAGAAAAAAACCCAGAAATCAGTGGAAATAGTGAATGTCTTAGAAAGAAACTCAATCCATTTGCATTATAAGTCAAAGCGGAAATAAAGAATTTAGGTGTAATCATACACATTTAATGTTTTACTAGGTCTGCATTTTTCTATCTATGGAACATTTACACTTCTTGTAACTTTTCGTCTACTGTTACTGTAATACACTCTTAAAAGGACAAGCTAAGAAAGACTTCAATCGGTTGCAACTAGTTCAGAATGCAGCAGCAAAGAAAATCTGAACACATCTTACCAGTCTTAGAATCATTACATTGGTTACCCATGTCCTTTACAACTGGCTTTAAAATACTACTAATGGTATAAAACTTTAAACAATCCTACTTCCTCCTGTATTTTTGAATGCCTGTCCCCCTACATACCCAGTCATAACCTTTGATCTGTTAATAGTGGTCTGCTTGTTATTCCAAGAACTAAGCGTAAAAGAAATGGGGAGGCAGTCTTTTGCTGAAATGCAGGCTAATACTGTGGATCATTTTAGAAAACTCCTAAAAACTCAATTTTTAATTGTATTCTTAATAGACTATTCAGGCAATAATTAATGTATACTTCAAGGATTTGCAATCTTTACTAATCTCTTCTTTTCTCTGCTATCTTGACCAGTGTGGTCATTTTGCCATTTTTGAAGAAATGATGACTGTTTGTGCTCGACAAAGGTTTCTAAACCTAAGTGGGATAAATGCTAAGAAGCAAGGAGCATACCCAGTGGGGACAATGTGGTCTTTTGGCATTTGAACCCTTGCAGATTTTGTCTTTTATCCAGACATTTTGTGTCCTGCTATCCATCTGACCTTATCATTGTACTCATGTTTAGAGAATTAGAACACAATACCATATATAAGGACTCTACCTTTCTAGTAATTGTAAGTTTATGTTACCCCATATTGGTTTATTTTTCAACATTCATTAATAATATTATTTTGTTTTCATTTATTTTTCTTTTCTTGCAAATATTTCTTTGACATCTTATAAAGTACTTTGAGATACACTCTGTATGAAAATGTGCTATAGAAGTAAATGTCGATGTTGTTCCAAGTGAAAGTGTTTTTCTGTTATGCTTTAAATATGACTTGAAAAACTTGTTGAACATCTTAACTGAATTACTTGGGTTGCAAAGGTTCAAGGTAAGCATACCTGAGTGTATTTTCTTTCAATTTTGTCAGCTTCTTGTGCTTTATCAAAATTTTAATACAATGGAAAAGTAGAATGTGCTGTTTTTCTGTGTAATGTATTATGGATGATATAGTTTCAGTGTTTCTCTATGCTTGGTTTACTGCTTGCTGACAGAAAGTTAGACTCATTCTCACTTGGTGTGGGACTCTGCCAGAGCTGGCTTTTGTCTCCTATACTGTTCATAATTTTCATGGGCAGAATTTCTAGGTGCAGCCAAGGAGTGGAGGCTGTCCCGTTCGGTGACCGCATGATCAGATCTTTAGTATTTGCAGATGATATGTTCTTCCTGACTTTATTAACCTTAGATACATACTGCTTTGCTGCCATGTGTGAAGCAGTCGGTATGAGTATCAGCACCTTCAAGTCCAAAGTCATCATTCTAAGCCAGAAAAGGGTTAAGTAACATCTCCAAGTTGGGAATGAGGTGCTACCTCAAGTGGAGAAGTTTAAGTATCTCAGGATTGTATTCAGGAATGAAGGAAGAAGAGAACGCTGGTGATTGACAGGCTGATCAAAGTGGTGTCAGCATTTATAAAAACATTGTACTGGTCAGTCTTGTTGAAGAGAGATCTGAGTCAAAAGGTGAAGCTCCTGATTTACTGGTCAATCTACGTTCCTACCCTCACCTATGGTCACCAGCTGTGGGTAGTGACGAAAAGAACTAGATCACAGTTGCAGGCAGCAGAAATAAGTTTCCTGTACTGAGTGTCTGGGCTCAGCCTTAGAGATAGGCTGAAGAGTACAGAAATTTGAGAGGAGCTTAAAGTAGAGCTGCTGCTCTCCTGCATCAAAATGAGACAGTTGTGGTGGTTGGGACATCTGATTAGGAATGCCTTCTGGGAGGTGTTTTGGGCATACCCAATAGGGAAGAGACCCTGTTAATTATAATACCCTCAACAGTTAAATTTATCATGCAATCAATAGTAAACATCAAAACTGCATTGTCTAAGCCATAGGATTCATTACCCTGAAGTGAAGAATTAATAAAGAACACTAATTTGAAAAAATATGTACACCCCATGATTTTTTAAAATTATTTTTAACCTATGTGGACATATCTAGATATGATCTTCATTTAGTAGTATCTTAAGATAAGTTGATATAACTGAAAGAATTTTAACATTTTCAATAATTTATTTGTCAAAAAATGAACAGATATGCTATCTGCATATGTGGAAGGAGTAAATCCACCATTGGCTCTAAAAGCTGTTATTGCCTCATCAAGTAGATGTTTCCTACAACTGTCTAGCAGTCTCTGACATTGACTGGGAGAAAAATTTTCCCATTCCTCCATGCAGAGTTCCTTCAGTTATGTTTTAGGGAAAATGTGCTGCCACCTTAAATACCCTCTGGGCAAAGACATCCCATGTCACGAGATTAGGGTTCACATGATTCAATCACTAAGAAAATGGCCGTGAAACAAAAAAATGACCTGTTTAAAATGGAAATAGAAAAAGTGAAGGATTGTACTTCTTTTTATCCTGTTAATGTGTGTTAGATTTCTTTGTTTTGTGCCCTGTCTCCTTTATATGGTGCCTCAGGGGATGGGCCCACCTAAAGATGTAACTGGGGAATTGCCTCAGAAGTATTTATGGAGAAGTAGCAGTCAATTCAGTTGCTTTGTTGTGAGCAGAAAGGACCAAAAGATGATCAACAAGTTCAGAAACAAAGTCAGAAAGGAATTAGAAGGGTCAAAATTCAGGGGACAAAAGAGATTGAGGGCAAACCAAAATCCTAATCAAAACTGTATTATGTATACAAACCCCAAATACCTCAGAAATAGAATAGAAATGTGCACATACTACAGTCCCTGTCTTTTGAATTGTGCCATTTGTTCTCATTATTGGATATTCCGGTTTTGGCCTTATACTTTTCAAAGAAGGTACTCTGTTTTGTGCTTTTTAGACTTGTATGAAGGCAAACCAATTTGATTTCTCTTTTCTATGTCTGACTTGATTTTTTCCTGCTTTTTTTTTTTTGATTTTCTTAATAAAGAAGTAGCTCTTTTAAGGATTTTTTTTGTTCTGCCACAGATTTTTTATTTTTAACAGTTTTTCCCCTTTGTTTCTTTGGATTCACTGACTTTTAAGCCTTTGCCCACTTTTCAAACCCATGTAGGCCATAAACATGTCTCCTGAGTTTGGGGTAGGCTGCTTATAGGAATGAAGCCTACTCCTTTGGTTCACACCTACATGGAAGCACAGGCCTGTTTTTTGTTTTTGAGGCCTGCACACTTTTTGTTATTTTTGAAGAGTAGCATCACAACAACTTTCTTAAGAAAAGCTTGATATTGAGTGAGTGTATTTTTCTATAAGGCAGTATTTCTAATATAACAGATTTTTTTTTAATTAAAAATTTAAGAGTGCTTTGTAATTTCATTCATTTAAGAATCCATTTCATGAACCCATTTCATCCTAATTTACTGTCACAAAGAGCTGCCGAGTATGTCTTAACAACAATGCATGCAATGGAGGATCGTACTATGGATGGGTCACCAATCCATTGCAGGCCACTCGTACACACACACTGACATCCCAAACAGAGTTGTCTCTGTACTTGTCCATAGTGCTACTGGGAGAGGTTACAGATCCCTACATCCTTGCAAGGGAAGAAGGTTAAAAAATGACTTGATGAAAGTAACCGTAAACTAAACATTCAATGTCATAGTTTAGTTGTTTTAAATTACAGTAAGAGCTTAAGCATAATTGCAGTAAATAATGTTCACATATTTTAAAAGGAAGCACTTGGCTGCCCAAGGACATATACAGGGGTTCTCATTATTGCTCTCACTTAAATAAATGTTGTTTCAGATGCTTATGTTTGGCATTTTTTTTTCTGCTTGCAGCCAAATAAGATCTCACATCTGAAGGGCAACACATCATTTTGTGTTATTTCTACAACAGACAAATAAATAGAATAACCATCTGAATTGCATGGCAGAAAAAAAAATAAAATACATTAAAGTAATGGATGTGCTAACTTCGAGCTAAGCTGTTCCTTTGGAGTCTCCTGTATTTATGGCTTTTATCTATACTGAAGCCATACAGCTCATGTGTCAGACAGAGAAATGATGCTTCTTGACAGCAATGCATCGTTGAGGGTTTAGCTATCAAGAACAAATTAGAAAGAAACACCACTTGTAACCAGTTTTTATAAATAAAAATAATGTTCTCCAGTGTTTTACCAAGTGCCAAGTTTAGAAACAAAGTGGTCCTAAAGCTAGCGGGTGCTTCATTTAGACAAAACCAAATAACTGACATATTGGCAACATGACAACTTTTGGAAATTATTTAATTTACCTGGTTGACATTGAAGGACAAGTCTTCAAAAATGGGGTCATAACTGTGGTTGCACATCATGGGATTTTTTAATGTTTGAATCTTATAACAATTTATAAATTATTTACATAGAGATAGCAGGGAAAGTCAAGTCTATCCAGGAAACATTGGGTGTAAGGTGTTAGATGATCCCCCAGTCCAATGTAGAGCACATTCAGTCACACATGGATGTCCCAAACCAATTAGGGGTCACCAATTCACTATACAGCTTTGGAGTTTGTGAAAACTGGAGTATCCAAGGAATCGTACACCTCCACCTTCTTGGAAAAGCTTATGTTAGGATTCAGGAAAAGAGACTTGGCCCAATAATTAAATGTCAGATCCAGGAGGAGCAACCTTCTTGCCAACCAACACCATTCAGTCTCTATTGTGAAGGGTGAGAACTCTGCTTAGTGCTGACAACATGAGCATTGGACTATGACAAGGGTGCATTTAATTTCCTTTCCTGTTCATGATATATGATTTTCAGCTATGGATTTTAATGAACAGGGTATTAAGATGCAGTCAAACGTTTTGTTTGTTTATTATAAAAGAAGCTCCTCAACTTCATCCAGGCGAGGTGGAGCGTGGTGTAGAGAAAGGACAAAGCTCTCTTGGGAGGTGTGGAGAAGTCAAGAAAGCTAATAAAAAATATTGTTTTGTGTGGTTTGAAGATGTTTGTCAGAAGGTAACTGCCAAAGAAAAATAGTTTCTTGAGCCTGGAACTGTTCTCTGTGTAGTTGAGTCTGGGGTTGCTGTGAAACATTCTGACCTGTCATTGTTTACACATGTCTTAAACAACTATCATACACTGATAATTTCTGTATTATCTATATCTATTATTTATTATTTATTATATAACATATATATTGACTATATTTATGTATCTAAATTGCAAATACCACACATTGCATCAATGTTCATATTGCTAACTACACGTCAATATTGCTGCTACTTCATTGTCTTGTCTTTGAACAATGTCTTGTCTTGTTTGTGTTTTAATTTTAAATTTAAATCTTAATTTTAATTCTATTTTGAATTTATTATTTGCACTTCATGTTGTTACACTGTGGACCCTGAGCTTCACAATTTCATCTATCTGTATACTTGTATATGGTTGAGATGACAATAAAGTTCACTTTGACTTTGACTTACATCTTTCCTGAAGAAGGGGCCTGAGTTGCCTCGAAAGCTTACATATTGTAATCTTTTCAGTTAGCCAATAAAAGGTGTCATTTTGCTTGACTTCTCACTACATTCATTAATAATGAGTAACATGGTACAACACCCTAGTACTACTAGGTTAAATCCAAAATTGTATGACCAAGAAGTGCACGACACTGACCTTTATAAGCTTACCATCATGGCAATGCCATCATATGTTGCACATTCTCTATTGTCCTGCCTTGAAACAAATATATCACTATCTATCTAACAAACAACTCAAGAAATCCAGTTTTGAAGTCTGAATTTAACTTAGAGCTTCCATTTTGAATTTGATTATTTCTTACCATCTTTTCTGAAGCCATTTTCTTTTAATGATTTGTACTACTATTTTGCGGCTTTTGCATTGCTCGTTTACATGGGGATTCTCCCATGATGCACTGGGGCCGCACCAGTTGTGATGTCATTGGTGCACCGGTATGAAGTTTCACCAAAAAAGCCACTTGTATCCAAGATTTTGCCAAACCTAGCAACTTATTTTCTGTGATTTTCTGATTACATGTTATTGCTAGCAAGCTTTCCCTTTTCACTCTGAGTTTTGATTTACAGTTTGGTTTTGACGATTCTCTTTTTGACTTCCAGTTTTGACTGCTTTTTGACTCTGCATTTTCTCCTGATCCTCACTCAGTGGTTCTTCTGGTATGACAGCATTTTAGTCAGAACACTCAGCTTGAAAGATGGAATAGTCACTTTGAAGATGCTTGAAGATATTTGCAATTTCATTTTTTTTCATTCTCTAAACATTATAATCCCATATATTAACACTTCACTCCACACAAGCAAATCTTATTAAATAATTAGCTGAACCTGACATTTGAAGGTTGTAGATCCATGTCTCTTCCTTATCTTACTGTGGCTATTCAGATGAAGAAAACAGTTGAATTGCCTCACTTAACAAAATACTTTAGAAACTTACTGTAAATAATCATTCGACATTATAACCATCATGAAAAATTCCTGTTACCCCCTCCAGGAGGTGTTATTTCGGAGAAAATTTAGGCTTTTTCTGCCACAGTATACTAAAAAAGACATATTCAATTTAATGCTTTCTGCAGACATCACTGCCTAAATACTTGCACTCTTTAATTTCAAAATTTTGCCAAATAGACATGTATTGTTTAATTTTTATTTATCTATTTATCTATCTGTTGATTGTTTTATTTGTCCTGTGAGTCTGTATCTTTGTTTTTTTACGTTTTTGCTGCTATGTACATCTAAAATTCCCCTTGGGATTAATGAAGTTTATATAATCTATAAATATAATCACCAAGCTGGAAGTGACTGATTATTAATGTATAAAATATGAATTTCCATTGAATACAGTACACTAAAAAGCAGCCAGTGAAGTGAACAGAAGACTTTATTATAGAAGGGCTTTTTCTTTTGCTTATTTGCAAATAGCTTGCATTTTTTCTAACGTGTTTAGCTTACCACAGTATTTTTCATTTTCAGAGACTCAGATGTTTAAAAGTTAGAGACCAGCAAACACCAACTGTCCCATATCTCCCATCCTGCAAAAATGTATGGCTGTTGGAACTTGTTCTACTCCAATGAAAAATTTTCCAGTTTGAAGAGTTTGCTTGCCCAAAGCTTTCCTTGAATTGTATTATATGTCTTCTAATTTATCTTGTGATGTCTTTAGAGACAGAATGCACTCTATGCTGGCAACAGCTTTCTGACAAAAGAGGCACAATGGAACCCCCAGAGAACGCTAAAGAATGTATTGCAGCTTCTCCTTACCGTAGGTTGTAAGATGTAACATTCACTGTCAACTCTTTTTGACTTGCCAGATGTCATCTTGAAAACTGGTAAAGTTCTAATTAAACGTTATGCTCGGAAAACCCAGGACTTCTTTACACAAATGTCTTCTGTTGACACTCTTCTATATACCGACAAAGACATCAGAAGTATGGAACATAGTGCAGCAGTTATAAATAAAATATTATTCAGTTTTGTTTCATACTGTTATATTTTATTATCTGTCTGCTCTGTACATAATGTTGTTCTTATCATTCTTTGTCTAGCATGTTTAATATTAGGCACTGAACTTTAATAACATAATGACTCAAAATTGTAAAAAACACATAGGACCACTTACATTATCTTTAACCCTTTAAGTTCAAATTCATTTGTTATAATTATTTCCATTCTGTTCAGTGTGTTATGCGGTTTATACTGTATTTGACAAGCTGCATAGACTGAAACTTATGATCAAGGGCAGCACTTAGCTTAACGTTGTCACATGACCAATTCTAGTGGCTGCTTTGTGTGTAACCTTAAGCTTCTTTCATTAGACGGACAACATTAACTTAGAGAGACCAGCTGCCATTTAGTTTAAATGTAAATGTGTAACAAAGAACTTTACGAAATATCATTACATGACACAGCATATATTACCGAAAAACAAGGATTGCTGCTAACTGACATCATTAACAGCTTGTTTGTTTGATAAGAGCTATAATGACATGGCATCTTGAACTCTACATAAATCGCAACATAAGACAAACGTGAGAAGACCATTCAGTCCATTAAGATCGTTTGTTTAACTAATAGCTAAACTGTCCCAAGATCTTATCCAGATACTTGTTAAAGGTTTTCAAGGTTTCTGCTCCAGCTACATATCTTGGTAGTTTGTTCCAGATTCTTACAACCCTTTCATAAAGAAGTGCTTCCTGTCTTCACTCTTAAATGCACTTCCCCATAATGTAAACCAACCACTTTGCAAAAGTCCACTTCCAGTGATCTGCTTTTTAGGCTGGGTAGCATGGTGGCATAGTGGTAGCACTGCTTCCTCACAATAAGGTGAGTGAGGGTCATGTTCCTGCACGGAGTCTGCATGTTCTTCCCATGTCTGCGTGGATTTCCTTTCACAGTCCAGAGACTTGTAGGTTAGATACATTGGTGATGCTAAATTAACCCCTGGTTTGTGTTTATGTGTTCATCCTACAATGAGCTAGCGCCCTGTCCAGGGATTGTTCCTACCTTGCATTCAATTCTAACTGGGACTGGATCCAGCTGTCCTGCAATCCTGCTCTGGATAAGCAGATCTGGAGGAAGGATGGATGGATGAATGCTTTCCAGGCCTACCTGCTGAGCAAAACACCAAGTTCTCAGCCAGCTATCGCCAGACACAAAGCTACAATAAGCTGTTTTTGTAACATAAAATAGCTATTGTCCCTGATGACTCTCAAGTGGAATCTTATTTGAAAATATACAGTATGAATAATAGCAATTGTCCCCAGAAAAATAAAGATCTAAAAGAAGCAGGTCAACTATAATTTATTATAAAGGGTATAGATTGTCCCTCTCTCTCTGTTTTGTTCTCTTTTAAGGTTGGAAGTTAAACAGATAATGGAAACTTTTTAATTTTGCATAGCATATATACTAAGGCCTGCGGCGGGTTGGCACCCTGCCCAGGATTGTTTCCTGCCTTGTGCCCTGTGTTGGCTGGGACTGGCTCCAGCAGACCCCTGTGACCCTGTGTTCGGATTCAGCGGGTTGGAAAATGGATGGATGGATGGATATATACTAAGGCAGTGCTTCCCAAACTCAGTCCTGGGGACCCACTGTAGCTGCAGGTTTTTGTTCCAACCAGCTTCTGTTTTTAATTGGACTCCTAGCCCAATTAAGTGAGCTGTTATTTCCCAGTTTGTGTGTTTTGGAGTTAATGGAGAAATAACAAAACTAGTCCGTCAGTCAGTCATTGTCCAACCCGCTATATCCTAACACAGGGTCACGGGGGTCTGCTGGAGCCAATCCCAGCCAACACAGGGTGCAAGGCAGGAAACAAACCCCGGGCAGGGCGCCAGCCCACCGCAGGGCACAAACACACCCACCCACCCACACACCAAGCACACACTATGGACAATTTAGAATCGCCAATGCACCTAACCTGCATGTGTGGACTATGGGAGGAAACCGGAGCGCCCGGAGGAAACCCACGCAGACACGGGGAGAACATGCAAACTCCACGCAGGGAGGACCCGGGAAGCAAACCTGGGTCTTCTAACTGCGAGGCAGCAGCGCTACCCACTGCACCACTGTGCTGCCCTAACCTGATTATACTTAGGAGAATAGATGTTGATAAATTGATCCAAGCCTATGTGTGTGCATGTGTGGGTGTGTGTATATATTTTTGCCGTGTCATGGACTGTCACCCAATGTTTGCTGACAGGTTCCTGCTGCCACAAGACGCATCCCTGGATAAGCAGGTTAAATGAATGAATGGATGTCTGTTTAGTTCTTGTCATTTCATTGCATACTAAATGCAAGCACACCCTCTGTGAAGCACATGCATGAATTATTAATAGTGTAAAACAGGCAGTATCTTTGCAAAAGAAATAAGCTTCTGTATACTAAAAGAATGTAAATGATTGTAAGTGTGCCTTTTTCAGTTATCATTGTCTGGTTTCTAGAGAACAGAGGCATCAATTAACAGTGCTTGGCAATGACCCTCCGAGTTAAATTAGTGCACCTTGGTTCCAAGTACCTTCTCTTCATTTTGCAATCTGCAGTGAGGACAGTGTCCCCAGGAATGAAATGGTGCCATGGAGGACAAGTGACGTAAAGGACAGCACAACACTGTCTCCTTTTAAAAATGGCTGATTCTCACAGAGATGGTTTGCTTTTTGTTTTTTTACCTTGTAAAACAACATACGCTGTTTTGCAATGTGTGTAATCCCAAGACATAGATCAATAGTCAACAACATTTAGGCTTGAAAATTGGAGGTATTCTGTAAGTTTTAAGGCCTTTGCTTATAATGGGAGCCTGGTATCGATAAGTTCCATTAAAAAACGCAAAAGCAGGCTAGTTATTTGTTTTTTTATTAATTAATAAAACATGTTTTACTTTAAAATGTAATCTCAGTTGGCAAAGTAATATATACCATTGTGAAGAAATAGCTGAATTTATACTTTAACAGTGATTTTCAGGTAAAATGCTATATTCAGGGTATAACCAAAGACATTTACTAATATATCCACATAAAATTGAATGTAATGAGATGAAAATAATGCAATGATTTATGCAATGGATCTATCCAACAATTCAGCATTTCATGTTTTAATATATTTTGTAAAAGATTTTATTTATTTTTAAAAAAACTTTTATTCTTTATACAGTGGTTTGCTTTCAAGAGAGGGGTCTGAATTTTAAGAACACAAGAATCAAATGACAAAGACGGTGTCATGAGGGTGAACTACTGTAATGGCTCCTGGACCGTTGTCTTTTATTCACATTATTGGGTCCATAAACTTGTTCAGCAAAGAAACCTGGAAAACACGAAAACAAATTTAAAAAGAAAGTATACTAATCAGCCTAGCAAAGGCACACACATTTAAAATGATATTTCCTAAAAGTTATTTCAGGTGAGAGGTAATATTTTAGACATGAGGTAACAGGATTTACATGGAAAGGATGAAATATCAAAAAGGGATTAATTCATAAATCCGCCAGGTGTCAGATAATTCATAGGAAATGATACATCTCCCTGCATTCCTTCATTTCACATATGTGATTATGATTATTTGTGGTACTATTTTCTTAAAATAATTTACCACAGATATTGGTTTCCAATATAAAGATGACTATGAGTATGAAGGATTATTTTTCTGCCTGGGCTGAGTGAATATTGGATTGATTCATTTCTGAGAGTAAGAACAGCTGCATATTGCTATATCTTTTTGCTAATGCTCTTTTGTTTCATTGAAAACTTATATTCTGACTTAATAATATGGTAAGATGACTGTGGATATATTTTATTGCTTGCAAAGAAAAAAATAAGATTTGTAAAAAAAGCTGCATTTACATTACTAATTTCCTGCGGTATCTCATTAATTAATAATAAATTGTAGAGTACAAACACATTTTTATTAAGTAAACAGAAATTCCTTGATAACTATGTATACTTTCACAGTGTGTTTATATCCACATAATGTAGTCTCTTCAGATCTATTAAGTCCACAGTAGGAAAGAAATGCTGGCACATGCAAGATTAAATGTAGTGTGTTTCATGTGTAGAATTTTGTTCCAGCTTCAAAAATTACTTTTGCATTTTTATTAGAGATGTACTTTTTAATTCATTGAAGTAAATGTTTTTGTCTTTACACTATTATATCCTTCCAATTTTCTTTCTCTTAGTAGAATGTGTGGCGACACGATCTGCCTTAGAGTGAATGCATATTCACACTACTGTATTGCGATTTGCTTTCCTTTCAAATTTTTCCTGGCTTATTGTGAACATTTACTGAAATTTCTTTTTTGCTGTAATGGCTTTTACATGTGCTGAATCTGATTATGCACGTTAACATTTTACTTGAAAAGTATTAGAAGAAGTTGGTTTACTTTCACATCTTTTTTCATCGTCATCTTGTTTTGTGCAGGGCATCGCCATTTTTGTGGAACTTGCGACTGCCAGTGCTATGATTACTGGCCAGGAGTATGGCCTAAAATGTTGTCTACATACACTGTCATGTCTTCTGAGACTGGAAAAATATTCTTTGTGTGTGGTGTGCGCTTTGCTTTACACTTGTTTTTACTCTCCAAAATACAGACTTCTTGCTTTAGCTTTATTAACTATGCTTTCTGGTTTCTGTTTCTCTGACAAAAGGTAGGACTGATTTTCTGGTTATGAACGCTTGTATAAGTTTAGAGTTCTGTTTAATTTCCTGATCTCTATTTAAAAATATTTGGCCTATGCTTCTAAAGGAATAAAATACATATAGTATGATGGACCCGTTTTTAGAAACCTTTGGTCCAAATTAATTTTTTGCAATTGAACAAATGTGACTGACCCAGAGGAGTCATAATTCAAACTAAAATAACTGTATGTATATTTGTATTTTGGAGGGAACTGCTGATTTTCTTGGCAGTGGGAGGAAACAAAGGATAGATAGATAGATAGATAGATAGATAGATAGATAGATAGATAGATAGATAGATAGATCGATAGATAGATAGATAGAGAGATAGATAGATAGATAGATAGATACGAGGGACATTCAAAAAATTTCCACACTTTTGTATTTTCCTTGGAAATGGTGAAGGCGGGAGAAGTAGTAATTGGTCTTGTCTGAGAGTGTCATGTGACTAGTTCTGTCTGGCAAGCTGGCTGCCCTTGCAGTTTAGTATAAGAGTTGTCACCCTGTGGTGAAGATGGCTGTGAAACTTATAAACTGCGCCAAAGAGGAATAGCGTTTTGTCATACACTTTTTGTGGGCAGGTATGCCAGGAGCACATATTCATCTCCGCATGTGTGCTCAGTACGGGGATAAAGTTCTCTCTCATAGAGTCGTCTATGAGTAGATTAAAATGTTCAAAAATGGCCATACTAGTGTGCTTGATGCAGAGTGCTCCGGACGTCCAGCTACAGGCACAACCACGAGGAATGAAGAAAGAACCCTGATGTGAAAGCAGCGGTGCATCAGTGGCTACGCGCTCAACCAAGAACATTTTTTGCTGATGGCATTAAAACGTTAGTATGACGCTGGGAAAATTGCATCGCAAAGGAAGGTGATTATGTAGAAAAGTGGTGTAATTTGCTTTTGAAATTCTTAATAAATACAGTGCGGAAACATTTTGAACGTCCCTCGTAGATAGAGCTATATTTGTCCACAGGAGAAATCTTGCTTTTCTACAGAAACTAAATAAATAAAATAAGTAAATAAATAAATATTATTATATAAGGACAAACCCCCTCTGTATTGCTACACACCAGAACAATTAAAAAGAAAGAAAACCTCGGACTTCTATAAAGATTAAAAGAGTAGTCACAGTCACAGTGAGGTATTGTTATAAATGTGTTATGCCATTGGAATGAAGTTTTTCTTGACACACGTCTGCTGAATAATTCATTGGCTGAAAGTCCTCAGTGTTAGTGTGTCAAAGAGAAAATGTGCAGCATTGTTCAAAATGGCCATTAGTTTTTCCTTCATTCTCTCCTTCGCTACGACCGAGTTTGAGAGTGCGTCCCATAGCTCAGTCTGCCTTTTTAATTAGCTTGTTCATTCAGTAGGCTCACTTGAAGTGATGTAACCAGCCCAGCACACAACAGTGCAGAAAATCTCATTGGCCATCACATAGTTGTCAAAGACTGAAAGGATGTCACTAGTCACATTAAAGGACTGAATCCTCCTAAGACAAAACAGTCTGCGCTGCTTTGCCCCTTCTTATATAGCTGCTAGGTGTTATAAAGGCTATTCCAGGCTTTCACTGATGGGGACACTGACGCACTTGTACCAATACATTACCTCTATATCCACTCCCTGAATAGTAACCAGACATAGAGGTTGTTTGGTGTGGTGAAAGTCAATAACCAATTCTTTGGATCTTCTTTTGGCTGATGTTAGGTTGCACATAATTCTTTCTGCACCAAGAAGCAAAGTTTTCCTCTTGACGCCTATTCTCTGTCTCATCCCACCCTATTAGTGCATAATCACCAGAGGACTTCTGTAAGTGACATGAACTTGTGTTATATTTATAGTTAAGCTGCTTCTATAACCTCCTTTCCTAGAGTGTCTTTCACTACACACACAGGAAGGAACAGTTTTTGCTTAATCTCTGTCATTCTTAGGAATATGTTAACTTAAAACTTTCACCATATAATAAATTCTGAATATCCAGGTTACCCACAAGAGAAGCCAGGTAATAAGAATCTGTTCCACAGTTATTAAGCTCTCATATCAAATATCATATCAGAGGCATTGTCTTCTAAAAGGCTCCATTCTCACGAGGACAACGGCTGACTGCCTTTCCTCCTACTTGAATCTTTTATGCATTGTTCTTGGGGAATCATGTGACCAAAATGGACAGCCCACTTTATTGCATCCTGACCTTCTTTTCCAGTACTAATCTCCTGTAACTTCTGATAGATATTCTGGAGTATGCCCTGTCTGCTGCACGCCTAGTCAAGTTAAAAAAAAGAAACACAACAGGTAGATGTTTAGGTAGATACACATTGTTGTATATATTTTGTGATGTTTCAGCATTATGTTTTATGTTTTTGCTAAATTTTTGATACTAGAGCTCTGGGCTCATACATAAACGTGGACTTATCTTATATATAAATGTGTACGCCGTGGAAGTGTGTGTGTCTGTCTGTCCGGCCTGGAAGTGAAAGGTTGAGTCGGGGTAAGGTAATTAGCCGCTAATACAGAAGCGAGGCCAGCACGTCAGCAAAATGAAACCTCCAAAGAAAGACACTCTCGCTTAGCCACTAACACACAAGCGAGGTGAGCACATCGGCAAAAAAGTATCCCTTTTACTTTTCCTCTCGCCGCTAATACACAAGTGAGGCAAGCACGTCGGCAAAACGAAACCTATGAAGAAAGAGACACTTGCTTATCCGCTAATATACAAGCGAGGCGAGCATGTCAATAAAACGAAACCTCCTAAGAGAGAGATGCCCAGAGTACTTCCTTTCAATTACCTGACATCTCTACATTTCAATTTTTTTTCTGACGATTTCAATAGTTTCTAGGACCCTGCGCTTTTTACAGCACGGGCTTACACAACTAGTATAGAATAAAATGATATGAATTGGATAGTTTTTATTTTTGCATTATATTTATATCTATATTGTATCTGATATGTAAAATCCATCCATGTATTTTCTGTCCAGCTCTTTCAGTTTCATATTTTAGGGAGCTTGCACTAGTTAAGAGAGTGCTAGACAGAAGAGTCTAAACTACCCTGAATGAGGTGCCAGCCCATTGCAGGGGTTTGCAATTAAATGTCCATTCTCTATACTGGGCAAATTCAGAGTTATCGGTTAACCTAATAAGCATATCTGGGAATGTGGGAAGAAAACCTATGGGGACACAGGAATACATGCAAACTCCATAAAGGGTTAAGACTTGAATGCAGGACTATGTAGCCACATAGTAGCAAGGCCAACTACTGTACTACCAAGCATATCAGTAAACATCAACATTTTTTTTTACAAATATCATAAAGATGACTGACAACATTGCTCTTTTTATTTTTAAATCATCCTTTTAATAGAATATGCATGTATGTTCTTGAAAAGCGTCTAATGAGTCAAAGTAAAAATAAATAATTCTATAAGGAAGTTATGTCAAAAAAGGTTAGAACCTTAATTATTGCTTTGGAACAAGCAATAGGATTGAATCAATTGTAAATAAATGAATTAGTTAATCAGCTAATTAATCATATTTCAGTGTGAACACTATCACAACACACATTAGTGAATTATCAATTTAATTAAATTTGCTTTCTGAAAACCTGAATGGATTAAGCAAGTTTGGGAATGTCATGTTCTGTTAAGTTACATTTTTTACCTTAACTCTTTCAAATTTCTTTATCTTGTGCTTCATTTATTTTAATAACTGCTGTTACACAAATGTTTCGCCCATAAGTAGCTACAGTTTTTGCATTGAACCTTCAATTCTCTGTTGCTTCTGATAATCTCCCAGGTCAAACTGGAGTCGTCAGGTACATTGTCTAGGTATAAGATTAACAACAAGGCATTGGAGAAAACCTTGAGTTGCCATAGGAAGATCGGGCAAATTCCACACTGACAATGACTGGTCATGGGCTTGATTCCTGGCCTGGTCATCATCTGAGTGGAATTTTCAAAACCTGATTGTGAACAGCTCAAGGTTTTCTCCTGGAGCTGTGAGTCAGTAGTGTTTACAATGGCACCCCGCTATGCTATTCAGGTATGATATTAAACTCTCTATTACGACCACAATACAAATGGGAAACAATGAATAAGAAGGAGAAGGAGGAGTAAAACATTCTATAGTCTATAATGTGCACTAATACAGTCAACTAGCATAGCGAACAGTCTGTTTATTAAGAACGGCTTAACGGTACAATGGTAAGTCCTTCTGTTTTGATTGTGTCCTGCATTTATGAACCTCTGTTTACCAGATATGAAAACCTTTACACAATTTTTCTTTGTGCTTCTTATTCCTTTCTTCATAGGTCATTCCAGCCTTGTTGTGTTTACTGGCTTTTGTTCATCAGATATTCCCACCCACTTGCAGATGCTGGATGCCATTACACCTGACAAGAACACAGACGCTAGCTGGACAGATATCATATGGTTTTATATATATAATCATATATAATTTAATTGATTATGTAAACACATAGTCATTTTTATTTCATTTCCATATTTTACACAAACATTTAGATGGCATTACTACACACTTATAAAAGTATTTCAGCTTTTATTATGAATATGAAACAGATTAGCCAAAATACCAGGCCATTGCCCAGGTTTATTTGTAAAATGGTTTAATATAAGAAAGCAAACATGTATCTGTGTTTTAAATGTTGACCCTTTAGGTATTGTTGGCTGAAATGCTAGGGTCTCATCCATCACATACACTACCTCTATGATAACCAGCAATTTTTCTACTCTCATGATTTAAGAATTTGTTCTTTTTGTGATTGGATTCCATAATTGCAGTAACTCTTTGCTAAGTTGGAACTAAGAATGCTAAACCTTTGTATTCCCTGGTTTAGTGTGGTTTCTTAAATAAAAATGAATCCCACATTAATAAACTGTCTTTTTGAATAATTGAACCCATATCAGAAATGTTATTGAGACAACTCAAAGTTGATTTACCCAGCGTTGATTTAAAACTTCTAAAAATCATGATGTTGTATTGGCATCAAAGACTAAAATTATAGCTGCCTGATCATAAAATACACTTAAATAAATGTCTACTAGTAAGACATAGTAAAAGTTACTGATGCTGTCCTCCCGACAGCCCCAGTGCACTCCTACTGCCTGATGGGAATTGTAGTCCCCATGTCAGCACTGGCTTTTGGGCTGCCTCTACACTCCCTCTCCCAGATAATCCATATAGCCTATATCTTAAGGTGAACCAAAGGCTATGCACATGCAAAATTTTGTAAAAATCACTTCATCCATTTTTGCATTAATAGACAAAGAGACAAACAAATAATCCTACAAACAGCTTATGATTTTATTTATACAGATATATGGTATGATCTGCACAAGAAGGGCTTTTTTAATGTAAACATGTAGAGAGGTATTAGAAAACAAAATGAATGCTGTGGGCATTGAAACTGACAGAATTTCTGATTACAGTGGGGAATAAGAATATATGGAGTTATATTACTTACTGAACAAATGCTGCAAAAAATATTTGCATAAGATTATTAAAGGGGACAGTTATGGCACATTGCTTCTTCTATCTGTTGTCTCCTCATAAGTTAACATCTGAGTACTGTCTTATTCCAAGTCATCAAACAATCTACAATTTTGGACCTTTTCATGGATAAATCAGTTTGAGTTTTAGGTCAAACACATGAAACTTGCTGTAATAGACACTACTGCTCTGATGATGGTGATAACAATAAGCCTGCAGACTCTCAAGCTGCTTGTATGTTTCATCTTAAACTAACATTAAAAGATAATCTGTGGTGGTGAAGGTCTGTCTCAAAATTATTTTCATTAATCATGAGCAAAAGTTGGAGATTTGAAGACAATCAGATATCATCATATTACAACCATTGATGATGGCAACCAGAAATCATACTGTGCCTCAAATTCTTGGACTGAGCAAGACACAGGAGGGCTGAAATATTTTAAAAATGTTTTCATTATTAAAACGCTACATTAAGTGCTTTCTTTAATCTAATGTTCTCATTATCTGCCTCCTGTTTGAGATTCATGTGGGTACTTTGGGTTAGCATTAAGTTCAAGGTAAAAAGAACCTATATTTTTGGGGGAGGACGAACCCCTTGCATGATACTCATACTGACTTGAATTTGTCCGCATGCAGATTAAATTGATGGTTCTGAAACCTATCTTTCAAACATTTCACTGGTGGTCTGCTCAGCTCAGCAGGAGAGCTACTCACATACCATAGCAAAATATTGTAAGATGCCTATGGTGGCTCTTCCTATGAAGTCAGTAGACAGATTGGGAGTGCATGGGGGGTCATGACATCACTGGAAAGGGGTGTGTGGCACTCCTGATATCTATGCAAAAGAATGAAGGTGCAAGTCTTTAGAATCCTGGGGCCTCATGTATAACGCTGTGCGCAGAACACACTATAACATGGCATAAGCACAAAAGTGGGAATGTGCGTACGCACAGAAAAATCCAGATGCAGGAATCTGTGCGCACGCAAACTTTCACGTTCTTCCACTACATAAATCCCGATCAGCGTGAAAAGTAACGCACGTGCACGCTCCTTCTGTCCCGCCCCAACTCCTCCCAGAATTACGCCTCTTTGAATATGCAAATTGATATAAATAGCCTTCTGTGAAAAGACAATGGGAAAAGCACGGGGGAAAATATAAGAATTTCAGCGAATACTAAGTGGAGGCAAAGGAAAAACGTACTATTTGTTGGTTTAAACAGTGGTATAATCAACAAAAGGAAGTTGATCGAGTGACATAGTGTCGGAGAAACTCGAAAGCTCAAGTTCACAAAGTCGCACAGTGCCCGAATTAAAAAAGAAGTCACATATCAAAGTCGGTGTGAAAAGGCGAGTCGTAGCCCACCGTCTGAGTGTCATATGAAAGCTTATTAGGGTACAGAGAAAAAAAAAATAGGCACACAGTGGAAAAAAAGCACGAAATGTCAATTTTAATCTCGAAATTTCCACTTTAATCACATAGTTTATTTTGTCATTAAAGTAGAACATCATAAACTTCATCTTTAAATCCTTTATTTTACTAGTTTCTCAAGTAGCACGTTAAATGCTTTGTTCTGTATTTGATCTTCTATGTGCTCTATGTTTGTGAATCACAACGTGCTTCCGTTCTTTCTCTTTCTCCGACAGGACACAGAATCCATTGCATTCGTGATATTACAGCTCTCTGAATAATTAAAATACTGAGATGTATACGTGATATCTTTTTCATGATGATAGGAATGAAAGCATGTTATTAAACATGGGAACACGGTGGCGCAGTGATTGTTCATATCTCACGCAAGAGTCTTGTTGCGCCATGTGAGACCTTCGATGAAATAATTTATTACAGAAGTACTGTCTCTTTCAAACGTACTAACCTCCAATTCCTGTCCTTACTTTTCTTTCTCCAAATACCCAATCACCACACAATCAGCTCTGTAACAGACGTCAAGCCATCTGTAAGCTTAGAACGCCGATTCTTCAAAACTTTTAAGGAACATTGAAATATCTTCATAGTACATGTTTAATTATTCTATCCGTCTATCTTTCCAGTGTCGCGTCAGCACCAGCAATAATACAGCGCAAGGCAGGAGCTATCCGTGAACTAGCTAGCGCTGCGGCACCATGTCCTCACATGTTTAATTATTAACAATACAGATTATTTTAAATAAAGTTAAAGTTTTATCTGTATACTATAAGCAACATATTCTGCTGCATTTCATCTTAAAAATTATATCGTCATCATACGCGCTTTATAAAGTGGCGCAGGTTGTGCATTATTATAACTGTAGTGCAAGTTTACAGTGGGGTACCGGTAATTGTACTTATAAGTACAAACAGTTCTACAAGGAGCACTTGATGGACTGATTGAGTGCGTTTATAGTTCTTGGGATGAAACTGTTTCTGAAACGTGAGGTCCGTACAGGAATGGCTTTGACGCATTTTGCCGTGGTTGAGGTAGTGTGTGCTTGAAACTGTATACCGATAATTCTCTTTCCGATTAGCTGCTGCTGTGATTCCCCACTCAGATACAGTGATATAAATACTCCGAGTGGTGCAGTGAGAGTAATATGGAAAAAGATGATCCGCTGTGGCAACCCTTAACGGGAGCAGCTGAAAGAAGAAGATGCAGTGAGCGTAACAACGCTAAAGCAGTTATGGTATTTGGAATACTATGGCTATTCCCTGGACCATTATATTGCTACTGGTTAATTACAATCAGATGCATTACACTAATAAACAATATGCAGTTAATTTCAATAAACAATATGCAGTTAATTTCAGTGAATTTATAATGCCGCGTCAGGAATGTGGGTCTAAGAAAGAAAGGGTGACCACACAGGAACAGTAGCACTGCTTTGACGCTGGGTGCCGCCAGTCTGCAAAACCGAGCGGAGAAATTGCGTACGCCAAGGTATGAGGTACCGTTGAAATGTGCGTGGCTTTACGCCAAGTTTAGGTTTTGTACATCGCGATTTGAGTGTGGAAACGTTCGTACGCAACATTTCTGTGCGTACGCACCATCTATACATGAGGCCCCTGGTGTTTTGCTATATGGTTGCGAGACATGGATGCTATTGAGTGATCTGAGATGAAGACTGGACTCCTCCGGTACTGTGTCTCTTCGGTTAATCCTTAGGTACTGCTGGTTTGACATTGTTTGGAATTAGTGGTTGCTCACAGTCCCAAATGAGGCACATTACCTGCCTTGTGAGGGAGCGTCAGTTACGGCACTACGGCCATGTGGCGCGATTCCCCAAGGGCTCGCAGGATCCTCATTGTTGTGGGCCCAAGGGGCTGGACCAGGCCAAGGGGACGCCCACGTAACACCTTGCTCTGGCAGATAGATGGTCATTTCCGGAGGGTGGGACTGGACCTCGTGTCTGCCAAGTGGGGGTGCAAACCAGGATCCTGTTTGGTCGTGTGGTAGGTGTGGCAACGCACTGTACCAGTGCATGCTCCCCAACTTGACCTGACCTGTAATTGACTAATATTCACGAAAAGACAAATACAAATCTTGTGTTTGTTGGCTTTTCCAATATGCTTAATTTGGTGGCTAAATAAATGACTGTAGCTAATTGGGAAACAATTTCATTTTTGTTAACAAATATAACGTTTCCAAAAGCAAAATTTCTTTACTTCAAAATATAATGGCTCCTGGTTAGCTTTTGGGCAATAGTTAGTTTTCTTGTTAGCACCAGAGTCTGACAGTATTCTCAGGAGAAAAAGTGAATAGCCGCCCCTAATTCTACAAAACCCAACATGTATCATATCTAAGAAGTAGTTTACTCTGTGTGTGCTAGCTTTTATTCCCCAATGAAAGGACTGATCTTTGATTCCCTCTGAAAGGTCAATTGTGAGAAGTTAAATATAATATTTGAACTGGATTTCACTGAAACAAAACATTAATACTGCCATCTGCAACCTTATATGTTTTCAGACGAAAACTTGTATCCCCAGACACCTCATCAATCATAAAGGCTTAGAAGGTTGTATTATAGTGTGATTACATTTTTATAGGAAAAGGTTGTATTTGCTGAGGATAAAGGGATAATCAATGATTTGCTACAGATCCTGAGTAGTTAATAATACACTTAAGATAGATTTTATAAAGTACACAGGCCATCATTTCTAGACAATTTGCTTTACAATGGAAAAATAGACAATTGGATTACAGAAAGGTAAGTCACTGTCACCCGTAAGGTGTCTAGAGCAGCCTGTACATTGCTATTTTAAAATATTTATGCACATTTAGAACTATTATGAGTGCTTTGTTGTCAATTTCAGAAGGTGAGTCTTGCGTATTAAAAAAAAAATAACTTTGCAGGTGCATGCAATCATTTCTAATCATGCATGAGACATAATTCCTACTATACGATATGTTGTTAATTCATTGAGATTGAAAGCCTAATTACTTCTATCAGTTTAATTGATTGGATGGGTTTGTGTCAGAATATCAGTGCTACTGATTCATTAGATTAAATATTTTCTGTGATATACTTTTGGCATCCAAAGTTACAATTTCTTTTAATCGTGTTGGAATGACTATCACAGCCCTTATAACACTACACTGCCATGCATGACAACTGATCCATTTTCCTATACTCTAGTTATCCTTCAGTTGAAGCCCATCTTGGTAACAGTGAGTGTACACTCTCTCTCTCTCTCTCTCTCTCACACACACACACACACACACACACATATATTATGCCAATTTGAGTTAACAAATAAGGGAACAGTCTTAAAAAGTAAGTGAAGAGATAAAAAAAACTAACAAGCAATCATGAGGACTTAATGAGAAAGCTGAAGAGAGGAATAATATCTAAAGAATTCATTAATTCAGGAAGCAAAGACTTAAATGAGTGCTGACCACATGCATAGAAAAATATTAAATTAAGTTTATAAGTGCAAAATTTCCGCACGTGACTCGTGGGGCTTTGATATTGCTTTAGCCTTTCCTGACTTATAATATTACTGCTCTTTTTTATCTGCATGTTCTTGAGGATTTGACTTGTCTTTGACTACTCTTTGGATTTTTTGACTAATGAACTTCTTCATCATGTCCTTTTACAGTCAACTAATCCTGACCTGTATTTTATTCTTTTTAATGATAAGTGCCACCTCCCTCGTCACCCTTACGCTGTGACGTCTTATTTGAAATGCTGCAGTTGGAGGAGTGCACTTAGAGGGAATGAGGGATGTGACTGCTATAAAGCTCTGACCTGGGATCTGCCTGTAGTCCTTGCCCTTTGGACCTTTTTAGTCTTAACTGTGCCCTCTCAATACTAAATTACAGTTTGAGTTCCTCCCATTATAATTATTCACTCCTTCAAATAATTACATGGAACTCTTTAATGGTGCTCAGGCTTGTCTGCCCAGGACCATTCTTAGGTGGGCTCAATGATCTTTAATAATCACTTGATTACTTTTGCAGACAGGCGCTCAGACAATAGAAAGTACAGCAGGTGCCCTTAACCCACTGCTTTAGCAAACACTTCTGTTTTCATGCCATCTCTAGTACTCTAGTACTATTTTTTCTTGATATTGTTGCTTTGCTGTCTGGATATTTAAGTACTTGTTTTTCCTTCTGATTGTTTTAACTCTTTTGGGATGAATTTAGGGCTTTGGTCTATATAGGTTTTTGTCAGTTGTGTGAAGTATCCAGTTTAATCTTTCTTTAGTTTCTAAAGTATCATTCTCTCACTTTATTTTGGGATATTTCAAAAATTTTTGGTCAAACTGAAGTGTCCCCTTTATTCACTTTATATTTAATCAATGAACAAATTGGAGGTCTTTATTACAGTACATTGATTGATTCAGCTCCTATCAAAGATAAGATGTGAATAACCTTCTCTGATTTAAGTTATCATTTTTAAAGGTTCTAAGACCCCCTTCTCAAATCTACCCATATCTATCTCCCCTTACTTCATACATGGGTGGGGATCATTTTTAGTTGACTACTCAAAATATTGTGAAACAAAAAGTAGGATACAAATGTTTTTATTCTGACTCCACAATTATTGATAATTAGAGAAATATTGTAGGTGTTCAGTTCAGTTCTTGGCAGAGTGGTTGCTCTGAGGCTAGGGATCTGCACTAGCAATCGAAAGGTTGCCAGTTCGAATCCCATAAAATGCCAAAAGGGACTCTGCTCTGTTGGGCCCTTGAGCAAGGCCCTTAACCTGCATTGCTAAGCACTTTGAGTAGTGAGAAAAGTGCTATATAAATGCAAAGAATTATTATTATTACATTAACCAGCCTTAGGGAATGAACGCACTGCAGTCCACCATCATTCAAAAGTTTGGGGTCACCCTGAAATTTTCATGTTTTTTATAGAAAGTGATACCTTGTATTATTAAGATAACATTAAACTGATTTCAAAATATAGCCATGGTTTTAATAGTGTTTATAATGACCATTACTGTTTGAAATGACTGATTTTTACTTTATTAAAACTGGCCAGTAGTATAGGTATTTAAATGTGTTATAAGAATATCATCATGAAGCTACTCATGATCTTCTCAGAACTTAAGATCTGGATATATCATATCTTTACTTAGCCCAGCATTTTCCAAAATTGTTCAGGATATCACATTGTAGTCATTTTTCTAGTCATGAGTTTGGATGGATGTCAAGTTTCATCTCAACCAGCTTAACTACAGCTTCATGTCTCATAACCAGTAAAAGAAAAAGAGCATGGACCATTAGTCTGACTCCAAGTAATGCTTTTAGTCTAAAAGACTGTTTTTTACTTTTTCATATATGAAGTATAGGGAAAGTATTGGAATCCTCCAAAAATTCCATTTTGAGATTTTGATGAATCTCAATGTTTCTGAAAATACCTTTTTTTGGAATTATGTCTATGAGTGTGTTTGTATGTAAACACGATAACCTGAGTACGCTTTCACTTAGGTTAACCAAATTTTGCATACAAGTATTAGGTACAAAACGTAGATTTCTATCAACTTTTGGGCTATTTCTGCTTACTGGAAGTGGTACTTTACCTGAACACATACTCGATTTTTTTTTATTCATGCAGCTGCAGAGTCCAATTTATTCAACTTTACTTTTATAATAATTGTTCAATATATTATTAATTTGATTTGATTTGTTGTTGATGGTTCTTTAATGTACATAATATAAAAATATAATCATTGTCCTGTAGTTTACTCCTCAAATATCCATCCCCATATCTCAGTATACGAGAAAATCTAGGGGAGACCACTCCTGATTTTTTTCTTTATGAAATTAATTCTTTTAAGTTGCTGTAATATTTGAGTTAACTGTGACTTACCATTGTTTGCATTGCTTAAGTGTGTAGGCCCCTAAAAACAATATGACTTTAGCAGTCAGCAGTCAGTTCTTCATATGTAACCTCAAAGGTTAAGCTTTATTAAACTAGCATGCTCTTTATAATAAAATCTCAGAGATTAGACAGCTTAACTTTACTTGTGGTACACAAATAATATTTCATCAGCCTCAGAGGCTAAACATGATGTGATTTCCAGAATAAAACTTCAGAGGCTAGGTAGCTTAACTTAATGTGTGCTACGTTAAATTCAAAACCTAACCATTAAAGAATACTCACCAAATATGAATACAGCGGAAATTCCGTTACAATAAATATCTTTACAACGAAATTTTCATTACACCAAAGCATTTTTACGGTTTCCCCATATGACAGAGTCTATAGAAATCTCGTTACTACGAAACAGATTCAGCAGATACTTTCATTACAACGAAGTGCCCAAAAGACCTTGAAATGCCTGAATGAATCATCCACAGAGAAGTTATTTTGTGTTTGTTTTCTGTGGTTTTCAGTGATACCTTTTGCTTATTGCTCATCAACATTTGAAAAACATCCATTGGATTCTAACTCAAAGTCACCCACCTATTGAAATGGCAGATGCTCGTTCAAGAAACATTCCTATTATTATGTCACTCATTCAAAGAAAAGCAAACTCATTGTTGTGAGGTTTCTAAACTCTTTTGGGACCTCCCCCAATGGGATGACACGCCAAAGAGCGTCCCGAAGTGCAATCACCACGTCTGTGGAAGACTGTTTATCCATTGCCAGGGCAACAGCAGGCTCATAGCACTGTAGCGGCTCGGCGCCGATGCAACTCTGTAAAGAACTAGATGGGTGATGCAAGGAACATTATAAAGGCAGGGAACAGTATTACTTGGCCACTAACCTAGTCATGACATTGCCTGATTGCAGTGTCGGTGTATAGGAGAGTGGTAGACCCCACTACAATAAAAAACTGTGCTCTTCCTGTTTAAAGCTGAATAAAGCTGGTTCTGCTAAAGCACTGAGACTCAGCCTCGTGTTTTGGAGTGCAAGACTTTAGAAGAAGATTTTACTGTCAGCTGGGGTTGTCTAATTCGCTTTCATGGAATTGTAGCCAAAGCAATCTGTGGAGAAGAATCTGCAAATTCCAAATAAAAAAGCAAATGAATGGCGTGCAGAGGAAATCAGGAAAATCATTTCAGCTTATGAGCCTGAAGACATCTACAATGCTGATAAAACTGGAATATTCTACCAGCTGATACCACACTTTAGTACTCAAAGGTGATCCATGCTGAGGAAGAAAAAAATCTAAACAAATGTTGACAGCTGAACTTTGCTGCAATTCAGCTGGCTGCCACAAAGTTATTCCTCTCATCATTGGCAAGTTGACCAAACCTCTGTGTTTTAAGCACATTACATTCCTTCCCTGAGGACGTAAAGTGAACCAGCAAGCTTTTCGGATTTTCTTCCGTGGCACTCTGCTGCAGCGCTGTGAACCTGCACTTGCCCTGTCCTGGCAATGGACAAACAATCCTCCACAGATGCGGCAATCGTGTTTCAGAAACCTCACAATATGAAAAAAAATAGAAGGAAGATTCTGCTTCTGATTGATAAGTGTGCTGTCCACAGCATGCTTCCACATTTAGATAATGTTCGAGTTGAATTCATCCCTCCCGATTGCAGAGCAGTGCTTCAGCCATTGGATTTGGGCATCATTCGTACCCTGAAAGTGTATTATAACAAAGAAATGCTGAGAAAAATTCTCGTCAGCATAACTTGTAGACAGGAGGAGTTGAAAACTAACGTGAAAGAGGCTATTGAAATGATTGCAAACGCCTGGAAGTAAGTTGAATCAAGCACTATAGCGACAAATGTAGAATCTCATTACTACTAAATTTTCATTACAACTAAATTTTTTTAGGTCCCTGGCACTTCGTTGAGTTCCAGCATTTGTCTACAGAAAAAGAGCTATTCTATTCATCATTAATTCCAATGATAACATGTGTCACACACGTGCGAGTAGGGGGACGTTGTGTGGACCAAGTAAAGGTAATTCCACGCCAGGCCAGGGGTGGGGTGGGGTGCACTAAACCTTCTCCTGTTGTCTCTGCAGACCAGCCGCGGGAAAACCTATCTGAATCAAGAACATCACTTCCTGTTCCGGCGCCTAGAAAAACATCACTTCCGGTTACCCTACATCACTTCCGGTTACCCTACATCACTTCCTGTCTGACCACTTAAAACCGCCATCTTTTCCAACCTTCATCAGTTCTGTCTTGGACTCAGTACGATCAACAACTCTGTTGTATGAAAAAGAAAACCTTTGCAGCTAGGAACATTATACGGGTGGCTGCCCCAAACCTTTCTTTACATGTGTCGAGTCTGTTCTTTTACACAGGCAAATAATCAGGACAAAAATTGACAATTTATTAGGAACAAACCCAAAATTACATACCGTAACAGAACAGAATAAAGTATTGAAACAGCAAAATAAAGACTAGAAAAACACAGACATGCATTTTGGAAGACAGAATTACTTATCATACTTTTGTACATGCAAATTCATTTTTTCATACATTGAAAACCTAAAGAAAGTCAGAAATCAACACTTATCCAAATGTCTCAACATTGATCTATTTAATCTTCAGAAAAGTTACTAGCAGCTCTATTCTCTATCAAGAAATACAAGGAGAGAGGAAATAGGTTGACATTTTGCATGTCATAAAACTTACAGGTTTACCACTGAGAAAACAAACCTTATTAATATGCATAATTATAGAAAGATTTTTCACAAAAATTATAATAGAAGCATACCTTTCTGAAAAGTAACCCCAAAAGATTCACCAGAACATTAGCATTAATTTAAGGCTAAACATGCTGTTGAAGATACAGCATTGCATATTTCATAGAAATTCTTAAATTAATTCCAATGATTTTTTGAATGTATAAAATTGGGTGACTGTCCATTTGGCCGTCCATTTAGCACTTTCCTGGAGTAAAGCAGATCTTGTAAGATGAAGGGAATTCTTTCTTTCTTGGACTAAAACAGCAGTTAATTGCTGATGCAAATGGAATTTACTTATGGCACCTGCTCCGATTTCCCACAACATTGTTACACCTGATATCTAAGAAATGCAGCACAAGATGTGACAACAGGTGTTTCCTAGGCATGGCATGGCATCATGCCAACACCAGTCAGTTACCCATACTGACTTCTGCACAGATTGTTTTCTTTGTTGTACATATTTCCTTCCTTTTGTCCATTTAATGCCTGCTTTTCCTTTGACAAGCGTTCTGCCAGTCAGAAACCTGATGCAATCATATTAAGTTTCAAATTAGCATCTAACTATTTTTAAAAAGGTGGCACTCAATCATCTTAAAAGTGAATTTAAAAAGTAATAAAACTTTGTATTAATTTTTGCTTATGGCAGTAGGAATAACGTTCGATAGGAATCACCCACTAGGGTACTATTTGTGTCAAACCACATTTGTCTCTCAGGAGAAGTTATTGATACCACATTTGGCCCTCTTCAAACAGTCGACTACACAGCGACTAAGTGATCACTCCCTTTATAGTGTGACGGGCGGCCACAACCATTACCTGGCTGGCACTCCAACTGTATGGAATGTATGGCGGAGTGTTGGCTCTGAGGCTAGGGATCTGCACTGGCAATCGGAAGGTTGCCAGTTCAAATCCCATAATGCCAATAGAGACTCTGCTCTGTTGGGCCCTTGAGCAAGGCCCATAACCTGCAATTGCTGAGCGCTTTGAGAAGTGAGAAAAGTGCTATATAAATGCAAAGAATTATTGTTATTATTATGGAAGGAACATGATAGAGAGCATTACCAAGGCAATACCTTCCCTGGGATGCTAGAGGGCAACTCTCCTGGGCGGCTGTGGCAACATGGATTCCTGCAGGGTATGCTGGGAGTTGGAGTTTGGCACAACCCTGTTGGGTTCCATGGAGGCTGCCAGGAGGAGCTGGAGAGCCGTTCAGTGGGCTCTCACCTTACCCAGGAGTGATTCCAGGTCCGATTAATAAGCCACCTGGAACTCTCCCAGGTCCATCATAAAAGGAGCCACCTCACTCCATTTGGGGAGCCAGAGTTGGGAGGAGGATGAAGCTTGCCGGGAGAGGAGTGGAGGTGGTGAAAAGAGAAAGAAAGAATGAAAAAAAGAAAGAAAGAAAGAACTGGGCTTTGGTGTGCTTTGTGTACTGTGCTGTAGGGAGCAGAGAAAAGCGCTCTCCAGCTATAAATAAACGTGTGTGCTGGACTGGAACTTGCATCTGCCTGTTGGGTTAGGGCGGCCATATGTGCCCCGGTGGTCAGCAATAGTAGAGCAGATACACAGACGGTCCAATCACTAATAATTACTAATATCTATAGAAATGTTTATTGTTAAGGAATATCCCATTTAAGCTATTCTTTAACGTGGCTTCCAATGATATTATTCTCATTCACATAACACTTTTAAGAAAGGTTTGATACACATTACAGACAAACTACTGTGAGACATTATTTTTTATTTGTTTTAATGTGTATCATCAAGCATTTACATTATATATTGTTAAATCCATTATTGCATGAAAAATGGACAAAATATAATTGTAAAACTTTGAACGGACTGTTCTGATATTGTTATACAGACAATCTGTGACCAACACATTGTTGTTTTTCTGTGTTAAGCTGTAACTTACAGTACTCATTCAACAAAGCATTTCACTTAAGTGACTGAGGAATGCAGCAAGAAGTGAAATCAAGTTGTTCATGAAGACTGAACTGATAGTGACTGGTACAAATATCTCTTAATCAGGAAGCATACGTTTCAGTCCCGCATTCTGATGGTACAGTATGTGGTAAAATCCCTACAGATAGAGCGCATCATGCATGTTCCATACATACAGCGATCGAGCAGGGATTTGAAGGGAAATTCTTGAAGCTATCAGTAAAAATGAAACCGCTGCATCACTCTGCTGCCCTAAATCCCAGTTTAAGAAAATTGAAATGTACGCTGCAAATATTTTTACGGCAAATTATGAAATGCACTCGAGTTTAGAATGTGTAAACAGAAAGCTAATGCTTCCTTCTGTACCATTTGCCTTTTGACTTGCTTGTTGACTTTTCTTTGTATTTTTTAAAATATTGGGATTACTGTGATTATTCTTATCACTCTGACGCATTAGTCTGCTCATTAACACACAGCACACTGATCACCATGGCTTATGAACATCACGCAACATGCATATTTAAGATGGATATAAGCTGCTATTTGTGGACAGCAGTTCCTTGTGTCAGCGTCATAATGCTTTATTAAATATTTTCCAGAGGGTAAGCATAAATCAGATTATGTCAGTGAAAAGGCACAAATAATGAATATGTGCCTTTTGAGTATTTCAACCCATCATCTATTAATTAAAATGTAAAGCACCAACGTACAAAACTGCCAATTGAAAAATGAAATTCTGTGCCTTCTCCTGACTGAAAGAGACTGTTTATGACTGATTGAAATGAAGGGTTTCTGTGCTTCTCTTTCAACAAAAAGTTAATGGTTATAAAGCACTAATTTGCGTTGAAATAGAGTAACTATTAGCAAACATTTTGTTTTTCTTCACTTAAAGCTTTGTTCCTACCATTTCACAGAGTGCACAAATAAAAATGACAATTTCTTAGCATCTTCATCAAGAGTGGCCGGCAAATTTTTGTTTCGGATGAAGCTTGAATAAATGGATTAATCTTGTACAGCAGATGGATGGTATAAAGCTGACATGATTAGCAGCAAGAGTAATGTGCATTGTGGTCCACTAATGCCCAGATTGACCCTTAGAAAGCTATGCCTATCAGTCATTCATAAGTGTATTCAATTCAAACTGGAAATGTAATGCCTGTCATGAAAAGCAAGATTAACCAACAATGTCGTTAAGTTCAGATCATCAAGATAGAAACACCAGTGTCCCCACGCTTATCCATCATGGACTAATCAGATGCATTAAACCGAGTTAAGCACAATGTTGATATGTTAGATATGACAGACCACATAAAACAGTTAAGTAAATACAACACACATCTTCAGCTCTAGCTTTTAAAATGGCTGCACTGTCTGATTAGCATACTCATGCCACTTGCGGAAACTCTCTGATTTCTTGAACTTCTGTATCTATCTATCTATCTATCTATCTATCTATCTATCTATCTATCTATCTATCTATCTATCTATCTATCTATCTATCTATCTATCTATCATTTTACTCCTACTCCATAACAAAACAACTGAGACCCATGAAACTAGGGTACAGCCCACAGTAAGTGTCCATGAAAATTTGATCAAAAATCAACAGTCATAATCATGTCAGGGAAGTTAAATGAGATACTTCAATTTCTTCTAATTCATGAACATGGATTTCCTTTTTTCTCCATCAGTTATACTGGTTTTCCATCTCTGTGTGTTTATCTATGCTTAGTTACCCATGTCTATACTACGCATAAGTTAATTTATGTTATTGTTATTATTATTAGACAGAGTCTCATGCATTTTCTGACTTTGGGAGGGTTAGGGATTTATTTTGAATCACTGACCAGCCACATGGCTAATTAGGTGTGCATTCGGCCAACCTGCACAATTAGCCATGCAGCATAGTGGCAAGAGAGTGGGCACAAAGAAAGCAGCATTATATACTCAATGGCAGTGCATGATTTGCACCTGTCTATTTTTGATGTTCTTACATGTGTACCGGTGTGCATTTTTTTATATTAGGTAGTGACATCATGTATGTGTGTTTACACCAAGAGGTGGGGCCACCCTGACATCACCACTCCTGAGTGCAGCAGAGTGTGGGGGAGTTTTTTGGATTTGCTTATTTCGTTTTGATTTCATGGTTTCTTGATTTCTTTTGCACTATTCTTGTAAATGTTTCTAAGGATAGGGTGAGCTGAGCAATCTACCCTAGTATATTGCCAGTGCAACACTTGCAAGGAGCAGTGGAGTGAAAATGAATGAATGAATAAAAGGAGTCTCTTACAAACATACCTATGCAATATTTTCAAGTAACTCTGACTTGTGAGCATTTTCAAAAAACATAATTACACATAGCAAGAAAACCAATACCCTATACAGTAAAGATCAGACAAAGACATCCATCATCTGCTTTATCTAAATCAATGTACAAACCATAAGTACACAGTGTAACAGTTTACATATTTCTACAAAAATCTTACTAGTGTGTAGAATGAATAATTCTGAATTGTATAGTAGTTTATGTGGTTTGGAAACATGAACCACCTCTATAAATATAAAATCCAACATCTGTCTGTCTATCTGTCTGTCCGCTTTTATCGAGAGAACTACATAACGGATTTGAGATGGGTTTTTTTCTATAATTTGCTTGAACATTCCGGTTGATTTTGTGACTTCTCTCATGTTGATTATAATTTGGTTGCAGCACCCATTTATTCATACGAATTCGAGAGACAGGCTGTGGGCTCAGGGGAGGGGGAGCCGGGTGGGTCCATCCTTACTCACGAGCTGGCCTTCACTCGAGTCCGTCTACCTCTCACCACATGTTGGAGCGTACCTTGCCTCCACTTAGCTAGCAATATCTGTTTGTTCAGCAGACATTATTATGTAGAGGTAAAGAGTAACGTTTGATGTTTTTGACAGAGAGATCACAGCTACGTGTGTTTTAGAGGGTACCTGCTCTTTGGCAAAGATATAGTGCTCTTCTCCCCATGTGGGGGTCGCTCTCTGATCACAGCTGAACACGATGAGATACAGTGGCAACATTTGACATTGGAGCATGCCTATGTTTGCTTGGCCAGAGATGCTTTGTCAACTTTTTACATTTTTGACAAAGAGATCACAGCTATATTCTCGCCCCTGAAAAACCAAAAATATTGTATATCAAGTGGCTCCTTGGATATGAAAGCTATCAATATAAATTCTTGTCAATAGAAATTATTACATTCTTTTTTTACTTTTCAATTGATTTTTAAAGTTTGCTCTGTTTTACTGCTACCTGGGTGGAGCCGTGAGGGACAGCTAGTATAGTATAAGCTCCATTGGTGTTGCTAGTAGGTCACACTACCAGCTTACAAACACAACAACAATTATATGCAGAGAGCCCCTTCTTACAATAAATTAGAGATACATTACTATTCCCTAAACAAGAACAGATATACATAAGGAGCACAACACTCTTCCAGTGCTGTCTGAATATAAAATAATTATGGACAAAAACAAATTTCTATACAATCCCAATGTGTCTTACTCCACAAAGTTTATTTTAACCATCAACACACATACAGAAATTGCTGCAAAAATAAAATCAGCTTTACATTTAGTGCTCACCAGGGTTTAAACCCCAACCTTTACACTATCAGTCCTACATACAGATAAGACACACAAATGACCTAAATGACTGAACTAAAGAAAATCTCCTGCAGTCTTAGAAGGTAGCATGATTGTGATGAAATTAACATCTTAACCTTAAGAGTCTTAAATGCTAATTTGATTTATGTGTCTAAGTGCATTTTTATTAAATTGGTTATTTAGGGGCTGTTAAGGAATGATGATTATTTCTGTCCTTATGGTGCTGGTTTATTTGTATGAGCTTCACTAAATCACATTCCATGCAACTGATGTTGTTATGGCAGTAATGTAAAGTAATAAGTAAAGTTATCTGATGGGGTGATGGCGTGCAGCCTTTTTGCCTCAATTCTCAATGGTGCAAATCTCACATCTTATGTCACTTAAACATTAGAGCCATTTGGGACTGAACCTTGCCTTTAGATTGATAGTTTCACAACAGATCAGCCACATATGTGACCTAAAGAAGATCTTTAGAATTATGAGCAGCCAGAATCGCAGTTATGTAAGGAGTCAATGCACAGAAAGCGTGCATGTCTGCCAAACACTGCTACACTGCTCTAATGAAGAACACCCCACTTTTTACACCATTGTAACTAAAATTGGCTGGTAACATCACTTCAACACGATCCACTTAATAGCTGTCTCATCTCAAATACACTGTGACATTAGCTTGTAGATTATTACTGTACACCAAACCTGAAAAATTAAAAGGGAATTTTATTTAGCATGGACAAGGTTATTTTTTCCAATGTTTGGGGATAATTAATTAAGTCTGTGCAGTTTTGTGATTTTTTTTTGTTGGCTGTATAGCTTTCCTCACGTTTATGTAGAAACATGGTGTCTTTGTGGTCAAAGTGACAAAGTTTGAAACCTGATCAGTCATTTTCCCTTTTTGTTTTCTAAGAGTAAGCATGGTTGCCCTGCTCTCTGCACCAAAGAAGAACATCAAGCAGAGATCCCCGTTTTATAGGCTGAAAGTATAGAAGGCTTTCTACAGAGAATGGAGATAGTGTTTTCAGATGGTGAGGTATTTACAAATTAACTGAAAAGTTGAAAAAATAGCTAAACAAGTGTTAAGTAGAAAGAAACATGCAGTGAGTCCATACCATGATTATGACAAACTGAGGAGTGGAAATGTTTACACCTAGAAAACAACAAGAGAAACTGGTTGATCAAGGTTGAAACTTTGTCAGTGTGATCACAGACAGACCACATTTCTACGTGTGTACTTTTTGGACACCTTGATTTGTTGAATTGTTTTTAATAAAAGCACTCTGCATCTTACACCATCGCCTTGCTTTGTGTATGTTTGTCGTCATCCGCCAAGCTCATCCGGTTATGTTATTGACGGTGTCCAGTTCAATAGGCTCCCAGACAAGAGTGAGAGCATGGTGCACCACCCACACCATCACAAAAAGCTGTACAGACCAGCCTGCTGTCAATGTCCTGCTCCACTGACAGACTGAGGAGATCGTTCCTCCCCCAAACTATGCGACTCTTCAATTCCACCCGTGGGGGTAAATGTTAACATCATACAAAGTTATTGTCTGTTTTTTACCTGCATTATTATCAATCTTTAATTTAATATTGTTTTTTGTATCAGTGTGCTGCTGCTGGAGTATGTGAATTTCCCCCTGGGATTAATAAAGTATCTATCTATCTATCTATCTATCTATCTATCTATCTATCTATCTATCTATCTATCTATCTATCTATCTATCTATCTATCTATCTATCTATCTATCTAAACAAAATTATTACAAAAGTGCGCATAATTATTGACTTTTTATTGGTAGGTTGATTATTAACCAATGCAGTATACATTCTACTTAAACTTAACTTAAACCAAATCAAACTAGAAAACTAAATTCAGAATATACTGTACAATTGTAAAGTTTCATAAGCAAGGTTTATATGTTTAAGCAGAATCAATGTCCTCATATTCAGGGCAACATGGAGAAATATCTCAAAATGTATAAGCAATCTGGCTATACGGTAAAAGCTGTAGCACATTTAAGAAATTTTACCTAAATTATTCAGCACTGCAAAGGACACTGAAAAAGAAGAAATGCTAACTGGAGTATCTCTGAATTAATAGCATGACCTATTTTGATATGGTAAGCAGACTGTGTGATGGTACCTGGGGCATCGGCGAGCCACAAACACGATCACATAAAGAGTCCCGGGTTCAAATAATATTGTGTTTATTACACGCAATTCCTCAACAAAGTTAACACAAGCACAAAGCACAAGTAATCTTTCTCTCTCTCTCTCCACAATTCCTATCACCACCACACCACCCTCCTCTAGTCGAGTGTTGCTCCATGTTCTCCCAGCTCCAGGGAGTGTGGTTCCTGTTAGGATCCAAGAGTACTTCTGGTGCCATGAAGAAAGTACTTCTGGGTCATGTGGACGTCCTATAAATTGGGGAGCGCATCTCCCAACAATACCCCTTTGCAGCACCCATGGTCCCCAGTAGGGCTGTGTACCCAGACTTCATCTCCCAGTATTCCCTGCTGGTTTCCAAATATGGAGGGCATCTGCCATCTCGTGTCCTGGGGGAATAACGTATCACCAGCGGCATCTGATGGGCAGTCCGTCCATCCCTTCTGACCATCCCTTCTGGGTCTGGCTCTTTCCTTTCTCCAGGCCAGGATGCTTATCTGCCTGCTCAGAGCCTCCCATCCAGGTAAGGAACCATCCCCTGCTTTGGTCAGGATGTCCGTCCCACCCATGTGGCACTGACAACTGTCATGTCATAAGTCTAAGAAAAGTAAAAATTGCTCACAGTTATTTAAGTGTTCATGCTCCTCAAAGACATTGACAAAATAAGTCTTTGAAATGTATTCTAGTTCAGCAGTGAAACCTACACATTGACGAAAACTTTCAAGTAATGTTGTTTGCATCAATTCACCTGTTTTATGAAATTGATAGATCCCATACACGGCCCCTGGGGAGTCAGAGCCCCAATCCAGCACCACCAACAGCAAGGCAGTCCATCATTGGTGGAGCCTGACATTTTGGGTCTGAAGCAGACAAATCATAAATAAAATGCATTTTCCTAAGGTTACAACTGTACTGCTCTATAGTTACGTTAGATCCTATGTCAAATATCATAAATTGTTTGCAAACAGCATACAAGTATGTTGACAATATTCACAAGTCAAAAAACAATACTTTTTTTAGTTTGCTTCGCCTACTTTTTCTATTTGTGTAATTGCCCCCAAGCCACTCCTGTGTTGTCTTTGGTTTGTGCTTAGGGTCATTGTCCTGGTAGAAGATGAATCTTCGGCCCAGTCTGACATTCAGAATGCTGTGGAGCAGGTCTTAATTAAAGATATCTCTGTGCTTTGTTCCATTAATCCTACCCTCAATTCTGACCAATCTCCCTGTCCTTTCAGCTAATAAGCACACTCATAGCATGAACTGTTGCCACAGCCATGCTTAACATTAGGGATGGCATTAGGCAGGAGATGAGCAGTGCCTGGTCTTAGCCAGACAGTGCATGGAGTTCTGTCCAAAGAGTTCATTTGTGGTCTCATTTGACCAAAGAATTTTTTTCCTCATGCTGTTAGAGTCCTTTAAATGGCAAAGAGAAAGCTTTAATGAAGAGGTTACCAACCTGGGGTACCTGCACCCCAGGGGGGTTAAGATGGCATTTCAAGGGATGTGACAAAGGGGAAGACTACTTCACAATTCAGCAAATTTGCGTGAGGTGCATTGTCCAACTTTATTGTTGTACAATCAGTGTCTTGCACTGTGCTGTCATTTGTAGGTCATTTATCAGTTAGTGCTCCTGTTCTGTAATATGAAAAGAATCAAGTGCTGCACACGCAGTGGTTGCCTGTGAAAGAGCTGCAGAAATTAGCATTCTCACTAGTTTCTTTCTGTGGGCAGATCATTCATAAAGGCAATTAACTTTTTATAAAAGAATGAAATTTAGATCTGACAATGATCCATAGATTATGGTGGGGTCTAGTTTGATTTATGTACAAGCCATGATCGTGAAACAGCAATGATTTCGCGGTTTGATTCACATTTTTGCCACAGAGGGAGAAGGTGGACTGAATTGGATGGAACACCTGCTGCTTAGACTCAGCCTATATCTCCTGCTGGTGGTCCTGGCAGTGGTGCAGCAATTTTAATTTTGTACTGCATCTGTTTTTGAACTGCAGTGCAGGTGTTATCGAGGGACAAAGCTTTTCAATTGTGTTTCATTGCTTAGTGGTGCACCAGAGCCTGTTGCTTCACTGGGTTTTCCGATCTCCCAGAGATCTCAATCGTTGATCGTGTGTCATGTCCTTGAGGTGCTTAATGCTTTGTGGGACACCCCAACCTCTGGATCGTCAATCGAATGAAGCTTAAGATTCACATTGGACACATTTACAAGATTATTGAGAATTAAAAATTTAAGTTGCTCAATTTGTATTTAAATTTTTATGCCTTGAGTTAAAAGCTTATTTATTTTAGTTTAACTTGTTTACCCGCAATACTGTATGTGCTTCAATTTGTGGCTCAAAAACTAGAAATTTTATTTTTTCATCTTCAAATGTGAGGTTACTTTAGTAGATGGTGCAAACATGAATCGAGCATTTTCTAGGAGTGCAATACATAGAAAAGGTCGGGAACCACTTCTCTAAAATAACTGTTATGATATTGCACTATAGCAGCCTGCATAAAGCAAATAGCTGAATATTTTTGTGACTGTTACAATACCTTTTCAAATGCGTGTTCATTGTGTTTTCTGAAATTTGGAAGTTACTTTTATTTTTAACAATGTCTTTAGGAGGTACAGTAAGTTCAAGTTACACTGACCCTTTTGAAATCAGGTTATAGGAATAGTAAGTGTTCCTCATCTCACCGAGTCATTTTTATGCACAAGAAAACACAGAACCTGTCAGGTGCTTAATCAACATGAATCCATTTAATATGCTCTTCAGAAATAATAATATAGTTTATATTTTAGTAACTGTTACATAGTCATTTGAGAGAAGGCATAATAAATCTTTATGGTCAGAGACAAAAAAGAAAAGACAACTGGAAATTGCAGTGTGTCAAGGACTAATTATGATGAAAGCTGAGCGTTTCCAACATCACACGAGCAGTGGTCAGAAGTGAAGGTAATTCAGACAAAAAAAAAGCAGTATTTCAGTATTGTGCAATATTGTACCTAGAATTTTCAAAGAACATTCTTCTTGATTATGCATATAATGCATATAATAGTAACAAAATAGCACATTTAATCAGTAATGAGTTTTATAAGAAACATTTTCACCAAAATGTACTCTTTATCTCATTTATTTATTTGTGTCTATTTACTAAAAGAGCTGCTTCCATGTATTCTTTCTATCTGTTCATTCATCTTCTTAACCCACTTATGCAAGGCAGGGTCACCCAGCAGCTGAAGCTTATCCAATCATAGGGTACAAGGCAGGAACAATCCCTGGGCAGGGCAGCAGCCCATCACAAAGTGAACACACACACACACACACACACACACACGCACACACACACACACATACACACACACACACGCACACACACACAAATATCAGGGGCAGATCTAGCAACACCAGTCCACCTAAACTGTATGTCTTTTGACTGTGGGAGGAAGCTGGATCACCTAGAGGAAACCACCATAGACATGAGAAGAAGAACTTGCAAACTCCACACAGTCTCCTTGTAGCGCTGCCACATAAAGATAATGTTTTCTGCTGTCGATCGGTTGTTGGGGGGGAACAGTCTTCCGACAGAGATTGACAGTGATACCCCAGAGGTGGAACTTCCGGTTGGTTCGGGGATTCATTTGCATAAAGCGCGCCGTTTTAGAGGGAAGAAAAAAGAGGAGAAGGGGTGTGAAAGAAGAACATCGTTTGATAAAAAAGGCAGATCAGCTACTGCACTGGCCATGGGAAAAGCCTAGGAGCTCCTACAGTCCTGTCAGAAGGTAGATGGTCTTCTCTTTTGTACCTGAGAATCGATCGTTCCGCTATTACCTACGGTCTCGGGTGAGCTATCAAAACGGACTTACTATACTTTAATCATGGCGCAAGTCTGACTGCATGTCTTTTATGACGAAGAGGAGATTGGATGTATAGTCCGCTATTTTCAGGACTCCTCATCTGCTCGCCGGCCGTTGCGGGATTATTACAGTGGACAATCTGCAGATCTATTTATTATCTCTGGAACGGGAATTGGGGGAATGAATACTGTTGATGTGTAGATACATGTATATGTGTGTGGCGCTGCAAATTAAGGGTTACTTAGGTTCGGGCGGGGCGATCCATGTGTAAGGGATTGTTTTTCTATTTGTTGTTTATTTTATGGACTGCAAGGATAACTATGGACAATGGTGTGCAGTGACCTATAAATGCATTGATATTAAGGGATTGTTTTTATTAGAATAAAGGCTATACGGGAAATTTATTAAGGTTTGATATTGGCCTATCCTGTTATCATCTGCCTTTAGCTAGGACAGAATAGTGGTAGCAATAATCTCAGGCTAGTGCTCGAGACGAATTGTTACATTCTAGTTGTGAGACACCACCACTACCACTGTCCTATCTATCTATCTATCTATAGTCTTTATTCAGAAAAATCAGGAAGTCCTCCATGTATTTTTAAATTGTTTTCTCTCTTCTTTCACTAAGTCATAACTTATGAAGGAGGGCTGTTGTAAGGAGGCTAGTTATGAGCCATACTTGAATAACAGTGAAGCAAAAATGTGCATTGTTGAAGGCTGATCTTTGCTTGACCTTCAAGGGGCTGCACTGTCAGCTTTTATGGACCGAGGGTATACACATTAATTATTAAATCTGAGAGAAATGTTAAAAAAAGGCAAGGAGAAGCATGGAAGTGGAAGTCAAAGGGCTGACAAGGGAAGTGTTAGATAGATTTTAAAAGTTACAGCATGATTACTTCTTTCGAACTTTCCAACATTTAAGGACAACTGAAAGATACCATTAAAGTCACATAATACAAAATGCTAATATTTGTCTTTAAAATACCACATACTACTTTTGAATTATAGTATTAACCCTTTGCGGTCGTTAGGCCAGAAAACTGGCCTTAGTAAAAAGTGCGCTATAGGTCGTCAGGCCACCGCTGGTGGCCCTGCAAGTTTCTGACCGATTTGCACAGTTGCCTGGTCGAGAAAAGTGGCCTGTGTTATTCCTACGTGCTTGAAAAAAATAACTGCTGTAATTATTGGCGTTTTTTCAATAATTAATTACGACTAATGTAGCGTGACGTTGAAAATTAAATACGACTGCAAAGGGTTAATATATTAGCACACTGATTTGATGTCTTGTATGTAATACGTGTGGCATAGTTGCATGGTGGTTCACGCTACAGCCTTAAACAAGAAGTCTGGTCTTTTTCTAGTCAAATTTAATTTTTCAAAATCATGGCTGTGGAAAATGTACAACCTAACCTGGAAGGAAATAAGAGTAAACACAGGAAACCAGAATAGAGTTGGGGAGAACGTGTAAACTTAACCGTAGGCAGTGACTAGGCCAAGTTTGAAACCCAGGAGTCAGGAGCTTTAAAAGATAAATTGCAATCAAAAGTGAAGGATATTTTATTAATTAAAAAAGCAAAAGAAAACCAGCCTGTTCTTGTAGTTTATAATGGAGCTAATGGCTACTGGGGCCCCAATATGAAAAAAAGCTTTAAAACCTATCCAATATGTTAATTTTTCAAGCCAAAAAATATTTTGAGTATTGATTCGTGTCTTGAGATTACATACTTATTGCAAAACATCATATCCATGTGTGATGGACCAGGTTCGTTCTATTGTCCCTGGTAGCTTTAACCCAGAACCGTCAATAACGCAAGCTGAGGATGAGCCGGGCAAATGAGGACAAACACGTCAAGAAGTAGGTGAAAAGTGGTCAGTTCTTTTATTCTCAGCCAATATTGTTCCAAAGAACAGTGCAGTGCTTCTTTCAATAAATAAATAATCTATAACAACCAGCGTCTATCTATGAGTTACAATCAAATATATAATTCAACATTAAAACTGGAATAAATCAATCATTGGGAACTTTCTGCTCCCTCTCTTCTCTCCACCTGAGCAGAGCATGTCTTCCTCCTTTGTCCAGTCTTGAAATCGGCGAAGATATCTGCAGCTGTGGTCCACACTTCCTCTGTCACCATCTGTGAAAATGCTCTAAGCCATACCTCTGTCTTCTACTACACTCTCCTAGCGAATTCAGGATCCCTAGGAGGGCACCACCACCATTGTACACCACTCCTCTATAAATCCATTGGGGGACAATACACCCCTAGAGCGCCAGTCGCTCGCTCCTCAGGCTCAGGCACCCGATTTTTTGCAATCTCACACACGGTTCACTTCCCCTTCTCAATTTCCTGTTCAGGCTTCTTTATACATTTCCAAGGGATGCAGGTGTGTTGGCTCTGATTACAGCCTCTGGAGTGCTAATAAGGAAATTGGCTAAACTGTATGTGCCTACATGTTAATGCATGCTCAGTCAGCCAACTCAATTCACCCTGCCACATTACCACACACACCTAAATCCCCACATAAGCCTGAATGCATATTTGCTTATTTAAAACAACACAATCACCACAGACCCTGTTATGCCACACCAAGTTTTCTTAGGAAGGTTTAAAAAAGCAAAACATGTTTGTGAGATTCAACCATTTTAAAAGGAGACAACCTGTGTGCTTCATTTCACTGCTCATCTTCCTTTCAGTCCCAGGGGTGTGGATTCACCTTGGAAAGTCATCACAAAGGATCTTTATAGACTTTATTGAATATTGATACCCAAAAGTGTGATTTTCTGTCTGTGTTTTGTAAACAGCTAAACAATAATAACTGAAAAAATAGACACGATAGCTTATATTCTTTCACTAGGTGGAAGCTTATTTAGAATGATAATGGATGCATCTGCTTCAGTGGTCTAGCAAGGAAAACATTGAACACGCACAATCAATTGATATATATACAACTGATTATAGACATGCATTTAGTTTTGATCAAGTTGATGTCTAGTGGGTTTACTCCTGATGTTTTAACATAGGCAGAGTGGTAGCACAGAGCTATCATTCCTGCCTCATAGCACCTGGTTCTGCACGGAGTTTGCATGTTCTCCCCCTGTATTTATGGACTGATTAGTATCAGTGAGAGTCAGTGAGTTTACTCCTGCATAACACTGTCCTCAGTTCTTTCATTCCAAATCCTCAGCAAAAGCGACTCATCATGCATTCAAAAATTCAATAACTGGTTTGTGGAGCACACACTCTACCTTTTTAATTAAATTATTTTTTTATTGTGCATGTGCATGACAGGACATAACATAGAAAGTCTGATGCTCAGGTGGCTTGGTTCTTTCAAAAATCTAAGACTTTTATTAAAAATACAATGCAGTGTAATCAGTTCCGTTCAGAATTATTGTTACTTGCACAATGTACAATGAAACTCTTATGTAAACTCTTCACCCCCATGCTGCCACACATAAATCACACTCTGTAGAACACAAAATGTAATAGTTGAAAAGTAGGTGCTGTTCAGAAAAAAAATATATATAAAAAAATATATTTTAACATGACATGATTTTATTCAAAAATGCACTAACAGGTAAAAAATATATTTTTTCTTGTACTTGTTTTGTTGGTCATATGTGTATAAAAATAAAATCATGAGGCATTCGTAAAAGAATTAATTTAATTCAATTAGATTCGTGTCACAAAAACGACCAAAAGACATTGAGAAGGTTTGGGACAGCCACCCGTATAATTTTTCCCACCTGCAAAATTGATTCAAAAGAACAGACATATTCACATGACTGAGTCCAAAACAGAACTGATTTACTAGAAACAAGATGGCGGCTTTAAAGGCCAGTATGGGAAGTGATGTCATCAGGATCAGAACCGTAAGTGACATCATTGGCTGCCCCAGAGCCGGGCGGGATTTCCCTAGAATGGTCTGCAAGGAATCAAGAGAGAGAATTAGTGCACTTCACCTCCCCCTGGTCCAGCATGGAATTACATGTACTCAGGCCCTTTAGTTGTCTCCTAAACACACGTGTGTGACATTCGTTAAAGTGAAATTTCTAACCGGCTTAACTATGGAAAGAATATGAAACATCATATAAAAGTTGATTAAAGTATGTAAGGTAATGGATATAATTGAAGAGTTATTTTTTTAACGATTAACACTCGAATCTCCGAAGGTTGTCGTTGTCCCCGACATCCTTAAATTTTCCTGACATACGCCAAGAAGCTTGTTGCTTCTTATCACTGTGCTAATAGCCTGCTGTTGTATTGCAAATGTGTGGTTTCTGCTACCCCACTCAGGTCAAGACTGTGTTGAAGTGTTTATCTTGCCATGCATTTGTAAGGAATTATATAGGTAATGAAATACCATGATTTGAAATGCATACATTTCATGTATGTTCCGTGTCTATAACGATCTGTGTAAATATAGAACGAAATGTAAGGCAAGAAATGCTGAACACACGGCTGAAACAGAAAATGTTTTGATATGTTATCATAATAACAACATAATTTTGTAAATAAAGGAAATGAGAAATTTAAATTTGACATAATTAACGTACAGGTCCCAGATCAAAACTGATTAAATATTGCATTGTCACCGGAGTTGAGCATGAATGAAAAGTTTGAAGGAAATCAGTTTCGTAAAAGTGGGGAAAAATTGATTGCAAAATTTGACCTACAGAAACAGAGAGGTCAAGTTGAATAAAACCATGAAATAATCTTCTTCTTTTTATTCTTTTGGCTGCTTCCAATGGGGGCTGCCACAATCGATCATCTTTTTCCATATCTTGCTGTCCTCTGCATCTTATACCCATCACCTGCATGTCCTTTCTCACCACATCCATAAATCTTCTCTTAGTCCTTCCTATTTTCCGCTTACCAGGCAGCTCCATTCTTAACATCCTTCTTCCAATATATCCAACATCTCTCCTCTGCATATGTCCAAACCAACATAATCTTGCCTCTCTGACTTTGTTTCCCAACCTGAGCTGACCCTCTAATGTCCATCCTTGTCACACCCAATGCAAATCTTAACATCTTTAACTCTGCCACCTTCAGTTCTGTCTCCTGTTTTTTGGTCAGTGTCACCGTCTCCTACCCATGCAGCATAGCTGGCCTCACCATCATTCTGTACACTTTCCCATTCACTCTTGCTGGTACCCATCTATCACAAATCATTCCTGACACTCTTCTTCCTTATGTAATAATAACAATAAAAAATACAGGTTAAATCCTGTTATAGTGAATACCAAAGTAAGAAAATTTTCAGAATAACGAATACTTCTTGATTACTTCAGATTCTAGGTCTAATTCTCTTTATCATCTATATGCTCCCATTAGGTGAGATTATTCGTCAGTATGGTCTACGCTTCCACTGCTATGCCGATGACACACAACTTTATATAAGTATTGATGCAACTGCAACATCTTCACCTGTTGCACTGACTGATAACATTCGGGAAATCAATCACTGGATGACAGATAATTTTGTACCACTTAATCCTGATAAAACAGAAATCTTATTAGTTGGTACCAAATCTGTCCTCTCTACCCTTCATGAGCTAAATATTGACATTGATGGGAACTTGATTGAACCCTCAGCATCTGTGCGTAATTTGGGTGTCATCTTTGATCAGCTCCTTACTTTTCAACCATACATTAGCTCAATAGTACAGACAGCTTTTCTTCATCTTCACAACTTTGCTCATCTGCATTCTTTCCTCAGTGTGAAAGATACTGAAACACTGACTCATGCGTTCATCATTACCCGTCTGGACTATTGCAATGTATTGTTTTATGGCCTCTCGACTAAATATATCAATAGATTACAGTATGTTCAGAATTCTGCTGCTTGTCTACTTACACACACTAAAAAATCTGCTCACATCACTCCTGTCCTTTATGATTTGCATTGGCTACCAGTCTTTTCAAGAATCAAATATAAAATTATTCTTCTCACCTTTAAAGACCTTCATGGTTTAGCCCCTCATTATCTGTCTGAGCTGCTGCTTTCTTACACTCCTGCTCATGCATTAAGATCATTGGATGCTAACTTACTCACTGTACCTAAATACAGGTTAGTAACTATGGGTGGCAGAGTTTTCAGTGTGATAGCCCCTAAAATTTGGAATGCTCTTCCTCTCAGCCTTCACCAGGTAAAATCTATTACTCATTTCAAAATCTTGTTTTTAAACACATCTTTTCAATGAGTATTATTCATTTTCTTGTATGTAATTTCTATTGTCTTGTTAATGTGTTTATTGAATTGTAAAGTGTCCTTGAATGAATGAAAGGTGCTACATAACTAAAACTTATTATTATTATTTCCAGGTTACTTTGGTTGGAACTCTTTATCTCCATTATAAACCCCAAGAGAAAGTTTGTTATTTTTACAAATTTATAAAATATGCTTCACTTAGAATGCAATTTCATGTGGCAAATTAACATGTACCATGATTTTGAATAAATAATTTGACATGAAAAATGCCAAACTTATCCTTCAAAGTTTCTCAGTCCTAGTTCTAGTCTTGGCCTAGTTACTACTTGCAGTTTACATTTTCTTGCCATCTCTGTTCTGGTTTAAACTGGATACTCTTATTTTCTTTGACATCCAAAACTTCCCAGGAGAGTTTGTACATTTCCCACAACTACTGCTGCCACAAAAAAACAGGAAAATTTGTTGTGCTGTTGCTCTGAGAGTCTTCTGTTGTGATGAGAAGCCATAGATTGTGAGTACTGGCCTGCAATGCCTAATGGTAAGTCTAACAGGGAAAGCTACCAAACCTCTTTGGATGAAGCCCTATAAACCTGCAGAATCCCGTATCTAAACAACTGAACAAAGTTATAAAAGTTTAAATCCAGATTGTCAGAAAGGATTACAGTAGGGATGAAATCAATACTAAGCCACCACATGAGACCAAACAAACAGCCAAAGAAAATCAAGCTTACAAAGCACAAGACAGATGTAAATGATGTCAAGTAATTCAAAAAAGAACAGGAAATCTAAGTCTTTAAAGTCTTTAAAAGTGGTAAGACTTACAATAACATCATACATTGACACATGCACATAGTAAATGAGATGCAATTGACCACTGACAACAATAAAATAAGATGATCAGTAGGAAAGTGTCATATCCCAGTCCATTCAGTACATATGTCCACAATTATGGAAAGCCAGTAACCTGGAAAAACCTACACAAACATTTGCTGAACATGAAAACTCCACATTGAAACTCACCGTATAAGGGGTTCAAACCAAGGATGCTGCAGGTGAAAAACAGAGAAGACAGTTCTAGTCACTGCATCATTCCTAATTTCATCCATATTGTGAAGTAAGCACACAAAAAGTCCTAAAAAAGGTTGGGGGTACTGAGGGCAATCACATTTAACTGAAATTGAAATAGACAAAAAGTTTGAAAATGAAAAGAGAGTGTGATGGTGATATCACTGCCTCTTGTGCACTTTGTTGATTCTTCAAATGAACACTACATCCTGTTCCTTCTTGTTTTTGAAGAGGATGACTTGGGGTGATGCAGAAGATGAGGCAGGATTTCAGGTGAGGTTATTTTTCTTCCGGTTCTTGGTCTTTGGCTCTAAGAGCAGAAGAGAAAAACATGTAAGTGATGGTGTCACACACAAAACTTTCTTTCACGGACATTCAAAATGTGTACTGGTAAGTGGCATACTATACTTACATGTTTGACAATTATATAGGATTTTCTTTGTGCCTTCTATGTAAATAATACTTCAGGTTCTCATCTATTTCCAGCAAATTTACCATGGAGACGATGAGATCATAGGACATTTAACCTTTATTATTATTATTAACTATATTATTCCCATACTAGGAAACACAAGGAACTCCGGCCTTCAACAAAAGGTGGTTCATGCGCTTCTTCTCCTGATTGCTATCACAGAATTCTTTGTCACGGTCAACGAGCAAAGAAACACAAAATGTACACTTGATTATGAATGCAGAAGAGGTATGTAGCATGTCCTGGAGGATTAGCATTAATGTGGGACCTTCTATAAACAGCTGCTTTCCTAATTGTGTCCAATCAACTGAAGTGATCACTAGTGGACTTCAAACAAGGCGTAGAAACATCTCAATGGTGAGCAACAGAACAGAATGCACCTGAGCCATATTTTAAAAGTCATAGCATAGGGTTTGAATACTTATGAGGTTTCAGTTTTTTATTTTTAATAAATTTGTAAAAATTCCTAAAATCCTGCCTTTGCTGTGTCATTCTGGGGTATTGAGTGTTGCTTGATGAGAGAGAGAAGAATCTAAACGATTTTAGCACAAGACTGCAATGTAGCAAAACGTCGAAAAGGTGAAGGGGTCTGAATACTTTCTGAAGGCCTAACTCATAAATGTCAATAATATTTCTCCCTACACACATGCTACTTACTGTATCTACTGTATTTAAAATTTGCACAATTTTTGTAATCTATTTCTCTTTTGCCAAGTGCAAATTCATTCCTGTGTGCATGGATTTACCCTACAAATAAATTTGCATTGCATGAGATAAAAACCAATACCTTGGCAGAGGAATGAGATTTTTGGATAGCACTTTATTTTACAGGCTGTCAGTTTCCCTGTTTTCTATTCATAACACCACACTGTTATCACAAATTGGATACATACTGGAAGTGTAAGCATTAGGCAACCATTAAAAATAATATTACTAAGGCTTTTTACTAGTTGTGTTAATAGTCTGCTAATGATCTGTTCAAGAATATATTTAAGAGTTAAATCATTCTAAAATGTTGCTGAAATATAATTATTTTTACTGGCTGAGTTATAGTGTCTATTACTTTATGAATAAATTCAAAGTATCCAGTATATAATAATAGGAGGTGTCTAACTGATCTTACATGCATAACAAAAGTGCAATTAGTAAAAAAAAACTAAAAAAATTGGAACATTCTGTAATTTTCATGTAATGTACTGCAGAAGCTTTATCTGCCGTTTTGGGAGTATTTCTTTTTTGTACCATTAACCTTCATTTGTTTTTAGCTTACTTTTTATCAGGTTTGCCCTTGAAAAAGAACTCAATACACTATAAAAAGCAGTGGGTTTTGCTTGGCCCCCCAGGCTATGGCTTGCTGAAGTAATACAGTGCTTTTCTGCATAGGCTGACGGACTTTGTTATTTTTATAAAGCCAACAAATAAGTCCCTCCTGGGATCTTCCTTTTCGTCACTTTTTTTTTCTGTGTTGTCACTATGTTATATTTACATTTAAAACCACTTCTATTTTATTCATTTTTGTTAAAGAATTGGATTTCTTTTCAGTTCTGAATACCAATAACTCATACATTAGACTGTCAAAATAAAACAGTTGATACTCATTCATTTCAAAAGAGAGGCTACATTTCTTTCATTCTGTCTAGTCCTAATGAACTCATACTGAAAAAGTTTGAATAATTTGTCAAAGATCTGACAGAATACTACCTGGAGAAAAAAAAAAGTGGGGAAAACAGCAAGAACAAACTAAAGTAAATCAAAACATTTCACACATTTTTATGAAAATATCAACTAATTTGATATATCAGACCCATTTACTATATACTTTATCAGTCTTATGGATAAAACCTGAGATCAGAGAGCAGACTCAGTTTCTCATCTTGATAAAAACCAGAAAAAAAAATGATTTCAAGTCTTAATTCCATCTATATATGGAACAAAAACTGATTATGCAGGTACATTTATTCAGTGGGAATAAGAAATACCACAGGGGCGGTGGCATCACCTCTGGTGTGAAGTAGATTGTGCTATGCAGGAGCTGTAGCTACAGTGTTTAGGTTTTAACCAGAGCACCCAAAGTAAGGTTTAAGTAGGAGGTAGAGGGTTGAGAGAAGAAAAAAGACAATCAGATTTCTCTTAGTGTTTCTAACTCAAGGATTATTGAGGGGCCTGGGGTTCTGTTCATTATACTTATGCAGTACTAACCCTTTATTTCTCAGGGACCTAGCCTTTTAAACCTTATGACAGAAGATAAGGTAGAAGGGTGTCCATGAACTGCTAGGCAGTAGTGCACCCAGATACCCAGGACCAATCTCCACAAGTTACCTCACATGTTTGTATAAAGGGCTGTACTCCAGCACAGGTGAATAATCCAACAGCAGGTGGCAGAAGCACAAGCTCAAAGCTGAAATAAACTGAATATGAATCCAGGCCTAAAATACTTTCCATGAAGACTTTTCTCCTGTCATTCAAAATTCTTAAAGTCCTCAGTAAAATTGAGCCAAGAGCAGTCTTTCATTTTAGTACTGGGTCAAGCACTCAAGAATACTTGTGTATTCAAGAAAGAAGCCAGGGAGCTCTTCTAGAAATGAAGGGCTGTAGGACTCTGAAACAAACTGTACTTAAACAGAAATCCTAAAGATAGCCTTTAACACTAGAGTTACCAAAAGCCTATGAAAAAAGTCATAAACCCAGCCCACCTTAAATCCGTTTGCACCTCTCTGTCAGGGTCTTTTGTGTTGTAAATGTGTTGATAAGCACAAGTAGCAAGCAGCCTGCTATCCCATCTCCCCACTGCCGCAGAAAGGACAAAAAGCTCTCCCAGCTCAAGCCTTCTTTATCTGTCAGTAAGACACCGGGAGCTGTATAGTGTAAATAATATATCGTTATTTGGAATACACACACATTTCATGTGTGTTCTGTGTCTACAAGATGCTGACGGAGAGGTGCAAACAGATTTAAGGTGGACCAGGTTTACGAATTTTTTCGTATCCTTTGGTAATTCTAGTGTTAAAGAGTACACAGGTGATGTTTCAGGATAACTCAGTCAGTAGCCCACTAAACAAATCTGATGGATTGAATAATCTACTCTTCTTTATCATTGTATTTATATTCTTATTTATCCATGTGTGTTTTCACTTTTGGGATTCTGCTTAATATCAAAAGAAAAAAACACAATACTGGGAAGATAATGTGGGGACTCTAAATTGAATTTGTATCAGCCTGGGAGTTTACTTGAATGTCTCCTGCAATGGACTGCCACTCCATGCAGGACTGGTTCTTCTTATGTGTTCGATGCTGTTGATGCAGCCTTTGATCACATATTGAAAGCAGATTTTGAAAGTAGATGAAAGGATAAATTGAACCAAATTGACTCTATAAACAGTGCGGGTTGACGCCCATTTCAAGTCTTAGATGGGGTTGACTAATGTCAACCCTCACTGGCCATAGTGGGTAATCAGTATTATTATTCTTCGACAAACCTGTGGGTCCCTCTCTGTGTCTGGATCGCACACCAATTAACTTTCAGAAAGGCTGCCACTCAGATGTCACCTAATGGATTGCCTGGCTCTGCCTTGAAATGTCTTTAAACATTGCCATATGCCATGGGGGCAAAACTGCCTCTGTAGCACTAAAGTTTGTTAATTTCTTGCTGGTATTCAATTAGATTAGATTAGATTAGATTAGATGTAATCAACTTTATTCACATGCGTACAGCAGCAGAAACATAAAAACAACGATACAGACTTACAGGACAAATAATATAGACCATCAGTCAATCAATATATAATGATAGATAGATAGATTAAACTTAACAAGTGCCCCGGGAGGCGCTTCTTAGCAAACTGTGGTGGAATGAGCCTGTGGCAGAAAGTGCTTCAAGGGAGCGTCTCCTGGAGGGGATGGAGGGGATTTATTTTGCGATGGCATCCAATTTTGACACCATCCTCTCTTCCACAAAAGCTTCCAGTGTGTCCATGGTTTGGCTTGTGATGGTGTAGTCTTTCCTGGTAAGTTCATTCAGGCATTGTGCTTCTTTTGAGCTCAGGTTTCTTCCCCAGGAGATCATAGCAGAGAACACCACACTGGCTACTATGGACTGATAGATCATTTGAAGTAGCTTGCTGCACACATCAAAAGACTTGAGTCTCCTTAGCAAGTGCAGTCTGCTCTCGCTCTTCTTGTACGGCTCAACTGTGTTGTCAGAGCAGTGCAGTTTATTGTTTATATGGACCCCTAGGCACTTACAACTCTGTTGGCTTTTGTTTCAATCCTGATTCCTTGGAGCAAGCACTCTGTACGTGTATTTTGATTTTCTGAATAATTCAATAACATGTGTCATAGATGCTCAATTTAGGACTTTTTCCTGTGTCAAAACTGGGACACTTTATTCACCAAGTTTTATGGCACAAGTATGATGTTATTTATTTTTCAATGAAGAAAAGGGAATTCACTTTGGAAATGACAGTGTTTAATCTTTTAAAAACTGTCTATTTATAAATTGCTTTTGCACAATAAAAGTGTTTTTTTTTGCACTAACCACCTATCTGTGTTATACTCCCTCATTACTGCTCTGGCCTCATGGTCCCATTTAATTCATGGGTGTTTTGCTGAGACCTTTTCAAGGTTGAGGACACTGTATCCTGACAGGTTTGTAATATTACAAGCATTTTACAAAAAATATTTTCATTCATTTCATAGGTTTTTGTGCCAGTTATTACACTTTTATTGTTAGCTTTGACAAAGATTAATTTGTTTAAAATCTTGTTTTCTCTGTTTACGCGAAGCTCTGAGTAGCATCAGATGATGCAGTCTCTCACAATGCTGGCATCACAGAGGATATGCTATAAATATTGTGGCAGTCACAGCATTTTCTTACCAATAATTTCAATTCAAGTAGGCTTTAGTGTTGAGTGTTTGGACTAGTTTTGGTTTTCAATTACCCTTTGGTTTTGCTTGTCTTTTTGGCTTTGATTTCCGCTTATCTTTGACCATATATTTGCCATATAAGTTTTTCATCTCATGGTCTTGCTATTACTCACAATAATCCCCAGAAAATACATGTGTTGTAAAATGGGAATTATATTAAGTTTAGTAATTCTAGTGAGTATCTACAGTTGCATTGTTGGTCAAGCTTGATGCTTCCAGTATGGCTGCCAAAAAAGTTAATCACATGGTACAAAGAACTGCTGGAAAGATAGATAGATAGATAGATAGATAGATAGATAGATAGATAGATAGATAGATAGATAGATAGATAGATAGATAGATCTTTATTTGTCCCTATGGGAAAATCTGGATTGTTACAGAAGCTCTTTGGGAAATTAAGAGCTTCAGTAAAAAGTCACGATGATGCATATGCTGCAGGACAGGATAGACATAATGTAATTTTTATGTCAGTTATCTGTAACTCCTATTGAAGAAAAAAAGAACAGTTTTCTTTCAGGAATATCTGCATTTTCCATACAATTTTAATTTAATATTAAGTAACACAGGAAGAACAAAGTTGAAGTGCTTCATTGTCAAGCTGCCAGAAGAAGGGCTGTTAGTGCACTGTGCTGATCATATCTTTCAGAAAGAGGGCATACAAATTTTCTACTGATGGAAGTTCAGAAGCTTTAAATAAACTTATAATCTACTCAGTCTGAGGTTTTAAGTACAAAGGTATGAAAAGATAAGTATGCATTGACTTTGATCAAACACAGATGGAGAAAACAGACTATCAAGAATATTGCTGTACTTTTATTTGACTGTGCTTTTGGGATTTGCACTTTACACTGAATATCAAGCCAAATGTTTTTTCAGTTGTAGTTCATGTTGAAAATAGCGATGTATGATTTTGGACTTGCTTCAGTTTCAACAAAATGTATTACTAGGGTGTTGTACCGTTGTTAGCCATTATGAATGTAGAGAAAAGCCAAGCAAAATGACACCTTTTATTGGCTAACTAGAAAGATTTACAATATGCAAGCTTTCGAGGCAACTCAGGCCCCTTCTTCAGGCAGGCATCTTGCCTGAAGAAGGGGCCTGAGTTGCCTCGAAAGCTTGCATATTGTAATCTTTCTAGTTAGCCAATAAAAGGTGTCATTTTGCTTGGCTTTTCTCAACAAAATGTATGAATGAAAATGTTTTTTTTGCCCTGAAGAATTTCGCCTATTTTATTACAAGGAAAAACTGAAAATAATTTAACACAAAACTGAATAAACTGCTATTACACAAAGCTAAAAATAACAAGATCACCCGTATTACTGATATATTCCATTCCATTTTTCCATTCCCCACTATGTGTGTTACTGTATGTGTTAGCCAGGACTCCCCCCGGTGTATGTTTCAACTAGCATAATGAAATGCCAATTTCTTAAAATGGGTGTACAATATTTATCTGTTTCAATCGGTGCATTTTATTATCTTTCTTCAACAGACATTCCTGCTCTCTGGTAGACTCTGGGAGATATTACACCTGGTCACGGACATCGGACACCTGTGTGTGTGTGTCTATATATGTGTGTGTTTGTGTGAGTGTATATAAAGTATATATATGTATATATATTGTCACACACGCGCACTTAGGGGGCAGCCAAAGGGTCCAAGTGAGCGTGAAATATCAAGAGATAAGGGGTTGGAACGGAGCACTAACTCTTTTTTTCCTCTTCCAAAAGACCAACAGAAGAATATTCAAATTTTCTCACCTCAGTCCCATGCAACAACATCACTTTCTGGATCCCAGTAATGGCACTTCTGGTCCCTTTCATGATGACGCCACTTCTGGTCCCTCATTGATGACATCACTTCCGGCTCTTCAAAGTGACGTCACTTACGACCCGCAGTGATGAAGTCATTTCAATTCAAGACCACTTCCTACCACCATTCCATGAAAGATCCGTGTAAAAATTGCTTGGTTTTCAAGTGTATTTTTTATTTTTAACCAGTGAACAGTCGTTTTTGGCTACTCTGACCACCAAACATTACACAGGGAATTCCCGCAACTCTTTTTTTGTTGTTTGTCTGTGATTATTTTCCACAATATATAAATATATACAGTATATATAGTCACACTTGGGTCACAGATTTGCACAGAAACACAGGAGATTGTAGAGACATGAACTTTATTCAAACACTTCAAACTAACATTTCTCTCATTTAAAAGGGGTGCGCATCAGGAACGGGACCCCCAACAGGAGCAGTGGATGTCTGGAGGAGAGAGAGACAAGCAATCAGCCAAAAAGGACAGGTGCTATTCAGGCATTTAATGCCACGCAAGAACCATATCATGCGACAGAGCAGCCGCACCAGTCCAGCAAGTAAGGGAGCAATGTGAAGGTAGACTGTCAGCATTTAAGAGGGGGTTTTTGAGGACCATCTGTGTCTTCTAGGCAGATGTTCTTACCGCTGCACCATCTAAGAATACATATCTATCAATTGACATTTGAGCTTGGGTTTGTAACTCATTGACAGCAACATGTAAATTGAATGTTTTCTTTTTTACTTTGGTTATATTCTTGAATAAAAGCGCATGTGTTTATTTGAAATTTAGACTAAAATCTTCACACATTATACACTTCACTTCATTATTAGTATAACATGGAAAACATTTCTGTTTTAGTTACATGTTCAGCATTTCTTGCCTCGCAGTTCCTTTCATTCTACACCTACCCATATCTTTATAGACACAGAACACACATGAAATGCATGTGTTCCAAATAACGATACGCTGTATTATTTACCCTATACAACTCCAGGCACCTCACACGCAGATAAGGAGTCTTGAGCTGGGAGAACTTTTTGCCCAGGTTGAGCTCCATTTTGGGGATAGGATAACAGGCTGCTTGTGCTGATCGACACAGTTACAAAACAAAAGACACTGATGGAGAGGTACGAAGGAATTGAAGCTGGCCTGGGTTTATGAGTTTTTTCATAGGCTTCAGGGATTCTAGTGGTAAAGCATTTTGAGCTACAGTCTTTGTAAGAAAATGTGCTATACAAATAAATGCTGTTGCTGTTATTATTGTCTAGTGGCCCATCTGGTGTTGATTTTTGCCTTAGGCTCCAGCTCTATGTCACCATCTATTGGAATAATAGAATATGGTTGTATGAGTTGTCATGGATTGGTTCTGCCTGTACTTAAAAAAATGGTTGAATGTTTTCTTTTATTTAGCTTTAAATTATGCCTCTATTTTAAAAACATAAACATATTATGGTCAAAAAAAAGGGTCACTGTACAGTATTTAATCATTACTTTACTGACGTTGTACTCCATTGTCAGCTTCTGTTCAGTGACAGGGAAAGGTCAACTTTTGATAAAACACAACCTGGACATGAAAGTTGTTTGTGGATTCTGAGCATTCACATTTCAGACACACTAGTGTAAAGATATATATAAATGTGATCAGAAATGACATTGTAAGTTTCCTATTTGGCACTTCTGGAACATGCACTAAATTCTTATTGTCTCCTTTAAGCAGTAATATATAATTTCTTGTATTTGGACAATCATAGCATCATCTGTACAATTAAGCTGCCTTTGTTCATCATTATAACAAAAAGTCATACTTTTATCTGGCTGCACCTCTCAGGCTGGCTGAAATCTGGCATATGTGCTTACAAGGCTAAAGAGTGTGTGAAGTATTTTCAGCAAAGTGACAGAGAGTTGAGGACATCATAAGAGTCACAGCACATTACATGTGACATCATGTCAGAAACTAAAATCTCAATATAGTAAGAGCTAAATATTTAATGTATTTATCATTTTTTATTTATAAAAACACTGTGTCTGCATTTTCATTCCATGGCACCTAGTAATTCTTCTCTCCTGTACTGCAGGTTGAGTTTGAAATAATGTTAATGGGTTCTACTAAATATGACCTTGAATTTACTGAAAGTTAAAACAGTAGAAGAGTCAGTGATGACTTTGTCATGTACCTATTAAAATAGGCACCATTCTTCTATCGTCGTCATTCTAAGATACCTTTATTTTATTTTATTTTTTTTTCGGCTGAATCCCTGCGTGCCTCTTTCTCTTTCACTATTTATAAAACTAACCTTGTGCTTGCCCTGTCTTAATATGTTACGTTGTGGTAAGCCTATGTTTAAGACATGACTAAAATAATTTACTACAGAATGCCGACAACAATTTCTGGAAGTAATAATAAAATAAACAATTGTAGCAATATGTTTTTAACAAAGGTCAATGGGGAAAAAAGGAAAATCACTTCACCCAAACTGAATGTACAACAACATATGCTCAAATAGGAAAAAATCAATAAAAGCCCAAAGAATTACATTAAAAAAGAGAGTAATTAATAAACACAATTAATTAAAAAGTCCAGTAAGGTGTGTTAGTGTTTTTTTAAGGTTTAAATATGCAAGTTGTTGAATGCAGTAAATATGCTTCATGAGAAGGCACAGATTCCACCCAGAAGGGACAAAGAAATAAACAATGTGTAGACAAACTACACTTGGCGGGTGATGGGAAAATTTTCCAAGAAATATAATGTCACCAATGGCTTTACATGGCTGCCACCAAGAGGCACTTTCTCATGGACATTATCCAGCTAAAGGACAAGTGTGCCCTGCTCTCTTACACAACCCGAAGAAATGTTAAAAGTGACAAGTACCAGAGGGGAAGGGCAGCTTGGAGCTGTGCAGGAAAGAAAATGAGCTGCAAATCCACACGTTAAATGGGCCATAGATTTAGATGGTGGAAGGTAACAGCTTCAGGAGAAGACAGATGGCTGAATTACCTGCATTGCTGTTTTTTTCTGTTTTTCTTTGCTTACTGTGAAATACACTTGACTAAAGATTGACAGTGAATGCTGCACTACAGGGGTCAGAATTTTGCTTTTACTTTATCTAGGACAGTGGTTCTCAATCTTGGTCCAAAGGAGCCCCTGTGACTGCAGATCTTTGTTCCAACCAACTTCTGTTTTTAATTGGACTGCTAGCCTAATGAAGTGATCGGTTATAACCCAGTTTCTGTGTTTTGGAGTCAATGTAAAAATTACGAAACTAAGTTTGGTCATTTTTTATTAAAATGTACTAAACAGTTATGTATTTAGCTTGGAAAAGATTCTGTAAGGTATCACTAACCTTACTGCATTTCATTTTGGGAAGCTTCATGAACACCTGGATACACTGAAACTGGAGTCCAACAGTCAGTTCCAATATTTAAGTGACATGGAAAAAAGTCACAGCATTTATTTCAAATTCCTTCTTTCCCATTGACATTGATGTGGTGTTTGCAAAATTAGAGATGGTCTGTGCAATGCCAAATGGAGGTGATATGGAAATAATTGATCTGCAGAATGACATTCAAAGTAAGATCAAGAGATGTAGACTTTCAGGAAATGGCGTGTAATAAGAAGTATCCTCTTGTTGTATCATGTGCTCTGAAGGTACAAGCCTAGTTTGGTTCAACAGATCTTTTGTGAGATGGTATTTTCTCAAAAGGAAATACTTCAATCAAAGTACTGCACCCATCTGACTAATGGATATTTAAAAGAATGTGTGGTAGAAATTTAACATCTTATTAAAGAAAGAAACATACTCTAACAGAACTAATCAGTTATCATGCAGGAGAAAAGCTGTTCATGGTATCTTTTAACACTACAATCCCTGAAGCCTACGAAAAAGGTTGCACTGCTGGGCCACCTTAAATTCATTCGCACCTCCTCATCAGCATCTTTTGTTTTACAAATGTGCCAATCAGCACAAGCAGCAAGCAGCATGCTCTCCCATCCTCCCCACTGAAGTTCTCTCAGCTCAAGTGTGTTTATCTGGGTGTGAGGTGCCTAGAATTGTATAGGGTAAATAATATAACGTTATTTGGCAAAAAATGTTGAACACTTGTTTTGTTATACCTTTTGTGAAAGTGTTCACTTGATATTTGGACTTCAGTCTTCACACATTATACACTTCACGTCAGCATTTTGTCAATTATAATTGCACAACAATTATAATTGCACAACAGTTTTTTTGAAACGTCTTGCTTCCTGAAACGTTTTTGCTGATTGTGACAGGTAGCTACTGGGTTTGGAGAAAAATAGTTCTGGTTTTACTACATCACGTAGGAACTCTGAGAAATAGACATTTATATGTTTACTGACAATAACGTATTTAGTCACGTTTATGTTTCGCATAAGCTATTAAAGTCAACAGAATTAAAAGTGTTTTGCTCCTGATTTTCTTTTGTATAAAATGTCTGGTGCATCACGTTGCAGTATCCAACAGTAGTCAGCAAGCATTGACGGATTCCAGTTGTCCTAGTATCGTTTTTCCATCATAGCAATGTCCTGGTGAAACCTTTCACCGTGTTCGTCACTGACAGCACCAAGATTTGCGGGGAAGAAGTCCAAGTGTGAGAGAGGAAATGAATCTTGAGTGACATGTTGCACTTCATTGTCTTGAAGGCTTTGAGAAGTTTGTCTACCAGCTGAATGTAGTTTGGGGCTCTGTAATTACCCAGAAAATTGTCATCAACATCTTTGAAGGCCTTTGAAGGCCAGATCTTCAAACCGCTTGTCAGTCATAACATGTCTGATCTGGGGGCCAACAAAAATGTCCTCTTTGGTCTTGGTGTCAATTATTCTTGGGAACATCTGTCTTAAATAACGAAAAATATAAATATCAAAAATATCTTTGCCGGGTCGACAAGCGATTCATGTGCCACATTTTTCTGTCCTGGATCTAACTTTTTATGGAGTGGCTAGTTCTGTTGAGAATAGTGCGACTCCTTTGCACGGCTGTCCCATTCACAGATGAAACAACAGAACTTTGTATAGCCGAGCTGCAGTCCTAGTAACAGAGCAGCAACTTTAAGATCTCCACAGATATTCCAGTTGTACCTGCTATACTGGACGTGCTTCAGCAACAGTTCCATATTCTCATAAGTTTCTTTCATGTCTGCTGCATAGCCAACAGGTACTGAAGGATAAACGTTGCCATTGTGTAGCAGAACAGCTTTTGGGCTTAACATTGATGAATCAATGAAGAGACACCACTCTTCCAGGTTGTGATCACAACCCAAGGCCAAGAACAATCATTCAATGTCACAACAGAAACAGAGACTGTCGACTTGTGCAAAAAATTTGGTTATATCATGATATCGGCCTCGAAACACAGAAATGTTTGTACCTGATGACAGCAAACACCATTCCTGCAGTCTCAAACCCAGCAGCTCGGCTTTTGGCTTTTGACAGACCCAAATCACTGACCAAATCGTTCAATTCGGACTGTGTTATCAGATGTGGATCGCCTGATGAGCATGGTTCAAAATCCAGGTCAATGTCACTGTCAGTACCCTGCATTGCAGTTTCTTCATCTGGTTCGTTTAAGGACCAATCCTCTGGTAGTTTCGGAAATGGAAGACTGTTGTCATGTGGCACGGGTCTCATTACTGAAGGCAGATTAGGATATTCAATTGACTTCTTGTTTTTGGCAGAGAAACCAGACACATTAGTCAAACAGAAGTACCAGTCCATCACATGGTCTTTCTGTTCTCGCCATATCATCAGAACAGCAAACGGCATCGTTTTTTGAGTTCCTCTGAGCCAGGCTCTCAGACTGACAGCAAATGTCGCACAGCAAATGTGAGGCTCCCATTCCTTGTTTTGATCACCAATTTTGCAGCTGAAATACAGATGATAAGCTTTCTTCACAAGAGCAGTCATCCAACGTCTCTGAGGTGCAAGTGTATATTCGCCACAGATATAGCAGAATGTATTGCGACTGTTACGACATTGACGAGACATATCGCCTGACACCAAAACGTCTATAGCATCAAGCTTACTTACTGTTATATTGCTACAGATACTATGCTTTACTATATGATACTATACATACACACTGACTATCTATATTAACCAAATGAGCAGGATCGGTGTATGCAAGCCACCTTTATAGCATGCTGACACAGCGTCAAGCTCGTTCAGACCTGCCCAGGATGTTAACTTCCACAGAACAGCTTCCAACCTGGCCTGACTCCAGGAGCGAAAATGTTTGGATACAAATATAAGAAAAAATCATGACAAAACTGAAGATTTCCCTGAAACGGTACGTGATGGTTAAATTGTGATGTGATATTCATGATCAGCATCCAAAAATCTATAAGAAACACCCAAAAGTGTTCAAGAAGCAAAAACTTTGTTGTGCAGTGTATTATAACATGAAAAACATTTCTATTTTAGTTTTGACAGTTTTTCCTGTCATCCTACATTTATCCACATAGTTGTAGACACAGAACACACATGAAATGTATGTATTTCAAATAATGATATATTATTTACCCTGTAAAGTGCATGCTCCCGAACCTAACCTGATACAACTTCAGTCACTTCACACCCAGATAAACAGACTTGAGCTGGGAGAACTTCAGCCTGCATCAGTGGGGCAGATGGGATAGCAGGCTGCTTGCTGCTTGTGCTGCTTGATACATTTGCAAAACAAAGATCCTGATGAAGAGGTGCGAAGGAATTTAAGTTGGGCCGGTATTACAATTTTTTTCGTAGGCTGCATTATATTATATTCTGGTTCTTCTTATGCCTTTGAGTTGATCCACCACCCTTGAAATTTCTGTTCATATAACAACTGTCCATTACTGGTTGTTTTACAGGACTTCTCCTGATTTCTTATCATCTATTAGTCATCTTTCAGTACATGTTGTTCACTTGACCTTTATCTGGTTTCCTGATATGCCTGCAAAGGTTTCCAATATTTATTAACCCTTTATGCTATTTCTTTAACACTAGAATTACCAGAGCCTACAAAAAAAACTCTTAGATCCGTCCCACCTTAAATCGCTTTGCACCTCTCCATCAGCGTCTTTTGTCCTGTAAATGTGTCGATAAGCAGCAAGCAGCCTGCTTAGAGCTTCCCATGTACATATACAAAGTACAGCGATGGGAAAAGTGCGACGTGCATTCCTGCTCCGATGTAGAACTGTCGTCATCATCTGAGTTCACCTCTGTTATAGCATGTCTTTATGTGAAATCAACATTGTCAGATGGGGGGAGGGGGGTGGGTGTGATCGTGAATGCGACTGAGAGAATAAAAATGGATTAAAAAAAAAAAAAACAAAGCTAACCTTTACAAGTATCATAAATTACACCGGCTGTTACAGACTGGAATCAAATGTATGTCTTTATTCTAAAATAGTAAGAATACGTGCAGCTCACTTCTCAAAACGGACTCGTCCGGGATCGAACCCGTGAAGTTTAGATTACCAGTCAACAGCTGGTACCGTTGCACCACCGAAGCGATCGTAGCAAATGTGTGTCAATGTTCCACTCTAACGCGGGTTGTTTTTCTGCAGTTATATTCTTGAATAGAGGCACACTTGTTCTGTTATATTTGTACCTTTTGTGAAAGTGTTTATTTGATATTTGGAATTTAGGCTTAGCACGTTATACACTTCATGTCTACATTCTGTCAATTATTACTAAAACATGAAAAACGTTTCTGTTTTAACGATGTGTTTACTATACATAGATTGTGGTAGACATGGAACACACATGAAATGCATGTGTTCCAAATAACGATATAGTATTTATAAAAGGTGTCATTTTGCTTGACTTCTCTCTCTATACAACTCTAAGCAACTGACACGCAGGTAAACAGACTTGAGCTGAGAAAACTGTGCGGCGGTGGGGGATGTGATAGCAGGCTGCTTGCTGTTTATCGACACATTTACAGGACAAAAGACGCTGATAGAGAGGTGCGAAGCGATTTAAGGTGGACGGATCTACTAGTTTTTTCGTAGGCTCTGGTAATTCTAGTGTTAAGATGAATGCTATGCTACCCTCAAATTATTCTTCCACAACTGTGTTAGGCTGGCTAAATCAAACTATATACCACATTAGAAGGTGCTTCCTAAAAGGTGTCACATTTATTGGTCTAGGTTAGTAATGCCTTCCATATACTTACATATATATATATATATATATATATATATATATATATATATATATATATATATACACATATACATTTTTTTGAATGATAATAACAGGATAGGGTGGCACGGTGGTGCAGTGGTATTGCTGCTGCCTTGCAGTAAGTACACTACAGTTTGCATCCTGGGTCTTTCTTGCGTGGAGTTTGCATGTTCTACCCGTGTCTGTGAGTTTCTTCCAGGTGCTCTGGTTTCCTCCTGCAGTCCAAAGACACATGAGTTAGGTGAACTGGCGATCCTAATTTGGCCCTGGTGTGTGGTTGGTGTGTGTGTGAGTGTGTGTTTGTGTGTGTGTGTGTGTGCGTGTGTGTGTGTGGTAGGGCTGTGTGTGTGTGTGTTCACTCTAAAATGGACTGGCACCTTGTTCTATGGTTTGTTCCTGCCTTGTACCCTATGCCGGCTGGGATAGGCTCCAGCAACCCCCCCCCCACCAACCCTGTTCAGGACTAAACATGTTAGAAAATGAATGACAGTCTGACAACTGGATATGCTGAGATATTTATATATATCTTCATAATGAAATGAAATATACTGGAACAAGTTGTTATTATTGTGTTTTCTTTTTACATAACACCGTGTCTGGTTGTGACACTGTCAAGGGTCTGTATGTGTGCCACAAAAGACATCTCTCTGTCGCACCATCACTACCAGCTTGCACTGTTGAGACATGAGTTTAAATAGATTGTACATCAACGGATTAGCAGTTAGTTGAGTGGTAAGGGCATGTGAACCAAATAAAGTCCACTCAATCTGCACACCCAATGATATCTTTGGCTGATTCTAGTCCACAGAAAAAGTGTGGTGTGCCACTCTGTAGAACTCTGGTAAAAAAGACTTTGGTACAAATGTACATTGGAATGAATTGATAGAACAAGAAGTATGCTAAGATTAAAAAATGTATTATTTATTAACAAAGCCTGCAATCCAAAAGTGTTTCCAAGAAACACACACAGAAGAAATTATGCAATGCTCAAGCAATGTCACCATGTGACATTTTACTTCTCCTTCTGTCATATATAAAGTTTTACTTAGCTACAGATCCAGTTGGAAGGGTTCAAGGACAAATAGCAGTTAAAGAGAAGGGATAGTAGTAGATGGTCTAAGGGCAGATCCCTGGCCAAACTTTGACATAAATGAAGAGCTGTGGCAGAATGGCCATATCAATCACATGATTACTTTATTATAAGATAGCAACCTACATCCTATTGAAGATTTTCTGAAGTGAAAATGGTCAAAAAAGCCATTTTGGCAAAGGAAAAAAACCTAACCCTACTAGAAACAAGCAAACAAAAGATGCCATTTAATTTATTTTGTATTTCTTGTACTTTGCATAACTCCTTTGTGTTCTAACCTAATTTTCTGTGTACATGATTCATTTTAGCCTTTATACTCTATGCTGGTTGTACAGTAATTTATCTTGGTCAGTGGAGATACAGGGTCATTGTATTGTGATATGTTTAAGTGGGTTTAGAAAAAAAAGTCCACATACAATATAATACATATTTTTTTAAGTTTATTCAAGCACTAATTACATTTTTTAGTACAAAATTTAATGTGTAAGCATCCACTGATTTACTGAACCCAATCAATCTGAGTCGTAGCAATGTGTGGGATAGAAAGATGCCGCTCCTTTGCTCACACACACACATCCATGCTAAATCTTGACCAACAGAGTTGGAATGCGAAATGAAACAACTACATGCAAACCCCCCACAGGTCATGACCTGGTCTCAGAGCTGAACCTAGGCCTCTGAAACTATGAGGCAGCAGAGGTAACACTGCAACAAAGGCATGTACAGTGTATATTGGGAAAAAGAATAAACTTAATTATCTTCCCCTCTCAAACACTTGTCTGTGACTTTATCTGTTATAACCGACTGTGGAACCCCCAGGGATATATTTTCTCCAGGAACACTAACTAACACTAAGGGTTAGTTAGTTATGCACAGCCGTGAGTGGCAGCCTTTCCAGCAGCTCCGTGTAGGACTTTATCTTCTTTATCTTTTTACCTTTTTCTCTGTCTTTCTGATCACTCCTACCACTTTCTTTTATGTGAACTCGTTTCCAGTTACTACTTGGACATGGATTTTTACACACCAAGACTCGTCTATTCAGGTAGTCAACTTCTAGCACTGAGAACAAAGGCCCGTGCTGGTGTGGTTCCCTATTTACCTGACGAGGTAAGAAGGCCGTATCGTGGCAGCAGAGCTGGCGCTAAACTAAAGGCTAAGCGGCTAGCGAGGAAGTGGCGATACAAGCCTTCGGTGCCTTCTGTAATCCTGGGAAATGTGAACTCACTACCAAATAAGATCGATGAACTGGCTGCGCTGGTGAAAAATGTCAGGAACTACAGAGAATGCAGTTTGTTGTGTTTTTGTGAAACGTGGCTAACAACTAGCATCCCAGATGCTAACATGGAGCTACCCAGGTTTAGCACAGTTAGAGCGGACAGAGACACAAATACCTGCGGGAAGCGGAAAGGAGGAGGACTCGCTCTCTATGTGAACACAAGGTGGTGCAACCCTGGACATGTAAACGTCAAAATCGCCACTTGCTGCCGGGTCATCGAACTGTTGGCCTTAAGTCTGCGTCCCTATTATTTGCCCAGAGTTTGGACACGTCATTGTTGTTATTGTTATACATCCCTCCTTGGGCGGACGTGGACATAGCAAGTGACATCATCCACTCTGCTGTTGCTAAACTGCAAACACAGCACCCCAAGGCGCTTGTGCTAATCTCTGGAGATTTTAACTATGCGACGCTGGACAAAACATTACCTGTCTTCTCCCAGTATGTGGATTGTAACACCCTCTCCTTCGTGGCTTTGATTATTGCTGCGAAGTCAGCCTTGAGATTCTCCGACTGTTGGTGCCTCACGTTGTTTACCCTGGCGTGTAATACAATAGATCCCACTGCCCTGTTCTTGTGCTTCTCGTAGACTTTCGGCACACATCGCATAACATCTTGGATACGAGCACCGGGAAAACAAGAAACAAAAGACAGAGATGGGAGTAGATTCATACCTGGTGGCATGGATCGTGGACTTTCTTACAGACAGACCTCAGTATGTGCGTCTCGGGAACTGCAGGTCTGACATTGTGGTCAGCAGCACAGGAGCACCACAGGGGACTGTGCTTTCTCCAGTCCTGTTCAGCCTATATACATCCAATACAACTCGGAGTCCTGCCACGTGCAAAAGTTCAATAACAACACTCTGCTATCGTGGGCTGCTTCAGGAGTGGGGAGGAGGAGGAGTATAGGAACCTAATCAAGGACTTTGTTAAATGGTGCGACTCCAACCACCTACAAATAAACACCAGAAAACCAAAGAGCTGGTGGTGGATTTTAGGAGGCCCAGGGTCCTCATGGACTCCGTGATCATCAGAGGTGACTGTGTGCAGAGGGTGCAGGCCTATAAATACCTGGGAGTGCAGCTAGATGATAAACTGGACTGGACTGCCAATACTGATGCTCTGTGCAAGAGAGGACATAGCCGACTATTCTGCAATAAGATGCTGTAGATGTTCTGTCAGACGGTTGTGGCGAGCACCCTCTTCTACGTGGTGGTGTGCTAGGGAGGCAGCATAAAGAAGAGGGACGCCTCACGCCTGGACAATCTGGTGAGGAAAGCAGGCTCTATTGTAGGCACGGAGCTGGACAGTTTGACATCTGTGGCAGAGCGACGGGCGCTGAGCAGGCTCCTGTCAATCATGGAGAATCCACTGCATCCACTAAACAGTGTCATCTCCAGACCAAGGAGCAGCTTCAGCGACAGACTGCTGTCACTGTCCTGCTCCACTGACAGAATGAGGAGATCATTCCTCCCCCACACTATGCGACTCTTCAATTCCACCAGAGGGGTAAACGGTAACATTATACAATGTTATTGACTATGTTATACCTGCCTCGCACTCTCCACCTTGCACTTTTTAACTTGCACTGTGTTTTTATCACTCTTTAATTAATATTGTTTTTATGACCGGGAAGCAAGACATGCTAGAATCGAAATCCAGGAAATCAAGCTGCTCAAATCACCAAAACCAAAACAAATCACAAGAACCAAAGTCAAAGCTGAAGGGTCATTGACAGAAAAAGTAGTAAATAACAGAATAAAGAGAAAGTCTTTTCAGGGTTTATCCGTCAGCCTCAGATAAAAAAAACACCATCTAAATTAACACAGCAATTGACCCTTTTGCATAATAACAGGTTTCACGAAATATGCTGAGGTCATTCAGTGTGAGATGCCTGCTGCTGTGGTATTGAGTGCCATCTTTTATGTTGTGGTGTGTTGGGGCAGCAGAATTACAGCCAAGGATACTAACAGACTGAACAAGATCATCAGAAAGGCCAGTTCAGTCCTCGGGGTGAAACTGGACATTGTGGAAGTGATAGTAGAGAGGAGTATACTGGCAAAGGGGTCATTAATTATAAAGATTCCCTCCTATCTGCTGCACAAATTGCTGGAAAGCCAAACTGAGTGCAATGAGCAGAAGACTGCTCCTTCCTGCTTTAGGAGAGAACACTTTCGCAGGTCTTTTCTTCCTGCTGGTATCACACTATACACCTCTGGGCTTTAATTCATGTATGGGACATCAGACTCTGTAATCATTGGTACTTTATCCATCACTAGACACTTTATCTGTGGTTACCAGTCATCCTATATGTCACATTTATTTGCACATATTAAAATACTGTGATAATGCACTATATTTATTACTGTGGATTGGTAATACACCACAATTTTTGGTATTTTATGGTTTTGTTTATCTTATGTTTCATCTTCGATATTTTATTAGATGTTCCAGTTATTGAATCTATATGTACTTGTTTTAATTTTGATGTGAGCTGCTGGAACACCTAAATTTCCCTTTGGGACTAACAAAGTCTTATCTTATCTTATCTTATTGTTTCTTACCTTGTCTTCTCTTGGTAGCCAGACCTGCATCATAACGACAGGAATGCCCAAAATGGTGGTTTCCATTGATAGGAAAAAATGGCAACAGAAATGGCACAAAATAATATTTTACTTCCAAAATTACACTTCAGGATCTTAAAATAAATGTGAGGCATGGATTCCTCATCCTTCAATCTCCATATTTAATGTTTAAGGGGTATAAATATCCCAAATGGAAGTTATAAAACATTGCATACATAACAGAATCACAACAGTAATGTACCAATTATGCTAATTAATTTCAAATCAATGTTTTTTGCTGTGTGTTTGTATTGTTATGCATGTAGATTTTGTAATTTGTATTATAATAGTAAGCTTGTTAAAGTGCTCTGGGTCTGTACCCAGTAAACAACACTATGCTGAAATGAATTGAATGGAATTTTATAAGAATTTTATATAAAGTAATAAGAAAAAGTTTTTGAACACTTTGACCAGAAGCCAACAAACTCATCAAACTACAAAGCACAAGACAGGAATCAGAAGGCAAGAAATAAAAACAACAAAATCAAATATCAAGAGATCAAAAATAAATTGCAATGAAAAAATGCACTAAAAGGGTTTGGGAATCCTGACATCAGATGCCATGACATCATTTTGTACGACCCACTACCACCAATTCAGACATTATCAGCACCGTGTCTCCCATGGGATGTTCCAATGGATACAGGAGACGTGAATACCACAAAACAGCAACTCTCGTTTGACTCCATAAAAGTGTTGCAGTAAACATAAATGACTATCATAATATTGTAATATTAGTAATAAACACAGGAGTAAATCGTTGACAGAGTGGTCCAAAAAGGGTCCTGTTTTTGACTGTTAATGCAAGAAATAGAAATGAAATAAAACAGTTGTGTAAAGAGTAAATGAGCAGAAGATATTCTAAATGCTCTGTAAGTCTGATCGGCAGCTACAGGAAGCTTTGATTGAGGTTATTGTTACTAAAGAGGTTAATGCCAGGTATTAAATGTTAGGGTTCATATATATTCTATATACCTGTGCTATTTTTATGTAAGCAATCCATTCAACAAACAATATACAGTTGTGTATGTGATATTTGTGAAATCAGACTGGTTTTATCGATTACTAGTTGCCTGGTGTATCCCGAGTACAAATAAATGGGGAAAAACTGTATTTTGAAAATTCAGCATGGTTAAACACAACCAATGATAGAACGGATAGATGTGCCCTTAGACAAAAGTTGTAACCTAATAAGACAATGAAGTTAGTTGAGAAGAAAACATTTTACCGACCTGTAGTCTTTGTCCACTTCAAAACTATATGCATGCTGAAGGCTTCGTCTCATCAGCCCCAGCACACTCTTGCTGCCTGATAGGAACTGTAGTTTCTACATTGGCACAAATGTGTCTGTTGCCCTCATCCTATTAAAACCCTACAACAACAACAACAGTAACTTTTATTTCTATTGCATGTCTTTATACAAAGAAAAACATAAAAATAAGATTAGGCAATTCTAAGTAACAAAGAATAAAGTAAGGTCTGATGACCAGGAGGACAGAAAAAAACAAAAAAAAAACTCCAGGGACTGGAGAAAAAAAAAGCAAAATCTGCAGGAGTTCCGAGGCCATGAGACCACCCAGTTCCCACTGGGCAAACAATAGGAACGATATGATATATAGGTAATGTTTTAAGTTGGACTAGTGATTTTTGGGTAGCTCCCCCCTCCCATAACCCTAATCCCCAATATGATATTTAGCCAATGGCAACACATATACAATATTTCATGAAAAATGATTCAGCTATTTTTGTGCGATTGGCAAACAAGCAAACAGACATTCAAATAGCTTACAATTTTGTTTATATAGATTAAAGATTGGGTCACGTTTCAGGAGCCATTATAGCAGAGATCCAGAAAACTCCATTAGATTCACAAATATAAAGGCATTTGCATAACAAGCCAAATTGGGTAGCATTACTCCCACGCAGCACTTAGGCAATGTATAAGTTCTGAGTTGGAGCACCTCATATAGAAATCTTACATACAGTATGTTTTTACTCAGTCTCCCTTTTTTATTTGTAGTATCAGCATTGCTAAAAGTTATGTTTCTCCCATGCAGCCTTGTATGGACCTTGAAATTTTCTTCTTTGTGACTATAGCTACCAAGATAAGTCCTGAATCCTCTGTGACACTGCAATGGATTAATTGGCTCTTAAAACTGAACCGATATTTTTATATACAGAATACGGTGTGATGGAGAACCTGTCTCTGGCAGTAAAGGCAGGACAGATGGATGTGGTGAGCAAATTATTTTCCATTTATTACTAAGCTGCAGGCTTACAGATAAAACAAAAGAATCTAATGCGAGGTGTCATTGCATTCTACAAATGGGCCCTTTTAAACCATATATTAGACAATATGTTCAGAGTATCTGAGATGACATCTTTCCCTTGACATTAAGGATTCCTGGATGGCCTTTTACTCTCACTGTGACTTATTTTTTCTATAAACTTTATTTATTTTTTTATCTACTACACTTCTGTACTCATCTTTATTTCTTTTAAAACTTTATTTCTTCCACATGTACCTCCTAGAATTTAGTTGAGCTGAGCCTGATCTGAATTCCCTTATTAAAAATTGCATTTTGTGATTACGGGCCCTGTGATGTTTTAAATACACTTTTCTTTTATATACAAACAGAATTCTAGGCAATCATTTTTCCACAAGGAAATCCATTTCAGTCCATTCAAAAAAATGCATAGACGTTCAGGGAGTGAATTTAAAATGTAATCTGAATAATAACAGAGGGCAATGCGGATAAAGACACTGACACTCCTCAGTAAAGGAACTACAGTGCCGCACCTGAGATAATAATGTAATATCATCAGCTGCACACTGTGGCCTTAACAGAAAAATCGTGATTTGATTTGTGTTTGGAAATGAATAAATCAGGTATCCAATCATAGAAAATCCTGTCAAATAAAGAGTTATAGTATCATTCCCAATAAATATAAATATATTACATAAACACAAAAAAGGCCACCATATAGAAATAATCACACTTTTAACTAAAGTACATAACAATCAAAAGAAAAGCAGGGGCCAAAAATACAAAATAAAATAAAAAAACAATAATGTGGCCAGTCAATAACTTTTTCCATATTTACAACCTATGTACAGCATAAAATACCAAATTACCTGTACGATAAAATACCACTACTTTGTTTGAAAATTTTGAACTTTTAAAGCTCCATGCTCAAACATTCTGTTCATGCCAAATTCAGAGAACCTTTGAGCAGAGGATTGGCTGTCCTTGGTGCCGGCATCAAAAACTTAATTTTAAACTTAAAGCTCATAATAAAATGAAAAGCAGTACTCGGCATTCAAAATGGGAAGAAAGCAAATATTTATGTTTTTTTAAATGTTGGCCCCTTTTGTCATTGCTGACCTTAAGTCAAGTTGTCCCATGTGTCACTTACATTGCCTCTATCAATCTGTCTGATTTCATGAGTCAAGAATTTGTTCGTTTTGTGTATGACTGGATTACAGGATTGAAAGCATGAATGCTGCTTTTTTATAGTTTTATTTTTACATTACGATAATAATAAAACCAAAATTTAAAGTTAAGTGCGAACCCATTTAAGAGTTATATAAAATTTAAGTGGCTTTAAAAAATTGTAAGAATTATTTTCCTTTTAAAGGTTTTGAATATCTCAGTACTGCACACTAGTAACTAATATTGGCATTGATTTTCCTTATTTTTCACATACCGTATTGTGTATGTATTGTGGTGGGCGGCCGGGACACCCCTTCTACATATGTTCTGGGGGAGCAACCATGGGTGTCTCAGTACCTCCCCTGGGACGCTTGGTGGTAGCCTCCCTGGCTGACGATGGTGCTTCAGATTCCCGCAGGGCTCCATGGGAGATGGAGTTCTCCACAGCCCTGTTGCGATCTGGGGGTGCTGCATGGGTCCCTGAGCCGGCCTGGACAACTCTACAGCCCCGCCCGGAAGTACAATCAGAAACAGGTGATCAAGCACCTGGAGCACTTCCGGGTGGGCTATAAAAAGGGCCTGCAACCACCACTCAGGTGCCAGAATCGGGAGGAAGAAGATGAGGTTGCCAGGGAGGAGTGGTGGTGCCAAACGGGAGTGCTGTGGTTTATTTGAATTGCTTATTTGGACTGTGTTGTGTCTGTGGGGTTCATGGGGAAGATGTGCCCCACAGGTGAAGAAAAATAAAAGTCATTTGTGTATTTACACGTGCTTCTGTCTGAGTTTGTGCCGGGTCGGGCGCTATACAGCGTCCAGTCTCACAGTATTAATTGTCACTTTATAAAATTTTGTTAATTTCTGGAATGTTATCAAAGTGTCAGTTACAGGTCAATGTCTGCTAAAGGTCTCTTCATTTTGCACCCCGCTTGTTGTTTACAGAAGTGTGCAGGATGAGCGAAACATCCATGGTTTGCTTAACATCAAAATTTACTGAAAAACTCAGTAAAATGTATAGCTGGGATAACCAGAACCTGTAAGAAATTTATACATTTGTATTGTTTTGTTTGTATTGTCTTAATGCCTATTTTGTGTGTTTTATTGATTTTAAGCTGATCTTTTTCATTTTATCACTTTTTTTTAAACTCATATTATTTATTTGCTACCTGCGTGTGGTTTTCAAGACAAAAAACAACCCAAAGACTCCCTAGCAATTTTACTATATTAGTGAATTTGCAGAGGCATCAGCTAAGTAGGCCAGGACAGGTTGTATCTTACCTGAGAGGGACGTGTAGTCGAGTGCAGCTGTGGCACAAATTGAGCGGGACAGGCAGGAACCTCTCTCAGGCCAACGTATGGTAGCTCGTTCTGTGAACGTACAACATACTTGTGCTGAGTTTGTCTGCTTGGGTTGAATGAGAAGTGAGGTGCATGCATGTGCCATCTCATCAAGTGCAAGTCACACTTGTATAAGCTTCTCTATCTTCCGTAGAATTCACACTGAATTCCGTGGCTGTGGTTGAGCGTAGAGCTGCTGTTTGGCATCCGTTTTCTAGCAAAGCATGCTGTGTCCTTTCCTTTTGTCTCCCAGTCACTGCTTAAATGATAGGTTTTGAATGTTTTTAGTCAAAATGATTTCTTTACAATCATGGCACTGTATATATTACTTACACATAAAATTGTGTTCTAGAGTGATGCATTTTTTTATAAATTTTAAAAAATAACTTGCAGCTTACAATGGAACTTAAGGATATAGAAGTCCATAGGTGATTGAAAAAGCACTAAACCTTACCAAATATGTTCACTTTGAAGCAGCAAAAGTTTCAGTTTTAGAAAACGTGACTCTTCATATTAGTGCTGCTGCCTCGCAGTTGGGAGACCTGGGGACCTGGGTTCGCTTCCCGGGTCCTCCCTGCGTGGAGTTTGCATGTTCTCCCCGTGTCTGTGTGGGTTTCCTCCGGGCACTCCGGTTTCCTCCCACAGTCCAAAGACATGCAGGTTAGGTGGATTGGCGATTCTAAATTGGCCCCAGTGTGTGCTTGGTGTGTGGGTGTGTTTGTGTGTGTCCTGCGGTGGGTTGGCACCCTGCCCAGGATTGTTTCCTGCCTTGTGCCCTGTGTTGGCTGGGATTGGCTCCAGCAGACCCCCGTGACCCTGTGTTTGGATTCAGCGGGTTGGAAAATGGATGGATGGATGGACTCTTAATATTTATGAAGCATTGTTGCGATAACAAAAGGATACTAGAAATAATTATTTTATCACAGATTTTTAGAATTAATTTCTTTGGGGTAAGAATACATTTCCTGATTGAATGTCTGCTCACAGTCTCTGTCAGGGGTGGAGATATTACAACTGAAAGCAGTCTAATGCCAAGCTACAGTCTGCTTACAATCCTATTTATACTTCTGCAAATTACGTTTTTGTAGCGGTTCTGTTCTGCCATGGCCTGTAAAAACAGACAGATGCGCATTCAAATAATGTAATAACAAATTTGTGCTGCTAAAGTGGTCCGTGTGTAGGTATATGTGTGTGTTCTCCCTGCTATGGAATAGCATCCCATCCAGGAATCAGTCCTGCCTTGTGTGTGATGGTTGCTGGCATAGGCTCCAGCTGCCCTGCATGCCTGCTTGAATAAGTGGGTTGGGAAGAAGTATGGATGGATGAATGGAAGCCTGTCTGTTCGGTTCTTGTCTACTGATTACATACTACATGCCTGCATAATATTTTCTTTCATTGACACCCACACATGGATTATCAGTCTAGTGGCAGTAGGCAAATTTTACAACATAAAGAAATATATAAGGAAAATAATAAAAGTAATCATGTGTGCCTTTTTCAGTGATTATTGTCTAGTTGTCTACAGAACAGATAGAGCAATACACATCTGTGCATAAACATTCAACAGTGTCAATAACGGATGCTTGTCAGTGGCTTTTCAAGATGACTCCATGCGGAGGAAGATGAAGAGGATAAACAGCAAACTGAAATAAATGTCTGAATCTCACAACAAAGGTTTACTTTTTGCTTTTTTGTCTTCTTAGAACAACATGGATACGCTGTTTTATAATATGTGTGTAATCTCAAGATTTGAAAAAATATTTTAAAACATATTTTGCTTGAAAAATGTGTGTATACTGTATATTTAAAAGTTTTCCATTCATCTGTGTACTTGTGTACTCTTAAGTATTAAGCTGCAAGAACAGACAAGGTATTTTTTTTAAATAAAAATTCATAAAAAAAACGCATCATTTTAGAACACAAATTTATGTGGCAAAGTAATATATACTTTGATTGTGAAGAAATATGACTTGAAAAATACCAAACTCTAAGGCTAGATGACCAAGTGGCACTTTTAGCTATTAGCTAAACATTCACTTCATGCCTTTTTAAAAATTGGTAACACAACAGTAATTTCCTATGCATATTAACTAAGAAAAATCTTCTTCATCTAGCTCCTTAAGCTTTTTCCACTGAATCACATTAACCTCTAATGCCTTGTTATTAGGGACCTAACATAACCACACTGGCCTCAGTCACAGAAGTAGACACCACACCATTTGATGCTTCTAGCTCTGCCTGAGTAAATTATGTTTACTTTCTTCAAAGTGCTTCTTTAAGAACATGTAAGTTAATGCAGCATCTCTCATTTCATAGCTGTTGGATGGTTTGTGAGAACATCTTTAATAGTGCCTAAAATTTAATTCCATAGATTCTCCATACTGCTTTCATGACACAATGCTTGCAGCAACATATCTCTGACAATCCCCGGTGCACATAGAACCTCTATATAAACAAAGCTCAATAGCACATGCCTATTTTCAAGTTCAAGTTTACTTTTAAATTTTTAAAGATATGCTTCTTTATATCCCCCTGTGACCCAGAATTGGATTAAGCAGGTTTGAGAATGTTATGTTGTGTTATGTCATTTCTTTATATTTTTGATGCAGATGCTGAAGGCCAGTTGAACAAGATGCTCTGAATTATTAATCTGTTTGACCTAATTTTCAAGTATGTTTGGGCAGGCTGACTGCATTTTTGTCAACAGTTGTTTAAAATATGTATTTCTCTAGACTTTGATATAATTATTTGTTTTAATATTTGCTTTATCAGATAATAGGTTTTGTTTATTCCTGTCGTTCATATGCATTGTGGCATTTTTCACATCTTTAAATAAAACAAATGTTTTTAGGTTTTCTTTATCACAAGAGTGCCAATGTATTATACAGAGTTAAGCTTGATTTTTATAGACTGTGGAATTTCAACACATACTATAAAAGGATTGTTGATGTAATGGTTCTTGGTGTGGTCATAGTCTGTGAAGAGTTTACTCAGTCTCTTAAGGTTTCTAAGCACGCTGCTTTCTTCACACATTTTAATGATGTGCATACTAGATTAATTGTCAGTGATAAACTGGGAAGGTACAATAATTGTAAAAGCAAGTGTATTTGTTTGTATCTTATAATAGACTAATGTCTTGCCATTAGTTTGTTATTGGCTACTTAACGATTCTGTAAAGAAAGACCCTCAAAATCAAAAAAGTGGCTTCAGATAATTAATAGCAAAGACAAGTGTGACATCCTATTCAGGAACAGAATGAACAAATGTGCCTTACAAATGCTTGAATAAAGTTTTTTGTTGACATGAGTCCATAGTAACAGTAAGATGTCAGTGGCACAGCCCTCCACTACATCAATAAACTAGAATTACTGTTAAAAGACATATTTGGTATTATGCAAGTCAAAGTTATTTATTCATGACCTTTATATATATTAATTTGCCACTAAAGGTGTGTTCTAAAGGGAACCATTTTTGATAAATTAAAGTACTAGGGTGTTGTACCGTGTTAGCCATTATGAATGTAGAGCACAGGTGTCAAACTCTGGCCCGCGGGCCAAATTTGGCCCGCCGTGTAATTTCATTTGGCCCGTGGGGCAATATCAAATTAACATTAGAGCTGGCCCACCGGTATTATACAGCGGCGGTGTTGCTGTAACACCGCATTCACTGCGAATACTACAAATCCCATAATGCTCTGCGGTTGTTTTGGCGCGCCAGCTTTGTGTCAGTAGATTTCTAGCAAGCAGCGTTCTTTCCAGACGTGCTGCGGCCCAATACTACAACTCTAGGTGTCACTGTTTTACCCCTACCAAAAATGACGAAAAGGAAGGGAGAAAACAGAACTTTTCGGGACAGGTGGGAGACAGAATATATGTTTACGTATCTGAAAGACAGACCTGTTTGTCTCGTTTGTGGAGCCAACGTGTCGGTACCTAAGGAGTACAACCTTAGGCGACACTATGAAACGAAACATCAGGACATGTACAAGGACCTGGACACGACTCAAAGGAGCCAGAAAGTAGAGGAGATGAAGAGAGGGTTGGTTTCACAACAAAATATGTTCAAAAAAGCCACAGCACAAAACGAGGCTGCTGTAAAGGCGAGTTATATCGTGGCAGAAGAAATCGCCAAATCAACCCGATCCTTTAATGAGGGAGAATTTATTAAAAAGATAATGCTGAAAGTTTGTGACCAAGTGTGCCCAGAGAAAAAACAGGCCTTTTCAAACGTAAGCCTGAGCAGGAACACAATAGCGGAGCGCATATGTGATCTTGCCACCAATCTGCATGACCAGCTGATGGAAAAGGGGAAAGATTTTGTTTCTTTTTCCCTCGCTGTGGACGAGAGCACTGACGCGTCTGATACTGCGCAGCTGTCAGTCTTCATCCGCGGTGTCGACTCAAAAATGTGTGTTACGGAGGAGCTTTTGGGATTTAAATCCATGCATGGCACAACCACAGGGACGGACATTTTTGAGGAGGTTTGCAAATGTGTAACTGAAATAAACCTGCCGTGGGATAAACTCGTGGGATTAACCACTGATGGTGCGCCAGCGATGAGTGGTAAAAAGAATGGTCTGGTGGGCAGGATGCGTGAAAAGATGCGGGAAGAGAACTGTGCAGGTGAGCTATCGGTTTATCACTGCATTATACATCAAGAGTCACTGTGTGCTAAAGCCCTAAAGATGGAACATGTTATGACCACAGTAACACAAGTTGTTAACTTTATAAGAGCCAAAGGTCTGAATCACCGCGAGTTTAAGTCTTTTCTGGAAGAGTTTGGTTCGGAACACACAGACGTGCCGTATCACACAGAGGTGAGATGGTTAAGCCGCGGAAAAGTACTGAACAGATTTTTCGAGCTGCGTGAAGAAATATGTCAGTTTCTGCAAAGCAAAGGGAAGGACACAGCAGAACTCCAGGAGCAAAAGTTTATGTGTGAGCTGGCCTTTCTGTCTGACATCGCAAGCCATCTTGATGCGCTGAACCTGCAGCTACAGGGGCGGGGCCGCATCATCACCGAGATGTACTCGTCAGTGAAAGCTTTTAAAGCTAAACTCTGCCTGTGGGAGAATCAGCTGCTGCAAGGAAACCTTGGCCATTTCCCCTGTTGACAAACCATAAATACGCAGATCTCTACCGCCGTGTGCGCACAGTTTGCTGAAAAACTCAGTGTACTCGGCGCTGAGTTTAACCGACGATTTGGCGACTTTGATGGTCAGAAATGGAGATTTGAACTGCTTAGTAATCCCTTCGCAGTCGATGTGGAAAAAGCACCAACTAACATTCAAATGGAGCTGATTGAACTCCAGTGTGATGACACGCTGAAGTCAAAGTATGATGCTGTTGGCGCCGCACAGTTTCCACAACACATCCCTGACACAATGCCTCAGCTCCGCACCCAAGCTGCTCAATTGCTCTCCATGTTCGGCAGCACTTACCTATGTGAGCAACTTTTCTCCTCAATGAAGATGACGAAAACATCTCACAGGGCACGTCTCACTGATGAACACCTTCGTTCGATAATGAAGGTTGCCTCAGCTCAAAGCCTGAGCCCCGACACTGATGAACTAGCATCCAAGAAAAGATGCCAGGTGTCTGGCTTGAACACACCATGTTAGATCAGTGTGTCGCAAACTGAACAGTAAAAAGGCCTGAATGATTGATTTATGTATTAGCCAGTGGAAAAAGTTAATGTTGATATTTAGCAAATTGAAAAGAGGCATTCATTTTTTATTTAAATGTTATTTAATATGCCATTGATGTTTCTTCGTTTGTTCTTTGACAGTTGATTTTGCACTATTAAGTTAAGTTAAGCTATAAGCATGGCTTGTTCCATATTCAGTGTTAAAGCAAATCAGTGTAGCAAACTGAGCAAAAACATTTTATTCATGCACTCTTCTCTTGCTACTTCAAGGCTTGAATGTTTGATTCATTCATTATTGTTATTTTGTTTTCAAATGTATTTATTAGCCTGTGGAAAAAAGTTTATTTTGATATTTACCTCAGAAGGCTGCAAATAGAAAAGAGGCATTCAATTTTTATATTTAAACATGAAACTCGGGTTTGCATGTCATTATAAAGTTATATAAGCCTTGCTTGTTCAATTTTCAACGCAAAACTTGTTTGGGTGCCTCTTAAAAGGTAATTTTTTTCAACCTTGGCCCGCGGCTTTGTTCAGTTTTAAATTTTGGCCCACTCATTATTTGAGTTTGACACCCCTGATGTAGAGAAAAGCCAAGCAAAATGACACCTTTTATTGGCTAACTAGAAAGATTACAATATGCAAGCTTTCGAGGCAACTCAGGCCCCTTCTTCAGGCAAGATGTAATGATAAATTTTAAAAAAATACCATGCTTGTTCTTGCATTTTAAAATGGGTTTCAGAGTACCGGAATCCAAACTTGAAAACAAAGGCCTTAATTCTTAACAAAGAGATGTCCATTGTTCAACCCAAGCTTGTTATGGAGTACTGATCTGCATCTTTAGGTTGCACACATATCATATGACCACATATCCATGTCATTTTAGAAAAAAAGAAGAAATATTTTTGTGAGATTCAGCAATTTTTAAAGGAGTTATATTTTTATTTTATTTTCTCCTGAGTTATGAAGTGCTGATTCAGTTTGTCCCCACAGAAACTGTGCCACCGCCCAGCGTCCATCCACTGCTAAACCTATTTGGTCAAATGAAGTGAACAGGCTGCACAGACAGATTGGTACCCCAAATGGTACCCCACTTAATGCCTATGTGCATGTCCAGCTTTCTTCATCTATTGTGGTTGTGTTTGTGTGTGTTCATTGTGTTCATAACTGTCAGCTATCTTCACTTATAAATTTCTTTGAATGTGTGCATGCCTGTGTGCCCCCATTTTAACAAGCAATATAAATCAATTATGTATCTCAAAAATTACTTGTGCAAAAGTTTTGCAAAACAATAGGCCTGATCCGATGACTAAATGGATCAGACTGCAATAAATTAAACTAAACAATTTGTACAGTTTCTAGTTATTGTTGGGCATAGGTCAAACCATTTTTCAGTTATATAGGAGTAAATACCTAAACCTAAACATATACCTGAACCTAAAACAATAAATCTGGAGCCTATAACAAGACAAATACAATACTACTTGTTTGAGATTTTGCTTTATGTAGAGAATTGTAGATAAGTGGAATGAATTACCATGTGTTGTGGTAGATAGTGTTACTTTGGGTATTTTCAGATCTGGACCACATGATAAGTTGTAGATGTTAAGCAGATAGGAATTTTAAGCTGTGTAGAAGTAATTGGCCTGTCCTTATAAAAATTGGTCATATACTAGTAACATTTGGATCTTTAGTCCTTAAAGAAGTCCCTCAAACGAAATACAGCACTCCAGGACACTCCATCGAGATTGCTGCAATGTCCTTTATTGCCAGCCAAGTTCGTTCCTGCATGTCTGTTCTTTCCTGGGATTCATGTCATAGAATGCATTACTTGAATTTGTGATGAAAACAATCAATTGGCTTGTGCAATGTGCTTCATTGTGAGCAGAGTTTTCTGTGACTCTTTTCTTACCAGCAAAGCCATGTCACTTGACATGAGAAGGCCTAAATACATGACGAGGTAGCCTGTACCTCTAGCTCTTGAGTCATGTTACACGTACAGTACCAGTACCACATCATAAGCTCTTGATTAAGACCAAGGTCAAGTTTCAAGGCCCAGTCGTTCACAAGTTTTTGCATAACAGGCAGAGAATCCTTATAATTTTATATATGTAGATTCTTAACTTAAACATTGGCATGGTTCAAAAGACCTAAATGTAATCCACATATCTTTTATGAAAAAAAATACATATCAGAAAAATACAGCATGCACAGAATGCATGGTGATTAAGTAAATATTTGTGTGTCTTATTGTTTTTCCTCAATGTTTATATGATTAAGATCTTATTCTATTGTCTTCCTGTTGGTATTAATGGAGTTCAAATTGCATTGCTGTTCATTCAACAGACAGTTCTAGTTCTGGCAAAATAGATTTTTAGGTTGATAATTAACCATTTTATCACAGATAATAAACATTTTATGATTTATACAATTAATTATTTGAATGCTTAACAGAACTGGCATACTTTAAAAGTAAAGAGCATGCAGCCATTTATTTAAATGGTTATGATAAATAGAGTTTAATTTTGAATCCATTAACAATGATGAAAATTTAGCTCTGCACCTTTTGTAGTTCAGTTATGCCAAACTCATTTTCTTAAAACATTTCATATGAATTTTAGAAGCATGCTAATTCCAAAATAAAGAATGGAAAATAGGATGGTGAGTTTAATTGTAAATATTGAGTTTTATTATGAGTAAAAAGTAATTATCCAAAAAATAACTGCAAACTTTAGACATGAATTATTTTTGCATAAGAAAGTGGATTCAGGGTTAAATTATTGTATTCCATGCTGTAATTAAAAGGAATGGGTTGAATGGCTAGCCCTACTGCCTCACAGCTCCTTGAACCCAGGTTTCATTGCCAGCCTTGCAGGTTTCAGGTCTATGGTCTTCCTTTTGGTCTGTATGGTCCATTTTGCTTCCTCCTGTGTTAGTTGGTACCTCCCAGTTACTGAGTATGAAAGTGTTGTGAGCATGCCATGTGATGTCCTGGTTTCTAATTCAGATTTAGTTCCTACCTTGTGCCAAAGCAGCCCAGATAGGCTACAAGACATGGCAAATGAAGTGGATAAACTGAATTTGGAAAATGGATAGACTTATGGGTAAAATCGCGTTGTATATATTGAATTTCCACATCTTACATTGTTTGAGGTCAAGATCCAGAGCCGACTCCAGTGTACCTACCATCTTTAATGATATCCTAAATAATGTTTTAGACCTCTTGTCCTTTCTAAGAAAATCATTATCAAAGTGCATGTGGTTTTAAAAGACATTTATACTATGGGTAAATACTTCTTCTTCCCCTTTCTGTCAAAGTTATGCACCCTGGCAATGAAATAAATTACATATGTCTCATAAACATCTGCCATAGTAAAACTTCCATAAGTAAATGTGTAGATCTTCTATACCATTGGCTGGTCCTGGCTATATTCTTTTTCTTCTTCCTATTTCGGCTGTTCCCATTAGGGAGTGCCACAGCGGATCATCTGTCTTCATATCTTCCTTTCCTCTGCACTTTGCTCTATCACACCCACGACCTGCAGGTCTCTCATCACATCCATAAACCATCCCTAGCATCCATCTCCAAGTATACCCAGCATCTCTCCTCTGCATAAATCCAAACTAATGCAAACTTGCCTTTCTAGCTTTGTCTTCAAACCATACAACCTGAGCTGACTCTGATATACAGCTTTTATTCCTTTTCCTATCCATCCTCATCACACCCAATGGAAATCTTAAAATCTTTAACTCTGCCACCTCCAGCTCTGTCTCCTGTCATTTTGTCAGTGTCACTGTCTCCAACCCATATAACATAGCTGGTCTCAGTACCGTCTCATAGACCTTCCTTTTTACTCTTGCTGGTACTAGTCTGTCACAAATCACTCCTGACACTTTCCTTCACCAAATCTACCCTGCCTGCACTCTCTTCTTTGCCTCTCTTTGACACTCCCTGTTACTCTGTGCTGTTGATCCCAAATATTTAAAATTACTCACCTTTGCTAGCTCTACTCCCTGCATCTTCACTATTCACACACATGTATTCTGTCTTGGTCCTACTGACCTTCATTCCTCTCCTGGAGAGCATATCTTCACCTTTCCAGGGTCTCTTCAACCAGCTCTCTTCTCTCGTTATAGATCACAATGTTATCTGCAAACATCATAGTCCACGGGCACTCCTGTCAAATCACCTCTGTTCAACCTGTCCATCACCATTGCAAATAAGAAAGGGCTCAGAGACGATCCCTGATGTAATCCCATCTCCACCTTAAACACATCCATCACTTCCTTTGTATATAGTCTGTACTACTCTTACATACTTCTCTGCCACTACTGACGTCCTATACAATACCACAACTTCTCTCTAGGCACCCTATCATATGCTTTCTAGGTCCAAAAAGACACATCAACACCCTCAGAGCAAACATTTCATCTGTGGTGCTCTTTCCTGGCTGCTCATTAATTACCACCTTCCTTCTTAACCTAGCTTCCACTACTCTTTCCCATAACTTCATGCTGTGGCTCATCAGTTTTATCCCATTGTAGTTATTACAGCTCTACACATCACACTTATTCTGAAAGATCGGTACACTTCTTCACTCCTCATCTCACTTTCCAAGATTGGATGGAAAATCTGGTTAAAAACTCCACTACCATCTCTCCTAAACATCTCCATGCTTTCACAGGTATGTCATCTGGATCAACAGCCTTCCCATTCTTCATCCTCTTCATAGCTGTCCTCACTTCTTCCTTGCTAATCCGTTCCTCTTCCTGGTTTACTATCTCCACATCATCCAACCTTCTCTCTCTCTCATTCTCTTCATTCAAAATACTCTTTCCATCTGCTCAACACACGCTCCTCGCTTATGAATGCGTTTCCATCATCATCCTTTATCACCCTAACCTGACACTTATCTTTCCCAGCTCAGTACCTTTGTCTAGCCAATGGATACAGGCCCTTTTCTGCCTCCTTAGTGCCCAACCTCTCAATAATTCATCATACACCTTTTCTTTAGCCTTTGCCACCCCTCTCTTCACCTTACACCTTAACTCCTTGTGCTCCTGTCTGATTTCTTCTTTTGTCTAACTATCCCAATTCTTCTTCACCAACCTCTTCCTCTGCATACTGTCTTGTACTTCCCCATTCCAGCAGATTTGTTTGTCCGTCTTTCTCTTGCCATTTCTGCTATAGTTGCAGAGCTACCTGGTAACTCTTGACTTACCTCCTCCCTGAACTCCACCTTACACTCTTCATTTTTCAACTTCCACCATTTGATCCTTGACTCTGCCCTCACTCTCCTCCTCTTCTTGATCTCCAACATCATCCTATAAGTCCACCACCCTATGCTGCCTAACTACATTTCCCCCTGCCACCACTTTTCAGTCTCCAATCTCCTTCAGGCTGACCCTCCTGCAAAAAACTCACCTATGTGCATCTTCCTCCACTCTTGTATATCGCCCTGTGTTCCTCCCTCTTCTGAAAATATGTATTCACCACAGCCATGTCCAGCTTTTTCGCAAAATACACTACTATCTGACCTTCTTCATTCCTCTCCTTGACACCATAAATACTCATCACTGCCTCAACCCCTTTGTTCCCTTCACCAACATATGAACTGAAATCTGCTCCAATCACCATTCTCTCTCCCTCTGGTACATGCTCCGCCACTTCACCCAACTCACTACAAAAGTCTTCTTTCTCACCCAACACACACCCAACTTGCAGGGCATATGCACTAACAACACTCATCATCACACCTTCAATTTCCAGCTCCATAATCAACATGCTGTCCTACTCTGTTTTCACCTTCAAAACACTGTACTGTTCCTTCAGGATAACCCCTACCCCATTTCTAGACCATCCACACCATGGCAGAACAATTTGAACCGACCTCCAATACTCCTGGACTTTCTCCTCTTCCATCTGGTCTCTTGCACGCACAATATATCAACCTTCCTTCTTTCCATCATATTGGTTCACTTTCTCCCTTTACCAATCGTACTGCCAACATTCAAAGTTCCTACCCTCACTTCCACTGTCCTAACCTACCTCCTCGCCACCCGCCTCTGGTCATGCCTTCCCCCTCTTATTCTGCTTTGGCCAATAATAGCGCAATTTCCCCCAGCACCCTGTTGGCTAACAGTACTGGTGGTGACCGTTGTTAACCTGGACTTTGACTTATCTGATGGAAATCTGTAATGTTGTCTGCATATTGATCTGGCAAAATTTTACTCTGGATGCCCTTCCTGATGTAATTCTTCCAATTTATCTACACAAAGAAACACACTGGTTTATTTGTCCTCCATGGTTGGCCCTGACTATATTATTAATAATAAATTCCTGTCTTATTTATCAATAGACAAGTGGCTTCTTACATATACATGCTTAAAGTCTCTCTCAGTTTTATATACTGTAATTGATTAAGCACTGAATGTCAATTGGTTCTATAAAAATATCTTCATCAGCTTAGGTGTTTTGTTTCTGATAGATTTCTCAATATGCTGTGTCTAAGTGAATGACCCTGGCCTGTTATTCTGATCTGAATCGCTCTCATCACAGATGAAGCCTATGTAATGCTATATTCCATCAAAAAGCAATGTTTCCTTAGCCCTTCAAGTGCTTTTTTTCTGCTCTTTGTTTTCTACTTGTGGTCACTATAAGGATGTCTGGGTTTGAGTTTCAATCAATTTGAAATCTTGTCAAACTTGTTTCTTGATGTGCTGTCAGCATGGCGGGCACTGTGTTTGGCAATCCATTGTGGTTTAGTCTCCTTGGCCTTTGAAATCCGGCAAAACTGTGTGATCCACCATGGTGTCTGATTCCTTTTCTGAACTTGTAAGGGTAAGGAGTTGCAAGTATAATGTGAAACATTAAATATGTACCAGTGGCTGTTACACTACCCCTTAAAAGCTAAAGAATAGCTGAGACAAAAACATGTGCAGCCATCTGAATTTGGTTTCCTTATTTGTTATATTTACAGTGTGAGTATTAAGTGTTCTGCATTACTATAAAAGACAGTGTAATTTCATTGTCATTATATATGTGTCTAATGAAACTGCTAGACCACCATCTATCTATCTAATTACATATTATCAATAATTACTGTATTATTATTCTATCTATAACCATCATTCTTTAAAAAAATCTACTGAATATTTCATGTGATCATCATTTCTTGTGTTTTGTTCTGTGTAATGTATTATTTTTTTGGGGGGGAGTTTTTTCCTTGTCTTCTTAGAGAGTCAAGGCTGGGGGGCTGTCAAGAGGCAGGGCCTGTTAAAGCCCTTTGCAGCACTTCTTGTGTGATTTTGGGCTATACAAAAAGTTATTGTATTGTATTGTATTTCATTGCATGTGAGTATAGATATAATTTAGACAACTTACTAGACAACAGAAATCTTCCTACTTCTGAAAACAAACTATTGCAGACCTCACTATATCAATAAATGACATTATTTGTTTGTTTGCTCTTTATTGAGCTTTCTTTTCCAAGCCACAGATCTGACGTTTGTCATACAGGTACTTTTCACCATAAGTAATGTTTTGACACATAACATTCAACCTTGCCTTCCTTGAATGTGGGGGGCAGTTTAGGGTCATAGTAAGAGGCAAGAAATACTACAGTGTGATATACTGACAGAGATACAGCAACACAGAAATCGTGATGATGGGGTTACGTTTCAGACCAGGCCAGTGTTTCTTTTGTATAGTGGTCTTCACTGAGTGCAAATGCAGAGTGCTATAAAAAGTTCATTGAAGGAATCGCATTATAAATTTTACAGATTACTAGTTACATAATGAATCCAAACAAAGACACAGATATGTTTAACAGACAACAAAACAAGTTAGTTTAAAGCTGAACAACATACAGTAAACAGAACCTAACAGTATTTTTCAATTAACAGCATTATGACACCGTAAGGTGAGAAGGACCAGAAAATAAGGGAACCAATGAACTGCAGGTAAGCTGAAAGCCACCAAAACCACATAGATAAAACAAAGATGAAGTGTAGTAGAAAGACATAGATTTCAAAACCAGAACTTTCAAGGGAGCATTTGCACAGCTTTCTTTTACATATACATTATCATGATGATGATCTTTTACATATACAAAAAGTTGAACAGTGCTTTATTCAAAATGGTGATCTTTTTTACCATCCGGGGATGATGACAATAAACACGGGTTATGGGGATATACCTGTATAACAGCCACAAAATAGTAGCACCCACAACCAAAGAAAACAGCATTATAGTAAAATTAAAATAACATCAAATAATAAACTTTTTAAACAAGTGTAACACATCCAATAAAGCTGTCCAAGACAAAAAAAACATACTTTGGAGAACAATATTTCCTTAGAAAAATATATTCTTTGCAGGAAAAATTTAATTTCAACTGGACTCATTATAAACAGCATCATCAAGCTATGGCCAGCTGACAATGGAGGAAAGGAAAGCAAAAGTTCCAGTCAGCAGCATCCCTGGAAAAAAATCAGTGGAGATCCACCATCAGTTATAAGAAAGAAAAGTCAAAGAACAAAGTCAGAGCAGTCACATCCCTGAGGACTTCATCCAGTTGGCCAGGACTGCTGCCATGGCTCAAGTTTAATTATTGTTTATTTAATATTTTTGTTGTTTTGTGAATATAATTTTGTGTATTTTTTTATTTGGTGTTATGCTATTAATTATTTTTCATTTTTGTATTATGTTAAGTTTCAATATTATAGTTTTGTTAATCTGCCCTTTTGCCTTTCAAAGAAGGCAGGGCCATCTGATTGGGCCAGTAGCCTTCCCTTTTGTGTTGTGGATTAGGCTGCCTTGTGGTGAGGCCAATTCAGTAGGCCCAGACCAGGAAAGAGGGCAGGTCTGGCTATTCTAGTGGTTTTTTGAGGCCAGCTCCTCATTTTGTGGCTTGTGGAGAATTCACAATAGCTTGCCTTTCAACCAGCAAAACCATCTCTGACTTAATAACAACATTTATTTATATACTGTAGCATGTTATCATACAAATGATGTAGCTCAAAGTGCTTTACAAGACAAAGAAAGAAAAGTTTATAAAAAATCAAAATATAAAAATAAAATTAGGCAATACTAAATAACAAAGAATAAAGTAGGGTGATAGCCTGGAGGACAGAAAATAAAATAAAAAAAAAAAAACTTCAAAGGGCTGGGAAACAAATTTGCAGGTGTTCCAAGGCCACGAGACCACCCAGCCCCCACTGGGCATTCTACCTAACATAAATGATCTCAATAAGTCCTCATGGTTTTCAGGTTTCACATGGAAGAATTAGATAATGATGCCCATGTGGACTTCTGGCCTTCAATCCATTAACGTAGGGACTAAATGGGGCCTTGATCAGGTGGTGGCAGCACAGATTGCCACCACAGAAAATCAGAAAAAGAACAGCAGAGAAAATGCTAATACCATTTACATTTTTACTTAATCAAATGTTTCTCTCACTATTTTATCATGGATTCCAGCTACAACAGGTGGGTCCATTTTGCAGTTTGGAGTAAGTCAAGGAAATTAGTGTTTTAAATAAAGAAAAGTCAAGATCACCATTTCAAATAGTTACATCTGTTGTCCTTTATTATAACAAGCTTGAGGGAGTCTCATCAGATCAGCACTGAACGACTGGAGAATTCACCAAAGCAACGATCTTAAGGAAGTTATATACAGTAATCCCTCCTCTATCGCGGGGGTTGCGTTCCAGACCCCCCCGCGAAAGGTGAAAATCCGCGAAGTAGAAACCATATATTTATATGGTTATTTTTATATTGTCATGCTTGGGTCACAGATTTGCACGGAAACACAGGACGTTGTTGAGAGACAGGAACGTTATTCAAACACCGCAAACAAACATTTGTCTCTTTTTCAAAAGTTTAAACTGTGCTTCATGACAAGACAGAGATGACAGTTCCGTCTCACAATTAAAAGAATGCAAACATATCTTCCTCTTCAAAGGAGTGCGTGTCAGGAGCAGATACTGTCAGACAGATAGAGAGAAGAAAGCAAACAATCAGAAATCAATACGTGCCCTTCGAGCTTTTAAGTATGCGAAGCACAGCCGGGCAACGCAGCTGCTAGGAAGGGAGCAATGTAAAGGTAGCCTTTCAGCATTTTTTTAGAGGAGCGTCCGTATCGTCTAGTGGTGCGAACAGCCCCCCTGCTCACACCCCCTCCGTCAGGAGCACATAATGTCAGAGAGAGTGAGAGAGAGAGAGACAGAGAAAAACAAACAATTAAAAATCAATACGTGCCGTTCGAGCTTTTAAGTAGGCTATGCAAAGCACCATGCAGGAAGCATATTGCTTGACAAAACAGCCACATTAAAGCCCAGCAAGGAAGAGAGCAATGTGAAGGTAATCTTTCAGTGTTTTTTGAGGAGCGGCCGTATCTTCTAAGGATGCGAACAGCCCCTGTGCTCACAATATATTTGAGGAGTTTTATTTAATACGTAATACATGCTCTGATTGGGTAGCTTCTTAGCCATCTGCCAATAGCGTCCCTTGTATGAAATCAACTGGGCAAACCAACTGAGGAAGCATGTACCAGAAATTAAAAGACCCATTGTCCGCAGAAATCCGCGAACCAGCAAAAAATCTGCGATATATATTTAAATATGCTTACATATAAAATCCGCGATAGAGTGAAGCCGCGAAAGTCGAAGTGCGATATAGCGAGGGATTACTGTATACAAAATTAAGTAGCACATTAATTTGCATCGATCAGCTTGTAAATAAATGGTATAACCTTTAGCACACCTATATTTTAGTATTATCTAATTGTCCCAAAATAATTAGATTCAAATTCTTTGGCAAATATCTGATTCATTAAATAGGACTTTCTATACATAAATTATTACACAGAATAGAATGAAAATACTAATTTTATGTTATCTCATTGTTCCCTTGGTGATGTTCTTGGTTTAAATTTTACACGTTGCAACATTAAACAGGCACAGTGTAAAGACAGTTTGCAAAATCATGCATAGTTTTCCACTTACAGGTCACAGACATACTCTTTCACCATTACACCACCATCAAACCTGCCCAGCTCTGTTTCTCCATCATATCTGAAGTTGAAAAGGGCACACTTTCAGCCTTACCCTCCCCGGGGACAAGTTGTTATTACTCCATAGATGATTCAAACCTCATATTAAATTGGGATCAAATGAAAATAATACTCCTGACAAGGCAAGAAACAGAGCTACAGTTTTTGTTTTTAATTGAAAGTGGTATGAAATACTAAAGTGGCATCTATCAACAGAGAAATAACACCACAGAGGTTGTGATAGCAGTATGATGGTTGGCATGCATGCCTTTCAACCATGAAATCTGGTTTTGATTGCTTTTGAATGCATTTACCTTTTTTTATTACTGAAGCATTTCAAACACTATTTTTGTCATGGCCCCAAGCAACCTTGGTTGGAGCCATATTGTTACCCAAGTTATTTATTTCAATTTGCAATTTTTTCATCAGATGGAACAACCAAGAATACTAAACGTATTAAATACTCAATATTCCAGGATTAAGAGTAATAAAGTTTAGGAATATATTTATTTATAATTACTTTTTCACTCTTCATCTTTCCACTTTCTAACCTGAGTAGTTCATTTCAGCTCAGCCAGAAATCACTGTTTGTTTTACTGTATTTATAAAATGCTTATAGGCTAAACAAAACAGGTCACTACTTGATTAGCAAAATATAAAAAAATACAAAGAAGCAGACAATCATTAAAGAAAATTTCCAGATTAACTTTTATCAGTCAACTGGTATCTAAATACAAAAATACTGGTAAAAGTGGAATATCAGAATGCTTGACACATTACTTCTTGTCACAAATAAGGAGTATGGCAGAAGAAAACTCAAGGTAAGTCCACTTCTGACAAAAATAAAAAGCATGATGGTACAATTGCAGGTGGCAATTGCAAGAAACACGACAACTAGCAAACTTGATCAACATCACTTGGTTCATTCTAGTTCATGCTGAGATTCAGATGGGACATGGCAAAAGGCCTAAGAATTTAAAGGTGTCTCTGCTGGTTATCAATAATTCAGGCTGGAGGTTATTAACAGAGTAATGGTGTAAAGTGTATCTTCATGGCACTGTTTAGATCCCTGCGCGCCATTATATTTGTATGACATGAGATATATCAGCTGCCACATGATATCTGAACACAGTTGCTAAATAGTTAAACATCCAGAATCTTGCGGAATATCATATATAATAACTCTGAGTCTCGGCAGTGGCATTACTGGGATGACATCCTAGGATGGGCACTCGGAAATGTTGGAAGGGTAATGAAATTCCAAAATAAGTAATAGCTTGATTTTCTAATGAATACGACCCCTTTGTGCGGGCACTGCCCTTCCTGGCCCACCCATAGCTACACCCCTGAGTGTAAGCATTTATATATTACAACCTAGAAATTCTTAATTTTTCAAAGTATAACAATGTTAGAGCTGCTGATGAATCTCTTCATGTGTTCTGCATTTTAGTAACTGTCTTGAACAAGCATTGCTAAGCTTTGCATTCTGTTCCGCAAGTATCCTCAATTAATATTTGGCATCACTTTCATTTTAATTGAGTTATTCAAACTGATCTTAAAATGTGACCTTGGAGTGGTTCACCACTGAAGGACCCAGAATTAGGTCTTTATTGTATTTTACCAGTAAAGTTGACATTCTTTATATCTATGCAGTGATAGGGTGGAGTGGTTGCTCTGAGGCTAGGGATCTGTGCCGGCAATCAGAAGGTTGCTGGTTCAAAACCTGTAAATGCCAGAAGTGACTTTAATCCATTGGACCCTTAACCTACAATTGCTTCGTCCTGGGTATGACATTAACCTGCATCCTCTTTCTCTATGCAATGGTGCATTGTGGTTCCCCAACTGTTGTGGGAATGCTGAGACAGTAGCTTTGCGTTCCTCTTCTCTGTGTTGGTTTGGATGTATTTAGGACTGTATTGCTAAAAGTAATCTCTCTCTGTCTTTGATTTACTGACTGACTAACGAGAAATTCTTGACTACAGTACAATTAGATAACCTAAGAAAATTCTTGTTTCACACATGGATTAATCTCATTCCCCAAAGGTATAGAAAAAACCAGCCTAATTGAAAAACTAATTGAAATAAATAAATAAATACTGCAATGAATTTTTGCATTTAATAGTTGGAAAAGGCCTACGCTGGAGGCAGGGGGAGTATAGATGATGTAATGTCATGTGTCGTGTAGAAAAATACCTTGCTTTTCCTATAGTATGTGTACATGCCACTCCACATAAAGCATGTATTGGCAAGTGTTGTTGAGTATGGTGAACTTAGTAACCACATGCATGTGGTCATTGGTGTTGGCGCTTTGAAAAATTAACAGTAATATAGAAATACTAGCTTGTGTAAGCCTGTGCTGTAAAAAGCACGGGGTCCTAAAAACTGTTGAAATCGTCAAAAAAAAAATTGAAATGCAGAGATGTCAGGTAGTTGAAAGGAACTACTCTGGGCATCTCTCTCCTAGGATGTTTCGTGTTGCCAATGTGTTCGCATCGTTTGTGCATTAGCAGCTAAGCGACTGTCTTTCTTCGGAGGTTTCCTTTTGCCAGAGTGCTCGCCTCACTTGTCTATTAGCGGCGGGAGGAAAAGTAAAAGGGATACTGTTTTGCCAATGTGCTTGCCTCGCTTCTGTATTAGCCACTAAGCAAATGACTCTTTCTTTGGAGTTTTCGCCTTGCTGACATGCTGGCCTGGCTTGTGTGTCCTCGGAGGTGGAGCTCTTACCCCGACTCCACCTCTCACTTAAGGGGCAAACAGACAGACACACACACTTCCATGTGTAGACGTTTATATATAAGATAATGTAGCGTTGGTCAGATTAATTGACACGTTACAATTGTAATTTCTATTGCCATGCTTGAATAACATGCCTCTGATCTCTTGCAATGCAAATCTCACTGCAAAGCTTATATAAATTAAACAACACAGAGGCCAATAGGCCAAAATTGCCCTGCCCAAATGCCACCACGTTCACAATTCATTTCTTATTGCCATTATTCTTTACACCTTATTCGTACTTTGTCTACATACATTCTTGCATTTTGTAATATTCAGAATTTTGTGGGTTTTTTTTGAGGGGGATTCATTTACCTGTGACTTTTAGTATCAGACTTAAACATATTCCCACTTCAAGAGAAACAGATCTCACAGCTATAAAGGCAAATTAAGGTAATGACTTTGGAAAAAAATGTATCAATTCTGAGATGCGATAAAAACAGAACCATTACTTTGTGTCTAATGATGGTGGATATGACATGAATGAGCCTATAGATCACTATATTTCTAAAAAAGAGAAAAATAAATGCAGAACTTTTTGCTGGTGATGCACCAAAAGCTGCAAATGAGAAAGTCTCAAATATGTGATAAGATTCAAGTGAAAATGGAAACAGCCTTGAACATTTAGATTGAAGTTCTACCAAGAAAACAAATTATTTGCAAAATAAAATGAACCCCCTGCCCCTATACCAAATTAACTTAATCCTGAACATGGAGGACTGAACACTTAATCCTGAATCATGGAAGACTGAAGCCTGTCCTGACAGAACTACAGTATTAAACAGCCCTGGATGGACCATCAGTTCATCGAAGGACACTTTCACTCGCAGTGAGCTAATTTGAACTTGCCAGTTCACCTAATGTGCCCTTATGTGTGTGAAGTGGAAGAAACTGGAGTAACATAGGAAGACACAATAAGAATATACACATTTTACACAGTGACCCGGCCTGAAACTGGAATGATATCATTGCCGTTTTGGCAAAGCTAACCACTGTGCACCTGTGTAAATTGATGCTGGCTTAGTTTTTAAAGGAGATGAAGCAGACATCCACCTCCAGTCAACCTGTATCTTCTATAAAACACATATAAGGTGACACAAGTCATTATCCTTGTGATGTACTTTCAGCACCTTGTTGAGTCCATTTCTGGACAATTTCAGACCTTTAGATTCCAAAGACTAAAAGATTTGTTATTAGGCACTTGTTCTTATTAAAATGACATTTGGCATACCACTTACTGCTACAATGACATCTTCAGTAAGATAAGAAGACTGGGTTACATTTGTACAATATTTTCATGATAGCCTATTAATCTCAAACTTGAAATGTTTCACATTTCATGTATTGGTTGAAGAAAAGGTATTTAGTCAGATGCTGTCAAACGAAGAAAGAGAACATGTATAGTTGTCTCAATGTAGATTCCACAAGAAGAAATTAGTTATTGACAGTTTACATAATATCTGTCCAAACTATAAAAGTATCATTTAGTACTCTTTAATGTAAAACAATTTAATATATGAAATGCAAAAAAATTCTTTATAGTTTAATATTTTAAATCTTGGAAATAAATCTCTAAGCTTTATGTGAACTCACTTTTGTTCATCCAGCTTTCCAAGGCAGTGACTGCTGCAAATGGGCCTTTGAGAATACTTTTAAAATCTATTTTATTAAACAAGAAGCTCCTTTTGTATAATCTTTTGCAAAAAGTGGAAAGAACACATTCTCTCTTCTTTATGAATTGTACAAGTTTATGAAGATTTTTTTGTAGGACGTAATGCTTGTCTTAAGCATGAGCTAATAAGCGGATAATGATGATCAATCATTTCTCTCATTCTGCCTGAGGCTGAACAACAAAACAAGTAATACATTAGCAGAGTGAACACCGCACAGGGGCCCTTTGTAATGTGCTCCATTGGAATAATTAGATTGCTTCGAAGTTAACCAAAATAGGTTGATTCATGCTGAACATAATATAACATTCTGATTGTGCTGCAATAATGCACTTGAGATAGAGAACCACAGGCAGATCACTGCATGATTCAAAATGTGATTGTGGGGAAAACGGACACAATTGGTCAAGGTAGGAAATTACACACGGTCTAGGTCAGAAATTAAACACAACATGACTCAAACAGTTTGAGGTAAGATAAATAAATAAGTGCATATATTGCCTCTATAAAAATCTTTATTTTAAGAAAACATACTTAAATTTTGTGATTCTTTTACAGCTTGCAATCCTTTTTAAATACAAGTGTATAGCATATCATGGGTATCTTAAAATGTGACATAAAAGTTACAGAAAGCTTCATAGGTATTAGGTCACCTTATTCCTCAAATTCTTTTGCACAGAGCCACTGTAACATTTGGAACAAGTGAACTAGGGCATAGGCCATACTGGCTGTTGGTCGTCTAGGGTGTATCTCTGTAGTGAAGCTCTTAGAGCAGAGAACTTGTTCTTGAAAGAGAGCAGCTGTTCAGGGTGTGTGTGTGTCCTTGGTACAGGGACAAAACATATAACCCACCTGAGGCATGGATGAGCTACTGAGAAAAGCGCTATATAAATGTAATGAATTATTATTATTATTATTATAGAAAAACCCTGTCCATTTTAAGGGTGAATTGTTAAGAGGGCACTGCTCCTCGTCCCAAGATTCTTATGTAAACGATCATAGAACAGTAGATGACTGAGCATATAAAACTACATCCATTTTAAGAGTGGCCTGTGGAGATACACACACCCTTATCAGAACATTTAACTAGAGGGCTACAATAGGAAAGCCGCCTGGGGAAAAAAACACACCGGAGCTCACCCTATGTTTAAACCACAACTTCCCTGTTTCAGCAAGCCCAACAGACTGACTTACTTGGTGACGATGACATTTATTGCCCTGCAGCTCTTGTCAAATATCTACTAACATAGCAAACTGAACAAACTGATTCTAGGAGCAATTCTTTTAGTAAAACAGACAGAGAAGACTTCCTGGGGCAGGACATGATATTCAGTATTTTTCTAGTCATTATTCAAGCCACCCGTTCATTCCTTTATGAAATAACTAATGTACAGTAAATGCTTTATAAAGTCAAATCCATTCTATATAATCTGCTTCAATTAACAAAAGAAAAACACAATGAAAATTGAAAAGTTTTGCTAAAATTTTAACATCCCATTGTTTCATATGTTATTTCTAAGTGTTATTGTATACTGCTGGAATTATTTTATTGTATTGCTTCTTCATGTTTGTACACTTTTACTTTGCTAAATCATTGTGCAGTACCTATTATTATCCATCAATTATAAAGATTTCTAAAAGTTTATTGATTTAAATTTTTAATAGCCCCTACCCCTTACTAAAGCCAGGAGTGGGTAGGCAGCCTGTTGGCTGAGGTCACCAGAGCTGTAACTTTATTTTTGACGTTCTCTACAATTTTAATCTCCACTATGGGTTCATAGTTTTGTCAGAGAGAGGATGTGCAGGAGTGTTCATAATGGCTACCAATTTTGTTTTAATTTTCTCCTCCACTACTATCTCCAGGGATCCCAGAGTGTGTCCCATAACTGAGCCGGCCCTTTTAATTAGCTTGTTAGTCCAACTTGTCAATGATGTGGACTCCTAAGTACTTATAGGAGAGCGCCACATCCAACATCCACTCCCTGAATCAATAATCAGTTTCTTTGTTTTTGCTGATGTTAAGGTGCAGACAATTCTCTTTGGAACAAGAAACAATGTTCTCCACCTGATTTCTGTACTCTGTCTTATCACCCTTATCAGTACAACCCATAAATGGAGAATCATCTGAGAAGTTTTGCAAGTGACATGACCTGGGGCCTCATGTATGATGCCGTGTGTAGAATTCACACTAAAACTGGAAATGTGCATATGCACAAAAAAATTCAGACGCATAAAACTGTGTATATGCCAAGTTCCACGGACTTCCTCTTCATAAATCCCAATGAATGTGAAATTTAACACACATGCACACTCCTATAGCCTCACCCCAACTCATCCCAGAATTTCACATATTTGAATATGCAAATCAATATAAATAGCCACTTCTGTTCATCCATCCATCCATTTTCCAACCCGCTGAATCTGAACACAGGGTCACATGCGTCTGCTGGAGCCAATCCCAGCCAACACAGGAACCAAACCCCGGGTAGGGCGCCAACCCACCGCAGGACACACACACACACACCAAGCACACACACTAGGGACAATTTCAGAATCGCCAATCCACCTAACCTGCATGTCTTTGGACTGTGGGAGGAAACCGGAGCATCCGGAGGAAACCCACACAGACACGAGGAGAACATGCAAAGCCCACCCAGGGAGGACCCGGAAAGCAAACTCGGGTCTCCTTTCTATGAGGCATCAGAGCTACCACTGTGCCACCGTGCCGCCCCACTTCTGTTCAGTGTTTTGTTAAAAGATAATGGCAAAAGCATTTGCCAAAAAGGAAAAGAGAAGAATTTCAGCAAATGTGTAGCTGAGGCATGGAAAAATGTAATATTTGTTGGCTTAAACCGTGGTATAAGCAACAAAAGGAAGTTATGGAGTGATACAGTGTGGCAGAGAGTGCCTGGAAAAAAAAGAAGTGGTCAGATTCAAAGTCGACACGAAAAGGCAAGTCACAACCCACCATTTATTTATTCTGTTTTGACCAATATAACAAAAGCTGACCCCCGTGACCAGGACACAACTCCAGATAGTGATGGTGCTGCTGTGCCCAGCACATTTTTGGGCACTGGCTGCGCACAAACCTCTGTCTCGGAAACCATTGGGTGACCTTCTTGCTGTGTGCTGACAGACTGTTTTCTGGAGTCAAAAAATGCAGTAGTGGATGCTGTAAGAGACGTGGCCAATGGTTGTATTATTTGATATTGACCACAAATTAAATAAATTGATTAAAAAATAAATACTGCACCTTACTACCTGTTTTTACATTCTGCTAATTACATTCAAAGAAAGTTGTGGTGTTGTCTGATTTGTCTGATCATTTGGTGGTTCAAGGTCAAATTCATCATACTGCATCACTACGGATACGGGCAAGCCATGCTTATGTGCCACATTGTGCAGCACGCCACATGCTTGTACAATGCAACACACTTTTTGTCATTATGGAGCAGCACATTAATACAGTGGAAATGCTTTCTATTTTCATAAGCAAATTATTTCTTTGAAGGAGGCTTAATAGTGTAGCGTCATCACTAAGCTCCACAATGCAATGATTCTATGCTCTTTACATGGCTCTTTGAGGTGACTCTCTATCCTTAAAAGGACTGCTTGCCTTTTGCCACACTAGTTGGAAAAAGCACCTTTGACTGTGGGGAGTTGCCATTTTTATAAGCTCTCCTGCTTTAGATGATGTAATGCCAGCTCATTCTTTTGGTGATTCATCCCAGGCTGATGTAACTTGTCCAGCACCACTGCAATAGTAATGTGTGTGTAGCTGACCACTCCAATTACATTTGGAAAACCGGACGCTGCTGCAAATTGCACTTTGATGTTTACCAGTTCAACCACAGTGTAAGAAAATCTCATATATCTGGATGACAAGTAGATAATACTATCCCATACAGCTGGCATGGCGTGACTCAGTGATGTTTGAAGAAATACCCTAGCAATCAGCAAGTTCACGTTGAAAAGCTCCTGTGGATAAAAATCCGAGAGTGGACAGAACTTGAAAAGGAGCAGGGAGAGCACAATTCTTCAGAGTCTGCCAGGTCAGCACACAGCTCGAAGAAGATAGCTCTTGGAAATTGAAATCCACTTAGAAGCCAGTCATCATCATCTATAAATACGCACTCTCTTCTAATTCTTCCATTTGCGATGTCTTCTATCAACACTAAAGCAGCTATGATAGTTGGAATAGTTTGGCAAAGCCGTGTACCTTTATATTGTTACAGAATGATTACAATCATGTGAGTTAAATTTGTAAACAATATGCAATTAATTTTGGTGTATTTGATGAATCCTGCATCATTGATGTGAATCTGCAAAAAAGGGACACCACGTGAAACTGTAGCACTGCTTTGACACTGGGTGCTGCCCGTTTGCAAAACCGAATAGGAACTTGCTTACGCATTGGTGTGATGCTGCTGTGAAAATGTGCGTGGCTTTACAATAAGCTTAGTTTTTATACATCTCAAAGTGTGATTAGAAATGGGCATATGCAAGATTTTTGTGCGTGTATGTACCATTTATACATAAGGCCCCTGGTTTTATATTTATAGTCTGAGGAGTACAGAGTGAAGAGAAAAGGAGACAGGACTGTTCCTTGTGGTATTCCAGTCTTGTTCACATCTTTATCAGAAACAAAGTCCTTAAATCTTACAAACTGTGGTCTGCCCGACAGATAGTCCACTATCAAGGACACCATAGCCTCATCCATCAGCACATCTCTGAGTTTACCCATTAACAGGGATGGCTGGATGATATTGGAGGCACTGGAGAAATCAAAAAACATATTCCTCACTGGGCTGCCAGCTTTGTCCAGGTGAGAATAAGCCTTATGGAGCAGATAGATATCCTTCATGTCAGTCTTTGTCCAACAGGCAAACTGCAATGGTTCCAGAGGAATCATATAGTTGAGGACCAGTCTCTCAAAGGTCTTCATGATTTGAGATGTAAGTGCCACTGGTCTATAGTCATTGGGTGAAGAGGTGGACTTGAGGACTGATTCCATTTGGTTCAACAGCTATTCCTGTGTGTAGCTTCCTTAGTTACCTCCTTACTTGGTCTTTAGTTATGGACAACCCATTGTGATAATGAGAGGTGGACTCGTCCACTGGCCATTCCAGTTGATGTAGTAGGAGCTTTATTGATGTAGTAGGGATGGTGTGGGAAAACTGGTCATTGGAAGGTGGCAGTGAAATCTATTTAAAAATTGATTGTTAGCTTTGTTCTTATCCCCTTTTAGCAGCTCAGCCCCAGATTGCATGAGTCCTGTAATTATACCTAGACCATTCATTTATGTTTAATCAGTTTCTACCAGTACCTTGTTCTTTGTGTGTTTTAACAAATCTGCATTTATATGTGTACCAGTTCTGTATTTAGTATTTAGTATAATCTATACTTGTATTTCAACTGAAAATTGTTCACAGCACTCTGTGCCTGCACTCAATGAATAGCACTATACAAAAAAAATAAGTTCTATTGTATTGTATGGTATTGAAAGTGATTATAAATTTGTTTCCAAAATCATAAACAAGGTCTTGTGTCATTTATTGTGAGGATTATCACTTATAAGAATTCTTGTAATTTAGTCCTCTTTCATTGAAAAGAACTAGATGCACAATACATGTAGAAGCTGATTAAATTACAGAGTCAATGTCGATTAACCTAAATAATCGTAATTATATTTAATTCATAGGATTTGAGATGAAACCTGAAAACATGGAAAAAGATCATTGAACCCAATATTACTGTATGTGCCATTATACTATCTTACAGCATTAACACTAGAATCCCTGAAGTCTACGAAAAAACTCCGTAATCCTGGCCCACCTTAAATCCCTTCGCACCACTCCGTCAGCATGTTTTGTTTTGTAAATGTGTTGATCAGCACAAGCAGCAAGCAGCCTGCTATCCCATCCCCCGCCTTGACTGAGCTCAACTTGGGCAAAAAGCTTTCCTAGCTCAAGCCAAGGCTCCTTATCTGCGTGTGAGGTGCCTGGAGTTGTATAGGGTAAATAGATAGATAGATAGATAGATAGATAGATAGATAGATAGATAGATAGATAGATAGATAGATAGATCTTTATTGTCATTGTCACTTTTACAAAGAAACAACGAAATTGAAGGTGCAATCGACTCAGTGTGAGGAATAAGCGTTAAAATGACAAAAAGACAGAATATAATAACAAACCGAATAGTAATAAATATACAAATTGCACTTGTTGACTTAAGGTCTATATTGCACATTGGTAGAATAATATGGAGCAGTTTTATTTTGAGTTCAGGGCCATGATTGCTTTCGTATAAAAGCTGTTTTTAAGGCGGCTTGTCCTAGTTTTCATAGCTCTGTATCTCTTGCCCGATGGCAAAAGCTGGAAACTTTACAATCTTGAATAATCTATACTAATAAAAGGCAAAGCCCTCACTGACTGACTGACTCACTCACTCACTGACTCACTCATCACTAATTCTCCAACTTCCCGTTTAGGTAGAAGGCTGAAATTTGGCAGGCTCATTCCTTACAGCTTACTTACAAAAGTTAGGCAGGTTTCATTTCGAAATTCAAAGCGTAATGGTCATAACTGGAACATATTTTTTGTCCATACACTGTAATGGAGGAGGCGGAGTCACGTATCGCGTCATCACGCCTCCTACGTAATCACGTGAACTAAAAACAAGGAAGACATTTACAGCACGAGTCACACGCGGGAACGAAGGTAAATGACGTTAATTTTTGACTGTCTTTTAATACTGTGTAAGCATACATATTAACACGTGCAATTAAACGTGTGCATTTACGGGGTGATTTCTCAGGCTTAAAAGCTCACCTTTTATCAAACGCGGGAACAAAGGTAACTGACGTTGTTCACTGTCTTTTAATACTGTGTAACCATACATATTAACACATGTCCAATTAAACGTGTGCATTTACGGGGTGATTTCTCAGGCTTAAAAGCTCGCCTTTTACTAAAAAGGTAAATGCAAAACTATTTTCAATCAGTTTATTGAAACGCTCCCGTTAAGGATTGCAATAACATATTCGCGAGATAAAAGAACGAAGTAGGGGGAAATGGAGGAACAGCCGCAAACAGCGAAGAGCAAAAAATTAATTAAACAATTGAGAACGGAGCGAGTTAAGCATACAAGCATGTTCATAAGGGAAACAAAGCACGGTGTAAAACGTAAGTTTAAATTAAGTTTATAGAAACGCTCCCGCTGCGGATTGCAATAACATATTCGCGAGATAAAAGTTTAATGAGAAGACACGAGGTATAAACGAACCACACGCCGTGGCGCAACGTTAGGGGCAACAGTTTCAACCATTCTATGATCTGCTTCTCGCAACTGAAAGACGGCACATGGCAGATGTTAGCCGACTTGCTGACCTCAACGTTAGGGGCTTCAACTATGGCGCTGACGCCACATCTCAGTGCCAACACTTTCCAGACTGTACTTAAAAGACACGCCCTCCTCACTGGACAGTTAAAAACAACAATCAAACTAACGATGACATCAAGTATTACCCAATCAAAAGTAGGAAAGGAGGCATCTTCATAAAATGCGTGTGGGATGATTTGCATGAGACGCTGCTTTAAAAAAAAAAATGATAAAAAAAATACGGGATACATCCCGTCCAGTATTGATTCAAAACGGGACTCGCAATTTCATTCTCAAACGCGGCACGATTCCGTATTTTAAAGGACGGGTGGCAACCCTACAGTGCCAGGTAACCACCCATACAATCAGATTGTGATTCAGACTAGGAATGCAATGAATGTAATTACCCCGATCTACATACAAGGCGAAAGTCTTGCAACATTCAAAGATGATGGTTTGGGATAAGTACACCATACAACATAAAAGAGCTTATGAAGCCTTGAACCGAAAAAAGCAAGATCTCAGAGATCGTAAAAAAAAAAATAGGAGGTAATGTCGTTTTACTCGCTGTACATTTTAGTCAAACATTACCAGTTATTCCACGAGGGAGACCAGCAGATGAACTCAACGCGTGTTTAAAATCCATGCTTCTCCCACGCTCGGTTATATGTCGCGTGTTCTTGGGTAGGTGCACCAAAAAATGTATACATTTAAGCATGTAATGGGCAAACAAAAAATGAGGTATACCCGAAGGCACTGCAGTAGTACTTAATGTAACTTTACTTCTTAAATGGTAATGTTTTACTGTTAAATAATTTATACGCTTCTTATATGTTGTTCAAATTCTTTTATCAAAATACCACTGACAGCGCAATGCACGATAACATGGAGTGAATACACCATACGCATCCGCCCACGGCTGCCCTGCTGTGCGCAGATAGGAGTTGATTCTACAATAAAATAAAATAAAGATAAAAAGAGTAAAACAATCATCACCCATAAAGCGTGTGTGTGTGTATATATGTGTATATATATATATGTTGATATGTGGATGTGTATATGTATATATATATATATATATATATATATGTAGATATGTATATATATGTGTATATGTATATGTATATATATGTTTATATGTGTGTGTGTGTATTTTATATATATAAAACACAGCAACACTCATAACAATGACAACACAATTACATTGACAATCATGTTACGTTATTTTTAAAATGTTTCCTTTTTTTTTCATAACCTCTTTAACACACTACTTCTCCGCTGCGAATCGCGGGTATTTTGCTAGTACAGTATATCGTTATTTGGAACACATTCATATAATATAATAAAACCATACATTTGATCTGAGTCTGTAACACCCGGTGTAAATTTTGGCTACTTGTAAAAGTTAGCGATTTTTTTTTATTATTCAGTTTTTTTCTGTCAACGACATTCATGTGGTGCAACGAACTTGCCTCTCCCTCTCTGAGTTGGTGCCATTTATCTCCATCCTTTTCACAAGAATAGTGCTGTGCCTGATGCTTGCTCAGAACTATTTGTTGTACCGGCAATCAAAGATACAATGTCGCGTGACCGCTATCACACTGGACAAAGGCAGAACCGTAACAACAGATAGCTTCTTCACAGTGGTTTTGCTGGCTAATAAACTGCTGAACTCTGCTTGGCACCATAAGTAAAATGGGACTTCCACCTGCAGCTAAAGTCACTTCAGTACGTGAGCAATTCGCCACACTGCCTTTTAGATCTGGCAGTGCCATGATGACGGTGTATGCGCCCAAAAAAAAGAAGACTATGATTTCAGACTATAACAGCCGGTGTAAATGTTTGCTTTCTGTAAAAGATATCGCTGAATGGGTGTAAGCAGACACACAAACGCTGGTGAATCATGTCTGCTTGGTATCTTGTTGTCATTTGAATGTTTTGTTATTCAGTTTCATTCTTGAATAAAAGCACACTTGTTTTGTTATACCTTTGCGAAAATGTTTATTTTATATTCCAGTGACCACTTGAATGAGCTCAAATCAGTCTCTGCCTCTCTCATGCACACACATTCATAGACTTCAGACTTCTTCTTTTTGGGCGCATACACCATCAGCATGACACTTTCAGATCTAAGCACTAGCATGATAAATTGCTCGCGTACTAAAGTGACATTAGCTGAAGAATGAAGTCCTTTTACTTTACTTCCTATGAAGCCAGTAGGTCGGATTGGAAGATCGTGGGGGGTGGGGGAGGGGGGACATAAGGTTGCTTGAAAGGGGTGTGGCACTTCTGATTGCTTTTCAAAGGGAAGAAGATCCAAGTCTTTAGAGTCCTGGTGCTTCCTGTTTTGCTATATGGTTGTGAGACATGGATGCGATCCAGTGACTTGAGATGAAGACAGGACTTTTCAGAGAATCCTTGAGTATCGCTGTTTTGACTTTGTGTTGAATTAGTGGTCGTTCACAGAGTCCCAAATGATGTACATTATCTGCATTGTGAGGTCTTCTGGTGCAATTCCCTGAGGGTGATCCAGCTCAGAAGATCCTCATTGTTGTGGACCCAAGTGGCTGGACCAGGCCAAGGGGACACCCACGTAACACCTGGCGGCAGCAGATAGATGGTCATTTTCTAGGGAGGTGGGGACTGGACCGCTTGTCTGGCTGGGGGTTGCCAACCAGGATCCCGAAGTTGTTTCCTCATGTGGTGGGTACAGCAATGTGCTATAGCAGTGCATGCTCCCCATCCTAACCTGACCTGACCTGCCAAAAACGTGCTTGTTGTCTTAAATCTAAATTGGTCAGGTTTTAGTTAGTACAGAATGTCCATTGGTTTAGCATTACATCTATTGTGTATCTGGTTCCTACTTTGCTACCTCATGCTGTAGCTTTAGGCATTCAGAACATTGTATTGGAGTAGGCAGTTTTAAAAAATAAAAAAAGAATGCATGAATGAAAGAAAGAAACTCTATTGGTTGTAAGAAGTCTGCCTCCGAAAAAAATTAAAAGATTATTAATGGTTGTTAAAACATTTTCATGAAATACAGTAATAATAAAATAGCTAATCTGTATAGTTTATAGTCAAGAGGCTAACTTAATACTGTTACATCCACATTAAACAATTCAGCACTGTGAATCTGTGTAAATATTTAGATCACATATCTGTTTTCACTTTGACATTAAAGAGTCGTTTTTGATCAATGTCAAAAAAGCTCAAATAAATTCACTGTGATCCAATATTAATGTGAAAACTTCTAAGGGAGTGAATACATTTAATAGGCACAGCTTTGCAGAGACATGGAGAGATTGTGTGAAAAGACAGCAAACAGGTAAAGGATTTGGACCCCAGCCACTGGATCAGTGAAGCAGCAGAGCTAATTGCAGCACCATCTAGGGCGGAGTGATGGCTCTGAGGCTAAGGATCTGTGCTGGTATCCAGAAGGTTGCTGGTTCGAATCCCCGTCACTGCCAAAAGAGATCCTACTCTGCTGGGCCCTTGAGCAAGACCCTTAACCTGTAATTGCTCCAGGGGCGCTGTACAATGGCTGACCCTGCGCTCTGACCCCAAGGGGTATACGAAAATGAACAAATTCCTAATACAAGAAATTCTATAAGGTGAAATTAAGAACAAAAAAAAAAATATTATCCAGAGAAAACAGTAAAAATAATAAATGATATACAAAAGAGCTGGTGTACACAAACCAGCTCAGTTCAGCCACACTTTACAAATATTATCTCAGAACACACTGTACATTATTGTTCTGACTTTGCAAAACTATTTATAAAATATATTTTTGAGACCTTTAAATATTCTGGGAGAATAGGCTCTATGAGACAGCTTTACAAAATCAGATTAGATTCTGATATCCTTTGGGGGTGACTCTGTTGGTATCACAATTAAAATCAAATCAGGGCAAGAGAATGTGTGAGAAGCACTTCTCAGAATCTCACTCAAATTTCTCCATTGGGCCACATGGAATAGAGCTCAAAATGTTTTTATAGCAAATGGATTAATTAAAAATCCAAATTAATTTCCAATAATGCACTTACGTCAGCACTATATTATAAATACATGAAGCTTTTGTATGCCTTTCAATAAATAACACAAGAATCTCTTTGTCAACAGACAGCAATGGATATACAGCTGGGGCTCAGGGCACATTTCTCATTGCATTATCTTGTTCTGTTTATCCTAGCTAGCCAGATGAATACATTCGTGTTTTATTTCGCTTCATAATAGCAGAATACACAAAGTCCACTCTGTACAGTCAGTAAATTGTATTTCACCTCCAATGTGATATTTCAGATGAGATTATCACAATTTCAAAAAGCTGAATATACAGCATATCTTAACTGCTGTCAGTTGCTTTTAAAGTTTAAATTTTAGCCTCGAAATGAAACTAAAGCAGTGTCATCACTGAACAAAGAAGAAAACAATGCCTGAGGCAGAAATGTGGAGAGAATGAGCCACCATATGTACTTCCCATGGTCTTTTAGATCCATCTAAACTGGACCCTGCTATTTTTCATCATAATCCTTAAAAGAAAGGGGAACATAAACTGAAATACTAAAACATTGAGCTAATCCTTTGCTGCAGTGGACAGGCACTTTATAACATTTAATTACAGTTTATTTAAATAACTATGCTTAAACTCAACTACAATGATTTCTTTTTCATTTTTGCAGTTTATTCACATCTACAGAAATTACTAATCAAGGCTCACATTATTAATAAGATTGCTACCTTTGGATGAAAAATTGATGGTTGCAGCCACGTAGTTTTAAACTTACAGCAATTGATTAAAACATTAAAAGTACCCGTTAAAAAGTTGCCAAGCAAGTGAGACACTCTTACATTATCTTAATTATCAGGGTTACCAGTGCTTTTGAAAGGATAATTCAATTAAGTGAACCTTCTGAAGTGAGTTGTTTTTAGAAGCCTCACTGCTCAGGCAATAAAACTTAAGGAAGGAAAAGTGCTTCGTATTGCACATTCCATTTATCAGCCTTAACCACTCCTCAGACATTCGATACAAGAGTGTGGATCTGGATGATTCAATTTAGGCACATTTGTCATTCTGTTCCATAATCAACAGGTAAATCTGAATAAAAGTAATGTAAGCAAAATATATTTAAGTGTGGGTAGTGCTACATTACATATTCTCCCAGTGTCTGCATGAGTTTTCCTTCAAGCACTCCAGTTTTTTTTTCACACATCCCAAAGGTGGGCATGTTAGGTTTACTGGTGACTCTAAACTGGTCAGTGTGGATGTTTGTGTGAGTGTGCCATGAACTGGTACTTCACCCAGGGTTGGTTCATGCTTTTCTATTCAATGCAGCATTGAAAGCGTGCCGCTCTTCGAAAACCTGAAATTGGTTAAGTATCTTCAGTAATGCTTATTGAAACATGTGTGACTAGAAGCGAACAGTCGGTCGGTTCTCTCTCCTCATCTTTTAGAAAGAAATTGAATGACTACTTGGAAAGACAAACGTTTAGTTTATTACCGTTTCTATGTGTATGATGGAATTCTTACTTGCATGTCTCTCCGGAAAAGTAACCTTGTGATATTTATTCATTACCCCTATACACACATCATATATATATATATATATCGTAAAATACATATTTTTTCCCAAAAATTAGCATTAGAAAATCAGGTGCGCGTCATAATGTTTACTTCTTCTGCTTCGGCTCTCTCTCTCTCTCTCTCGCTCTATCACTCGCTCATGCTCTCTGTCTCTCGCTCTCTCTCTCTCTCTCTCGCTCGCACTCTCGCGCTCTCTCTCTTTTCTCTCACTCGCTCACGCGACGGCACAAAGAAAAACTTTCGGCATGCTACAAAAACAGAAGGGCATTTCGCGGAAAACGTGCCCTAAACGCTTCCTATACAATCACAACGTGCATGGTACACGGGGCAAAATGGTTTTCGCGATTTTCTTTGTAAAAATTAGGGTGCACATCTTACACGAGGGCGCGTGGAACACGAGTAAAAAGGGTCAAAGAAACTATTGAAATCATCAGAAAATAAATTGAAAGGAACTACTCTGGGCATCTCTCCTATAAGGTTCTGTTTTGCGGACATGCTTGCATTGCTTGTGCATGAGCAGCTAAGCGACTTTCTCTTTCTTCTGAAGTTTTGTTTTGCCGATGTGCTTACCTTACTTGTGTATTAACAGTGGGAGGAAAAGTAAAAGGGATACCGTTTTGCCAAAGTGCTCACATCGCTTGTGTTTTACTGGCTAAGTGAGTGACTCTTTCTTCGGAGGTTTCGATTTGCCGACGTGCTGGCCTCGCTTGTGTATCTTCGGAGGTGGAGCCCTTACCCTGACTCCACCTCTTACTTCCAGGCCGGACAGACAGACACACAAACTTCCACGGCTAGACGTTTATATATTCCAGCCCGGAAGTGCAAGGCTACTGCATTAAGCTCAAAGAGCCGGCAAGGCTGCCCCAAGTTCACGAGTCAAAAAAAGAAAGGAGCGCAAGGCTACAGCATGAAGCTGAAAGAAAGCAACTCTGTCGCCAAAGTGAAACCGCCGAGGAAAGACAAACAAGAGAGAAACTCGTTTAGCCGCTGAAAGACGAGGGGGGGCGAGCACATCTGCAAAATGGAACCGCCGACTGTGCATTTCTTTTTTTTTTTCTGACGATTTCAATAGTTTCTAGGACCCCAGAGTTTTTACGCCATGTGCGTACACAGCTAGTATTGTAATAAACAATCAGAAACTATCAAAGACCCTTAGGCAAACCCCATATAATTGTAGAAAAAGAAAACACATGTAAGAGCAAAAAAGACTTATTTGAACTGAGTCTTACTTGGCAGACTGACCAAAATGATAGTTAATCCGGTTATATGGCAGTCGGGCAGGAAGGGGCAGGTCCAAATGGACAGACACTGGAAATGACATTGGTGAAGGACAGCAGTTAATCTTCCATTCTGCAAAAGGAGGAAAAGAGAGAACATTATCACACAGTGCCAACTCCTGGAATTACTATCACCAAAGACCTTAAATTGTCTCTTATGCAACTATATATATGGCTATATACTGTATATATATATATATATATATATATATATATATATATATATATATATATATATATATACTGTATATATAGTCACACATGTGCGCGTTGGAGGCAGTCAAAGAGCCTAAAGGTGAGTGAATTATCGTGAGAGAGAGGGTCATCACATGGTACTTACCTGAATCTCTCTCATTCTACAGAAAGTCAGAAGAAAAATAAGGATCTCTATTTCCAGGTTCAAAATGGCCGCGATGACGTTACTTCCGGTCAATTCCAATGACATCACTTCCGGTTCCACAATCCTCCACTTCTGTCGACTCCTGATGATGTTGGTTCTGCTTCCTGTCTCCAATCGTCACTTCCTGCCAACCATTTCCTGTCCCATCATTCCTTGTCATATAAAAATGCCATTTTGTTTGTAGTAAAGTGTTCGTTATTCTTTACAAGTTAAGAATCAGTTTCTTTATTATTGTCTGGACAACAATATACGGGGATTGTCCCCAAATCTTTTTCTGTGTTTTTGAAGTTTTGTTTTCTTCAAGACTGACTTTCACTATATATACATATATATATATATATATATATATACATATATATATATATATATCCACCCATCCATTTTCCAACCCGCTCAATCCGAACACAGGGTCACGGGGGTCTGCTGGAGCCAATCCCAGCCAACACAGGGCACAAGGCAGGAAACAATCATGTGCAGGGTGCCAACCCACTGCAGTATATATATATATATATATATATATATATATATATATGTATACTGTATATATATACAGTTTTTTGATCTTATAATATCCACATGATTGTGCATAAAAACTGATCCTGAATTGGTTGGTACAAGTGCCAGTGGTCCTGTGCCTTTTTTCTAGAAAGAAGGGGTGAGAAAAGCTGTTGTGCAAGTTTCAATATCAAGGCCTAGGTTATTCACCTGTCATTACCCAACTAAGGGGTAAGAGATGTGGAGGTGATGACTTTAGGGCCTTTGGGGTTCACCCTGAAAATCTATGGTTCTATGACTTGGTGTTGAGACTTTAACAGTTTTCACCACCTATTACGGGTTATTATCTTACAGACCTATATTTAACAACCCTAATGTTGCTTAGACCTTAAATGAAACTCGTAAATTGCCCCCCCCCCCCCACCTCTGAGAACAGAAAAATATATGAATTTAGGCCAAATTAATATTTATTTATTAAAACATAAAGACAATATACAAAGCTAAAAATTAAATGCAAAATATATATAATATAAAATATTGTTATAACTGTTTAACAGCAAAGATACACACTCAGACATTCCCCTCAGTTTTCAAGATGATTTGTGTGTCGGTACAAATCTCATTGGGTTTTTGTCTAAAATTCCTGTTCCAAAGGGTTCAGAACCTCCTACGTCTTACTTAAGCCACCCAGGACATTATCTACAAATAAATTGTGTTGTCATAAATTACATTGTTTAAAATATTTTATGGGCGTTTATGCATTTAAAGGTACATTTTTTCATGCATTTTTAAGGCAAGGATTCTAATCCTTAACTTAGTTTATTGAGTCATCACTTATGTTTTGTGGTATGAAGCATTTTGCTTTGTTGTCGGTGCGATTTTGATTGTTTATGGACAGAGCTATTTGTGTCTCCTGTCGTTAGGCCAGTACTTGTGTTGTTAAGTTAGCAGAAAATGTATGCCTAAAAGTGCAAGCACTGGCGCTCTCATCTAAAAAAAATGTTTTTAATATCTTTATTCATTCAATTTTAAAATGAGAACACTATTTCATAAATACTAAATTATATATATTCATTGATGTCTCTTGTAAAATGCTAAAAAAGTTTCAAATCATATTCTAAATGTATAAAAAACTGTTAAAACAAAGTAATTAAAAAATTTGCAAAAAAATGTGGAGTTTCAAAAAGACACCCCTATTGGTTGGGTAGTAAAATTGTACTTAAAAAACAGAAAAATACATTTAAAATTAAATTTAGGAATAAATATTAAGAATTAAAATAAGTTAAATTAGGTATTTTAAGACAGTTTTAAAATGAAGTTAAGAATGAAGGTTTTAAAATTATGGTTATAATTTGATTCCAAAGAAGAATACTTAAACTTTGGAGACTAAGAAATAATATTAGGTCTAAGTAATGTAAGTTTTAAGGTTAGGATTAGGGTAAAAGGGTGGGGGTATAGTGACATATAAATACTATGGTTTTAAGGTAGGGAACAGGGAAGAGAAGTGGGTATAAAAGATGAAAAAGTTACAATAGTGGAAGTAGAGTTTAAAATAAAGTCTGTCAAATCCCGAGTCAATTGCACTTGACAAGTTTAAACTCTGTTAAGTGGTTAAGACAGACTTGTCAGAGTTTTCTGATAACACAAAATATATTTATTAAAAGCAACCGTGTTTTGAATAGGTAGTTGGTCCTAAGGGTGATCAGATTGTGGAAGTGAGATTGGCAAATATAAAGAGATGCATTTGGAAAAGCGTTTTTTGCAGATTGATTCAGAAGCTCAAGACGTTGAATTTGTCGGTCAGAATCATCTATACAGACAAAGAGGCCAACAGAAATGTTCAATTTTCTAATTTCAGAGCACGTTTATAGAGTTTTAAACAAATGTATTTAGTATAACAATTTGTTTTCTAGAAAGATATCTATTTGCAACTCTTAGGAAAAGCATAGTCAGATAGACAAGAACTGATTGGCAGATTATGACACGCCATTCTGAAGGGTGAGCAGTAGGTGTTATTAAGTAACTTAGGGTTAAATTTAGGGGGAATGAGAGAGTGAGACTTGGCAGCTAATGATCTAATTGATAATTTTTAAAATTAGTGCCATGCATCGTCTCATCTGTCTTATCTTTTTGTACATTCACTTTTGGCTTAACATATTTCTTTGGATTAATGGAAGAGAAATCTGAAATATCTAAATCTAGAGAAGGAAGAAAAGGATGTCATATATTAGATCTAGTTGTTATATTTGTAGAATTTATACCAGTCTTGTTTTGAGGTACTACAAATGGATTTGACTGAGTGTACAACTGAACAGGAAGCAGAACCTGATGAGAAAGATCACATACAAATATTTTGTTGAATGTTCTGAAGATGTTACAATAAATATGACTGCAGAGGATTTGTCGTGGTCTTCCGGCCTCAAACAGGGCATCTGTGGAGTAACTTGATCAATCTGGCAGGTATACGAGAGTGTTCTAAAACTATGAAACGAAGAAGGTAGCTTATTTTTGTACGCTTACATGCAAAGGAAATAGCTTTTTAAACAGAAAGTTTGTTAACCTGAGGCAAATTGGCTAAAGTATTATGAATAATTTCAGTATAATGACCTTTAAGAATAGAGATGTTTCCTTCCATCCACCTTATGGCATTTGCCTTACCTCTGTTTAACACTTGTTGGTATGGGGATGAAGGTTTTTTGTAGAACTTCCAGGTGATTAACTTTTTGCAATAGATTAAAGTAAATGTTTTATCAATTACCTGGGAAATATCCTGTACTATAAAAAGACTGGAAAAAAATATTATAACAAAAGATTAAGCAGTTAAAAGTGAAAGCTGTGTGGTATAATGATTAAGAGGTTGTGGGTTCAAATTCTGCCACTGACACTGTGTGGCCATGAGCAAGTCATACTTGTGACTGCATGTGCTCCAATGTAACCAATTGTATCATAAATGTTGTAAGTTGCCTTGGATAAAGGCATCAACCAAATAAGTAAATGTGAATTTGTGTAAATGTATTAATTTAAGGACCACAGGATATCTAAAAAAGTTGACAGATCAACAATAAATTATCTAAACTTTATTTAATTAAAAAGAATTCGCGAGGACTACGATATCCAAAGGATATTACATTCTGACCAAAAGTGGTGGAGGGCAAGATTAAGGCCTCCCAGTACTGAATGGACAGGTAAGTATTTGTTAAATTTAATATATAAAGTATTGAAGTGAAGTGGGATATTAAAGTAAATATTCAGTAAAAGGTGACATATTTAATTGAAAAAAATATAGCAGTGGGAGATGGGTTAAACAATGGGGAAAAATGTTTCATCCATCCCACCTATTATCCAACCCGCTATATCCTAACTATAGGGTCATGGGGGTCTGCTGGAGGCAATCCCAGTCAACACAGGGTGCAAGGCAGGAAACAAACCCCAGGCAGGGCGAAAAATGTTTAATTTATGTACTGTATTAAAAAAATATATATACAGTAATCCCTCGCTATATCACGCTTCGCCTTTCGCGGATTCACTCTATCGCGGATTTTATATGTAAGCATATTTAAATATATATCGCGGATTTTTTGCTGGTTCGCGGATTTCTGCGGACAATTGGTCTTTTCATTTCTGATACAGGCTTCCTCAGTTGGTTTGCCCAGTTGATTTCATACAAGGGACGCTATTGGCAGATGGCTGAGAAGCTACCCAACCACAGCGCGTATTATGTATTAAATAAAACTCCTCAAATATATTGTGAGCACGGGGGCTGTTCGCACCCCTAGAAGATACGGCCGCTCCTCAAAAAATGCTGAAAGATTACCTTCACAGTGCTCCCTTCTTTGCTGGCTGCTTTGCAAGCGATATGCTTCCCGCATGGTGCTTCGCATACTTAAAAGATCAAACAGCACGTATTGATTTTTGATTGTTTGCTCTCTCTCTCTCTGCGCCTGACAGAGGGGGTGTGAGCAGGGGGGCTGTTCGCATACTGACTTGGAGGATAAGGACGCTCCTCTAAAAAATGCTGAAAAATGCTTGCTCCCTTCCTTGCAGCTACTTTGGCTTTTAAGTATGCGAAGCACCGCCGGACAAACAGCCCTATTGATTTTTGACTATTTGCTTTTTTCTCTCTCTTTCTGACACGCACTCCTTTGAAGAGGAAGATATGTTTGCATTCTTTTAATTGTGAGACGGAACTGTCATCTCTGTCTTGTCATGGAGCACAGTTTAAACTTTTGAAAAAGAGAAAAATGTTTGTTTGAATAACGTTCCTGTCTCTCTACAACCTCCTGTGTTTCTGTGCAAATCTGTGACCCAAGCATGACAATATAAAAATAACCATATAAACATATGGTTTCTACTTCGTGGATTTTCACCTTTCGCGGGGGGGTCTGGAACGCAACCCCTGCGATGGAGGAGGGATTACTGTATATAAAAAATTTGGTGTAAAAACTAAAAAATTATTAAAAAATAGAGGGGCAAATGAAAAGAGGTGAAAATAAATATGGACAAAAAATGGGGGTGGCTGGAAAAAGTAAATGAAAATTACTTACAAGAACAAGGACCCTGTAAAGAGCTATACCCAAGAAGAAAAGGACACATGGAAAGAATTTTCAAAATGAAAATCTATCTTGTTAGGGACGTTCTCTGATTATACACAGTGGGTTAAAAGTTCATCTTTTTCAGCCCTTGCTCATCCAAGTTTGTGGATACAAAACCCTTTTTATTAAACATGCCTATACTTTATACTGACTACTCAATGGTCTTTTTTGGTGCTCACCCTTCACTTACTAATTTTTGACGTTGATTTTGCATCTCATTTCTATTGTAAAGTTTTTAATTGTTGATCTTTCGGTTTTGACTCTTTGCCTTCTGACTGGATCTTATCACCTGGTCCTTCTCAAAAACTTTTCTTGCTAGTCTTACTAACATAACAGGTAATAGCATAGATAGTTTTTTATGTCTAATAATTCTGATTAAAATACATATTTTTTTAAACATATAATGTTTCTTATTTGTAATTCTATGTTCACTTCCATTTGCTGTAAGCTTCATACTTAATATTACATAAACATGTTATTATAATTAATTAGTTATTTCAGAGCACAACATTTCAACTTTTTGATCAGCACTTGACAGGGGTAAAGTTATTTTGTGCTTTTAACAGACTTCTAACCCACATGCTCAGCTCACTGCTTCATTTTCAAATTTTCCAACATAACAGATGCAGCATTAAGCTACCTATTTCCATCTTTTATTATCTGAGTTTTCCAGTCCATTTTTGGCCTGATTTGGTTCTTAAACTAAGCTTTTGCTATTGGGCCAGGGTGGTCTGTTTTGTTGACACAAATGGTGTAGCAGAATGTGGGGTATCCAGTGAAGGCGAACTGCACAGTGCATAAGAATACATCAGTGAGAACAAATGGAGGAATCTGAGCTTTGGTCAGATATTTGAAGAAGTGGAGTCATTACTGAGCTTTCCTGACGAGTGCTGTGATTTATTGTGTCCACTTCAGTTCATCAGTAATAGTCACTTCAAGACATCTAAAGCTGATCACTTTCTTAACAGCATCCTCTCTGATGTAGATGGTAGGCAGGTTTGCCTTCTGCTTCCTGAAGTCTACGACTTGCTCCTTCTTTTTTTTCTTTTCTCACACTGAGAATCAGATCGTTGTCCTGGCACCACTTTATCAGCATTTAGTCATTGTTGGTGATCAGGCATTTGATGATGGTGTCATCAACCACTTATTATCAGAGGTAGCCTCCCATCAGATTGAATTTTCTGATGGATGATCCTGGGTTTGAATGCTGTGTGTATTTGCCTGGTCTTGTTTTCCTCACAGACCAAGCACATATATATAACATCAGATCAATTATCTTATCAAATTGCTGTGTTGGACAATGTTTAAGTATGTTTTTTATCTCTTTTGCATTGTGCCATATAATAAGTGACTCCTTAAACTGAATAAGCAGTTTAAGAAAATTAAAAATTAGACTTGTTTTGGTGTTTATATGAGGTATGATCAAAAAGTACCGCGAATGTTGATGCAGAGCACCATCCAAGAGCAACGTGAAACAATTCAATGCAGGTTCTGACAGGTCCATCCTAGAGCCGAGTTTGTGACAAGTTTCAACTTGTTTGATACTGTCAGTCGTTTGTGAGCCACTGTTGAGTTCAAGTGTGTTTTTCATGTTTGTCGTTAATAATGGATATCAAGCAACGCATTAACATGAAATTTTGTTTCAAATTACAGACAGCTCAGGAAACCCAACAGATGTTAAAATCTGATTATGGTGACACTGCAAAGACAATTAAGACTGTTTACAAGTACTTTGATCGATTTCATAATGGATCTGACTCTGATGTTGTTCAACATTAATAACCGAGGAAAATGTTGAAATGGTTTCATTCTTCATTATGACAACGCTCCTTATCTCACATCCCTTCTAGTACGACAATTTTTGTTGAATAAAAACATTATGCTGTCTCCGCATCCACCTTATTTGCCGGATCTGGCACCATGTGACTTCTGTCTGTTCCCTAAATTGAAAATGACTATGAAAGGCAAATGATTTCAATCCATTGAGGACATCCAGGCAGCCACAACTGTCCAACTAAAGACATTCTTGAAAGAAAACTTCCAGAACTGCTTCGCAAAATGGCAGGAGCGTTGGGATAAGTGCATTCGAAGTGGGGGAGAGTATTTTGAGGGTGACTAGTAGTTGGAAATCTTTTACTGCAATAAATGTTTCTTTTTTAAAACAATCACTGTATTTTTTTATCACATCTCGTAATGTAGTATATGTCTACGTGGAACAGCATGGCTGTTACAAAGTCTTGTCACTGTCTACAGTATTCAGAATTTGCGTGTTCACCTCATGTCCTCATGGATTTTCTCCTACACCATAAAAATGCACATTTTAGGTTAACTGGTGCTTCTAAAAAGGCCTGGTATAAATAATTTTGGCTTCTTATATTCACCTTGCAATACTGTCATCTTGTTCAGGGTTTGTTTGTGTCTTGTGTCTGATGTGGCTGGGATACTCTGATGCTTGGCTGACCCTGTAGTAAAATGTTTATGAAAAATTATGATTTCTATCACATTAAATTCTTCAGAACAAGTGACAGATGTAGGGTTTCTACTGTTTTGATGATAATTTTATGGCGCACCAGGCTTCCCAGGATTGGCAAGGTCAAAAACAGCACCATCATGTAAAAAGGCAAAGGGATGTCCTTTGAAAACCTCCAACAAATAAAAGAACTATTACTTCTGAAAGAGTGGTGAGATTGTCTCTATTGTGCATGGTGTTCCAAAATTGAAATGTTCAATGACAATATCTACTGTGATGTAAAGACATGGGTGTTTGATGCCCCATGCCCAGAGCCATGGGCACATATCCCCATTGGAGCATCTTGTAGTTTACGAACCATCTGGATTAGTAACGCGGGAGAGATAGCAACAACTATAAAAGGTGCAAAAGTCAGTGTTTATTCAATAAGGAGGAAAGTGCTCAAGAGAATTCTAATAAATACTGTACTCTTCAGTAAAAAAAATGTGTATTACAGAGTTCAATAAATAGACTTACCTAGCAGTTAAAATATTCCAGCAGTCAAAAACAGTCAGCCCCAAGAGTCATTCTCTAGTCAGCATTCCCACGGGCAAAGCACTCTGTAACCTGTACCGTGTAACCAGCTCAGTTACCACATCATCCAAACCCTGACAAAGCCCCAGGTAACTCACAAATTCCACATCAACACTTCGCTCTGGTACATTAATTGCTGCAGGACATCTTTACACAGAACACCCACCAAACGTTATCGCTGGTCTCTGCTTGTACTGATCCATTGCTCAGAAGACTTGACTAACGTGCGGCTTGATGTGGCTCCTCTGCTGTCTATGCACTATTTAGCAGACTGACACTCCTGACTCCAGACTTTTTTTTCTTTTGTTCCACCTGACTGTCTTATTTTCCTTTTTTCTTTTGGTCTCTCGCATCATACGTCTGCTTTCTTTCTTACCCTCCCGTACATCTCACTCCTACTTTGCTTAACCTCCCCCTACTGAACACCTGCACGGAAATGGACTATTCACACCTATTCAGTCCGGTTAAACCAGAGTGGCTGTGTACCCTAAACTTACTCCGGTGGCTATAGATCTTGTGTGTGCCCCCTGCTTCACAAGCATCTGTTGAATGCATATTCTCAGTATGTGGACAGTTGTCATCTGGTTTGTAAAACAGAATGACCACTTCATGGGAGCACAGAGTTTTCTTGAAAAAGAACAGAAAGATGTATAACTGAATCACACTAACAATCAGGCTCTGTTTTGTATCAATGGTACTGTGGGATTTTAGTAAAGCTAATTGTGCAATGGAGAAAGTTGTTTACTTTATACAATTTAAATTTGTATCGATAACTTAAATACAAAAGTGAAGCTTGTTCCATAAAAATGATCACATTTTCCTTTTTTCATTCTGTTTTTCTCTCCTCGTGCATGCATTTTCTTTCTCTGGTTACTCTCCAGTACCTCTCACTCCTACTGTACTTAACCTCACCTACTGCAGCCCGGTGCTAAGTAATTACTGAATTAACTATTCAGACTTACACACAACCTGCACAACGCATCAGCACTGACTGAGCCACCAGAAAATGACTTCAACTTTAAAAATAACCAATAAAGTTATTCTACAAACACAAACGACTCTGTGACACATCTTGTCACAGGCTGAAACTATAGATGTCATAGTGAGCAATCTCTTAATCAGAGAGAAAAAAAAGAAAAGATCACACATTAGACCTGGCTTAGGTTTTAAGGGAAGAATGGTTACTACTAGTGGGCAGCACCTGGTCTATCATTGAAAGAACTGGAAAAATGTTACACCTCTAAGTAAAAAGGCAGTGGAGGAAATAACTGGCAATTCCGGCATTTTTGTAAGTGGTGAGGAATAAAGGCTGGGTCTGAAACAGGCCTTCCCTGATGACTGTGTTCTAGTCAATGTTATGCTCACTGTGCTCTGAGGTGACATTCGTTTGGCTTTATAATCTGCATTGGATTTTCTGAGACTGTTGAATGATGCCCATACAGTCAGCAGAAAATGACTGTAAACACAGCAGCAGTTTCAGAGGTAAGAATGTTATAAATTTTCATTAAGCAATGTTAGTTGGATTAACAGTGTAAAATGATGAAGTGTTTGGGTTGAAAAAACAGCAAAATGCAGTGGTATTAAGAAAAGATGGACTGTAATAGTCCCTCTCTAGGGAAAAACTGCTCCTCATAATAGCATAATTTGTGGTGTCATTAACCTTCAGAATTTCTAAATTTACTCTATGCTTTCCTCACTAGAGAAGCTGTAATATTAAAAATTAAATACATTTTTTTCCTACAGCCAAAAATGCAAAAAGAAAAAAAAACACATGTACATTGATTATGGAAAACATTTGAGATGAGTTGATTATAAAACAAATAAACATTTAAAAGGTCTGTATTACTTCAGAATATCAATTATTGCTCTTCCTGAGTCCCAGACTTTGACATTGAAATGTTTGTCTCCTCCAGGGTTGAAGCACTTTGATGGCTCTTCATTCTTCATGTACATTTACTTTCCAGGTGAATGCTACCTTGAGTTGCTTAAAGCAAATTGCTACAACTCTGTGCGCTCCAGTGTGACTTCCACTTGCCTGGATAATAAATGCACTCGATAAAATGGGAGGATACGTAATGCATGTCATCTTTTTGAAAGAAAGAAGGAAAAAATTGAGGCAATGTGTGAAAACATACAGTACATTTCATGGAAAAGGTCAAAGTAAGATGTTGTTTTTCTTCTCAAATTCAACAGTGCATAACGACAACATTTGCCACTTTTTCCTTTGCCATATTTAAGTATGTGATCTATCTATCTATCTATCTATCTATCTATCTATCTATCTATCTATCTATCTATCTATCTATCTATCTATCTATCTATCTATCTATCAGTGATTGAAACACATGTCAAAAAGTTTAAAAGTGACCAATACAGCTACATCTGCCTGGAGGTCATTTATAAATATTTATCTTATTTAATAAAGATAAGTTATAGCGGAGGTTGCTGCACATGGCTAATGCCACTTTTCTTTTCCAGACTACCTCTGAACAGAGTATTATTAATGCCTCTCTTTCTGTTGCAAGTTAAAACCACTCTTTAATGTTATTGATTTTCTTTACAGAAAATTAGGAATGGACTTTTCAAAAGTTGTTTTTTTTTTTTGCAATAGTGATGTCTTGGGAAGGTAAGAGAAAATGTTTAACTGCAGTATTTTTTAGCAAAATTTTTTAAACAAAGTAATAAATGTTACAGCCACGGGCAGTATAGTGGCACTGCTCCCCTAAGGTAAGGAGACCATTGTTTTCATCTTAGGTCCTTGCTGTGTGGAGTGTGCATGTTATTCCTATGTCTGTGTGTGTTTCTTCTGGGTGTTTGGGCTTCCACCCACAGACATGCAGTTTAGGTAGATTGGTGGGGATAAATTGACTCTTGTGTGTGTGTGTGTGTGTGTTCAACTGGCAATGGTCTGGCACCTTCTCCAGGGATTGCTCTTACACTTGTTGGGATGGATTTAAGATACACTGTCAATCTGCTCAGGATTAAGCAGGTCTAGAAATTGTGTGGTATGGTACTTCAGACACAGATGCACTACTAAAGTATAATGGATTAGTTAAGAGACTAAAGGGCCTTGCTTATTATAAGCTTATTAATAAAACTGAAACTTTTTGAGACCTGTGGGAAATAAGCGGAGATGTTGTGCTCTATTGATGTAGGAAATTAATTATGGATTGGCAGCTTTTTTTAATCTGGTATTGGATTAAGTGTGTTAACTTTGTTTTTTGTTTTTTTGTCTCAAAATATATATATGAAATACAATTGAACCCATAGAAATGTCTTTCTCAGCCTGCAGCAATTCCAGTGCTCGTTACTGTGTCTTATACCATTCTCACAGTTGTGCCCCCAAAATGAATTGCTTTCTTATTTTTTTCACAGTTCTTGTGCTAAATCCGATGTAAAGACAAGTGATTTCTTTATATAGAGAGACCAGGAGAAGAAGAGTCAATATGTCAAGCTAAAGTCTAAACCCAAATATAGTCCTGTCTTTCACCAAAACCCAGTCATTAAATAAAAGTCATGATCAGAAAAACAGAGCTCAGGGGTCTTTTATTTTAGGTCAAAAACTAAACAAAGCATACCAGTTAAATTTGTATTGAGCACTGGGGATGTCTCACGAGTTTGGGTGTGACCAAAAATACGGGAATGGATTTGGATGTGACATTGCCGTTAACGCAATTTCCGTTTGCCTATAAAATTGAAGAGAAATCAGCAGCAGGTGACTAACATATTTCCTGAAAGAACTATGTCAGCCCCACCTGATTCACTTCATTCGTGTTATAAACCCTTGTAACAGGAATTCTGACATCACTGGGGACCTGGGTTTTGATCAGAAAGGATTTAATTTCAGCAGGAAGTCATTTGCAGGCTTATGACAAGCACCCAACATGTGATTTGTGACACATTTTTTTATATTTGCAATTTGTTTGAAGTTTTTGTTCTGTTTTTTGTTAATATTGTTTTGTTTCTTAGTTCTTCGAAACTATTGTTTTTTGCAAATCATGGCTGATGCTACAGCTGTGGGGCTGCCCCCAGTGCTATATGAGTTTGAGATAGCCTTTGGGTCAGGGATGAGGCATTTGGCTTTTGCCTTAATTTATGTTTGATTAGCTCCCCCAACTGGTTATTGATTTTGTCTTTGGATCTGGTCATGTAAGTGTTTTTCACTTTCGATTTTTGCTTTATGGATTTGCCGTTGTTTTTTCAAATTTCACTTTCTGCATCAGACTGGTTTTGTTTGCTTGCAGGTTTGCCTTTTTGGCATTTCCTGTTGAATATTTTCTGAGTTTTGATTATGTTCTAGTTTACTTGAAAATTGTGTTAATAGAGCTTTAAATATTAAGAAAGCTTGTTTTGTTATTGTAGGACATGTGTTTTTACAGTTTCCCTGCCTGTTTCTGAGCTTCAATTTCACTTTGGTCTGCTTCTCGAGTTTAAACATAGAGCTTCAGGTACCTGGGAGCAATTTCTTCTCATTTTCTGGCCAACACATGATACTACCAGGATGGTCACTGCACGTTGAGGGGGTTCAGGATTCATCCAAAATAGTCTATCAACTGAAGGAAGGGCCTGTGTCTTAAGATCATTTAGCAGCAAATCACCTACTAAAAGTTAAACAAGAAATCACTAAGCAAGTTCCATCAAAAGGCTAAATAAACACTTATTGATATAGTAGTTACTTTAAGGAACAGGAGCCTTAACCCTATATATTAGGACAGTTTATAATGCACAGAGAACAATATTTTCTTTAGTGAATGTGTGTGCCCTACTAGGGCCACAAGGTTGTTAAAAAATATTTTGTTTTCTTTCTCTTATAGATTACAAAAAGCTTTACAATGCTATGTTAAAAGTCTGAGACTTCCTATTGAGCAATCTTTTTTATATAGCTGTTGGAATAAAACAACTTATTTTATTACAGCATGGAAAGATTCAAGTGTGAGTTCTTTCTTTTGTTGGATGGATGTGGCATGCTGTCAGCAATCACAATACATATAGTTATATTTTCACCTGAAAGAAAAAAAATTCACCATACTCTGTAGACATGACAATAATGAACTTATAAACTATATATTGTAACCACTTGGGATGCTTTGACCATCAGGAACAGAAATGACACACCAACCATGACATGTTACAATATAAAAAAGAAGGATTTGATTTAGCCCTCTTTCAGCTTTTTTGTCTTCATACCATAAAATGCAGTTTTCCTAAGGCTTCCTTTTGTCATTTTTGACCCGTATGGGCTAAGTTCTAAACCTTGCCAATCATGCACTCCTCAGAGAATGGGGCTCTTTCCTGGTATGCCGCAAGACAAGAACTGACTCCTCCTGGATCACATGACCAGAGCAGGAAGTCTTGTCTGCTATTTCAGGAGATCTCATCAGATTGATATTGCTGCAGAGAGCCACCTTGACCTGTCTCAGTGTTGTTTTTGGAGACTGCCAGGTGTTACCTGCAAAGAAAAGGGAAAATATCTTCAGGTATCTTGGGCCTCTCTACTTGACACTAGGGTTTTCCACTTTGCTACCCATGCTGGATATCACAGGGAGGTGGTATGATCAGTGATAATATATATGTATGTACTGTATATAGTACTAAAACTGCTAAGAGTTGCACAGTAAACCAAAAGATGACTCTTCATGAAATGTTTGAGTCCAGACATTATTGTCTATATATTTAAATCTTTACTGTGAGTCTTTAAACATCTGTACATGTCCCTTTCTCCTGTACTAAGTGTTATATTCTCTGAGGTACATGAAGCTGTCTTTAAATTAGACCTCTTCCCTCTCTTTCTTTGAAGGTAGGAGAACTTTCCTTTCTTTTCCCTTGTCCATTTTTCATACACCTGGAGAGATGTAGAACTGGAAGGGAATTCTTTATACTTCCTCATGACTTCCTGGATAGCTTTATGTGTAGCATTCACTTTTGGTTGTGTTCCAGGTTCGTATTCCAGGAAACATCCATTTCAGGTAGGTGTAAATTGAAAGTCCTGCTTATTTCAGCCTTTTTTGGTTGCAAAACAAAGGATTAGGGCAAGTTGTGTTTGAAAACTGAGACAACTCATGATCATCTCTTTGCTCCATACTAGGCTAAAGACTAAGCTTATCATAGTGTTGTAGATTGAGAGTTCATGAAACCCACATTTGATAAGAAACAAAACCCAGAGACAAAGGTTCTGAGGATTTTTTATATCATGTTAAAGGGTGTTACATTTAAATTACGTCATTAGTAACAATCTTTTTTCTTTTTTGTTAGTAATAGGATTTTTTGTTTACATACCTAAGTTGCTATATCATTAATTTCAATATCAATCAAATAATCTGATATGTTCTTTTTTTCAACAAGCTCATTGTCATTTTTGATATTCAGTATATGTCATGACATTATTCTTATATACGTTGTGTAGAAATTAAAAGTAACATTAAATATTTCCCCTTGGGATTAATAAAGTATCTATCTATCTATCTATCTATCTATCTATCTAAATAGATTGCACACCTCAGTAATTAATTACTTTTGACCTTTTTATTATTCATATAATACTCCTCATTGTTCTTTTTTCATTACTGAGCTAGTAAAAATACAAAATATTTTGTAACAGGATCTAGCAGTGAAACAAAAATACTATATAAAAATTGACAAAGATTATTTGGCACTTGTACTGATGATTTCCATTCAGATGTTTGTGATTACATTCAATGCATAAAAAGTCAGTTTGCCTTTAGTAACCCTGTGGGGTTATGAATTTGGATTGTTCATAAAGAAATATTGTTCAAGGACAATGCAGAACAGTGCAAAATATTTGGCATTTCCCGACAACTATAAACAGTGGTGTAGCTAGCTGCTGAAGGACCTGTGCAGCTCCCTGAGGTGGGCTCCTCCTGTCTAGCATAACTCTTAGTAATTTATTCACAACTAGATCCTAGGGGCCGGCTGGGCAGTGGCGTCTGCGACCGTGTCACTATCAGATCACAAATTGGTGACAAACAAACCTGCTCTCTAAATGAAATTTGTAATAACTTTTTAAATCGCTTTATTACTTTATTTTGACATCCGTAGCAGAGCAACGGGCACTCAGCAGGCTCCTATCAATTATGGAGAATCCACTACATCCATTAAACAGTGTCATCTCCAGACAGAGGAGCAGTTTCAGCAACAGACTGCTGTCACTGTCCTGCTCCACTGACAGACTGAGAAGATCATTCCTCCCCCAAACTATGCGACTCTTCAGTTCCACCAGAGGGGGTAAACGTTGAACATTATTCAAGTTATTGTCTGTTTTTTACCTGCATTTTTTATTACTCTTTAATTTAATATTTTTTGCTGCTGGAGTATGTGAATTTCCCCCTGGGATTAATAAAGTATCTATCTATCTATCTATCTATCTATCTATCTATCTATCTATCTATCTATCTATCTATCTATCTATCTATCTATCTATCTATCTATTACAGCCACTGTAAGTTAGCAAAAATAAAATAAATTGTGGGAATGAAACGTGGGAGGTGTGGGTAGTACATACATCTATGTAAAATGTGGACATGTTAATTTTCCAAAACAAATTTTGTGAACGAAGATGATTAAAATATAACGTAAGCTAGAAAGTAGAAACTGTTCTGTACTATAAAATGAAGCAATTTCAATTTGTTAAAAATTAAAACAACAACACCGGCTGACAGGATACTACTACACAATAGACCTGTTTTACACAAGTTCTGAGAAAATGGTCATCATAAAGTGGTCACGCTCACAAATCCTCACAGTAATGACACTAATGCACAGTAAGCCATACTAAGGTACATAATAAAACAGACTACAGACAGGATGGATTGAAAACATGCACAAAAAAACAACAATTGAGTGGAAGACAACAGTAAAATGACGGTGCAACAGTATAGCTTTCAACAAGAAGATCAGCAGCAGCATAAAATTCGGGCCATTGAGGTCAGAGTTATGGTAACAAGACATTGACTGTTGAAGCCACTGCATTGAGACTCTGAAACTGCTGTTTTAGTTATTACATTTTTTTTTTTAATTTATATGGCCCTGAGTGGACCCCCTAAGCTCGTAGGCCCTTTTTGATTTGCACAATCTGCACAATCCATTGCTATGCCAGTGAGTATACATTTGCAAAAAACAGTGTTTTATGCAGTTAGTTAAAGCCACATTTTGAGAAATCAACTCACTGCAGCAAATGCCTGACTATTAGCAAATGGTCTGCATCAGTTTGCTGTTCATTGCATCTGGCAAACTTCTGAACAGTGTTGGTGATGCAATAAATCGTGGAAAGGCATTGGTGTGTTGGAGGTTCCGAGTATCAATTGCATTAAAATCGTTATTTTGGTAAGTGAATCTATGTAAAATACATTAATCCAAAGTACTGTAGTATCAATGACACAAAGTAATTTTCTTCATGCTTCCCAAATGTACAAATGATGGCAACACCAAGCTCATTAGAGGCTGTAGCATCAATGCACAGGTAAGGCACTTTGAATGATACTGATGTGCAAGGCCAGCCATGTTGTCCAATCAGTCATGCTGATCAGTGCAAACTCTTCAGCAGGAATGACATTCAAAGTGTCCCACCCCACCAGTGGCAGAGTTTGCATCTTTTTTTTTGGTTGCTAATTCTGCAACATACAGTATGCTTGCATATAAATGTCTATGCTAGATAATTCTTAAGTATGTTCTTGTATATAATTTTCACTTTCAAATGTTTTGCATGTTGATACTGAATGCATAATTGTTTTAGGGTTTAAGGTGTGATATTTACAAACTAGCTTGTGTATAATCAAACTGTTCATGTCAAAGGAAACTTTTTACATTGAATAATGAATGACATTACCATTTAATCATGCAATGCACAAATTCAGAACGCTTAAGCATTGTCTGCTATGGATTACAATAAAGTCTCTCCAGCTTTTTTAATAGTGAAAGAATTTTATTTTTGTGTTAGTATAGCTCTAGCATTACTGAAATGACCACTACTGTTTTTTTATGTTCTTTTATTTTTACAATAATTAAACAAAAATTAACCTTTCCAAACTATACAATAATATACCTTGTATCCCATCAGCTTTACTTTTAAAGTCACAGATACTCCGCGCTTGAAGTGGAACAAAATTACTGGCAGTACTCTGTTTTTAAGGCAATACACTAGCTTTCAATTAGGGGGCCCGGTGACTCCTGGAGTGTCACAATACTGTAACATTTGATCAAAGAGTGAGGAGGGGCTGGGTGTGAAACTTTAAGCACTAAGAAATGTTTCTGGTACTCTAAGTAGAAACTGGAATAAGTGCAGGTACTGTGCAATGGTAAGCACCAGCCCACTGCAAGCACTGCATATACTCGGTCTGTAGATACTCATCTCTCATCTATTTCTCTTTGGATCCTGATACACACACATGCACACTATGTTCTGAATGCACATCAGAATGACTAAAAAAATGGAAATTAAACAGAAAGAAAAACTTGTGACTCGACAGTTGCAATCACAGTGAGGTATTATTAAAAACGTGTTATGCCATTGGTATGAAGTGTTTCTAGACACACTCCTGCTGAATATTTTGTTAGCAGAAAGTCCTCAGTGTTAGTGTGTCAGAGAGAGCATGTGCAGCATTAGTCATAATGGCATTCAGTTTTGTTTTAATTCTCTCTGTTGCTATGACCTCTAGGGAGTCCAGAATGCATCCCATAACTGAGCCTGCCCATTTAATTAGCTTGTGGATTCAATGGGCTTCCCTTGAAGTGATATTACTTGCCCACCACACCACAGTGTAGAAGATCACACTGGCCATCACAGAGTTTGTAGAAGATGTGAAGAATGTCACTACTCACTCTGAAGGAACATAGACTCTTAAGTAAAAAAAGTCTGTTCTGCTACTTCTTATTTAGTTCCTCTGTGTTCTGAGTCCAAGGGGAGTGGACAACCTCGACATCCAATCCCTGAATAGTGACTGAACATAGAGGTTCTTTTATGCAGCAAAAGTCAATAACCAGTTCCTTGGTTTTGCTGATATTAATTTGCAGAGAATTCTTTCTGCACCAAAAAACAACGTTCTCCACCTGACTCCTCTTTATCAATACACTGCATAAGTACAGAATTACTTGAGAATTTCTGCAAGTGACATGACCTGGTGTTATAGTTGAGGTGTACAGGGAGAAAAGAAAAACAAACCGGACTCTTCCTTGTGATGCTGCAGGGTTGCTCATATCCAGTTCAGAGACACATCATTTGAGCCTTAATAAAAATTGTGGTCTGCAGGACACACAGTCCATTCTCCAGGACACCATCGGCTCCTCTGTTGATAGAAGAGTATCCAAATCTCACAAGTGCTTTAACACTAGAATTCCTGAAGCCTACGAAAATTACTCGTAATCCCAGCCCATGCTCACAAAGTACATGTGTAATGCCATGAAAAGTGCATGCTGACACTTCAGTACGTAAGCAGTGGTATGAAAATGCAGTCAGACTTCTTTTTTGGGCACATACACTGTCCAGATCTAAACACTAGCGCGGAGAGTCGCTCGCATACTGAAGAGTCTATAGCTGCAGGTGGAAGCTGCTATCGCACTTTTGCTGTTGCTATACTTTGTGAGCATGCCCCTGTCAATCAAACACAGGAATCTCTGCAGTCTATGTGTGACTTTACACTGTAGGAAGATAAGTAAATAAATCAAGGTAAATATAACATTCAATCTGGTTTTTATATAAGTAAACATGTAAATGTTTTTCATATAAAGACCATCAGAAAACATAATCAAAAACAGGACGATACCTTGTTTTTTCATTGAAGGACATGCGTGTGGCTCATTCACTGGCAGGATGACGCCTAACCTGTTGCTGCATCCAAACAGTGCCATCTTTCACCTTTACGCCTGGTGCAGCTGCGTTGTTCTTATGTGTTTCTTGCGGGGAGGGCTTCTGTTCTCTTTCTCCAATGTAGAACCCTCATCATCATCTGATTTCACATCTGCTACAGCACGTCTTTATGTGAAAACAGCAGTGTCAGATCTGGGGGAGCGTGAACGTGACTGGGAGAATAAAACTGAATAAAAAAAAATTGTAACCTTTACAAGTACCATGCAGTAAATTTACACCCCTATTACAGATTCAAATCAAATGTATGTTTTTATTGTATAATAGTAACAATAACAGCTGCTCACTACTCAAAATGGGTGTGCTCGGGATCAAACTAGTGACCTTTTGATTACCAGTTACCAGTTCTTACCGCTCTGCCAACAAAGCTATCATGTCAGCACCCTACCCTAACCCGATTTATTCTTCTATGGTTATATTCTTGAATAAAAGCGCACATTTTGCTATACTTGTACCTTTTGTGAAAGTGTTTATTTGATGTTTGGACTTCAGTCTTCACACATTATACACTTTATGTGTACATTTTGTCAATTATTACTAAAATATGAAAAACATTTCTTTTTTAGTTATGTGCTCAACGATTCTTACCTTGCACTTCATCCTACAATTTACACAGATAGTTATAAACACAAAACACATGAAATGCATGTATTCCAAATGACAATATATTATTTACCCTATACAACTCCAGGAACCTCACACGCAGATAAGGAGTCTTGGCTTGAGCTGGGCAAGCTTTTTGCCCGAGTTGAGCTCCGGCGGTGGGGGGGAAAGAATAGCAGGCTGCTTGCTGCTTGTGCTGATCGACGCATTTACAAAACAAAAGACGCTGATGGAGTGGTGCGAATGGATTTAAGGTGGGCTGGGATTATGAGTTTTTTCGTAGGCTTCAGGAATTCTACTGTTAAAGAGCCATTTCACTGTCTCTTTTTAAAACCTTTTCCAACATAAAACAATGGTTCTTATCCTCAGGTTATAAGTTTACTCAACAGTCACTCTTATTGACAAACATATGTTATGTACTGTAGGAAATTGAAGCATGTGAGATAAGGAAATCTTTGTCCGATAGGCAAACTACAGTGGGTCCATGTGCTCTACCAACAAGAGGACTTATATTGTCCAGGACACCCCTTTCAGAGGCCTTCATGATGTGAGATTTAAGTGATCTGAAGTCATTAGGTGGAGAGGTGCGTGTCTTCTTTGGAACAGGAACAATGCAGGATGCTTTCTATGACAGTAGCACTTTCTGGAACCTTAGGTACTATCTGAAGTTGGTCAACACAGGCCTTAAGAATTTGAGGACTGACTAAATCTGGTCCTTTGGCTTTTTCTGTGTGCAACTTCTTTAGTTGTCTCTTTAATTGGTTTTCAGTTATGGACAGCCCATGCTGATGATCAGAGTTGGACTTGTCACTGGCCATTCCAGTTGACTGAGCCTCGACTGTGAAGCAAGGTTTATTCATCTGAGACTTACCCAGTTATGTCTAAATTTGCTCAGCATGTTTGATGGAATAACCCCCTGGTACTTGGATTTCTGCTGACCACTTGTAACAAGATATCCACAGTTGTCCGTTCCCTCCTTAGTGAATTCCTTTGTTTCCACAGAGTATTCAGCTTTAAAAGAAATAGTGAACTGTGACCATATACATGTATGTGTCTGTATAGTATTTATTGCTTATTTATTTGTATTATTTACATTTTATTTACCTGTATAGTGTTTGTAAAGTTGTAAAAGGTGTGGCTAACTGGCAAATTACACCATTTTAATAAAGACTGGTTGTTTAACTACAAAAATATAAAACATTTTTAGGCTAAACAAAGAGATTATTTTTGGAAAGATATTATCTGAATTACTTGGTTTCTCTAATGTGGAAGTGTACATCTTTGTGTTGGTGTGTGTGTGTCTGTTCAAACTCCAATGGACTGGCACCCAATGCATGCTGGGATAGGCTGCTGCTTCACTACAACCCAGCTCAAGATAAGCTGGGTTGGAAAATGGGTGGATGGTAATTGCCTGGTTTTAGTGAGATTCAATTTTAAAAAGCAAATACACCAGAAGAAGATATAAAAATAAATGTTCATTTATCTGTTTTCATTTTACCGTTTTCCAATGATTTAATCATTCTAAGTTTTCTACTTGTGTTCTGCTAGGATAAGACTATCAACAATAGATTAAAAGATCAGGAGAAAAAAAATGCAGGTAAAAATTGTAACCTGAAAATCAACATAAGAGTGTCAAAACTATAAACAACAGGCAAAAATCACAGTCCAAAAGACAGGTGAAAGTTCTTAACTGGAACAGAAAGACAAGAATAACAGGGCTTTTTTTTACAAAAGGCATGTGCAGGGTCTTGTATCTGCAATCTTGGATAAGGAAAGATCATCAGAGATGACGTTATATGCTGTTGGGCTAATGACATTACATGCTGCAAAATTCTGACTCGTTACCAGGACAACAAATAAACAAAAGGCAGCGTCCATGAAAAAAACAATGAAACAGTACAAATATATTTTAAACATCATCAAACAAATGTCACAACAAAAAACAAAATACAAAATGCACAATCCCTAATGGTCCAAACACCAGATTTTGGAAAGTCAAAAAATATTAATTCCAAAGGTTAGAAAAAATTAAACAAGTGGTCTAATAATAACTTATTGCTATTTGATTTTAGTCAAAAACTCAGGGTAATGAAGTGCCTCCCTGAAAAGTGCTACTGTGTCTCACGTGACATTCTCTGAAATATATGCCACCTCCAAATAATTCTTCTGGATTTTGCTAACAGCGTACCTCCTGGTAGATAGATAGATAGATACTTTATTAATCCCAAGGGGAAATTCACATGGTGTTGCAGCTTGTCAAAATGGCTGGAGTTTAGTACAGTTTTTTCTGTTGCTTAAAGAAAAAAGAGGAAATACCAAATTTCTGTGCATAAGATGACCAAAGATAATAATTGTTTTTTATATTGCAAAACACTTCTAATATTAACGCATTAGCATAAACATGTTTTGAATTTACATTCATTTTTGCTTTTTTTAATGTCCTATCTCTCAGATTTATCAGAATGCAACTAATTATTTAAAATAAATAAATACATGCACAAGTATGACAGGCAAAACAAAAACTGATACAGATAATTGGTAACTGTGGTGATTTTTTTCTGTGGGATTTAGAGATCTGGGGTCATTTTTATAATTTGTTCCACTTTTCCTGTTCTAATGCTGCCTGCTTCTTTCATTTAATTAGTCATCACTTAGTTTTAGTCAGTGTGAGAGGTTTAAAGAGAGAGACCTGACTGATGTTGATGGGAAGTGACAATCTGCAGATTGATGTCCCATCAGGCTGGGCAGGCAGGGAATTCTGTGCATGCATGAGTGGCAGATGAGAAAGCCAGACAAAGGCCAAATATTCTTTCCTTTTTCAGTTTAAACATCTTTTTATAATTCTTTTCATTTTAAATTCCTTGACCTTGACAATAACAGTACCACTTACAAGGCACCACTGCTGAATATTTGTCACAGCAGCTGGGGAGTTTCAGAGCTACTGTCTCATCTCACTGTAGTCTCTGAGTAAAGTAGCTTTTTATCTCGATCTTATGACCATAACTGTGTCTTCTAACTCTTTACTTTTTTTGCTGAAAGTTGCAGTCTTGTCAGCTTAATTTAAAGATCGACACCTTGCTATAATGTGTTTGACTTATTAAATATACAATTATTGTTCAATTTTTTTACAATTAATTAATTTTACATTAAACATGCAATGTCAAATGCACATTACATTAATAACAAGAAAGATACAGTACAACCAACTTTGAAGGGAGCCATGCAACTTGAGAAGAGCTATTACATCTAAATTACACAATAGCTAAAATATAGAAATTTATTTTTAAACTTTTAGTGCTGCTAATCTTATTACTTGCTCAATAATACTAATTCCAAGACCTTTGCCTTAGGCAATCTTTCTTCGATTACACTTTTGTTTAATTTATTGTATTAATATATATACAGGCAGCACAGGTACAGTATATAATGGTTAACATTTTTGCATCATGGATTTTATGTCCAAATCCCTCACCGAGTCTATGTGATGTTTGCATGAAATAGCCATATATGTGTTGTTTCCCCACTTTTCTTCCTATTTGCCAAATAAATATTTGTTTCGTTAAATGTGAATTTAAAATTGATTGTATGTGTAGGCATGTGCATGACAAGATCCTGGCTAGGACTAGGGGTTCTACCAGGACACTACACTTATTGTCCTAAATTGAAAAAAGAAAAGAAAATGATTGGTAGACGGAAGGGGGTGGGGGTTTGAGTAGGTCATACATGACATGATGTCATTGATCTTCCAGGAGCTTCTTGTCCTCTCTCCAGAAAATGGAAACCATGTTAATGATGCCGTTTCACTCTTTTTCTTCTCTTTCTACATTTTATAAAATCACATCTATGCAGGATGCTGAAATGTTCAGTTTAAGACTGTCTGATAAATACATACTGTGGGTAGATGCCCAGTGGGGCCTGGGTGGTCTTTTGACCTTGGAACCCCTGCAGATTTTGTTTGGTTTTTTTTCTTCAGATTAACCAGAGTTTATTTAGTTTTTTCTGTCTTCTTGGCCAACAAATCTTAACACTGGACTCGTCTTTAGAGACTTACATTACAATACAATTTATTTTTGTATAGCTCAAAATCACTCAAGTAGTGCCGCAATGGGCTTTAACAGGCCCTGCCTCTTGACAGCTCCCCAGCCTTGACTCTCTAAGAAGACAAGAAAAAACTCCACCCAAGAAAAAAATGGAGGAAACCTTGGGAAAGGCAGTTCAAAGAGAGATCCCTTTCCAGGTAGGTTGGGCATGCAGTGGGTGTCAAAAAGAAGGGGGTCAATACAATACAATACAGAGAACAAAACACAAGTAATGCTCAATACAGTACAATAGTAAAATAAAAATATTACAAGTACAAAGCAGAATTTAACAGTAGATGATATCACATAATATGATTTGGATTTGTTTAGAGTCCTGGAGACCTCATCTATCAAGCTGCCTCCCCTAATTGGCCATTTCACAGCTGAGATAGCGCTGGGCCAGCCAATCCAATGAAAGGACCCCTCTACCCGACAATTCCTGTGATCCTCTATCAGAGATGACTTTATCTTAGGCAGACAAAACAACTTGGCAGGTGGGCAGTGGCATGAAGTGCTACATTTGAGTACCGAGACGAGAAACAGAATCGGTGAGGGTTAGTAACAAATTAGAACATAGATCATGTTACTTATATTTTAGTGCTAATGACTAACAACAGAGATGCAGTCTATACAGTTAATCAGCAGCTCTAGTCAGGGTATGCTAAACTGAAGTAGTGAGTCTTCAGCCAGGATTTGAAAGCTGAGACCGAAGGGACATCTCTTATTGGAGCAATGCTGAATATAAAAACCATATCCTTCTATTAATTATACACAGTATCCGTGTTTATAAAAATCATATGGATTTATTGATTTCTTTTTTTCTATTTTACTTATTCATTTATATTTCTACCTAATCCTATTTGTTTTTTCTTTTCTTGTAACTTTCTCTTTGACAACTTGTAAAGCACTTTGAGTTACATTGTTTGTATGAAAGTGTGCTATAGAAATAATTGTTGTTGAGTATGCAAATCACACAAGTGCTTTAAAGAGCAGTTTCGCTGTCTCTTTCTAAAACCCCTTTTCCGACACAACAGTTCTTATGCCCAGGTTATAAGGTTACTCAGTTGCCATTTTTATAGACAAACACATGTTTTTTATGTACTGTAGGAAACTGGAGCATGAGAGATAAGGAAATTACATTTCTCTTAAAAGTAAACTGCTAATTACTCATGGAAAGGGAGAACTGCCTTCATCTATCAAGAACGCTGCAGCCAAATGTCTCCTCCCACTTAAATGGATCATCATTCAGTTTCCTGTTTCCATAGATCAATGGGTTTAATTTAAGAATTTCTAGGACATGTGTTATATTTTCATAGGTACGTTTGATCTTAAATTGATGCTAATTTAATTGTGAATATTTTGTGTTTTTTTCCTTTCAGGAGGGTATGTTTAATGTTAGAATACTCTCTAAAAGTTTGGCTAAATATGTGCATATTAACAAAGTAGAGCCCTGGTGTATTTTCACAGGGGTAAGGCTGGATAGATTACAGGTTTGCTCCTTTTAATTTGTATGTCCTGGCACCAAATTGAGATGTTGTTCACTCTTTTGAGGTTTCTGGAAGTCACACTTTATTTAATTGGATGAGGTTTGATCTCTGACCCCAAGTGTTATGTTTTAGGCTCTGTATGAAAAGGATAGGTTTCAATGTACTTTACAAGTGGAAGATCTGTAAACAAGCCTTCTGGAACACATCTACTGTATGTATTTGTAGTCTATTCATTCTGTCAGTTTAAGATTGTTTTTTTTATTTGTATTGGAGATTCTTAAACCTTTTCAGCAGACAGATTTTAAGTAAGATGCCAAAGCCTGAAAGTCTTGCAAAGCTAAGCAAATGTACAGTGTATTTGGGGAAAACTGAAATGCAAAGCAGAATTAAGAGTACTTTGCTTAGTTAGAAAGTAAAGCAGAACCTTAGAATGTTTTGTATAATTAGCCCGTTTGAAGCTTTGAGTGGCATTTGATTCCTATGGGAATCAATCTTGAGCTTGGTGATAATGAATTGGTACCGTTTTCTGTGTTTTGAGAAACTGTAAAAATGTTAGCTGCTTTACTAACAGAAAGAAAGTCAGGTTTGTGCACTCATTTTGAGCCGAGACTTAAGACTTTTTCAGACATGGAGTCAGTTCAGTTGGCGCTTTGTTGTAAAAATTGAACTTTCGGTTGCCTTTCAGACACTTTTGTAAAGAGCTCAGGTCAGATTCAAATACGGTCACTTCAATAGAGTTTGCTACATGTTTAGCTGCTGAACCCTTGGAAAGGAGCTCTGTGTGGACAATAAATCTTTCTTTTCATTTTCAATTAAAGACATATAAACTGTAAGTAAGGAACTGGGTTGTCTAGGAACTGCCATCTGGGACTGAATGAAGACTCCATGAGCCGACCCAGGTTGTATAATGTTTTTACATTGCTTATATTTCCTGCTATTGGTTGTGATGCATATAAACATAATATTTAAATAAAGACTTGAAATGAGTGTTTCTCTCTGACTGTTACTAGTGAGCAAAGAGGGGTTGATTATTTATTCCATGTCTAAAGGTGGTCCTTTAACAACACAAATGGACACTCTTGTAAAGCCCTCTATTGGTGGTAAACTGGGTTGAAATAAAAGTTTAAAAGTAAAAGTCTGCTTTAGTTTCCAAGTAGTTCACCAGAGAGGTCCTTGGGGTTGTATATGTGGGGTAGAATATGGACAGTGAGATAAGTAAAATGTTACAGGTAACAGTTACAGAGCTGGTTTTGACATTTCTTCTTATCAAGCTTCCTATTGAAGAAAAGATAATAACAGGTTAGTTGGTACTTTTAGTGATAGTTGTATGTCACCGGTGATTTGAAATCATGACAAAACATTACTGTATATAATTTTTGTTTAATATTTTAAGGTTTGATTTATTAAAATTAGTGCTGGAATAGCATAGCACTTTCAGTAGAAACATGCCAAGATTCAGCCTCACAATTTAAAATATTCAAAAATGGCAAGAATTCTTTAGTATATGTAGCACATGTTATTTACCTAGCCCCTCAAGTTTTGTTTTGAGTAATATGCAATTAAAAGGGCCTTCAGATGTGAGACTGTATATGAAATATTGTATCATTACACTAAGTTATTTTCTCAACCTCTAAGGTTCTATTGTAAAGCACATGTATGAAATTGTGACTACTGGCCATAGTCAGATTGTTTTTCAGGTGTCTATAATGTTAAGCATTGTAAATGACAGTAACTCAAGCTGTGTTATAGTAACTTATAACTAACCTGTTCAATAAAGAGCCTTTTAGACTAAAAGCAATAATTTGGAGACAGATTAACTGTCCACATATCTATTCCATGACTGGTTAGGTGAAGTGAGGCTGTACTGCAGACAGTTCAGTGGTGAAAGTTAAGTAAAAGTACTATAGTGTGTGTGTGTGTGTGTGTGTGCAGTAAATAAATGGCATCTCTCCCTCTAGTCCCAGGTCTTTAACAGTGTTGTTTGTTCTACTTTATTATACATACAGTATGTTGCATTCAATGTATAATGTTGGACTTATTTTCTTTTTCTGTCTGTTGTTGCTATTGTACTGCTATAACTAATCTGCGGCAGACATGCATGTAGGAATTGTTAAACGTGCACTTCACAGTAAATTTGGACTAATTGCTGTTTGTTACTTGAAGCATTTTGAAGGTTAAAAGTGTTCGTAATGTTTATAGCAGGTTTACACAAATCTTAATATTTATCTGCTTACCCGCTGCTCAGGGCACATCAAGTCACTGATCCCATATCAAACACTGACAGATTTCTTGCCATCTGCTGGGCAAAATGCATTCTCCCTATGATATGCTGGCAGACGCTGACCGCACTCTTCTAGAAGATGGTGTGTGTCTTATGAGTCATAAATACACTAAACTTTTTCACTAAACAATTTTAGACATGAATAATTTTGTCCCATAACCATGCACAGTTGTTGCCATTACTGCACTAAATTAATTATGTGCACATAATTAACAATGCTATCTTTATTTTCTGCTCCTTCTGCAAAGCTTACCTAGTGCACTGTTGACATTCTGTTATTTGTAGCAGAAGGTTACCACCCCATCCCAAATGCTTTAAAAATTTCACATTACTGCAAAATATAAAGTACTAACACAATATTGAATGTATTGAATTTTATCCTTGCTTGTTTTTTTAAAGTGCCTGTTGATGGTGTGCTCTATATAGGGTGCCACAAAAGTATGGATTGATTGATCACACTGGCTGGATTTTCAATACAAAAACTGAAAAGCATCTCTTACATTTTATAGAAGAAAGTATACAATCAATGATTTTCTTTTAAAATGGTTGTTATTGGAGAGGGTGCATTTTTGAGCCCTCCATGTTTAGAAATACACCAAGGAGGCAAGAAATGAGATAAAAACATGGTGCCTTTATTGTCTAAAATATTCTCAAAAAAAGATACACAAAAGAGAGAGCAGTATAAGTACAAATAAACAATCACTCAATCATGAGGTTCCTCTCCCCTCTAGTGGTTCTTCTCACCTGTTTCCCCCAACATACCTCCCTTTTATGTTTCACCCTCTTCAGATCTTCTTGCTAGAAACTTGTTTGCTCGCCCTCCTCCTGAATCTTCACTCAAAGGTCCTCTGGTTATGAAGTGTCTTTAAATGTATTCCCTGGGGTCACTTCCCGTCAAGCCTAAGAATAATTTCTGGGGTCCAAGCAACTCAACTGACACAAGGCCAGAAATGGTGTCCCTTTGTGTTATGCTTACAGAACCAGGTCTCCACTGTAGCTCTCCAAGAGGGGTAGCAGAGTCGATTACATTTCCTTATGGAACCATGAATCTTCTACTTCTGCCTTTTACCACCTGACTTCTGTCTCTTGTGAGAGGAGAGTCTCTGAAAATGAAAAGGTTACCTGAGTCCTAGTATCGGTGGGGGCACTGAACACTTCTACTTGAACTGCAATTTTCTCTCTCTCTTATGTTGGTGCCCATTAATAATACCTCTCTTGCCTAGATGTTATCTGTAGAACTTAACCCAGGTCTCTGCCATCCTGCTGGTGCTGTTGCACCTGACAATCCTATGCAAGCTTGGCACCCACCCCCTCACAAGGCAGACAAAATGCCTCTAAAATAAACTGTTACTCAGCAACAGGGTTACCCCTGGTATATGTAACTATTCTGCAGGATGGAGGTGCTGTTTATTAAGATCTTTGGTACATTTTCTTCAGTTAAACACTTTCCCAGTATCATAACTGTATTATAAACCTAAAAAAACACAAACAGTTTAAGAGCTGGTATGTAGCTCAGATGATAACTAATGTGTGTACCTGTCTGTATTTACAGGTGCAGATCAGGGGATAGCAGATATGCTCAGAACAGACCATTAAATGAAAGGGTGTACAAAGGGACACTTAAAACATTAACAGTGAGAGTAGCACAGCTCCGTGCCTTAAGTGTTTGGTCCCCTATGCAATGATCAAGGTTGCAAATGGCCCTCCTGGTGATTCTTAATGTAGCTTTTGCAGTGGCATTTTCAGAAATGACATCTAAGGGTTATCCGAGGGTTTTTTAGGAAACAAATAGGAAATGTTTATTGTACACTGAGAGGCCTAGTAAGTTAAGAATCAGAATGAAGCACAATAAATAGATACTTTAGAGATATTTATATGGCTATAAATTTTAGTAATATGTGCTGTGTGTCCAACAAACTACTATGCATCCACCTAGCTTTTCAGTTAAGGGTTAGTAGGAAGTCAGTGACCACCTTGGCAGCATTTGGGCTCAACGTGGGAAAATCCTTGGATAGGATGCCAGCCAATCACAAGAGACACTTACACAGATATATACATATTCATATTGATACAATTTAGAGCAGTTGTGGGCAAACTATGCCCCACAGAACAAATCTTGGTCATGGTGTGAGTGCTAGCAGCCATTTGGCTGATCACAGAAATCCGTAATTTTCTGACCCTCATGAGTTTTTCTTAAAAAAATGATGCTGCAGTTGTTATTTGTATTATTTGTTCTGTAAATCTGTATCCTTGTTTTTATGTTTCTGCTGCTGTATGCATGGGAATTACCACTTGCGATTAGTAAAGTTTATCTAATCTAATCTAATCCTGAAAATCTATATATGCTGTATATAATGCAAAGTTGACTATAAAACAAACACACTATTTCCCATTTAATTAAAAAGCTAAAATTTAGGCACACTGTGGGAAACCCTGAAGGCCTTCTTAAGAGGACAGATTATCTCATATCTTTCCCACAGAAATAAACTGGAAAGCAAGCAGGTATCAAAGCTAACCAACAAAATTACTAGAATAGATGAAGAACACGCCAGGTGTCCAAGTGAGGCTCTTCATAGGAAAAGGCAGGCTCTGCATTCAGAGCTCAACCTCTGACAACTAAAGAAACTGAACAACTTATTTTTAAATCAAATGACATCATTACTATGAACACGGAGAGAAAGCTAATAAGCTCTTAGCTCAACAAATCCACAAGCAAGAAGTTCGCAATGCAATCCCAGCAATTACCAACACAAACGGAGACATAATCATTGACCATAAAAATATAATGCACACATTTAGAGACTACTATAAATCCTTATATTCTACTGATTTTAAAGAAGACAAGACACAATCTGATGCATTTCTGGATGCATTACAGATACCACAAATAGATACTCTTAGTGCAGAGGAATTGGATAAACCTCTGGCGCAACCAGAATTAATAGATGCTATAAAGTCACTTCAGAGTGGGAAATCCGCAGGCCCCGATGGCTACCCTGCCGAATTTTATAAGGAGTTCTCCACTCAGCTAGCTCCCCTCCTATTAGCAACATTAATAGAAGCTAGAGACACTAAAATTGTACCTAAAACTTTTGTTCAAGCATCAATCACCATCTTTTCTAAAAAAAATAAGGATGTATTATAATGTGCATCATACAGACCAATTTCACTTCTGAATAATGATGTTAAAATACTCTCCAAAGTCCTAGCTAGAAGGATGGAGAAAGTACTGCCTTCAGTAATATCACAAGATCAAACTGGATTTATTAAAGGCCAACATTTAGCATCCAATCTTCGACGCCTGTTTAATGTAATATACTCACCTGCAAATTCAAACATCCCAGAGATTTTATTATCCTTGGATGCAGACAAAGCATTTGATATGATTGAATGGAACTACCTTTTCAGTACATTGGAGAAATTTGGGTTTGGCCTGAATATTTGTGCATGGATTAAACTACTGTATACCAATCCAGAAGCTTCAGTTTGTATAAACAACATTAATTCAGACAACTTTAAACTAGAATGTGGTACCAGAAAAGGATGCCCCTTGTTACCCCTACTTTTTGCAGTCGCCATTGAGCCACTGGCAGCTCACTTTCAAAATGCTTATGAGATAAAGGGGATTATCAGAGAAGGACTTGAACAGAAAATTTCTTTATATGCAGATGATATGGTACTGTATATATCAGACCCACAAAATACTGTGCCTATAGTCCTAACAGCACTAACAGAATTCCAAAAGATTTCTGGTCTCAGAATTAATTTGACTAAAAGTGTGCTCTTTCCAGTGAATTCTCAAGCACACAATATTAGATTGGACACCTTCCCTTTTATCATTGCAGATCAGTTCAATTATCTAGGGGTAAACATCACAAGTAAACATAAAGCTCTTTATCAACAAAATTTTGCTGTCTGTATGGAAAAAATCAAACCAGAGTTGCATAGATGGTCAACCCTTCATCTCACTTTAGCTGAAAGAATTAACATTGTTAAGATGAATATCCTCCTTAAGCTTCTCTTTTTATTTCAAAATATTCCAATATACATCAATATATTGTTCTTTAAGAAATTAGATTCAACCATAACCACATTTATTTGGCATTCAAAACATCCTTGTATCCAAAGAGCTACCCTACAAAGGCAGAATGTGGCATGGCTCTACCTAACTTTCAATTTTACTACTGGGCAGCAAACATACAACATATTATAACCTGGACATTGACACAAATAGATGAACACACACAGGCTTGTTCTGCAATAGAAATAGAATCCTGCAGTTCATCTTTATATTCCTTGCTTTGCGCCCCAATATATGCAAATTATCGCCAATATACTAATAACCCAATAGTGCTTCACTCACTCAGAATATGGAACCAATGTAAGAAACATTTTAAGACAGAGAATCTTTTATCGGTGGCACCACTGCACGAGAACCACCTTTTTTAACCATCACTAACATATGCAGTTTTTAATGTCTGGAAAACATTTGGGATTAAATCACTTAGAGATCTGTACATAGACAATATCTAATTTAACTTTCCAGCAACACATTTCTTTCACTATCTGCAAATTAGAAACTTTGTTAAACAGAACCTACCCAATTTCTCTCATCTCCCACCTCCCTCTATATATTCATTAGTTTCAAGGACTTAGACAGCATCTTTGCAATATATAAAACCATTTTACAGTCCCTCCCTTTCAAAGATCCAAGAGGGCAATGGGAAAAGGATCTCTCACTCAACATCTCAGAAAAGGAGTGGAAGATAGCAATGCAGAGAATTCACTCAAGCTCCTGTGGACACTTTTTCTATGGTGTCGTTTCTCGTGACTGAAGACAGAGAGATATATTTAAAGTTAGTAAAAAATCTTTTATTCAAACACATCAGACAAAGGTAAAGTGACAGACAAGCGCAGTCCCAGGACACCGCCCTTCATCTGCCCCCCGGTCAGGGTATCCCAAAGTTTTTATAGCGCTTTGTCTTGTGATTTTATTACACAAGTACTGCAAAACAACAACAACGGTTAGTTCCTTAAAACAATATTAAAAGCTAAGCTTTTTCTTATATCTCTAACTAAGCATTTTCTTACAGTCTCCAATATTAGCCAAAGACAAATGTCATGTACCCCCTGCGACCTTGTGACTTCTTCACCCTGTCTCATTTTACTTTGAGGAAGTTAACCTAGAAAACAGTTTGAATCATATAGAAACTGATTTTGTTGAACCCTTGCACAATATATTTTTGTCAGTTCATAGCCAGAGCTTGCAAGCATTGCTGAAATGAAAGTTTTTAGTCACCAAATACTCAGAGTACAAGGTGCTCAGGAGAACATCTTTCTTCTACACTCCATATGTGCAAAGCATACAATTATTCAACTAAATTATATATTGAGCACATCTGTCTTGCTTAAAATTGTCCAAAATGTTTCCAGGGCGAGATCCAACCTGCGAATGCTGCAACCAAGTTCCAGCCTCACTGGGTCACATATTTTGGGCCTGCACCAAATTAACATCACTTTGGACCAAAATTTTTAAATGCCTTTCAGACAGCCTTGGTGTCACAATCCCTCCTAATCCACTAACAGCTGTCTTTGGTGTACTTCCAGATGGGCTTAAAGTGGAGAAGGACAAACAAACTGTAATTGCCTTTACTACACTATTGGCACATAGACTTATCTTGCTCAACTGGAAGAATCCTAACTCTCCCCTTTTAAGTCAATGGGTAACTGATGTTATATATTATTTGAAATTGGAAAAAATAAAATTCTCATTTAGAGGATCTGTGCAGATTTTTTTCCAAATCTAATCAATAACATTTTAGAATAAGCTTTTAAAGCACTGAGGAAGCAGATTCTCTCCCTATTCTCTATTTTTTTGTCTTATCCATTTATCTATATTCACTTATTAATTTATCTATTTGCTTATTTTTACTAGGTTTAAGTTTTATTCTGCTGGCCATGCTCTCTTTCTCAGGGGTGGGGTTTGATTTGTTTTCAATTCTATTCTTGTAAAATTGATGTATTTGTATGGAATGTTGTGTGATTTCAATAAAATCAATAAAAAAATTTTTAAAAAAAAAGCTAAAATTTGTCAGAAAGGTACATCTAAGTCAGTTGGTAACCACTATGAAGGGACATTTTGATATATCAATATTTAAGGGTGATCTCCCCCAAGTAGAAAAACTAGACACCCAAAAATCTTAAAAATGCCTTGATGATTTTAATTACAAACGTTTACGTTTATCATTAAAATATGATGATTGCCTAGGTTCACAGTCACACCTAGATTATATATGGCCCACTAGATGAGTCATTATGGACAATTTGGCCCACTTCTACAACAGTTTCTTTGTCTATGATTTAGAGTTGCCAATAACTTAGTACAAAATCAACTTTGTTTTAATAATATTAATGGACTGCCCAGGAGCAAATAACTGGAAAGTATGAAGAGCATATGTGAAAAAAGAAAAGTTATAAATGCATGGTGGAAGGGTCTGATGACTGTACAAACCCTTAATAACTATTGTCACACGTGTGAGTAGGAGTCAGCTAAAAGGCCTGAATAATGCCAATTCCACGTCCAACCAGGGGGCAGCGGGGTGAACTCGGATGATGTCACTTCCTGTTCTGGCAACTCCGATGATGTCACTTCCTGTTCTTGATTCTCTGATGAAGTCACTTCCCCTTCTGGCCCCGATGACATCATTTCAAACCCTGGCCTTTAAAGCCGCCATCTTGACTTCATATAATCAGTCCTATTTTGGACTCAGTCTTGAAAAATACCTTTTTGCAGCCAGGATATATTATATGGGTGGCTGCCCCAAATCTTTATAATGTCTTTTTGTCATTCTTGTGACAACTTGTGACAGAGACCACTATTCTTGCTGTACAAGTGTTGTGCATACTTTTGCCCTCAATTTGGAATAAACTTGCAATGGATTTTATCAGGAGGATCATAGAAAGTGGTCTATACTTACTCTCTAACAGCTGTAGATTTTATTTTATTTTTTTTGTTATTTTTTTCCAACTGACTTTTAAAAGGCTAAATATTTCTAAAGAACAGATTGAGGTGCAAATGACAAAGAACAAACCTCTCTGCCAGACTTCATATTAGCACTTAAGACTACTGGAATTGGCAGAGTTGCAGAAGCTGAACATAGTTCTGTGAAATTAAATCATAGATTGCAAGCCAGCTTTATGAAAATCTTAGTAAAGAAAAAATCACATCACAGGATCTTTAATGATATTCGGGATTAGTATAAAAGCAGAGGAAACAAGAATTCTACTTCAACTTTAAGAATAAGAAAAAGCAAAAAGTTAGGTTTTACTTGATATACATATTGGGCATTAAGAACAACCCAATAACGCCCTGACTGTAACATTAACTTTTAAGTCTCTGTCTTCAGTGTGTATTCCTATAACCACTAAAAAGTGCTAGTATTTAAGTCATTTTGTAAAGATAGAATGGTGCAAAAAGCTGATATATGCCTTGTGCTTGATGTTGCTTGGATAGGCTCTGGCACTCCATGAATCTGTAATGGAAGGGAGCAAGTCAAGATATGGGGGAATAGAAGCAATTGTTCAATAATTTTAAAAGTTGCTGAGTGAAAAAAATCCAATCATATTATTTGAGGTTGGAGTCCCAAATGAAGGGCTAGTATCAAGAATAAGGAGGGAGGAAATAGAGGAGGCACTGAAAAGAATAAAAAATGGATAGCAACAGGACCAAGTGAAACACCAGCAGAAGTGTGGATGTGTTGTGGGATCTAATGCAGAAGATCTATGAAAAGAAGAGAGTACCAGAGGAGTGGAGGAACAGGGTGATTGATTGTACCCATTTATAACGAGAAGGGTGATATCCAGGATTGTAGAAACTATAAAGGAATAAAGCTGAGATCACACACAATGAAAATTTGGGACTGGGTTAAGAAAGAGACCACCATAAGGTAGGTGCAGTTTGGTTTTATGCCAGGAAAAGGAACAACTGATGCAAACTTTGCATCGAGACAGTTCATAGAGAAGCATATAAAAAACACAGAAAGGTTTGCATATGGTGTTTATTGACTTGGAGTAGACTTATGATACAGTGCCAAATCAAGAGGTCTGGAGGTGCATGAGAGAAGGGTGTACCAGAGAAGTATGTGAGGATTGTCCATGATATGTATGAGGAAGTGAGGACTCGTGTTAAAAGCACTGTTGGGGTAATAGACAAGATCCCGGTTAGAGTAGAACTGTACCAGGGATCTTCTTTAAGTCCTTATCTTTTTGATTATAGTTTGGTTATGAATGTGTTGAGTCATGGATATAAAGACCAATCCCCATGGTGCAGATTTTTTGCTGATGACATTGTGTCGTGTAGCACCAGAAAAGAGGAAGTGGAAAGGAAATTGGACGAATGAAGAAGAGTTTTGGAAGATAGAGTGTTGAAGATAAATAGGAAGAAGACAGGGTAGATGAGGTTTAATGATAATCAGGGTTCAGAAGTTGACCTGCGGGGAGAGCTCCTGAAAAGAGTGGAAACATTTAAATGGCTAGAATCAGTGGTAGCCCGAGATGGAAAACTAGATGCAGAAATAACCCATAGAGTACAGTGTGGATGGAACAATTAGGTATTAGGAGTATTGTGTGATTGAAGAATTAAGGTGAAGGTTAAAGATAAGATTTTTAAGACAGTGATAAGACCAGCAAGGATGTATGGAGCTAAGACATGGGCAGTCAAGGGAGCAAAGGAGAAGAAGTCAGATGTGGCAGAAATGAGAACACTAAGATGGATATGTAGAGTTACAAAAGAGGACGGAATAAGAAAGGAAATAATCAGAGAAACAACAAATGGGAGAGATATCTGAGAAAGTACAGGTAAGTAGGTTGAAGGACTTGTAATGAGGAGAGACAATGAATATGTGGGCAAAACAGTGATGGGAGTGGAAATACATAGGAAGAGGAAGCAAGGGAGAAGAAATCAGAGCCGGATGGATAAAATAAAAGAGGATCTGAAAGAAAAGGGCTTGACTGGCGAGGAGCTGTTTAGAGATGGTTGATGAAGTACATCGACTGCGCATAGAAGAGGAAGAAAAAGAAGATCAATAAACTGCAGGGGTAGAGGACATAGCAGAGCCTCCTCACAGTCCTATGATATCAACTTAACTCCTGTGTGGGTGCTTTCTGTATGCAATTTGTATGTCTTCATGTTTTTAAGGCATTTTTTTTGGGACTGTGGTTTAATACACATTTTTAGGAATTGGTGGCAGGTAGATCAACAATTCTAAACTAGTCCAATATAAATGAGTACATTCTGTGATGGACTAGAGTTCAGCCCATTGAGGGAGATTGGAGACTGACATCTTGTCTTTTGAAATTTCTCTGAGCAATTTTACTCTTCATGTATCTGCCATGGAGGAAACCTTGACTATGACATATTACACATCAGTCACATTGAGAGCTGAGTGGCAGGTATTCTGTATAATCAATTTCTTTGCATACCAATTATTTCACTTTCAACTGTAGGGAAACTTCTGCTCATCTTGGTTTTGGTTTGGTTTAGTTAACTCTTTCAGCATTTTTTATTTTTTAGGATGCTGGACCATCTGTGTTTTACCCATTTTATAAACAGTCAAAATTCTTCAGTAAATCTTTCATAAACAAAATTAGCAAGCTATGTAAAATTAATGTTTCAAGGAAAACTTCAGTATTGAATATGTCAACAGTTTCAAATCTCATAAAAACCCATTGTAATGTAAACTACTATTATAGAGCATGTTTTGGTGCACATATCAATAACACCAAGTAGTTCAGAAAAATGATGCGAATAAAATTGACCAAAAGCAAACATCAGCATAGAAAAGACCAAAATAAAATTCTAAATCAATTTTATAACCAGTTCTTACACATGTTACACATTTTGGAAGTACCCTTTCATTTGATGTAGTCTAAGAATTTGTGCAATGGGTTTAGTAGGAAATTAATTACAGTAAAGTTACAAATAATTTTTATTTATATAGCATACAGTATACACTATGTCATCTCTAGGTGATTTACACTAATATAGAAAATATAAATAAAATACACTAAAATAAGACATGTATGTTAAAAAAATAATAAAAAGTAACCATTGTAGATCATTTTAAGTACATTGAAAGAGCTGTGTCTTTAATTTCCATATAAAAGCAGCCAATGATAATGAGGCCCATACAGATGGTGGCAGTTTTGTTCCATAGGAATAGACCAATGGAGCACAGAGCTCAATCTTAGACACCTTTGTCCATCGGACAACCAAAAGGTTGGAGTTTGCAGACCAGAGAGAAACAGCAGAAGTGGATGGAGTAAGTAGGTTCCAAAGATCTGTGGGTACAGTAGCAGTGAGCCAATTGCACTTCAAGGAGCAGAGCGTTATATTGTATCCACTCTTTAACAAGCAGTCACTGTAAAGAGAAAAACACAGGGGTTATATGGGAATAGTTTTGTTTGTTAGTAAGTGCATGTGCAATGCTATTTTGGATGTGCTGTAAGTCATGGATGGTGTTTTGGGAAATACCAACAAACAGAGATGAAGTAGCCCAAACAAGTAATATGAAGGCATGCACCAGCTTCTCAGCATCTTCCATCAATATATTTGTTCTATTTAATTACCGTATCTACTTGCGTTTAAGTTCTTCCCCCGGATAAGTTGGGGCTTGATTTTACCGTATAATTTCCGGTATTTTATAATACCGGTCGTATAAGTCGAATGTGGAAAACTCACGCTATTGGTTCAAGAGATTATGATAACGCCCACCTGAGAGAGTAACCACAGAGCACACAGCCTTTTTTATCTATTTATTGTGCCTACATGACCACACAGTAATACCCAAACTATTCCGAAGCGACGTTTGCACTGTTTTGAGTTTTTTGTATCTCACACCTTCATACACCTTTATCGTAAGAAGCATCCCTTATCTACAATGGAGTGTTTGATCAGAAGAAAATATGAAGCTGTTTTTAAATTAAACATTGTTGAAGTGTCGAAAGAAATTGGTAACTGCACTGCTGCAACAAAATTCGATATATCTGAGAATGGAGGAAACAGGAAGATGTAAAATTTTTTTGAACGGGCGTATAAATCGGGGTCTGATTTAAATTTTTTTTTTTTTTTGAGTTTCAAGACCCCGACTTATATGCGAATATGTATGGTAAATTATAATACATTCCAGCAGTGACAGAAAGATATATTAGACACAGGTGCAACATGGCTGTAGAAAGCAAGAGTGGGCTCAAACTTAACACTTAGGTTTGTAAGTAAGGATGACAATGAATAGAGGAATTCTGAAATAAAAGTAACAATATTGGATTCATAAGTTACAATCTGACACCTAGCATCATGAAATGCGTGTTCTTTTTCATATATGTTTACTACTTATTTATTTGGATTAATGTTTTGGTTCAATATTTTCATTCTTTCATCAGTTAATGTTATTTTCACTTTGTGTTTGGTACAGATTCCTGACCATCCCAACCATTAAATTTGCGATTTTATGGGTGCTGTCATAGATAAGGACTAGGATTTGCACTTGATTCTTATATTTTCTTTGACTTTATATCAAAGAAAATAAAGACTTATTATTCTTTAAAAAAATACTAAATTTAATAATTTTTTGTCCCATTAAGGAAAATAGGAAAATGCACCTTTTCATGTTGGGCCTAGCCTATTTTTAGATAGATAGGTACTTTGTTTATTTTTGGTTTAATCTTTCCAAATCTTCTTCCAATGAATTATTTTTTCTTTGAATATTTCCTTCTGTTAATGAACAGACTTTTCCTCTGCTCATGGAAACATTAGATTGAACTCTATCATCTTCTAAAAAAAAAAAATCATCATTCCTAAAAGTAGGAGGAGTAATAAATAATACAATTATCCTGCAGGTCTGACACATAACATTGCAACAGTTCCTGAATTTCCAAAGATCCTAATGATCTTTGATTGTATAATTTCATAAGGTTGACATTCAGAAATAAGGATATCATAAATTTCAGCTCTTAATAATCTTTACAGCCAAGAACAGCTGGCTGCTTTGGACCCTCTGGTGTAACGCGCTCTGATAATCAAGTTGCCACATGTGAGTTGGTGCTCTGCTCCTGAACTTTGTCTGACTGTTATATTTTGGTTAGTACTGAAGGACTGCTGAATAACCTACATTTTATTCAGTGAGAAAAAAAAATGTCTTTTTGACATACAGCAATAAAGTAGCCAACTAACTAAGAGGATCAAGGTTGAACATCCATGATACTTAAGTCACTGTTTCTGAATTTCCACAGGGTATTAATAAAGTTTATCTAATCTAAACAATCATTCAACAGATATTCATTTTTTCAACAGAATGAGAGTATAACTTTAAAACTAAACACCACTGCCACTATTGTAATATAGACTAAAATTACTCAATTACTTTATCTAGATTTTTGACAATATTAGTTTATCTTTCATTGTGTCTTACTGTTTATGTATAAAAGCAGCAATAAAGGTTTCTTTGTTCCATTTAGAGTTAAAGCTAATGTTTTGAATATAAAATAAAACATAAAATAGGTCTGATTCTTTGTATTACAAGTAATGTTTTATTCATTGTCATAGATTTCACTTCTCAGTAGGGATGAGCCAAACAGTCAAGTTTTGTTTTGCATGAAGTTTTGTGAAATTAGTGCTAAGACTAGTCTCATGAGTGATTTTTCAATAGAAAAATGCAAAAATCACTAAGTAGATTTTTTTTCCAAGCACCTTAGAGCAGGGGTCTCCAACTCCAGTACTGGGGCCTCATGCATAACACCGTGCGTAGAATTCACACTAAAAAATGGCGTACGGACAAAAGCGGTAATGTGCATATGTGTACACACAAAAAAATCCAAATGCATAAATCTGTGCAAACACCAACTTCCATGTTCTTCCGCTACATAAATCCCGGTCAGTTTGAAAAGTAACGTATGTGCACGCGCCTCCTGCCCCACCCCAACTCCTCCCAGAATTACGCCTCTTTGAATATGCAAATCACTATAAATAGCCCTTAAGCTCTGCGTTCTGTGAAAAGGTAATGGCAAAAGCATGGGGGTAAATAGAAGAATTTCAGCGAATACCAAGTGCAGGCAAGGAAAAACATACTATTTGTTGGTTTTAACAGTGGTATAAACAACAAAAGAAAGTTGAGCGAGTGACATAGAGTGTCGGAGATACTCGAAAGCTCAAGTTTCAAAAGTCGCATGATGCCCAAAATAAAATAGAAGTTGTCAGATATCAAAGTTGATGTGAAAAGGTGAGCCGTAGCCCACCATCTGAGTGTCATAGGGTACGGAGAAAAGAAAAAAAAATAGGGATACAGTGAGAAAAAAGCTCGAAATGTCAACTTTCATTTCAAATTCACACTTTAATCATGTAGTTTATTTTGTCATTAAAGTAGAACATCATAAACTTCATCTTTAAATCGTTTAATTTAATAGTTTCTCAAATACCGTCATAACTAAAGTAGGACGTTAAATGCTTTGTTTTGTAATGAGTTCTTCTACATGCTCTATGTGTGTGAATCACTACGTGCTTCTTAAACGGGCTTTCCTTTTCCTCCGACAGGACACAGAATCCATTACATTTGTGATATTACAGCTCTCTGAATAATCAAAATGCTGATATGTATACTTGATATTTTCATGATGATAGGAGTTAAGGCATGTTATTAAACATGGGAACACAGTGGTGAAGTGATAGTGACAAGCTGGTGCCCTGTCCAGAGACTGTTCCTGCCTCACGCAAGATGCTTGCGGCGCCATGCGCGACCTTCGATGAAATAATTTATTGCAGCAGTACTGTCTCTTTCAAATATACTAACCTCCAGTTCCTGTCCTTCCATTTCTTTCTCCAAGTAAGCAATCACCACACAATCAGCTCTGTAATATATGTTAAGCCATCTATAAGCTGAGAACACTGATTCTTCAAAACTTTTAAGTAACATTGAAATATCTTTGTAGTACATGTTTAATTATTCTATCCATCTATCCTTCCAGTGTCGCGCCAGCCCCAGCAAGAATACAGTGCAAGGCAGGAACAATCAAAAAACAGTCGCTAGCGCTGCGCCACCGTGTCCTCACATTTTTATTAACAATATAGATGATTTAAATGATGTTAACATTTTATCTGTATAATGTAATAAACATATTTTGCTGCATTTCATCTTAAAAATATCGTCATCATATGTAAGTACATGTTTTATAAAGCGGCTAAGGTTGTGCAATATTATAACTGTATCGCAAGTTTACAGTGAGGTAATTGTACTAATAAGTACAAACAGTTCTACAAGGAGCACTTGATGGACTCACTGAGTGCAGTTATAGTTCTTGGGATGAAACTGTTTCTGAACCGTGATGTCCCTACAGGAAAGGCTCTGAAGCGTTTGTCATATGAGAACAGTTCAAATAGACAGTGTGCATGGCTGAGGCAGCATGTGCTTGATGCTGTATACCAATAATTATCTTTCCGATCAGCTGCTGTAGAGCTGTGATTCTATACTCAGATACAGTGAGATAAATACTTGAGAGTAACAACACTAAAGCAGCTATGGTATTTGGAATAGTTTGGCCAGTCCGTGGACCATTATATTGTTACAGGTTAATTACAATCAGATGCCTTAAACTAATAAACAATATACGGTTAATTTCAGTGTATTTGATAAAGCCACGTCAGAGATGTGGATCTAAAAAAGAAAGGGAAGCCACACTTGAACAAAAGCATTGCTTTGATGCTGGGGGCCACCAGTTTGCAAAACCGAGCGGAGAACTTATGTTCACCAAACATTTAGCTGGCGTGAAAATGTGCGTGGCTTTACACCAATTTTAGGTTTTATACATCACGATTTGAGCATGGAAATGGGAGTACACAACATTTTTGTGCGTATGCACCATTTATACATGAGGCCCCTGGAGAGCTGCTGTACTGTAAGTTTTCATTCTAACTCTTTTCTTAAGTAGTGACCAGTTTTTGCTGCTAATTAACTATTTCCCTTTATTTTCATTGACTTTTCTTGAGGCTATGACTGCTGAATTGATTCTTTTTTCCTTAAATGGCACCTAAACATAAATTTAATGTGAAGTGAGCCAACAGATGACCAACTAAGTTGGGGCCTCAAACTCCAACCAGTTTCATTCAGTTTCTTAATCTGAAGCCAATTCTCGTTGCTAATTAAACCCGTTATTTAATTCCATGGTGCTCATTTTGCCATGGCACACATTTCCAAAACTGTTGATTTTATTTTTTAGGAGCACTGTCAAAATGTTTTGTGGACCTGAGCAGATCAACGTTACTGAGGCCTTCACCTTTCTTTATTTTCAGTTATTGTGTGATAGACGCAGGTTGTTGTTTATGTGTTGGTTCATTTTGTGTCTTAATATTGTTTGGTTGCTAATTAAGGAAAAAAGAAATAATTAAGGGGCCTGAGTCTTAAGTTGTGCATCAATTAAAATTAAGGCAAAGAGTTAATTAGCAGCAAAATCTGGACTCTAATTAAGAAAAGGGTTAGAATGAAAACCTGCAGCCACAGCAGCTTTCCAGGACTGGAGTTAGAGACCCCTGCCTTAGAGCAGTGTACTGCTTCTGTGTTTGACACATCTTTAGGATTACCAATGACAAGGTTAACATCATCTCACAGCTCAATAAAATGTCAATACATCTTAGAAATAATAGATATTTGATTTAAGTGTCTATTCATGTGCTTTGTCTGAATTGTTCATTAAATTACAGTATGATGTCATGTTTGCTTCCTATAACTTTTCACAACCTTATTTCATTCCACCAAAGAACTAAAAGCATTGTTATAATTTGTTTTTCAGTTGAGTTATGGTGCTTTTTTTGCAACTACAGAGGAATGCTTAACAAAGTAATATGATGAAATAAGATTTTAGGTGATGTATAAAAAATTAGCTTGTATATTAAATGCATAAATCATAAAGTTTCTCATTCTTATTGTGGCCTGAACAGGGTGCTTCAGCTCCCCAACACCTGACACAGGCAGAAACAAGGCACAAGTTCAGCAAAACAAATAGGCTTTTACTATAGGAAATACTTCCCAGTATCGTTTCCCACTGGGCAGTACAAAAAGCACACCAATACGCCAAAGGAACTCTTTCTTTGGCTTCCCTGTTTTCTCTCCTTCTTTCTCTCCCTCTCACTCTCTGCCTCCTCCTTCCTCCAGCAAACTTCATCCCTCTTCCTCCCAACTGTTGCTTCTGGAGCTGTGGCAGATGGCTCCTTTTATGATTCACTCAGGAATACTACCAGTGTCCTGTAAGCCTGGCCTGACAGCACTTCTGGGTGAGGCAGGAGCCTGACAAATAAGGGCTCGGCAATGTCTGCAGCACATCCTGGCACCACCCCTGGAACCCAACAGGATGAGCCACCAAACTCCAACTCCCAGCATGCCCTGTGGGAATCTGTGGCACTGTAACAACCCAGGATGATTGCCGTCTAGCTATCCAAGGGAGAAGATGCCCTGGGCATGCTTTCTCCCCCGGTCCTACCATTAAGAAGCTGTCCAAGCCAGGCAATAGCTAAAATTGATCATTTTTGTGAAATGTATTCCACTGCTATTCTCAATGTTCTCTTTTCATACTAAATATTTAATCATTAGATGGTGGTTTAGTACAAAGGACCAGACAAAGGAAAACAGAATTTTATGTTTGTCTAATCATGAAGACAAAAATGCAAGGTCAGGAATATATTTCCACAGGGGAAGAAAGTTTTATAGCAAGACATTGTTTCAAAAATTCATTTCTGAAATATGTTCAGGGGATTCAGAAAGTATTCCGACCCCATTCAGCTTCCTGCACACTTCATTGTGTTGTAAAGTTCATTTGGCAATGGCAAATATATGGCAATGTGTTAGGATGATTTCAGGAAGGTTTGTAAATTTATTAAAACTCAAAAACTGAACTCTCATTCATGTAACAATTCAGACCTTTGCTGTGGTACTCCAAATTGTAGTCAGGTGTGTCCTATGTGCCCTGATCATCCTTGAGATGTGATTGGTGCCCACATGTGGTGGACTGAATTGACTGGACATCATTTAAGAAAGGCCCATGTGTACCTGTGTATATAAGGTCCCATAATTCATAACTACGTCGGCTATTAAATCTAACAAACTCTTTGTAGTTCTCTGTGATAAAACTTGAGTGCAGCAAAGATATGGGCAAAGGTATAAAATCATTTTTAAAGTTTTGAGTGTTTCTAGGAGCACAGTGGCCTCAGGAATTATGAAATTAAAGAGGCTTACAACCACCAAGACTCTTTCTAGGGTTGGCTGTCTGGCCCAACTAAGCAACTGGGCAAAGTAACTATGCTCCAGCCAAAGAGGTGACAAAGAACCCAATGGTCACTCTAACACTGCTTCAGAAGTCCTTTGCTGGAATGAGAGAACCAGTCAAAAGGCATACCATCTCAGCAGCACTCAATCAATCAGGAGCACTCGGCTCCTGCCTATTAAAATCCCTACAGTGAAGCATGGTGATAGCAGAATCATGCTATGGGGTATTCTTAATGGCAGAAATAGGAAGACTGGTTAGAATTTAGAGAAAGATGAATGCAGCCAATTACAGAGAGATCCTTGAATAAACCTGCTCCAGAGTTCACATGACCTCAAACTAGGATTATAATTCAACTTGCAGCACGACAATGACCCAAAGTATACAGCTAAGACAACTCTTGAGTGGCTGCAGGACAAGTCGTAAATGGCCCAGTAAATGCTGTGATGGATGGCCGGCTTCATATTCCGGCCCTCACCCCCAGGCCGCCAGGAGGAGTTCTCCCGACAGCATGGACGGGCCCCGAATTTCAGCAGGGCCTCATGGACTATGTAGTTTTTATACACAGCCCTGCTGGATACCTTGGGGACCACTGGGAGTCGCTGTCGGGAGGCCCTATAACCTGGAAGTACGTCCTGGTCACGTGAACAGGAGAGATGACGTACTTCCAGGTTGAAGATAAGGACTGTTTACCCTGACCCGGAAGGAATAAGGACTTGTGGGTAATGGAACAGAAACACCTCCGGGTCAGGGTGTATAAAGGACTCTGGGAAAGCCCAGTACACTGAGCTGAGCTGGGAGGTAGGGTGGCGAAGTGTCTGGGAGAGGAGGATTGGTAATTGTATTTGTATTCGGAGTATTGATTAGTGTATGAGTAGTGTGGAGTGGAGGGTGCTTTGTGCACAATATTATTGTAAAATAAAGAAATCTTGGACTTTTACCTGGTGTTTGGAGTGGTACCTGAGGGTTCAAGAGGTGGATCGATACCTCTACTGCTACAATGCCTAAACTTAAACCCCAAAGGCACGTAGTTTACAGACACCTCCCATCCAATCTAACTGAGCTTGAGAGGATCTGCCTGGAGGAGTGGGATATACTGGCCAAATCCGGGTGTGTAAAGCTTGAAGAGTTTTGCCTAAGAACACTCAAAGCTGTAATTGCTGCTAAAGGAGTTTCTACAAAGTGCTGAATTTTGAATGACAGATTTCAGTCTTTGATTTCTGATAAATTTGCAGACCTGTCTGAAAATGTTTTCATTTTATCATCATGGGTTATTGAGTGCAGAGTGATGAGCAAAAATAGCAACTGTATCCATTTAAAATAAAATCAACATAATAAAGTGTGCAAAAAATTAAGGGATCTGAATACTTTTTGAATCCACTGTAAAGTGCATATAGTGGGGCATCTTATGTCTGAACCCACTGTATTGTGGACGTATGCGTACAGCAAAAAAGAGACGTGAACTCCTAAAATTGATACATAGAGGTTCTTTCTTAAATACCTGCAATTAGAGATTTATACTGTAGAAGCCTACCTTGGCAGGTGGTGAGGTATCATTTCATGGTAGGATACAATAAACTACACACACAGACTTTCTTTCTGCCCAAGTCGCATTAGTAAACAAAAATTCAAAACTAGAACATTGAATAATTTTAAACCCACTGAATGCCACTAGAGGTGGTTACAACACAGGACCCAACCCCAGGTGGGACACATGTCAACTGTAGGCCACGGACAAAAATCATACCAGGAAAAATCATTTGGACAGGTGTGAGTGCTGGTATTAAGATGGTTGTATATCTGCCTTCTTTAAAATCCAGGGACTGCAAAGTGTAGGCTTTGCTAAAATTAAATATACTGAATATTTGAAATGATTTTTCATCAAAATGTTGCAAGGCTTCTCATTTTGTATTTATATGAATGCCATAGTGATAGATAGATAGATAGATAGATAGATAGATAGATAGATAGATAGATAGATAGATAGATAGATAGATAGTGATGAAAATGTTCACAATTAATTGCAACATTTTTCTATAATTGTGTCGCTGCTATTTAATGTTTAGAACCACCATCCCCAAAACTGTCTTTTCTCATAAAACTTGCATTGCAGCTAACACCTGGGTAATTGAATCAAGGCAGTTAGCTGTAAACATAACCTTTAAATAAAGCAGATTGCCTTTTTTTCTGATTTGGTTACGTGCATTTTAACCTAGGCTCCATTCCAGGTACGAGTTTTGTGCATGATGACCCATGAGAAATAAACTCCAAAGTGTAACACGCAATGAAAACAGTCTGCTATAATAAATAAATGTTGGATGAGATTTCAATGAACGCTCTTAGTTAATGCACAAGTAGAACCTGAGGAAAGCAGGTCACCAGTGTCCTTTGGTTATTAAAGTTTTACGAATTAGGACTGCTTACTACTACACTCATTCTTAGAAAAGGTCTGAGAAGAAAGCTCAAAACACCAAAATTTGAAAACATTCTAACAGTACATGGAAGCATTCAGGCACAAAATGAAAAAGTCCCTTTTTAAGCTGGTATTCTCAAAAAATGGCCTGAAATTGAGCCCCACTGATAGCATTGCCTCCTCGTGGTGCTTTCTAACAGAAACAACTTTGGTGAAGTGTTCTCTTGATACATTGATGTTCCTTCTGGGAGCACTGGCTCTATTTCAGAGGCATGAGGTAAGGATTATAATTTATTAATACCTTAGCGTGCTTGCGTATATGTGTGTTCACACAGTGACAGATGGCACCCCATCAACCCTGTCTTTATTTTATATAGTGTCATTAACAGCATGCATCACCACACGGCTCTTTTTAGGGCTAGCAAGACTACAGAGTTCTAACTATTGAGTAGTACATGCATTACTGTGGCAAAGGCAGGATGCCAATATAATACCCATCTATCCATCCATCTTCTTAACCCACTAATCCAGGACAGGGTTGCGTGTCAGCTGAAGCCTATCCCAGCAGTCATTAGGCACAAGGCAGGAATAACATCTGGAAAGGGCACCAACAACAACAACATTTATTAATATAGCACATTTTCATACAAAAAGTAGCTCAAAGTGCTTTACATAATTAAGAAAAGAAAAATAAAAGACAAAATAAGAAATTAAAATAAGACAACATTAGTTAACATAGAATAAGAGTAAGGTCCAATGGCCAGGGGGGACAGAAAAAACAAAAAAAAAATCTGTAGGGGTTCCAGGCCACGAGACCGCTCAGTCCCCTCTGGGCATTCTACCTAACATAAATGAAATAATCCTCTTTGTATTTAGGGTTCTCACGGAGTCACTTGATGCTGATGGTCATACAGACTTCTGGCTTTTAATCCATCCATCATTGTTGGAACATCATGGTGCTTTGAGTAGATGGTGGTGGCACAAGCCACCACCAAAAGGACACCGGAAAAGGAAACAGAAGAGAGAGTAGGGGTTAGTACAGATTTTAGAGCCACCATGAATAGTTATTATAATGAATTGGATATACAGAGTATCAGGATTTAAATTACAGTGAACCAGGCTCATTACCAGACACTCATTAGTGCCAACTTAGCCATAACAGTTCACCTAACCTGCATGCCTGTGGACTGTAGGAGGAAACTGGAACACCCAGTAGAAAACCACTCAGCGTCCGGGAGAACATGCAAACTCCACACATGAACAATCACAATTTCCTTCTCGTGCCACCACCAATATAATATTATACAGCTTAAGAGAAATTTTACCAGATGTATTCATTTGTAATGTAATTCCAATAAGGGTTTTTGAAATTATTAAGGTCATGAAAAGTTAAGTAAAATGACACCTTTTCTTGGCTAACTAAAAAGATTACAATATGCAAACTTTCGAGGCAACTCAGGCCTCTTCTTCATTTTGCTTAATTTCTCGCCACTTCCATAATGGCTAACATGGTACAACACTCCTGAAATTATTAAGTGAATTCATTATTTTTTTTACAGATTAGGGGGAACTGAAAACTTTAAAAGCTCCATGAATGTTAGTGCAACCAAAACAGTTAACAGTGCCCTGCCAGTTGGATTACAAAACTACACCTACAGCACCTTTAAACAGCAATTAGCTAGTTGGTTTCAATTACCTGGCAAAGTCAACAAAGCCAAGACAGTTAACAACTGCTGCTGAGAAAATGGGACACTTTGTTACTGCTGTAGCAGCTTAAAAAAGAATGTCCTTCAGCAGTCAAAGCTGTTTTGAAAAGCAAGCAGCATTTGAAAGGTTTGGTTTCAAAGTGTGAACTTTGCAAGTGCTGTGCTCAAATCATAATAAATAAGTGTGGCAATGGCAGAATATACTTTACTGTTCTACATGGGAGACAAATCCCTCATTTTATCTGCTTTGGCAGTGGGTTCATTTGCCTATTAATTCGTTGTCACATAATTATTAATATGTTACTTAATTTGGCTTTTCCAGCTCATCCTTCTTTGCAATATATATTGCTTTTTTATTTTTCATTCTTTATTGTAATTTTGCAGATTAGGTCTGGAAACCTCAAAAATGTACTTATAAGTGGAAATTCAAAAAATAAGACAATCTGTTTGAATATCCACATGAGAAGCTGTGTCTGCTGACTCATATAGGCACTGTACATAAGTCATTTTAGCTTCACCCACCACCTCAAAACTAAGGCCATATGCAAATGTATTTAATTTCACACAGAATACTAAGTATCTGTATAGACTCAAGTGTTTTTATTTTATCTCACTTCATCAGTGCTTTTTATTTTTTATTTTTGTGCTGCTTATATATAATATAGCTAAAACACAGCCCTCATGTCAAGAGTTTTGATTCAGTGCACAATGGAAACTGCTTTCATGTTTGCCACATTCTGACTGAGTTTTATCTTCACTGCAAACTCTGAAGATCTTATAAGAATGTGTTTGCGTAGATGTACAGTATGTTTTTAGTTACCGTTTGATGTAGTGCTCCAAAATGCATGAGTCAGATATTAGAAGGTTGGGTCACATTACATTTTACTGCAGTAGAGCCTTTGAAAACTCAGAAATCACCATCAAAGTGCAAAGCAAGAGTGGTGGGAAAGTTTGTGCCAGGTCTTCAGCAGAGATCATACCAAGTTGATGGTTTTTCATCATTTCACTGTGTATGTTTACTAATACCACAGGACCCAATTATAGTACTTGTATCAGCTATGAGCATCATCATCATCAACATCACTGGTTTAACATCTATGTTATGGATTAGTGTGGTCTCTCTAAGTCTGTTCCCTCCACTGTCTGCAGTCCTGGGCATCCTTCAGGGTAAGGCCCACACTTTTCATATTATCTGAAACCAGCTTTAATCAAGACTTCTTTGGCCTCCATCTGGGTCTCATCCCCTCTACCACCTTCTCGGTACCCCTTGTGACGATTGAGGTCCACTCCATACTCCCTATTCACATTTGGGAGCTTCTCGAACCCAACACCATTGATAGTTATGACCGAACTGAGCTGACTATTGGAGACAAATCTCACATGGAGCAAGGAGAATGGTGGAAAAATGCAAAGGTGCTTTTATTAAAAGAATAATAATAAAAAAAAAACAATGTCTATGGTGCAGTGTTCCAAATGTCCATAAATAAATAATCCATAAAAACCAAGTGAAGAGTAGGGGATAAAAACCACAATAAAATAAATCCTATAAAACCAGAGGTTAAAATACAGTTCCTCCCGATCTCACCACACCTCCTTCTTTGTTTCCCCGGCTCACCCATCACTCGTGCAGCCAGTGGAAACTCAGCAGCCACGAACTTCATTCCTCTGATCCCCGTCTTGGCTGCCTCCAAACCACGCAGCCATACAGTCTGAGGTCGGCTCTCCTCCAGTCTTCCTTCATGCACACACAGTCATACCTCAGATCCATAGGGAGGTCATTCGCCATGTTCGCCCCACTCTACACCATTATTCAGTGGGGCGGACCAGCACCTAGAGCTCCACAGCCTATGCTCCTTCATGGGGCCCCAGCTCATGCTACCTTTCTCTTCTAGTTGGCTAGATCATATTACTGAGACTGCTCTTTAGTCATCTTTCTACCTCTCTCTTTTTCTGTGATCTATTTTTCTTTTTCCCTTTTCCTCCGATCTATTTCTTTTCTTCTCCCCAAAACTCACGCTTCTAATCTTATTGTGTGGGGACATAACACAGGTGTGGCGATTAGCTGCTCCCGGTATAAATTATGGACACGGATGATTCCCCGTCTGTGTACTTAATTGAGGAATAAACGTGCCACAACCACTCCAGCCATACTACCACACCCCCTCCTTACACCGCGAGTACGGTGATTATTTATTTTACAGGCAATGAGATGCAGACCTTACCATACCACACCCCTCTTCAAACAATCATTCTCTGCTTTTTACATTACTCCAGCAAAACCTATACCATAATTTACTTAGAATTTCTAAAGGCCGTTGATGCAGTCCTACAACAAAGATTAATTCTGAAAACAGAAGTTGTTGGCATCAGAGGTAACCTATAAAACAGGATCTCACATTTGTTGACCGACAGAAGACAATGAGTACAGATAAGAGGAGAATGCTGGAGTGAGGTCCTCAGTGGAGTCCCTCATGGTTTTGTCCTTGGACCATTACTTTTTCTGATTTATATTAATGATATTGTTTTTGCTATAGTTAGTAGACTGATTACACTAAGATTGGAGGAATGACAGACACTGAGGTGGCAGCAAAAAGAATTGTGCGAACACTTGAAAAATGCAATTTAATGTAGGGAAGTGCTACACATGGGCAAAAGGAGCATCATTTACAAGTACAAAATGGGAGAAACTGTCCTACAAGAAGCAACCTGTGAGAAGGATTTAGGTGTTAATGTTGACACAACATTTTCACGAAAGGTTGGGTGGATTGGTAGGTAGAGGATCCATTTAATAAATTCTAAGGCAACATTCTTGGTATCCGCTGTGATCTTATTTATTACTCTATAAAAGAAAAATCAAACATGACAACTATTTTAAGCTGAATTTCAAAAATTCTATAGTAGGATGGTCTGAATCACAACTGGGAGGCAGACTAAGGCCAGGAAATTAGATGAGATTAGATACACTTTATTAATTTCATGGGGAAATTCCGATGCATACAGCAGTAGAAACATAAAAAACAAGATTCACAGGACAAATACTAAAGCCAATCAATCAATCAACTGATAAATAAATATAAATAAATGTATATTGTGCAGATATTTCAAAATGAACTTAATGAGTACCTCAGGAGGAAGCATTGAATTACATGATAGCAGTGGGCAGAAAAGACCCCCAGAGGTGCATCTTAGCACACTGTGGTAGAATGAGTCTGTGGCTAAGAGATAATGGAGGGGATTTTTCTCATGATGGCATCAAAATTTGCCACCATCCTCTTTTCCACAACAGGTTCCAGTGTGTCCAGGGTTCATCCTGTGATGGAGCAGGCTTTTCTGATAAGTTTGTTAAGACATTCTGCTTCTTTTGAGCTCAGATTGCTTCCACAGTAGACTATGGTGTAGACCAACAGACTGGTAGAACATTTCCAGCAGCTTTCACACATCAAAAGACCTGAGTCTCCTTAGGATGTTGAGTCTGCTCTGGCCCTTCTTGTAAATCAGAGTTATAAAATATACAGTAGATACTGTATATAAGGTTTTAGAGATTGTCAAAACAGAAAGGTGGAAAACAAAACTGAGAGTTGTTCATTGTTCTAAGCTCACTTGCACCAGATAAGCTTTACATTCAAAGCTTGTCTTTTTATAAAGTAGCCATGCATGAAATCACAAACTGATGATGTCAGCATACACAACAGAGACCTAGTTCATAACAACAACAACAACATTATTTATATAGCATGTTTTCATACAAACAATTTAGCTCAAAGTGTTTTACAAAATGAAATAAAAGGAAGTTAATATAAAACAAACAAACAAGATCGGGCAATAATATTATTGTTATTACATGTTATGTTATTGTTATATTATTATAAATATAACAAAGAAAAAGTTAAGGTGAAATGGCCAGGGGGACAGAAAAAGCAAACAAAAAAACTCCAGTTAGGCTGGAGAAAAAAAAAATCTTCAGGGGTTCCAAGGCCAAAAGCCCACCCAGTCCGCACTGGGCATTCTATCAAACACAGATGTTCTAAATCAGTCCTTATGGTTTCCAGGCTTCACATGGAAGAAATTGATGATGGTAGTCATGTGGACATCTGGGACACTCGCCATTCAATCCATAAGCACGGGGGTAGCATGGTACCTCAATCAAGTGGTGGTGGTGCAGATTGCCACCACAGAAGAACCAGAAAAAACAGCAGAGAATAGTACAGATTAGTATGGAACCCCGAGGAAAATGATAATTCAATGCCCATATAGACTTACAGGGATACAACAAAAAGTAGCTGCGAAAAAAGCCTTTTTAAAATAATGGGTTTTTAGCAGTTTTTTAAATTGTTCTACACTATTAGCCTGGTGAATTTCTTTTGGTAAAATATTCCAAATTTTAGGTGTAAAACAGCAAAAGGCCACCTCACGACTTCTTTTCAGGTTGGTTCTTAGAATTATTGAAGATCTGAGGTTACGACTTGGAGTGTAAGGGGATAAACATTCTAAAATATAGGATGGGGTGGGATTATTTAACACAAGAATCCCTGAAGACTATGAAAATATTCGTAACGCTGGGCCACCTTAAATTCCCTTGCACCTGCTCATCAGTGCCTTTGTTTTGCAAATGTGTCAATCAGCACTGGCAGCAGGTGGCCTGCTCACTAATCCCCCACCAAGGCAACTGAAGTCGGACACAAAATTCTCACAGCTGAAGTCTCTTTATCTGGGAGTTAGGTGTCTGGAGTTGTATAGGGTAAATAATATAACGTTATTTGGAATACATACATTTGATGTGTGTTCTATGTCTACAATGATCTGGGGTAAATGTAGGATGACGGGAAATGCGAGGCAAGAAATGCTGAACACATAACTAGAACAGAAACTTTTTCCATTTTATAGTAATAATGATGTGAAGTGTATAATGTGTGAAGACTTTAATCCAAATATCAGATAAACACTTTCACAAAAGGTATAACAAAACAAGTGTGCTGTTACTCAAGAATATAACCAAAGAAAAAGAAGTTGTTCAATTTACACGTTGCTGTCAATGTGCAAAAACCAACGCCCAAATATTAATTGATACAAAGTAGACTTGGCCGCATGGCTGGTGCAGAGATAAGAATTGCTGTCTCATAATCAAGAGGTCTTGTCTGCTTTTAGCATTTTGAGTAGTGAGATGCTATTATTATTACTATAATATAATAAAAACATACGTTTGATTTGAGTCGGTAACAGCAGGTGTAAATTTATGGTACTTATAAAAGTTAGCTTTTTTTTTGTTTTTATTCAGTTGTATTCTCTTATGGCTTGCCATATTCTCTCAGTCACATTCATGGTCCCCCCGATCTGACGCTGTTAATTTTCAAATATATTTGGGCTTCGGTTTTTACACAATGATAGAAACTTGTAAATTGAAAAATATCTTTTTCTTCTGTTATAGTCTTGAATATAATTAAGGTGGCCTGGTATTACAAATATTTTTGTAGGTTTCAGGGATTCTTGTGTTAAATAATCTCACCCCGCCCCAGTGTTAAGGCTTTGTAAACCATTAGTAGTATTTGAAAGTCATTTCTAAATGAAACGGGTAACCAATGTAATGATTCTAAAACTGGTGAAATGTGCTCAGATTTTCTTTTTCTAGTTAAGGTTCTTGCTGCTGCACTAACTAACTGATTAATTCCTTTCTTAGGTAGTCACGAGAGGAGTGCATTACAGTAATTTAGTCGACTGAAAACAAAAGTGTGAACTCATTTTTTAGCATCTTGCAAAGTTATGAGACGTCTAACTTTAGCTGTATTCCTTAAGTGCAAAAATTCAGTCCTAGTAATCTGATTAATATCTGATTTAGGACAGAGTCAATAGCTGCCCCTAAATTCTTTACCTCTGACTTGACTTTTAATCCTAAGAGATTAAGTTTATTTAAGATGAACTGTGACACTAAGAAAGACCATATCACAAAAGGGCATAACATAAGCAAAAAAAAAAAAGTAAAAGTGAATATCTTCACAAATTCTACAGTGAAATTAAGAATAACAATGTGAAACTTATGATACATACAGTATTTGTAGCATGTGACACTACTTTTATAGACTTGCCTTGATTGCAGCTTCATGCTCCGTCTTGAAGCTTTTATAATTTCAGATTCATCGATTACTCTCTTTCTTTCTACTTATGTAATTCTTGTGTTTTAGACTCTTACTGTGTTGTTTGACAGTGATTTATCTCTGTACTTGTCTGAGTTTTCTATGTGCTGTGATTTGATCTGTTAATCTAGTGCATCAGCAAGCTTGTTCTTTTAGACCCTTATTGTGTTTTTGACAGTGACTTACCTGTATACTTGTCTGTTTGTTATGATTTGATCTGCTAATTGACTGCATCAGTAAGCTTGTTGTATTTCGGTAGGCCCTGATGGTAGTCATGCTCTTGAAGGTGAAGAGTGTTCTGCTTAATGGGAGAAATTACAGCAGGACTAAACCATTCCTATGGGATCCACAGAACCACTTCTAGCAGGGTCTGTGTTTTTCTAGGAACACAGCTGGAAGAAATGGCTATCGCAATTTGACTTTCTGAGAAATTCAGGCCACTTCATCCAAACAAAACAATGCTGACTCCCATTCCACTGTTTTCCCCTCAATGTAAAGTATTTGAGTTGATTTCAAACTGTAGAAACTAACCAGTAGAAGCTTATCCACAACTGTGAACACCAGTAAAATTATACTTTCTATGGTGATGCAATTAAGAGCATACCACAACCATAAAGCAAGCTATAGGAGAGTATAAAAAAATGGAGCAATTTAATGAGAAGTAAAGAAACCAACAGAGAACAAGAGGGCAATGGTAAAATATACCCAGAAAAGTCTTCATGGTTGCTTGGAAAAAGAGATGTCATAATAGCATTGTGTTTATAATTCATGAGGTTAATGTATGGTGTGTGTAGAGTCTAAAATTAGATTTAAAGATTACTAGGACTTTTAGTAGAGCAAAAATTATGTTTCAGAACAGAAACACAAATCAAATCAAATTGGTTTTGTCACATACAATTATATACACAGTACAATATTGAAATGTTTAGTTGCTAAACTCCAAGACTGTGCATTAAGGAGAATATGAGAGGACAGTAAACAATAATACACAACTTTATAAATATCAATGTAAATCATTATGTTAAATGATATTGTGGTTGTCAAAGAGAATAACAAGCTAATACTCTGACAAATTTTTGGGGCATCAACCCCACTTACTAAAGGCTTTAACAAAAACAATGCATGATGGCAAAAAGAAACAACACTGCTGCCACTGTAATACTCTGGCTAGGATAGTGTGAATGACTTTGTCAATTAAAGTTAGTCTGTGGAGGTCTTCCGCTTAAGTCACTTGGACAAGAAATTATGCCTCCTTCTGGTTGGCCTCACTTTTATAGCCCAGGGACTGGAAGGGGCGGAGTGAATTGCCCTTACTGGGCGTTTTTTTCTGCACTGTGGATGAAGAAGAAGACAAGACAGTTAGCAGCAGCACTCTCAGACGGCTTGGTGGTAGCACAAAACTGGGAGGAACACGGTGGGTGACCTTGTGATGTGCTGATAGTATGCATTATTTTAAAATTATAAAAATATGTGAAAATAAATAAATATAGGAGAATCAGCAGTAGGACATCATGTAGCTGTAGACACTGTCCTCATTTAGGATGCGCTTGGACTGTGGAAAGAAGCTCCTCCTCAGTCTCTCTGAACTCTCTGAAAGGTTCAAAATGTACAAAACAAGAAAGCAGTCAGGTTAAGTAAATGTCAGGTTCTGGTGAGGGTGGAAGGAGGTCCGTCCTGCAGTGGAGCTGTGTGTTCCAAACTGAACATCTCCTTCTGGCAGCAGCAGACTTCAGGTGGGGAACCGGAAGGGGCGGAGTCAGTAGACCTCACTGGGCATCTTCTCTGTGCTGCGGAGGAAACAAAGGAGAAGAAGGTTAGCTAGAGCTCTCCCTCTCGACTAGGGGTGTTAGTAATTCAAAATTTTATTTGAATAATGTAATTGATAGATTTTTCTTTGTTTTTTTCATGAAAGATCCACTATTACTGTGACATGCAATGCCACTGAACATTTATAAGCAGGTGTGAATTGCTGTCTCTCTCCTCTGTTTCTTCACTTGAAAAAATCCAAATGTGAATTACTTTCTCTCTCAAGTCTGGACAGCCTCAAAATAATCAAATTAAAAACACCTTGTATAATTATTCTCACTGTTTCAATATGTATAATAAAAAAGATCATAGAAAAATCTTAAAACTGTAGGCACTCCAGATATTTCATTAGCTAAAAAAGTGCACATAAAATCACCTGAAATTGCATTGCAATTGCAATGTTTTTACACATATAAATATATAGAATACTAACCAATACGATATCACACTAGGAAATCTGTAATATTACCGTATATACTCGCGGATAAGTTCTCCTGCAGATAAGTCAGGACTTGATTTTACCGTGTAATTTCTGGTATTTTATTATGTCGGCCATATAAGTTAAATGCGGAAAACTCACGCTATTGGTCCAAAAGACTACGATATGCTAACACCCACCTGAGAGAGTAACCACGGAGCACACTGCCTTTTTTTTCTATGTGGGTGCGGCAATGCACTGTATCAGTGCGTGATCTTGACTTCTCTCTCTCTCTCTCTCTCTCTCCACGCTCACTCGTGCTCTCGCTCTCTGTTGTGCCTGTGTGACCACACAGTAATACCCGAACAATTCTGAAGCAATGTTTGTACTGATTTGTGTTTTTTGTATCTCACACCCTCATACATCTTTACCTTAAGAGCATCCCTTATATACGATAGAGCGATCGATCAGAATAAAATATGAAGCTGGTTTCAAATTAAACATCATTGAAGCAGCAAAAGAAATTGGTAACTGCACTGCTGCAACAAAAGCAAAAAAAAAAGTTTAACAATTAATCTTGCACCTAAAGTCAGCAACATCATAAAGTCAGAAGTACATTCAGACCCAACCCAATTGGCTTACAGGTTCATGACAGTTTTTTGACATGTCAAACAATTTGGCAATGCCGGCTTGCGTTTGTCAGGTATGAGAAGTCTTATTAAGCAATCCTATATTTCCATTTCCATTGACTCAGTGTTTAGTCTTTTGGAAGCATGGCTATGAATTTTTTGTTGTCACATGAGAAGTAGAACAAATTGTTCTAGTTGTGGTAAGAGAGACATCCACTGTATGATATTTCTGCACAAAAATGTCAGTTTTGGGTCTTATGAAATATTAAGGAACATCTTAATACATAATTCGCCAGTCTCTTCACTCACTCACTCATGTCCATCTGAAGCCGAATGCGCAGTCGCCTTCTACGTAGCTGCCCGAAAAACCTTACGAGACTGACATCGTGGCAGGCGGCGGATTTATGGCCGCGAAAATTCAAAGAGAAAAGCGACTACGGCCGCGAAAATTCAAAGAGAAAGGCGACTTCGACCGACATCCAACCCCAACATCACGGGAGGCGGTGGATTTACGGCCGCAAAAATTCAAAGAGAAAGGCGACTTTGATTAAAGCTCTAGAGGCCTGAAAGGCGATTTCGACTACAGCTCAAGGCCTAATTACGCATTCATTCAATACACCTATATCAGGTTTGTGGTGCTTATACTTATCATATATTATACTATTCCACTCGTGCCCGTTTCATCTTACGTTGACGAAACGGGCTCTTTGTCTAGTTGACCAATATCTTGAAAGCATTGCATATTTTTACTTTTAATAAAGTAACGACATTTGACTTTTTCTTTTTCTTTTTTTTAGGATTCAAATAAAATAGCTGCAATAAAAAACATTTTGAATCCATTCTTTACAGGGTCATATTGCACAGGTACTGTAAAGTCACATCTTTTATTCTCACTACATAATCACGTGAGACTGTTTAAAAGGCACACAACTGTTTGTGAACTTTTGATCAACTATTAGTACAAATAAGTTGTTAAGCGTGAGAGGGCAGCCTATCTCCCAGCATCAAAACACATAAAAAAATCATTTAGTGTATACCCACCTTTATCTTTATACACAGGAACGTCAATTTACTTCTGGCTTGCTTTTCTCTCTCATTTTCTATGGGATTTGCCCCTTTTTTTGTCACTTTTAAAAATAATACCTAGAACAGAACTTGCTTGTAAAAAGAGTATGACACAACACATTCTATCAATTCAGCTTCTCAATGCACACAGTCTGTATGCTGAGCATCATTTCCAATTTGATTCCAAATAAAATGCCATGCTTGATGTTTATACATGTCTGAGGTACATAAAGGCTTGGTGCTAAATATAATGTAAAGACGTATTCTGCACTGCTTGCTGTTGTAATAAATTATGTGCAATTTCTGATGTTTTTATGGCTTCCTGTTCTGAAAATAGCCAGACAGTGATTCACGTTAGTATTCAGCCAACCACAGTGACATGCAACACCGTAAAGACTTTTATCTGTAAACTCTGATGCTTGTAGATTCCCTTTTTTCTTCTTGCTTGCTGGATAAGTATGGTAAATTATAAGAAAGACAAGCTATACTAATATGTACAAGAAAGTTGATAATGTTAAATGAAGAATGTTCGTATTTGCAGTATATTACATTTCTTTTGATGTTGATATAATTATCTGAACATATTACTTTAAAAAAGAGGCAAAGTGGCACTGGCACTGGCATCTCATTGATCCATTGTTCTGGTGTAAGTCCCCGCCCAGTCACTGCCTATGAGAACATTTAGGTCAGTGTAGGGTTTCACAAAGCACTCTAGTCTTTCTCTTTTTTTTTTTTTACATAATGTTGAAATTTTTGCTTTGAGCCCTCCCCGAACCATAACCTATCATCTTTGGGTTGGGGGTGAAAGCTTTAGATTAGTCAAATGTTTTGATCTCTTGTTTTCAATGGATCTCGATATTTTAGGGTCCCCTGATATTGAAAACATTAATATCTCGATGGTGGATAATGTCTGTCTCTGCATGTGTGTGTCTGTGTGTCACATTTTCTTGAGGATGGTCTAGAGCAAAAATGACTGGATGGAAAAATACCAGAGTCAAAACTTAAGCTGTTATGAGATGACAATGTGCTGATTAGTTTTTGACTCAAATCGTGCAAGAGAAAGAGGCACTCTAGAGGAATCCTCAAATACCATTAATTCTGCAATTAATTATGAATAATTCAGAGTGGTAAATAATTATTGATATATTATAGAATAGTTCCGGTAACTTGGTTCCTGGGGCGCAAAGCCTACTGAATCTCATGTCCACATTTTTCATCTTCATTTGTACAGATGTAAAATCTGTTGAATAATTAATGGTACTTTGATAGCAGTAGTATTTCTTTTGTATAAAAGAGCAGTCATAAGGGCTTCATTAGTGGAAACATTTTAGACAGACACCAAATGGGGTAGGACCAATGAAGGAAATCTTAATCAAAACCCAATGTAATCTACAGAAGGAGCCACTGAACCTTCAGAATCATGACCTAATATTAGCTTCATAATGATGAGATGAATTGGAATTATTCACCTAAGCTGAATGAAAGGGTTGTTTTCACTGACACTTTTACTTACTTTTTTGAAGATAATTCTTTTCAAATATGAAAGACATTGACCATAATTTCACCCTAACATTGATACTGTATAAGGAGAATTGCCTATTGAAGTTATGCATACCACATCAACCCACCCCAGGGGTTCACCCCCTAATAGAATAGGAGGAGCCAAAGTTGAAAAAATGGGAATCAGAAATACAGGCATGTAGAGTGTCATTTTATGCTATTTTGAGGTTGCTGATCATGATTTCGGTAATATTTTTGATATTATATTCTTTACTGGTGGCCCTCTAAGAGCCACTAACAGAATGGTAACAATGAGAAATATCAGACAAAAACATGTGGGGTATCACTTTAGACTATTTCATGAGCCTATGAATATGATGTTATTTTTGATTTTTGATCCATTTCTAGGGATCTGCCCTCTGTGGACAGCTATAAGAAGGTGAACAAATAAAAAATATCTATTACATTCAAAAGTTTTTTGGAATTACAGATTTAAACTGAAGCACACATGTTAATATTCCAAATATCTGATGCAACGGTCTTTATTATGTACTTCTACTTAGTGAAGTCAATCATTACATTTGTAATTATCACTCTGATTTAGAGCAATTTATGCTAATTTAGACTTTATGTTTTTGTTATCGTTAAAAATATTTATGTACTTTTTCTTTAAATGTTTCTTGTGTTTTGGGAGTGGAATCCAAAGAGGTGGGACCACCCCTTGCACACCTGCAATTGACAGCCCCCAGTCCCATAAAAGTAATACTGGAAAGTGCAGTCCTGGCGGTGTGCTTTTTCTGCTAGTGTTACTTTGTTTCTTTGAATGTATTGGTTTATTCAACTCGTTTTTGCCACTGTTTTAAAATTTTGATTAAGGAGTTTATGCTGGGAATTGTTTGCTTTTGTATTGCCTTCCTGGCAACTCATTTTGCCTCTCTTTTGGTCTTTTCAACATTTTGTTGTATTTTTGTTAATATATCTCCTTTTATTAATATTATGTTGTCACCTTTCTTTGTACGAGCCAGGGGTTTACCATAATCCTCTCTGTTATGATGGTATCTGATTATATTTTGTGTCTTTATATACAGTATATATACTGTATATATATATATATGTATATATATATATATATATATATATATATATATATATATATATATATATACATACACATAGTTTTGAACTTTTGAAGCCAAGCCCATTTAGGTCAAAACTAGCCACCTGAGTCCTATTTGGGAAGGCTAGTAGGAAGTCTGAGCTACTTTTTTGCTCTGTTTAGGGGACCTCACACCTTCACCATTTCTGAGTGCACTGAGTCATATCAATATCCTTTCTGACTTATTTCACCGTGGTAGATCTGTATCACTTCTCCCTGTTAGAAAGCTTGTGATGCTTCCCTAGCAGCTTTGCAGATGAGTGCAGACCACCTGCTAGTTCTTTCTAGTATCCACATTAAGCTGGCAACCTATTCCCACCTTCCTCAACGTTAAGCCGTCTTTCCACCTCTCAGGTAGAAAGAAGTTCTTGTGGCTTCTTGCAAGACCTCCGTGTCTCTTCTGCCTTCTTTTTAAGTACAAGCTCTTACTTTGTTGCTAACCCGCTGTCTTTACGAGAGGCATGTCTCCTGTCCTTCCAGTGCACCACTCTGTCACTCACTCCCTGTTTCTCACTCTCTCCTCACACTGCTCTGGTGCTCATGTTGATTTGACTGATGATAGAGTCCACTGCCCCGTTGTGGCTGGTCTCCTACTTTCTCTTGTACTAAGGCTTCCTGCTGAAAGACCTTCCTCCCTTTGCCATCATGATAGATCCCTTCCCTCCATCAACCCCTTATCAGCCAGAATTCCATTGAAAATATGCAAACGTGTGTTTAAATTAATTTTTTTATATGTTATTGAAAATAGGAATATTAAAAAAATCATGTGAAATTATTATTTTAATATTGATATATTATTGAAAAATGATTACACTATACAACCTGAATTAGATTGTACATGTCCTTAGTATTGCTGCACTAATATTGCTGGGAAAATAAAGCTCAGCAGTTCAACTAGATGCTGCAATCTTTCTAAATGTTTCCTTCAAACCTTCGGTTCTGCCTCTTGACTCTTCTATTTCAGTGTTCTTTTTCTCATTTCACATCTGTGTTATTTTCGCATACCAAAAGATCGAGTTCAAATTTGAAGCTGTCAGCAGGAAATAAAAACTTATAAATCATCAGGTGAATTGGCTGTCATACTAATTGTGTTTATTTATGCAGAATATAGCTACTTAAACAATGCAAAACAAAGAACATTCACTATAAAGGATAACCTGTTAAAAAGCACACTTTTTTGTAGTTTCCTAGCAACAATGTAATAGTTTACAAATTTAGATTCAGTAAAACCTGCAGTATGACCCACTCAAGGTTAAGTAGAGGTTCTGTTTAGCTCTCATTCCAAGGGGCCCTTAGTGTTTAAGTTTCTTTCTGTTTTCAATCTTTTGTGAAAACCTTGGTTTAATTAAACTTAGAGGAAGTTCAAGCAACACTTTTATTCGTGGCTAATTATTGCTGATTAAAGTGACATTTTGCCACCGTGTATCTGTTCACATCAGAGGCTTAGAATTAGCAAATAAGATTTTCCATTTCTGAAAGTTAAAAAGGTTTGCAGTAATCCCCTGCAGACCCTCTGGTGACCCTTCATTCTGTGTAGTTAAAGTTGACACAAATTGCACTCCTCACAGCAGCATAACAGAAAGAGCAATATTATCATATAGCCCACTGCACAGAAGTAATTTTCACAATGTGCTATTTTTCAGCTCTAATTCAGCATATGCCTAGTCCCTGGTGTGAAAGAAAATATACCATCCTGCTGTTAGGCAGTGTGTGCCAGATATATTTATTTGCAGTTTTTACCTTGCTGCATAACTATGTAATCTATATTGCCACCATGAAAAAGCTCCTTAAGCCAAAATCTATATTATATGCAGGTACTGAGGTGCATTTGTAATAGAATATGCTCTGGGTTATCAGAGAAATTCTTCTTAATTCTAAGAAATGAAAGAGATTGCTGCTGCATCCCATTTTAATAAAACATGTTGATTATACCCATAATCTACAAATTATACACAAGACAAAGCTTTCCAAACCACACATCCGATCACTCCTCATATAACTTTGTTTGTATGCTCTTTATTTCTTGATTATCATATCATGTAGTTTTAATTGAATGTGGTAAATAACACCACATGGAAGCTGTTTGATATATCACTGCACTAGGACGTTGTTTATATGGCATACCATGGGTATCTTACCCAATATAAAGACCCCCATAATGTAGCCTCAGCCTAGTGCGATAAATTAATGAAATGTTCAAGTTGGCATAATCATTTCTTAATCACAAACTATATGTTGTTGTGCCTGATGAAACTGATCAACAAGAACTGAAGAAAAACCAGGACAGGAGAGAAATTTGGAAGTCAAAAACAAGCAGAAGTTTAACGTAAAACATTAACCCAACTGAAAATACACATACTATACTCAAAAACATGGAAAGTCCTGACTCCCTGAAATAATATTTCACTAACCAAATGCCACAAAAGCATTTACTTCACAAATCCAAAATCTTGGACACTAGAACTAGTATGACACTACCTCATAACTGCAATAGTATTTAAAGATAGAAACAGAGCACATTACTAACAACAAAAATGGCAGCATCAGTGATTGAAAACTGAAATGTCAAAACTATGATGAAATATGCAAAAATAGGCATATTCCAAAAAGTCTTATTCAAAACACATATTTCATGCATAGGCTTTCATACAAAAGTGTCATGTCATGTAAGGAGTTGGGAATTATTGCGAGCCTAAGGACCTGCAGATGACATGAAAGACAAGAAAATAAAAGGCATGCATCAAAAATATTGTGAAGCAAAAATGAAACCCTGCATATAAAATTCAAAGGGGTAAGACAAAGACTGAGAGACAGATAGCAAATGTTATAATGAGCGATTTTATTTTATTTTTTCTTTTCTATAAGATGTGTTCCACATGAATATGGGGTTTCGGACCTCTATGAATATTATTTTTGCATCAATTTCCCGCTTTGCTGCTTTATGCAATATTTAAAAATGTTAACTATAATAGCATCTTATCACAATGAAATTTTGTTTATCAGTTGGGTGGTTATTATTTTTTGGTGATTACCACTGCAATCCTTCCCTATGTCACCTAGGAGTGCATGACATGTGACATCATCTGTAGCACCGGCGTAAAGGTTGACACTTTCTATTCTGGAGCATCCAACACTAGGATTTGTGTGTGGCGTGTGTTTCTTTATTCTAATCTGTCACTACTCTTGGTAATGAACAAACATTTTCTGTTTATTGGTATGAGGAAAAAAGATGAATTTCCATTGAAATGCACTCTGCCCAGAATGGTGTCTGTAACGCAGCAAAGGATTCATAGGTGAGAATACATTCATCTTAATTTATAAAATACCACAGAGACACTCCTGGTTGATTTTATTAGCTGTACAAGCTATATCATTAACCTGGGATGGTTAAAAGGGTTTAACTATTGCAAGCAACATCCAACACTTAAAATAATTAAGTGCTAAGAAACTGTGACATCCAAGATGGGGATCCTATTAAAATGCATTAGAACTCCTCTTTAGCCAGCTAATTGCTCTACATTGTGATCTACCATGACATCAATAGCCAGCAACGAAGCCAAAAGCAGAATGGTATAATCTGAGCTAAATGGGTTGTTTATGTTGTCTATGCCCTAACAAAATGTTACTTTATGGCTTGAGTATGCATTTTTACCTATTATTGTTCTGCAAAAACAATGAATCTATCAATTCATCTCAGTATATTTTGTATCCTGCTCTTCATGGAGTATAGATTGAGAGGGTTTACACATATTTAGATGTATAATATGATAGCAGCTGAAGGACAACAACTTAACTTACACATATAAGCACATCAAGTTAAATTAACAAACCACACTTCACTTTTGATCAGTTTTCCAGTATGAGAGTAGCAGTGACAATATCTTTAACAGACTTGGTATAACAGATATAGGAAAAGAGGTCACCTGTTCCAAAAGGCACCCCAATAAGACTGTACCCCTCTATCCTCCACCAAGATCTGGACCAACTGTTACACCTTTTAATGTCCTCATTCTTATCTGGACTGGAGCGTGACAGTGACAGAAGTTAGAAAAGACCAACTTGTCAGTTCTGCTCCTTATCACTTAACTGTTTAAATTTGTAACTCAGAAGTGGCTACTGACCCTTAACTATGTCAGTTATTCCAACTTAAAAAATGACAACTAGATCCATTTCCACTCTCACCAGAAGGCTATCCACCATTCTAATGAGGACTCTCACCTGGGCACAAAGAAGGCAGCACACTGTACCAGAATCCTTGCCTCTGGAGCAAAGCTGAGCCTCAATCAACCTGATACCTGAGTCTCCTACTATCACTACATCCCTCTTCTTGGGAACTGGGAGTTTTGAGATGAACCACAAGGATTTCTAGTCTCTGTTTACCAGAGATATTGTCTACCTAACCAGCGTTCTGTCCTTAATTCTGGGGTTCATGCACATATATGGTGTGTATGTGTCACTTCATTCTTACATGAAACAATGACCCACCTGTCTCTACTGCTCTGAGCTAAGGCCTCTTCCCATGTGTCTCTTTTAAGCAAGTTCCTCCAATTCTTTAGTAGAATGCAGGATCATTGTGTACTTCTCCTCCTCATGTTTAGCAACCATGTGCTTGAAGTGCTGGATTAGATGGCATATCCTACAGATTGAAACCTCCTGACAGCAGACCTTCTGAAAACAAACCCCATAAAAAGTCTGACACTGTACAGGACTGGCACAGTATTGGCTTTCATTTACACATTTGTTTTGGTGACTGTTGATCCTATAAAAAATAAAAAATTTAATATAAGTGTAAAGAAACTACAATAGTTGTTCAATACCTAGTCATCTCCTCATCTACTGTTTAAATTACTTTTAAAATGCCTGGTAAAATACTTTTGCCTCTGCTACTCATGCACTTTAGCTGCCTGTTGTTTGCACTTTAATATGTAGTGAACCTTACTATCCTAACAGGCCCATTACCAGAGGATCATTTAGCGGGTCAAAGACACCCCAAACCACATTACTGGGTATGCTGCCACTTGTTGAATTTTTGAGACCTTATTAGATAGATAGATAGATAGATAGATAGATAGATAGATAGATAGATAGATAGATAGATAGATAGATACTTTATTAATCCCAGGGGGAAATTCACATACTCCAACAGCAAAAAATATTAAATTAAAGAGTAATAAAAAATGCAGGTAAAAAAACAGACAATAACTTGAATAATGTTCAACGTTTACCCCCTCTGGTGGAATTGAAGAGTCGCATAGTTTGGGGGAGGAATGATCTTCTCAGTCTGTCAGTGGAGCAGGACAGTGACAGCAGTCTGTCGCTGAAACTGCTCCTCTGTCTGGAGATGACACTGTTTAATGGATGTAGTGGATTCTCCATAATTGATAGGAGCCTGCTGAGTGCTCGTTGCTCTGCTACGGATGTCAAACCGTCCAGCTCTATGCCAACAATAGAGCCTGCCTTCCTCACCAGTTTGTCCAGGCGTGAGGCATCCTTCTTTTTAATGCTGCCTCCCCAGCACACCACTGCGTAGAAGAGGGCACTCGCCACAACCATCTGATAGAACATCTGCAGCATCTTACTGCAGATGTTGAAGGATGCCAGTCTTCTAAGGAAGTACAGGCGGCTCTGTCCTTTCTTGCACAGAGAATCAGTATTGGCAGTCCAGTCCAATTTATCGTCCAGCTGCACTCCCAGGTATTTATAGGTCTGCATTATTATATAAGCCTCTCCCAGTATACTGTATAAGATGCCCCCATACCATTTTGGTCTGGAGTCATTACCAGGGGGCGTAAGGAGAACTGCTAGGACCTTGAGTCTAAGCTGCTTCCTGATGTTTGATTCCATAGTTGATTAGCTTTTCCTACTTTTTTTCCTTTAATTTCTATCCCAAAGCCTGCACTGTTACATGATTAAATGCCACCCCATCCTCACTTCTCTCCTAGTATTCACATCTTTCTATATCTTAATTCTTTCTTTCTAACATTAATTAACTATTTGCAGCTACAGTTACTTAATTATTGTAAAACTACAGAGAAGATGAGGCAAGTTTGTCATGAGAAATGACCAGAAGGTGGTATAAAGTTTAAAGCCTTTAAGTCATAACCAGAAAGTCTTATACATCTTATAAACAAAATGCTCATGCCACACTTAAAGTTCAAACCTTTATTGGTCTCTGATGTCATATGCTAACCACTTACTATTGTCTGAGCCCATTAATTTTGTAGTTACAGAAATAAAAACAAAATGTTGTTGCAGGAAAGTGTTAAAATATATTGTGGCCACTGGGGGAACTTCAGCTCCCGAAACACCCAACACAACAGACACAAGCACAAGTCCAGCAACACACAAGACTTTACTTTAGTGGGAAACGCTTTTCCTTCGTTCCCACCAGCACCAAATACAGTAC